>NW_028227261.1:25212500-25941250 GCF_978045245.1 Mus caroli | reverse complement strand
AGGCAGAAGCAGCAGAATCAGGAATACAACAAAGTCATCTTTGGCTACTCGGAAAGTTTGAGGACAGCCCGGAGCATGTGAGGACCTTGTCTTTTTTAAAAGAAAAAAAAGGAAAAGGAAAAGATGGGACCCTGGATGAAGTAATATTCTGTCATTGTTTTAATAATTGTATAACTGTTACAAATGCGGTCCATTTTATTATATTACTTCTTCTCAAAACATGGGAAATGGGAAATCAATACCAAGAAACAAGACTATAAATTATATCTAAATATTTCTAACATAAATTATCCTGGTTCAAGTTCTCTCCTCTTGGGTGCTAGACCCTGGTTTGTGTTATAAATAAACATTACATGTAATTATTTAGTCAAGACATTTAAAAACTTTTTGTTTAATGCCTTGTTCTTCCTTTTCTTTTTGAGATGAGCTACATGAGGTGTCTTTCCCTAAAGCACAGAGTGGTGACTGGGTGATCCATGTGGTTTGGGTTCGTGGAGATTTGAGGTGCTTGTAGGTAACTTTACACAGACAATTGTATTTTTCATCCTCAAAAGGAAAATGTGTCCCACATATCTGAGAAAATACAGGGAGTGGTACTTGTAAGTGTGAGCTAACACTGAACTCTTTAAAACTAGAAAATATTAACAGCTTCATTGTATTTTGTTTTAATCCATTTATGGGGGTAGTGGCATGCTATGGCACGAGTGTAGAAATCACAAGGAAATTTGCTGGAGTCTGTTCTCTCCTTCTACCTTGTGGTTTCCCAGGATTCAACTCAGGTTGCCAGGCTTCACCTTTAGCCATTGTCCTGTCTCCCCAGCTGTCTAGTTTCTATTTCAGCTAACTATATCAAAACACTATAAACGAGTGGTATCCCCGGTTGTGCTAATATGAAAACTGAGGCCTGTGGTTGTCAGGCCAAGATTACAGGATGAATTTTTGAAAGCTCTAGAAACTGCAAATTATTTTCATTCACACGCCAGCCATAGCATTGCAGTGACAGTCAGGCTTTTCTCCTGTTTCTCCTTTCCTGCCCACAGGGGTAATCTGGGTTCCCTGGTCTGTTCACCCTGTGGTCTTTTCTAGAGGCTTCTAATAAACTGAAGCGCCTCAAGTGAGACAGGATGTGCTTTTTATAATGCTGGCCTTGGTAGAGAATGGGGAGTGGTTAACCCTCAGGCTGTTCTGGCTACCTGGAGTAGGATGCGTGTCAGTGTCAGCACACATTTCAGTGTCTTGTCATCCTAGCAGCCTCTGATCTTAGAATATCCTTCACGGAAAGGGCTGGATTGTGCTCTGGATTTACATAGCCATATTCTAAGGCAAGCCCCTGGATAACTTTTCTGAGCTGAGGCGAAAGCCCCAGGCTAGAGGAAATAGCCAAAGACTTAACAGCTAGTGCCAGAAGAGACTCCAAGACCCAGAGAGAGAGGGGGAACTGAGGGAGCTTTGAAAGCAGCCTGGCAAGGTGGGCAAGACTCGGGCATGTATCATGTGGTGCAGTGAGGCAGTAGAGCAAAAAGAACTTGACATTTTTTGTAAAAATTAATGAAATGGCCAGTTGGGGGAAATCTGTCTCCAAGAAATAGCATGGCATTGGCATCTTTAACAAAGTTGAAGTGGAAAAGAATAGAATAGACTGCTTGCTACTCAGGGTAGTTAAGAGCAACATGTAAACAGCCAAGATGGTCCCAGAGGACTGAGCTTTATTAAGCTTATTAGCACCTGACAACCTGCTCCCTGCGTTGTTTAGAGCCGGTTTTGTGTGGCTTTAGTGTGGATTTGGGTAGCTCTGTTTGTTGAGTATATCCTTGTTTTGATGACTGTGCATAATGGACATGGTGATGCATGTTACTCTGTGTCCCAAGAGATGTGTTCTGAGTTAGTAATAATGAGTACTGTACACCTGTTTTTAGTTTGTGTTTGAGCTTCATGAACTTGGGTGTAAAACTTTTGAGAGACAGAAAATTGAAAGAGAGGTGTAATTGTGGACCCCAACTGCCTCAAACTTCTTTAAGGAAAGCAACTTTTTTTTACTTTAAAATAACCATTTAGTTATGACGGGGAGGTTATAATTAGTACAGTTTGATCCTCAAACAAAATAGTTCGTATTGTTTTCTAGGTATCCCGTTCCTAGACTAAGGATATGGTAAGAGCTCAGGGAAGCAGCTTAGCAGACTTAGCTCTATAATAATGTTTCAAGACCTTGTGTGGACTTGCCTTTAATCCTGGTACTCAGGAAGCAGAGGCAGGTGAATCTCTACATTCAGGAACAGCCTAGTGGTCTGCAGAGTTCCCCCAACAGCCAGGGCTACACAGCTCTAGGGCCTTGCACCACTGACCCACAGCACCACCAGCCTTCTGAGTTTATAAACCATTTAGAGTGATGAAAGCGACTTGGCAGATAGGCTGTCAGAACAATTACAAAATAACACTTAAAAAATCTACCTCTTCAGAAGTAGGTTTTATTTTTTGTAATGATTGTTCCTGTTTTCTCACCCCAGTATATGAATATTCCTTTAGAGATGGTCTGATATTTGCAGTGTGGTTCAAGACCCTGGGCTTGGGTTGGGAGTTTAACTCAGTGGTAGAGTACTCGTCTAGCAAGCCTAAGGCCCTGGCTTTGGTCTCCATTGAGTCTTGAATTTAGCTATGTATCATTAGTTTGGGGGGGGGGGGTCCAATCAGATGATTTACTTCATGTTGGTAATTTTTCATTGCTGTGACTAATTCCTGAACAAATGAACTTAAAAGAAGAAAGACCTGTCTTGGCCATTTTATAGATGCTGGTCCATGCCCATCTGGTCCCTTGGCTATGGAGCTTTGTTAAGGAGAATGTCTTGTCAGCTAGAACCTGTGGTGGTTCTATAGACTGCCACCCACCTTGTGATGACCAAAGGACAGAGAAACAAGAAATGGCCTGTATGTCCCCCAAATGCACACTCGTGACCTATGTCCTCCAATTAGGCCACACTCACATGTTTCCACTACTTCCTGATAGTTCCATCCCATTATGTGCTCATTAGTAGATTAATCCATTGATGAGATCAGAGTCCTTCAACTGTTGAAATTTTTATAGTTCTTTTTGTTTCCACTAGTAGCTCAGTAGAAAATAAACATTTGCAACTTAGTATTCGCACACTCCAGTTACAGAATTGATGTTTATGCCTTTACTGTGCTCACAGTTGTGGTCAGAATGTAGGCATTTGTCCTTCTTAGGCCTGTGCTCCTGGAGCCCCTGTTTTTCCCGCCTCTCTTGTTAAGGACTACTTTCCACTGGGTCTGGGAGGTGGCAGAGCCTGATGGGGTGCAGGTTGTAGGTTAGAATATGAGTTTGAAGAAACTCAGAATCTTGAGTAGCCTTGGCCAGAGACCCAGCAACAGCTCCAAGTCTTACTTCTCTGTCCAGGAGCTGGCATAGACCTCAGGGTCAGGAAGGCTGAGTGAAGCAGTGTGTGCTTCCTCTAATGCGTGACAGAGCAAGACAGGAAAGAAGGAGTTGGCTATTGTTACAGAGGAATTTGAAGAAAGAAAGTGTCCTAGTGGGGTGGAGTAGTTGGAATTAGTCAAAAATAAATCAGGTCTTATATCTGTATCATCCATTGCTACTGAAGTCTTTGCATTTGGAGGTCTGTAAACCTAGTATTTGACTTCTGGCCCTTCCCTCCCCTTAATATTCATTCATAAATATGAAATATTTTGGTCCCAGTCACCATTCCTTTGCAAAACTAATTAAATGTATCCTTAAGTATTCTCTTTGATGATCAGTCACATCGGCACAACTAGCTCCAAGCATCTTTATCCTGATCTAATTTTTGCTGAGCCTCAGAAGCAAAGGCAGACTGCAGGGGTTGATGTGGGACCTCTAGAGTGGAGATTGCACAGAATAATCTTATTTTTCCTCTATTCTTCTAGTCTGTTATGTTCTGAACCCACACATGTTTTCGGAAGGACCAGATGGCTGACACTGGCTAATGGGAACCAAAAGACAAGAGTGAAAGTAACCCGGTTGTCTCATGCCCCAGCTTAGGGTGCTCCACCCTACCCTGAGGCCAGTGCCCTTTTTCTCTGGAGACTTCACCCTGCTGTGTCAAAAACTGCTACCACCTGGCTTATCTGAGGTTAGATTATGGTTAAGTCAAGCAGCAGTGCTTATTAAACAGAAAAGGTTTTATTCGGGACTGTGGGAGAACAGGAGAAGCCATATGCCTTTCAAAGGCTCTGGGATCTGTGGCTTAATATTCAAGCTGGAATTCAAGAGTCCTAAGCCTGGCTTCATTTTCAGCTCCACAACATAGACACTCCCTGACTGGGAACAAAGTACCTGGCCTCTCCAGGCCTTAGTTATCTCGTCATGAGTGAGAAGAATAAGTCACTCATGAATAAGTCGCATTTATTATTAATAACAAATGAAATATTACAGATAGTAAAATATTTCTTTAAGCCAGGTGCTATGCTAAATAGCCAACAGGTGCTAGCCTTTGTTATGTGAAAGCCCTCATAATGAAGTGGCAAGATTAGTACAAATGAAAGAAACAAGGCTTTAAAAGCATTGCCTTGTGAGACGGGAAACGGATGGAAGTGCCAGAGAGGTGGCTGGATGAGCATCAGGCATGCAGGGTACTAAGGCCTCCTGAAGCAGGTGCTTCTCAGCCATAGCAAGAAGGGCGGAAGGATTCAACTCGTAGAAGGACATAAAGATACTAGGAGGCATAGACTCCTAAGCAACAGAGTCATTTAGCTGCTGGCTTTTCCCACTACAACGTAGAGACAAGTTGCCTGAGTGAAAATAGCTGTAGTAAAATGATTGAATTTGGCAGTAGACACAGCAGATAACCAGAGGAGAGTAGTTAGAAATGATTGCAAGGTTGTTGGGAGTGAAATCAGGTGGTCAGGGGTTCTGGAAGAGAGAAATCATGAGGTAGGTTTTCTTCTTTGAAGGTGGGGAAAGATCAAGTGCAGACTGAGCTGTGGCCAACCGTTTGCAGACCAGGAATCCACACTAGCTCTAATGAGAGAGCTCTTGGTGTGCGGGAACTGCCAGTTTGCCGACGTGAAAGAGCCCCAGGCTGGGTAATGGTGAGCCCTGAAGTCGCACCCCAGCTCTGCCACTGAGTGAGCACGGGTAAGTCTTCCACCTTCTCCGGGTGGCCTTGATGGCCCTCCCTCCTCTGAGACTAAAGAAAAAGGGAGGGCAGAAAGCCAAGAGCAGCCTCCTTCCTGTCTCAGAATAGGAAAAGGTCTCAGGAACCTGCTCTGGAACAGCAGCTTGCCACTGTGGCTTGTAAACTCCCTCAGTCACTGGGGAAGCCAGCTCACATCCATGGCCATTAAGGTTAAGCAGTTAATGTGCTTTGAGGGCCTGACTGCTGGTGCCCTGGGATGCTGCAGACCTGTGGAATCAGGGCCATTGCACTGTTCTCATTCACAAGCTTCTACAAGTTAGCCTCACCTGAGCACGAGAGTTGGCTGTAGAACTGTCTTAGTTCTACAGGTTTCTGTGCACTCGATGCAGCACTCGAGAATTACTCTCTACTGTCCTGTCATTATGCCCTTTTCACCTCCTAAGACCCAAGTTGGTTGAAGCCTAGGATCTACTGAGTGCTTTGAAAGCTGTTTGATTCCTGTTCACTGAATACCATTTCTTTCAGGGTAGATTTAAGGGCTCTGCCCTCAAAATACAATGCTACTGACTCTAGATTGAGGGTTCAAGCCACCCTGTGGGTTTACTTCAACAGATGAAAATTTTTCCTTGGCTACAGCAACATCCCTAATCCTGACCAGCCATGGAGAGGTTCGGTTCTTACAAGGAAAATGAGTGAATGTGGGAATGGCTCACCACATTGGGAAAGCAAAACTCACATCCTGCTGGTGCTTGGCTGAGGACTCTCATGTCCACATACAGAGAAAAGCATGTGGCACAGTTTTAGGACAAAGGTGAGCAGAGATCCACTGTGGAAAGGGGCACATTTTCCTATTGAGAGGCCATCCGAGGCATGCTCCTCGGTGAGCAGCGTTGGTGGGTGTCCGCAGTTACGCATGGAGGCTTGCTTTTCCTGCTCCTTGTATCCACTTCCCAGCAGCACCCTCTAGTCACACCTGCTCAGTCAGCCAGTTGAGTAGCTCAGCTCCAGTCCAGCCATGCTCATCATTTCTCCCCAGGGCCTGTTCTCAGTCTCCTTGCTGAGTGAGAGGGTCTGGAAGACAGACAGCCCTAAAGCACTGTGAAGAGGATGAGATAAGTGATGTCCTCTTCAGTAGGACATAAAGGAAGAGGGGGCCTGATGGTGTTCAGGACCTTTGGACTTACAAGTACTGGGTCAGAGAAAGCCTGTATGGCAGCACTGTGAGCTTAGGTGGGAACTCTTGCAAGAAATGTGATGAGCATTTCTAAATGGACATCTTAAGGGACCTTGGATTGAAGACATGTCATTCCAGTTGTGCTTTTTCAGTTTGACCTGAGGAGTACATCAGCTGTGGATGAAGAAGACTAAAGCATACAGAGGGGTGCGAATGGACCAAAGATCTGAGCAGCTATGGGTGGTAACATGACTTTGCTTTATGCTGTCCAGAGACCCTGCTGGATTTGTTTCAGAGTCATAAAGCTCACTTTCTTACAGGAGAAAGTGATAGCAATTCTCCTTCTCCTCATTCTATGACAGGATATGCCAGGATCAGAGGAAACCCTTTGGGAAGACACGATATAAGAAACATTAAGAAAAGATTTCTTGGTTTTGTTTAATTGAAGTGTTGTCTATGTGGCAGTACTTACACATAGCATAAGGGAAAGAATGACTGCTGCCACCCTTGAGTAAGGCGAGGTGTGGTCTCTGCTAGATAGGGCCTCACTGAAGTCCTTCTCCCCGTTCCCTCACACTCACGCTTCCCATGCTGGAGTCTCCTGACAGTGCTCTGAAGGCAGCAGCAGTGGGTTTATAGGTAGAATAGAGCTGGAAAAATCTATCTGTCCAAGTTGTGTTTTGTGAGGCTTACAGATCCCAACAGGTGCTGTGTCATGTGGTAAAGTCACAAGCGTGCCTCTGATCCTTCCCTACCTGGACAGAAAATTCTAAAGAGCTTTGCTGATTTGTTTTGTTTTGGTTTTGAGAATAGGTTAGTTTCATGTTATTTGCTGTAAAATTCAAAGGGAATAGTGTTCAAGTTAATATTTAAATTTAAAAACATTTATTAGCCATGGAAAGGTAGTATACGTCTTTAATCCTAGCACTCTGGAGGCAGAGGCAAACCAGCCTTGAGTTCAAGGCCAGCCTGGTTTACAGAATGGGAGCCAGAAGTACACAGAGAAATCAGGGGCTGAGTGTGGGGATGAGATAAAGATGATTTATTAAGAGGGATGCAGGTTGGTTTCTGAAGAATCACTGATGCCCATCAGAAAGATTTGCTTTGTGAAGATGTGAAAATTGATCTGAAGGACTACTAAGATATTTAAAACTAATTTGGGATCCATAGTTTTAAAAGATATCTTAGACGGTAAAAAGTTAAATTTATCCCTGACCTCAGGTGCTATTCTTGATCTAGACCTGCAGATTTTAATGTTTCTCATACTCATATGTTGGGACAAACCTTAGTTGTATGTAGTAGATGCTCTCAGTTGACAATTAAGCACAAAGAAAATAAGTATGCTGTTGAGTTTATTCCTAACAGAACTGGGCCTACAGCCAGACCAGAGGTGAGGGCCTGCTGACCATCTTAATAGATGTGAGGCAGAGTTCTCTGCACACCAGCCCTTCTGAGTTTTTAGTTTTAGTTTTTCACTTTTGTGCCTCAGTTTCTCGTTTGTGAAATAGGGTTACTGGTACCTGCCTCTTAAATGCTATGGATATTAAGTAAAGGCACATTGTTGAGACTAGAGAAGGTTTAATGACTAGTACTAGGTAGGTGACACTTTACCACTGTTCCCCAGGCTGCTGTTTCCTCAGAGCCCACTCACTGACCTGCTTGGAGAATGCAAAGCTGAGTGGAGATCGGTTTGGTAGAAATACCTGATCCAGTGTGTTCATCCTCAGAAGAGGGGTTCCCCACCATTCTGCCTTTCCTCTCTAGTTTCAGCTCCATCCAGCATGCCAGTTTCAGAAGTGACAGGCTTGATTTAGTCTTTAATCTGAACTTTGCTGTTAAAATATTCTTGATGGATTTTTAAAGCATTTCACAGAGAAGCCACCAAAGTTTTCCTGTTAAATACATTGGACCTTAAGTCAACTGTTTGGTTTAGTCAAATAATAGCTAAGTGATCCACTGGGCAGTTTTTAGGAGTAGATATTAGGAAAAATTATTTTCCTCTGGCATCACAAATTGTCCTACATCTTGCTTCAGCCTCATCTGGTAGAGTCAAGTCTGTCTGAGCACTGATAATGTTTAAATGACTATTCCTCCCTTGATAGGCTATCACAGGTTTCCCTGAAAGGTCTCATAGCTCTGTATGTAGGCCATAGAATAGAGTGATCTCTGCTGAGTGCTGCATCCATCCATGCCTCAGTTGCCCTGCAGAGTTTAGGGTCTTGGATTTTGTGATTCTGTGATTTGTATTTATAAACCTTAACTGTTTGGGGGAAAATTATTTTATTGTATTGTAATTTATTTGTCTAGTCTAGGAATCAGTGCTGTTGTGACCTTATACTAAGTTATTTCTGATCATTGGTACTGAACAAGTGGGTACCGCATAGAGAGAGAAAGCCACCTCATCAGGCTC
Source organism: Mus caroli (assembly GCF_978045245.1). Lineage (NCBI taxonomy): Eukaryota > Metazoa > Chordata > Mammalia > Rodentia > Muridae > Mus > Mus caroli. The sequence goes on along the minus strand of NW_028227261.1, from coordinate 25,932,540 downwards.
ATGGCAAGTGTTCTTGCCCATCCTTATACTTGCTGTCTGCTTCTCACCTGCTGCCAAGGGCAGCGATGCTGTGAGCAGAGGAATTTTATGATCTATCTAAATAGATCTAAACAAAGCCAAAGTAAAGTAGTGTTGGACTTGTTGTTTTGTTTTGTTTTTAATCTTCTTGATAAGCTTCACCTTGCCAGATGTGATGGGGCATGCTTTTAATCCCAGCACTGGAAGCAGAGGCAGGTGGGGTCTCTATTATGAGTTCAAGGCCAGACAGGGTTATAGTAAGAAAAGGAAGGGAAAGGAAAGGAAAAGAGGAAAAGGAAAAAAGGAAAGGAAAGAAAAGAAATGAAAAGAAAGACAGACCGACCTCTGTTAAATGGTCAGTTCCCTGATGACTCATTTTACCTAGGAAGGGAAAAGGCAGCCACAGCGTCATATGCAATTAAGTGACTGAGGCGGTTTTTCAGCTTGTGAAAGTCTGTTTAAAAGACCCCCCAGAGCTACATGGGCAGTGTTCTGAAAACTCGTCCTGTTAAGTAACTAGGTGTGTCTGCTTTAGTTTGTTGGGGGTTTGGTTTTGTTTTATTTATTTTTGATTTTTTAATGGAGAGTCAGTGCCTCTTAAAGTTTGAATGCCACTCAGATATTTCAGCATAAAAAATAGCTCTAAAACAGAGGGTGGACCAGGACCACCAAGATAGCCCAGTGGGTAAAGGCATCTTCTGCTAAGGCTGGCCACCTGAGTCCAATCCTTGGGTCAGACACACTTGATGAAAGAAAGGAACCAACCCTACAGTTGCCCATGCCGCACACACACAGAAAATGTGATTGACTCTCCGGAGGCTGGAGAGGTGGCTCACAGGTTAAGAGCTATTCTTCCAAAGACCCTGAGTTCAATTCCCAGCAACCAGATGGTGGATCATAACCATCTTTAAAGAGATCTGGTGCCCTTTTCTGGCATACATGCAGAACACTGTATAATTTAATTCTCCAAAGCTTGACCTGCACGTTGTCACCTTGAGAAGATTTGTTTGGAAACAAACAAGTAGGTAGACACAGTGGTACATGCTGAGTAAGTCAAGAGAATGGGAAATTGAAGGCCAACCAGAGCTACACTGTGAACCCCTGCCTAACCACCCAACCCCACCCCCCAAATTTTCCTGAGATGATGATGATGATGTTGTTGCTGTTGTTCCTCCTGGCAAGTCTTGGGGCCTGTGTCCAATGTCAGCATGTTTGAGCACAGAGGATCATCGTTTGCACAAGCTTGTCAGAGTCTAAAGAATTGGCTTGTAACTCTTGTGATTGGGCAGGATCCAAAGGATGATTTTGGTTTTAATATAGACAGTGCTCACAAAGCAGACCTTTCATAGACCAAACTAAAATTTATTCAAGAGACTTTAACCTTGCTTGTAAGTATTTTACAGATTCTGTACTTAGCTTAACTAGTCTGTAGCAGGCATTAAAAGGATTTAGGGGGTGGGGAGGGCTTCCCCCACATGTATTAAACCACCCTATCTGCTTGAAAGTACCTGGTAATATGATATAAATAAGCTGGTACAGTTGTATGTAGATCATGTCAGCCTTTCCAGACATCATGGAAACAAACTTGGAATCACACAAGGAAGTAAATAGCTAGTAATTAGAAGAGTTAGTTAGTAGAATTAGTAATTAGAAGAGTTAGTAAATAGAAGAGTTAGTTCAGTTGTGACTAGTTTGTTTAGGTAGGAAAACAGGAACCTTGAAAAAACTTGACAAGAGAGACTTCCGACACTGTGACTTTTACCTCCTTTCCTTTGACCATGACTCAGCAGTCAGTGCAACAGTGCATCAGGGGCCAGCTGCACCTAGGACAGACACCACTTGTAAAAGTGCAAGAGGGTGAGTGCTCGAGTGGTGTTAGAAACAGCACATACTGATTCCTTAAACCAAGTAGCCCTGGGAGGTATTTGCTGCTGCTTCCTATAGGCTTAGCACAGCCTTCTGACTCCTGCAGTTAGTTGCCTGTTGGCACAAAGACGAGGTGGTTTTGGCTACAGAAAAGAGAAAGTTGGCCCTTAGTTTGCAACCCCCGGCCTGTGCTAAGCATGAACCGCGTTGATTTCTGACACGTTAGTGAAGCTGGATGCCCCGATGCCAACCAGGTTTTGTTTGCTCTCTCACAGGTATGGCTTTGTGGAGTTTGATGATCTGCGTGATGCAGACGATGCTGTTTATGAACTGAACGGCAAAGACCTGTGTGGAGAGCGAGTCATTGTTGAGCACGCTCGAGGCCCGCGGCGGGATGGCAGCTACGGCTCGGGACGCAGTAAGCATGTGAAGGATAGATGTACCAATAACATACCTGGGTTTTAAATGCTAATTTTTAATGTATTTCAGTATTTTATTTAAAGGTAGCTTTTTAAGCTGTTTCTATAAGAATATATCTTTTAAAATACAGAATTGTAAATATTTGATGTCATGAATTTGTTTTAATACTTTAAAACATTTTCTTCTGTAATACAACTTGACATATATTTAACAAAGACCTCAATTTTAATTAAGAGAATCCTTTGAGTTAAGATGACCACCTATTGTACTTGCTGACCTTGGTCACCTTTCCATTTGGCTGACCAAAAAATAGGAAGCCATTCAGTGACTACAATCATACCCCATAGACCTGGGTGCTGAGGATCCCTCAGACACAGATGAGATGAACTGAAAGAGGTGCCTGCATCTTTTTCTTTCCATAAAAATTATTCACAAAAACTTTAATGACTGGGGGTAATAATAGTAACTGATTTAATAATTTGCTTTTTCTAAATTATATTTCTTATTTTATACATGCTAATTTAAAATATAAATATTAACTAGTGAATGTGTATGCCTAAAAGCTTACTGAAATTTTGTGTTTAAACTTGAATTAAAGGTGAGGCTTTAGTTAAAATACACATGTTATTGTTTAGAAAGGGGGATTGAGTTACATAGTTTAAGAGTGTGCTGTGTCATCTCCTCTTACACTCTATGATGTTGTCTGTTTGAACCTTCTAAAGGTGGATATGGTTATCGAAGAAGTGGCCGAGATAAATACGGTCCTCCTACTCGCACAGAATACAGACTTATTGTGGAGAATTTGTCAAGTCGATGTAGCTGGCAAGACCTAAAGGTTTGGACCTAGTTAACTTTCTAAGGTTGGGCATGGGTAAGAGGAGGAAGGAAGTCTATTTATTCAGGCCTGAGAGTGTAAAAGCCATTACTAAAACCTCACTCACACTTTCCTTATGTGGATGCCAACTGCTCCAAGGAATCATTTGTATTCCATGGAATTTTCCCCTGCAGACAGTGTTCTAGAGAGATAACAGGGTGGAACTGCATAGAAAAGGCTAAAAACCTATGTTTCTGTAAACCCGAGCTGGAACATAACTGACTTCAGCTTCCAGTGTGGGTCCACACCGTGAGACTCTCCAGCATGTGGTGTCCTTAGTTATGATTGTGTGCATAGATAATTGGTTGAGATGAAAATAGACCAGCTTTCGCTAAATAGTGAATTCCAAAGGAAGTGGGTGGGGGTTGACCCATCTTTTAAGAACTATTTATTATGGGCTGGCCAAGGCTGCACACACCTTAATCCCAGCACTTGGGGGTTAGAGGCAAGCAGAGCTCCGTAAAATTGGAGGCCAACCTGACCTACACAGTGAGTTCCAGGCCAGTCCGTACTACATAGTGAGACTCACTCAAAGAAATAAAATATTTTAAAAAGGAAGAGAAAGGGAGGAAAGAAGATTTTATTCAAAAATTGCAAGATCTAGCTAGGAGTTTTGGGAGGGGTAGGGGTGGGGTTCAATTCCCAGCATCCACATGGCAGCTCATAGCTGTCTGTAACTCTAGGATTGAATCTGACATTTGCACACAAGCAAAACACCAATGTGATGATAATAATAATAATAATAATAGACTTGAGTTGGGCTGGGCTGTAACTTGGAGCTGAACACTTAAACCTGGCCAGCGTGCATAAGGCCCTGCCTGAACTGAAGCTCAGCACCACAAGAATAAAAAAGTTAAGTTGTGCTGCTGCTGTGGCCATCCAAGGAGCTGGAGTTCACATCTTGAGTTTCTAATCTTGGTAGGGAAGAAAATTTGCTGAGAGTGTCTTAACTCGATGATCTCAGAATAAATGAAAGGCAAACTGTTTGTTTTAAACCAAAATGAAGGCATTGAGAGAAGGGTAGTCAGGCATACTTCACATTTGTGTTAGGGTTTGTTTGGGGTTTTCTTGGTTTTGTTTAGTTTGGGGGTTTTTGTTGTTGGGGGTTTTTGGGGGGTTGGTTTTTCAGAGACAGGGTTTCTCTGTGTATCCTTGGATCAGATTGGCATCTAAATCAGAGATCTGCCTGCCTCTGCCCCTGAGTGCTGGGATTAAAGGCACCGCCTTGCCATTCATTTTATCGTAAAGGATCTTTTTCAAGTTTGCTAAAGACAAACCTTTAATTTAACAAAGATGAGATGCAGAGAAGCATAAGGAGTGATTGTGCACACTGCCTTCAATCCCAGTGCTCCAGGCAGAGGCTGAGACAGGCAGATTTCCATGAGTTGAAAATAGTCTGACATAAAAGGCTAGCCCTTGGGGGTGGAAAGATAGCTTAGCAGTTAAGGACCTATAACTGCGAGTAGTTAAAAACACTTGCCACTCTTTTTTTTTTTTTTTAAGATTTATTTATTTATTATATGTAAGTACACTGTAGCTGTCTTCAGACACTCCAGAAGAGGGCGCCAGATCTCGTTACGGATGGTTGTGAGCCACCATGTGGTTGCTGGGATTTGAACTCTGGACCTTTGGAAGAGCAGTCGGGTGCTCTTACCCACTGAGCCATCTCACCAGCCCCAGCCACTCTTAAAGAAATCACAAATTCAGTTCCCAGCACTCCACTGTGGAGGCTTATAGCCACCTGTAACTTCCACTCTAGGAAATGTGATGGCCTCTTCTGGCTTCCATGGGCACCTGTAACCACATATACATTGCCACCCACAGATATACACATATGCACATAATTTAAAGATAAAACACTAGAGGCTGGAAAGATGGCTCGGCAGTTAACACTGGGTGCTCTGCTGCTCTGAGGACAGGTACAGTTCCCAGCACTCACATGGCTCCTCACAGTCATCTATAACTACAGTGTCATGGTCCCCAGGGCCTCTTTTCTGACCTCTGCTGGCAGCACAAGCATATGGTACCCAGACACTCATACCCATAAAAGAAAAAGTTAAGAAAAAGAAGACTAACTCTTCCTGGCATGGAATATTTGAAGGTGTTGAGGTTTTCTGTGGTCCACATAGTAAAGTCATGAGTTGGGCAGTTTCTCAGGAAAACGAAAATAATAGATATCAAAGAAGACTGAGTCTCTGTCTCTTACCATTGTATGACCTTAGCAAGTCCTTACCTCTGTCTTGGTTCCTCAACTACAAAATGCTGTTTTATTGTCATTTTATTTAACATAAACTTCTTTTTGTATTAGAAGTTGAACCTTGCATATGCTGAACAAGTGCTATACCAGTGAACTATATATACCCAGCCTTCTTTCCCTTTTTTGCAAGGAAAGGGTGTTGAGGCAGGTCTCACTGTATAAACCAAGGCTATCCTTGAACTCCATAGAGATCCCTTGCTTCTGCCTCCTGAGTGCTGGGATTAAAGGCCTATGTTACCATGCCCAAATGTTCTTTGCTTTTTCTTGAAGTTAGCTCTAATTTGCCTGGGCTGGCCTTGAACTCACTCTTTATGCAGACCCTGGATTTAACCCCTTTGAGTCTTCCATCACTGGGCTCAGTTTTAGAATTACTAACATATTTTTATTTTAAAAGTCAAGGAACTCCTAGGTGTAGAAAATATTAGCTATAACCAGATGGTGGCACATTCCTTTAATCCTAGTACTTGAGGTAGAAGCAGGCAGATCTGAGTTAGATGCCAGCCTGATGTATAGAGTGAGTTTCAGGACAGCCAGAACTACACCAAGAAACCCTGTTGAAAAAAAGAAAATATTAGCCATTGATAAGGAAATGTAAAGCTAAAGAAATGAAAGGGATCTTCCTCTTTAAATCTGTTCTTTGGAGCTGCAGCCGTCGCTTTCAGTTAAAGCGTAATGGCAGCTCCTCCAGAGGGCCTGAGTCTAACTCCCACCCCACATGGCAGCTCACAGCAGCGTGACTCTAGTCCAGGGGAGCCAGTGCCCAAACATACATGCAGGCCAAACACCATCTCCATAAAGTAATAGATTTATATCACATTGTATAAATTGGGTTGGAAATGTTTAGCATACTGTTGGCATGGAGAATTGGAAGTTTTATTTATATAGAGGAACAAGATTAAGAATTTGGTTCCAGGGCTGGTAAGATGGCTCAGTGGTTAAGAGCACCCGACTGCTCTTCCGAAGGTCCAGAGTTCAAATCCCAGCAACCACATGGTGGCTCACAACCATCCGTAACGAGATCTGGCGCCCTCTTCTGGAGTGTCTGAAGACAGCTACAGTGAACTTACATAAAATAAATAAATAAATCTTTTAAAAAAAATAAATAAAAGAATTTGGGGGCTGGTGAGATGGCTCAGTGGGTAAGAGCACCCGACTGCTCTTCCAAAGGTCCGAGGTTCAAATCCCAGCAACCACATGGTGGCTCACAACCATCCGTAACGAGATCTGGCGCCCTCTTCTGGAGTGTCTGAAGACAGCTGCAGTGTACTTATATATAATATAAATAAATAAATAAATAAATAAATAAAAAAGAATTTGGTTCCAGAGGGCTGGAGAGATGGCTCAGTGGTTAAGAGCACTAGCTGGCCGGACGTGGTGGCGCACGCCTTTAATCCCAGCACTCGGGAGGCAGAGGCAGGCGGATTTCTGAGTTCAAGGCCAGCCTGGTCTACAAAGTGAGCTCCAGGACAGCCAGAGCTATAAAGAGAAACCCTGTCTCGAAAAACCAAAAAAAAAAAAAAAAAAAAAAAGAGCACTAGCTGCCCTTCCAGAGAACCTAGGATTACAAGGTGGCTCACAATTGTCTGTAACTCCAGTCCCAGGGTATCTGATGCCCTGTTCTGGCTTCCAGGGGCTCTGTGTGCATGTGGTGCATATACATAACACTGTACATACATAACACTGTACATACAAAATAAGAAAACATTTATAAGTAAAACAGTAGAGACAGGCAGATGATCTCTGTGAATTCAAGGCCAATCAGAGCTATACAGAGAAACCCTATCACAGGGGAACGGGGGGGGGGGGGTGATTCCAAAGATAGTTAGTTGTTTGTTTTTGTAAGACAGGGTTTCCCTGTGTAGCCCTGGCTGTCTTGGAACTAACCCTGTAGACCAGGCTGTCCTCTAAATCATAGATCTGCCTGTTTCTGACTTCTGAATGTTGGGATCAAAGGTGTGTGCTCCCATGCCCAGCTAAGAGGCAACTCTTGGTTTTCTGAGACAGGGTTTCTCTGTGTAGCCCTGGCTGTCCTGGATCTCGCTCTGTAGACCAGGCTGGCCTCGAACTCAGAAATCCGCCTGCCTCTGCCTCCCGAGTGCTGGGATTAAAGGTCTGCACCACCACTGCCCAGCAAGAAGCAACTCTTGAAGGATTTACTCACAGCCATAATCTGTGGAGCACGTCTTTCTGGGTTTCTGCTAACTCTCCCCAATAATTCCATACTGGATTTTTCCTGCCTCTGAGCCCCAGAGTCAGTGCTCACTGACTTTGAGCAATTAACAACTTTGTTGTGATTTTCTGTCACATGTGTAAGATGGGTCCGGTTATTCTGCCTTTGTGGTTATAATGAGGAGTGAGTTCCTACAGCACTGTGGAGCACTCGCTGACATTGTGAAGCTGCTGTTCAGAGCTTTGTAAGTGTGGCCAGCTCAAATAAAGTAGTGGCACTGAGGGCTGAAGAAGCAGGCGACTCAGTATTTAAGAGTACTTCCTGTTGTTCAGAGGAGCTAGATTTGCACATGGCAATTCAAAACTCTTTATTCCCAACACTCAGGAGGCAGAGGCAGGTGGTTCTCTGAGTTTGAACAAAACCTCTAACTCAGTAGGCGTGCATGGGGCGCACAGACATACATGCAAGGCAACCTGCATACACATAAGATAAAAATGTACAGACAGTCACACTAACCTAGCTCCCGCCAGCCATCTTTACCCTCATTTTGTCACGACAGTCTCATGTCCAACTATGACTGCTCCTGTATTCACTTATCCAGAACCCAGACTTCTGCAAATAACTCAAATGCATTTTTGTACAGAGGTATTCTTGAGTGGCTTGTGGCTAATGGTCACAATCTTAAGTATAGCCTGCACTCTTGACAATTGGGAAACCCTCAGAAGTAGGCGGATGGTGACTAGAAGATTGTGTATATTGTGTATATTGAGACACACCGTCAGACATGCTTGTGATGTAGCAAATAAGAGGCATGACACAAAATGACATACCCAGTGTTTACAAATGCAGGACAGAACTCAACAAAATAAACCTAGACCACAAATGTCTATTCAGTGTGTGTTACTGCCACTGCGACATTAGGTCGACATCTTTATCCAGATCCATCCCTCACCTTAGCTGCACTTCCCACATCTGCTGTGCTCTGCACTTTGACTCAGCCAAACTAACTAGATGAGCACACAGCCTACAGCCATGGGGGGAAGGACATGGTGGGTTTGCCACTTGTGTCACAGCTTTGCTTGCCTGCTGCGTTTTAACCTATGTTTTGTTCTTTAGGATTACATGCGTCAGGCAGGAGAAGTGACGTATGCAGATGCTCACAAGGGACGCAAAAACGAAGGAGTGATTGAATTTGTGTCTTACTCTGATATGAAAAGAGCTTTGGAAAAGCTGGACGGAACTGAAGTCAACGGCAGAAAAATCAGATTAGTTGAAGACAAGCCAGGTTCTAGGCGGCGCCGGTCTTACTCCAGAAGCCGGAGTCACTCAAGGTACTGTTGACATAGCGTGAGTTGGGCACTCACAGTACCGCACTGATCAGCATGGACGGCCCACTGGTGTTCTCTTGTTGGCTTTTATAGCATGAGTTCATGTGCTTCAGTGGCTCAGAACTTTGAACTGAACAGTTTGTGAAACTCATGGACCTCTTAAGTCACATATACAAACAGAACCATAGTCCTTTTCTGAGACAGGATTCAGTGACCTCTCACCTTTCTCTGGGGAGCTGAGTTATAAACTAAGCTAGAATTCTGCACATAAGGCCAGGGCACCTATTCTTATAAGCAACTGGAGTAGAAGCTGGCAGTGGTGGCGCATGCCTTTAATCCCTGATGGTGTACTTGGGAGGCAGAGGCAGGTGATAACCAGTGCTGCACAGAGAAACCCTGTCTTTAAAAAAAGAAAAACAAAACCACAGGAAAAAAAGAATAGCCAAAAACAGAGTAGAGAGCACCAGATTTGGCAGGCATTTGTGAACAAGACAGATCTGATCCCCGCCCTCACTGGAGAAAACAAGCAGAGAGTAAGTGTGATGACCATTGTGACCCAGCACAGCTGATCTGGGGGGTCAGTAAGGATCTTGATGGAGACAGAACTCATAAAGCTGGAGGAGCTGGGTAGACAAGGCTGTCTTTCCAGCAGAGAGGTGTTTGATAAAGGCCTGCAGTGGGGGAGTTTCCCAGAGTAGAGAAGGTGTGACTACATGCAGCATTTACGTTTTCCTACAGCTGGGTTACCAGATCGCATGATGTGCTGCCTGGCATTTCCTATGGCCTCCAGGCTAGGGCTTGAGGTATTAGGGCATTTCAGCAAGGCTGTGGCATTCGTAGTGCTCTGTACCTAACTCCTGTCACATATGTTGTGTGAGTTAACTGTGCTGAGCAATATCCAGAAACAAAGCAATCTCTCCGTGTCTCTGGGGATCATGATTTTAGTACTTGTGGTTCCAACAGCTGCGGTCAGAGCCCTGAGCCTCACTCTGCTTTTCATGCCAGTGGACTTGACTGCTTCCCCACACCTCTCCTGTGCTCTGTTAGACCTAAAGGTTGAAAGACCAGTGTGCAAATATGTTTGCAGTATTCTCTCTCTTCTTTCCTTCCTTCGTGTGTATTTCATACATTGTAAGTGATAGCACTATAATCTAAAAGTTCCCAAGAACACAATACGTAACTGTCTTCACCAAATATCCAAGCCATATTTATATTTACCCAGTTGCTCCCTGGGTATTTTTATGCTGTAGTGTTTCCTGGCCGGGATCCAGCTCAGTCACGTAGCAGAAGGCTGTTACGTCTCTAACCTGAAACAGTCCACCTCCTGTCTGTGAGCACCACTGCCAAACTATTATGTAGAGCTGGGTTTGGTTTTTTTGTTTTGTTTTGTTTGTTTGTTTGTTCATTGAAGGAATGAATGTCTTGGTTGACTCTAGACAGCCTTTTTTTAATATAATTAGACAATCTTTTATATAATTAAAATTTGGGGTTGGGGTGTTTTGCCTGCATGTGTGTCTGTATTATGTGTGTACCTGCTACCTGCCAAGGTTAGATGATGTATCAGTTCCCCTGAGACTGGAGTTACAGCTATGAAACACCAAGTTAGTGCTGGACATCAAACCTGGGTCCTCTGCAGGATCAGCAAGTGGTCTCATAACTGCTGAGCCATGTCTCCATATCATGGGCATACCTAGTATCTGCTGAGCTCAGGAGGGTGTTGGATCCCTGGAACTAGAGTTACAGATGATTGTGAGCCACCATGTGGGTGCTGGGATTGAACCCTGGTCCTCTCCAAAAACAAGTGCTCTTAACCACTGAGCAAACGTCAAACCCCTTACAGGCAATTTTAAATTGTCTTTTTTTCTAACCTGTGTGCGGTTATACACGTCTTTAATCCCAGGACTCAAGAAGTAGAAGCAGGTGAATTTCTGTGAGTTCAGGCCAGCCTGCTCTACCTAGCAAGTTCTGGGCTAGCCAAGGTTACTGACACCTTGTCTCAAAAACTATTTTATTTTGTTTTGTTTTGTTTTTCTGCACCACAGGTCTCGCTCTCGAAGCAGACATTCCCGGAAGAGCAGAAGCCGAAGTGGTAGCAGTAAAAGCAGCCATTCAAAGAGCCGGTCTCGATCCAGGTGGGCCTGCAGCTCCCCTGCTCCCACGCCCCACACGCAGGCCCCGTGCTCTCTCCATTTCCTGACAGAAAGTGGCTGGTCACCCATTACTCACCCGCTCCTCTGTCTTCCAGGTCAGGTTCCCACTCCCGCAGCAAGAGCCGCAGTCGCAGCCAGAGCCGCAGCCGCAGTAAGAAGGAGAAAAGCCGGAGCCCCAGCAAAGACAACAAGAGCCGCAGTCGCAGCCGCAGCCCTGACAAGAGCCACAGCAAGAGTAAAGACCATGCCGAGGACAAGCTCCAAAACAACGACAGCGCCGGCAAAGCCAAGAGCCACAGCCCCAGCCGCCATGACAGTAAAAGTCGGAGCAGGAGCCAGGAGAGGAGAGCAGAGGAGGAGAGGCGAAGGAGCGTGAGCAGGGCTCGTAGCCAGGAGAAGAGCCGCAGCCAAGAGAAGAGCCTTCTCAAGAGCCGCAGCCGCAGCCGGAGCAAGGTGGGCAGCCGCAGTCGCAGCCGCAGCAAGGACAAGCGGAAGGGAAGGAAGAGAAGCAGGGACGAAAGTCGAAGCCGCAGCCGCAGCAAGAGTGAGCGCAGCCGAAAACATAGCAGCAAGCGGGACAGCAAAGTCAGTAGCAGCAGCAGCAGCAAGAAGAAGAAGGACACCGACCACTCCCGGTCACCATCCCGCTCGGTGTCAAAGGAGCGAGAACATGCCAAGGCTGAGTCTGGCCAGAGGGAAAGCCGGGCAGAGGGTGAGAGCGAGGCCCCCAATCCAGAGCCCCGGGCCAGGTCAAGATCCACCTCCAAATCCAAACCCAATGTCCCGGCAGAGTCGCGCTCCAGGTCAAAATCGGCTTCAAAAACACGCTCTCGGTCCAAGTCTCCATCCAGGTCTGCTTCCAGGTCGCCCTCCCGGTCTAGATCCAGGTCCCACTCAAGGTCCTAACTGGCTATGCCAGGCTGGAACTGCCGAGAAGTGTTTTGTACATGTTGGTAGCCGTAGCACAAGAGTGAAGTAGAACACCCGTCACTGCTGTACATTAACTCCCTAAAGGTGTGTCTCAGTCGTTCAATCTCAGTGCTTCCTCGGTCAGCCTCCAGGCGCCAGGCCTTCCCGCTCTACTGAAAAGCAGCTCCTCAGACCTCCCCTTACTCACAGTAGGACACCCAGACGCCTTGCCTTTCAGGCCTGGCCACGGCTATAGGGAGCTCGGCACCCATACGGCTTCTCAGGCTGGAGTGATGGCGTAGGTAGGTGTGGTGAGCTCAGCCGTTTGCCCTTGAATCGATGCCCTTTGATGTGTGCCACGTAGTGAAAGTGCAAGTCTTCAGTCTCCCACCACTTCGGTTTCCTGTTTCTGGACTTACCAACGTTGTGACTAGCACAGTGGAGAGAAACAGATCCCTGCATAGCCCCTAGGAAGTAACGCTGTAGGAGCTCCACAGTCTGGTATTGTGATTATATTGTTTTATATTAAAAGGAAAGAGTTTTTTTAATTTTATTTTTCCCCGTCTTGCAAAGTATAGTGACCCCTGTTTCCATTAAATTTGAATAAAGACTATTTTTGCTTGACAAAATTTCACCGTGCTTGAATCTAAATGGCATTTCCTGATGTGTCATCTGTCCTGCCGTTTACCCTGTGGTGAGAAGCGATATTTCCCAAAGGAGTATTCACCCAGCAGAATGAAGGCAAATCCCCAAGAGTCTGGGGTTCTGGGGTTCTCTTGAGAAGCTGTGCTCAAGCTGAGGAGAAGTGAGGCCATTCCGAAGCCGTGTCGCCAGTGAGTTCTTCATGAGCAGAGGTGGTTCTGGGGCCTGTCAGTCTTGTCATGATCCTCTTGTCACCGTAAAATCTGCACTGGAAACCAGGGGCATGCTGCTGGAGTACCATGCCCCAGTCATTCTCGTACTAATTGTCATAGCTCAGGAGGTGTCTGAGATGGTGGCACGCGTGGCAAGGTGGATCCTGGGCTCCTTAGTGCATGGGGCAAGCTGGGAGCTGTGCAGGCATCTTTTGGGATCTGTCCCTAGAGTTCACACTGCTTGTCCTACAAGTGTCCTGCAGTGTTCTTAGGTTGTCCAAAGAAGTATTCTCACGGTGAAGGCTGAGGTGGAGTAAGGTCCTGCCCGAGCTGCTCTGCCCACTCAGAGAAAGACCTGCTCTCCAGCACTGATCCTATGGAGTGGGTATGCATGGGTGTCAGCAGATAAAGAGGAAAGCCTAGAGGTGGAGTGCTACTGGGCCTGGAAATACAAAATCAGATCGTTTTCTCCCTTCCCGGAGTTCATGACCTGTCTGTAAATGGTCAACACTAAGGGCAAGTGTGCCTTCTGGGAAGGCAGCCTCCCTCCATGGTAAAAAGCACAGGCCATGTGGGTTTGACTAAGTGGTAGTTAAGCCCAGCAGTGATGGTGCCCAGAGGAGGTAAGGGAAGGAGCTTGACTGCAGGGGCTGGGTCTGTCTGGGCAGCACAAGATAGATGTCAGGCCAGGCGGTGGTGGCACACACCTTTAATCCCAGCATTCGGTGGCCAGTCTGAGCTATAGAGTGAGTCTCAAGACAACCAGGGCTACACAGAGAAACACTGTCCAAAACATAAGAAATGTTATGGAGTGTGGTCAGGAGAGGTATAAAAGACCAGCGAGATACGGCAGTGGGAGATTTGGATGGCCATTCTGAGCTCTTGGAGAGAAGTAGGTGAATTGGGTCAGATTGGACCATGGAATCCCATGACAGTCCAGGCAGCCAAACTAAAAAACCTCCCAGACTCTTGAACTCACCTTCCCTTTATCTGGGTTCGTCAGTGCAGCATTCTGAGAAGGTAAGGCATCCACCCCACGGTATCAAACATGTGATATTCCATCAATCCTGGAGGACTCCTCACTTTACCCTCTAAGAATGGGGATGTGGGCGGCATTTTACATTTCCGTTTAGTTTTTTGTATGAGTGTTTTGGTTTTCTGGTTTTGTTTTTAAGAAGAATTTATTTTATGTATACGACTATACTGTCGCTGTCTTCAGACACACCAGAAGAGGGCATCAGATCCCATTACAGATGGTTGTGAGCCACCATGTGGTTGCTGGGAACTGAACTCAAGACCTCTGGAAGAGCAGTCAGTGCTCTTAACCTCTGAGCCATCTCTTCAGCCCTGTATGGCTTGTGTGTGCCTGGTGCTACAGAGGCCAGGGCCTCCCAGGAACAGGAGTTACAGGTGATAGTGAGGCACACAGGCTGGGTACTGAACCCAGGTCCTCGGTAAGAACAGCAAGTTCTTTAAACTATCTCTGCAACTCCTAATTTTTTGTTAGAAATTCATATATTTAACTCAACTTTTCCATCTCACAATGCAAGCTTTGTTCCTGTTTAGCTTTGTTTAAAAGCCAAAAAGTTAGCTTTCTCCAGCGAGCTCTGTGGTGGACATTGGGAATTTTTAGTCATGGATCCTAACTGCTGATCTTGCGGGGCAACCATAGGAAAATTCTGTATGCACCCAGGACCCTGGTGGTGGGCTCCCCTGGCATTCTCATAACAGGAAGCTCTGAATAAAGACGCCCAAGCAAGATGTGAGGTGTCCTCTCTGCGGTGGAAGACACAGACAGACGCTCATGGACATTAATATCTCAGAATCTGTCGTCGGCCTCTGTTGCAGCCAGGGAAGCTTCATGCAGCAGCATTGCGTGCAGCCTCTCCAGTATTAGGCTCGCATTTGGAGATTAGAAGAGACCGGCCCTCAAGTCCTGGAGTACAATCTGCTACTTGTCAGGGATCCTAATGCTTGCTGCTTGGCCATTATGGCCACGTGTGGACTGACCTCCCCTCTGAGGTTTCCTGCAGTGTTCTTAGGTTGTCCAAAGAAGTATTCTCACGGTGAAGGCTGAGGTGGAGTAAGGTCCTGCCCGAGCTGCTCTGCCCACTCAGAGAAAGACCTGCTCTCCAGCACTGATCCTATGGAGTGGGTATGCATGGGTGTCAGCAGATAAAGAGGAAAGCCTAGAGGTGGAGTGCTTCAGCCAGCGTGGCCTACGGCAAGTGAAGGCTGTAGAACTACTCTGGTTCGCCTGTAAAATGCTCATCTGTGATAGTTACATAAAGACGTGACGTCACATCAAGTGAGAGTAACAGTTGAGTCCTGAAGTCAAGCAGGATTGCTGCAGGACTGAATGCGCGTTCCTTTGAAAGACCTGCAGCTGGCAAGATGGCACAGTGGGTTAGGATGCCTGTGTGCATCTTCGTTCAATCTCCAGATTTCCACAAGGTGGCAGGCCAGAACTCGCTCTCAAGAGCTGTCCTCGGGTCACATGCACCAAGCTGCATGCACACTCCTGCACTCTACCCTTTTCTAAGTTCTAAATTACTGGATAGCAGTGGCTCACACCTGTAATCCCCCCCACACACACACACTTTAGAGGAAAAGGCAGGCAGGTCTGAGACCTTGTCTTAAAGATAAGAAGAGTACAACATGATCAGATGACCCTGCTGTGCATATTTTATTACATTTACTAGTTTTGTGTGAGGAGAATTGTGCATGCCATGGTATCTGTTCTCAGGGAATCACTTCTCCCCTCCACGTTGAGTCGTGTGGGCTGAACTTCAGTCACATCGCTTGGCAGCGGGTGATTTAGCCCACTGAGCCATCTCTCAGCTCTGCTAGGGAGATTTTAATTGCCCTGAAGGTTTAATAGAAAGCCTGCCCAGGCCGGGCGTGGTGGCACACGCCTTTAATCCCAGCACTCGGGAGGCAGGGGCAGGCGGATTTCTGAGTTCGAGGCCAGCCTGGTCTACAGAGTGAGTTCCAGGACAGCCAGGGCCATACAGAGAAACCCTGCCTCAAAAAACCAAAAAAAAAAAAAAAAAAAAAAAAGAAAAAGAAAGCCTGCCCAGTGGTCCAACTGGCCAAGCCCAGGTCACCCACAATGGCAACAACAGGACAAAGCTTGTCCTCATCTCAATGGTGAGACTTGTGTTCATGACTCCCTAACCCCAAATATGCAGTGAGGATTGCCAAGAACCAAGGTCACTGCAGTCTGCTCTGTCGTGCTGAGCTCACACATGCCTGTTTCCATACCTGGCCTCTGCTCCCCCCCCCCCCCGCCCCATGGGGGTGGGGGTTAGAGAATGGGAGACAAACAGCACTGACACGCTGTTCCAACACTAGGTCCCATAGTGGATGAAGGTAGTCAGGGTGGATTGAAAAGGCAAAACCCAGCTACGTGTTATTTATAAGAATCCTATATTCTATAAACCATAGAAGCTGGGGTGTGCAATTACAAATACTGGCCTAGCATGTGTGGGCCCTGGGCTTGTTCCTCCTTACCATAATGTAGATTATTGAAACAGACGCTGAATGTAGGGATAGGGGGTATGGGAGTGAGTTGACAAGCTAGGGGCTGGGCATCATGGGGCAGCCCTTTAATCCTACTACTGGGACAGTGGAGGCAAGCAGATCTCTGAATGAGTCCAGCCTGGTCTACACAGTATATATGTTCCAGGCCAGCTAGGGGTATGTAGTGGATCCAACTGGATCTGACATTTTAAAAAAGACTTCATCCAGGGCTGGAAGGAAGGGCTCAGTAGGTAAGAGTACATATTGCTCTTGTAAAGGAATTTGGTTCCCAGCATCTCAGTCTCTGCAAGTTAAGTGCACCAGCTGCTCTTTCAAAGGACCCAGGTTTGCTTGCCAACACTCTCACCGCATATAACAATCTATAAAGCTGGGGGCCGGTGAGATGGCTCAGCAGGTAAGAGCATCCGACTGCTCTTCCAAAGGTCCTTAGTTCAAATCCCAGCAACCACATGGTGGCTCACAACCATCCTTAACAAGATCTGACTCCCTCTTCTGGTGTGTCTGAAGACAGCTGCAGTGTACTTACATGTAATGAATAAATAAATCTTTAAAAAAAAAAAAATCTATAAAGCTAATTCCAGGGACCCATCCTTCCCTCCTGGCCGCTGTACACTTACACATTAGCAGTTCTCAACTTGTGGGTCATGAACTCTTTGGGAGTTGCCTTAAGACCATCAGAAAACAATTTACATTATGGTTCATAATTAGCAATCCTTGAGTTGTGAAGTAGCAAAAAAAGTTATGGCTGGGGGTCACCACAGCATGAGGAACTGTGTTAAAGGGTCGCAGCATTAGGAAGGTTGAGAACCACCAGTATACATACATGTGTCCCAGAAAAACACTCATACACAAAAATATAATCATTTAAAAATAATTCTCCTGACTTACTGGGATATTCATAACTATGGACTATAAAAGATGAATAGAAATCATGAAAGGTTGCTGGAGAGACTGACTGGTTGGCAATTAAGAACACTGGCTGCTCTTGTAGAGACCTGGGTTCAATTCCCAGCACCCACATGGTGGCTCACGGCCATCTGCAACTTCAGTTCCAGGAGATCTGATGCCCAGTTTTGACCTTCATGGACACCAGTCACATGAAGTGATACACAGATATACATGAAGGTAAAACAGCCATACACACACAAGTGTTTAAATCATGGAAGAGGCCAGTCAGTGGGGCCTGATTGTCAAGGCCTGACAATCCTAAATTCACTCCTTGGAGTCACGGTGGTGAAGGGAGAGAACTGATTAGTGCACGCTGTCACTTGACCTTCACAATACGAGTCCACAGGACAGCTCAGATTACAGAAATGAGCCACCGGGTCCAGAGGGACCTTGAGGGAAGAGGCTGGGAGTGTACCTAAGTGGGTCGTGTGTTTACACTTGCATGACGTCCTAGCTCAGACCCCAGCACTGCATAAAACACTGGGCATGACGGGCACGCTGTGATCCCAGCAGAGACCACTTCCAATTTCTTGAGGCAAATGGAACTACAACTTAACAAAATAGATGACACCCAGCCAAAGTGAATTATAATATTTTATAATATTGAAGCAGTATAAGACAAGAACGGGGGAGGGGGGGCTGGTGAGATAGCTCAGTGGTTAAGAGCGCCCACTGCTCTTCCAAAGGTCCCGAGTTCAAATCCCAGCAACCACATGGTGGCTCACAACCATCCGTAACAATCTGATGCCCTCTTCTGGAGTGTCTGAAGACAGCTACAGTGTACTTACATATAATAAATAAATGAATCTTTAAAGAAAAAAAAAAAAAAGACAAGAACGGGATAGTGGTGGAGCACACTTTTAATCCCAGCACTCCCTGAGTTCAAGGCCAGCCTGGTTTACAGCATTCTAGGACAACTAGTGCTACAGAGAAAGCCTGTCTTGAAACTCACTGACACTCCTAAAAGAAAAAAGCCGGGCTCCCAATGGAGAAGCTAGAGAAAGTACCCAAGGAGCTAAAGGGATCTGCAACCCTATTGTTGGAACAACATGATGTACTAACCAGAACCCCGGAGCTCTTGTCTCTAGCTGCATATGTATCGAAAGATGGCCTAGTCGGCCATCAATGGAAAGAGAGGCCCATTGGACTTGCAAACTTTATATGCCCCAATATAGGGGAATGCCAGGGCCAAAAGAATGGGAATGGGTGGGTAGGGAAGTGGGGGGTGCTATGGGGGACTTTTGGGATAACATTGGAAATGTAATTGAGGAAAATATGTAATAAAAATCAAAAAAAATAATAAATTAAAAAAAAAAAGAAAAAAGCCTAGGATGAGTAACTTCTGCCTTAGAAAACTTGGGATGCAGATTGAACCCATAGCAAGCACCAAAAATATAATAAAAATACAAGGGTATAAAACAGGAGATTGAGAAAACCAAAAGATGGGTTTGGATTGATTTTTTTCAAAATAGTTTTCTCAGTGTGTACAGTCCTAGCTGTCCCAAAACTGTGTAGTCCAGGCTGGCCCCAAACTCATGGAGATCCTCTATCTCTGCCTCTTAAGGGCTGGGATTAAAACCATGTGCTGCCACCACCCCATGGTTTTGGGGTTTTTTGTTTTAGAAGATCAATACATTTGATGAGCTAACCAGGATAACGAATGCAAGTATGCACACTGTAGTGTCAGAATCGACAACTGAAAGGACAATTGGGACTTTGGGAGTGGGGGCGGGGGAAGTTCAAGCCCCTATTAGTCTGACTCCTCCATGAACTTGACTGAAACACAGGTTTGCCAGAATAGCTAAATTGTTCTGGTAAGACCCCACATATTCAAGAACTTGAGTCAGTTAACTTCCTCAGACTCGGCACCCAGTTGCCTGGACATAAGCCCTGTCAGTCAGACACTCACACTCAGGCTTGTCTAGAGTGCACAAAGCCCAGGGTTCAGTCCCTCACACTTCAGAAGCCTGTTAATGATGGCACATACCTGTAGTCCCAGTCCTGGGAGGAGGAAACAGGAGGTCAGATTCCTAGCCCATCCCCAGTTACACAGCAAGCTTGGTGTCAGCCTGGGGTACCTGAGACTGCCTCGAGGTTTGTTTTTTCCTAAAGAAAACAAAAACAAACAAAACAATGTTTTTGAGATTTTTCTTTTATGTGTGTCAGTGTTTGCACATATGTCTGTGTTGCTGTGCCCACAGAGGCCAGAAGAGGGCAGTAGATCCCCAGGGCTGAAGATATAGATGGTTGTGACCCACCATGTGGTTGCTGGGATTTGAACCCAGGCTGCTCTTAAACTGCTGAGCCTTGGCTCCAGCCTCACGTTGTTTTTCATCAAAGGGAATAATCCTAGATCAGTTAGAGATCCATCGTAGGATCAGAGGCTTTTCTTCCAGACTAAATCTGAGGCATAGTACCCAAGTGCCAAGAACCCATGTGCTCTCTACTGCTAAGGGTCTCTTCATGGCCCCTCCCTCACTGCTTTGTGAGAAGGAAGGCCATTCTCTGTAGGCTGCAAACATTCCAGAAAATGTAGCCATTGCTTTAAGGGAAACACAGTTACTCTGAAGGGCCCCAGAGGGACTTGAACTGCAGAGACAAATCGCTCAGACTCTTTAGGAAAGGGAGAGATGAGGCTCTGGGTTGACAGATGTTGCAGGGTGTTACAGAGCACTCTTGAGGGTGTTACACTTTACACCCTCAGGGCTGGGAATGTTTTCTTCCCCATAGACTGGGCATGGAAGAGAAAGTGACAAATCTACCCGTATGTGTGCATGAAGACAGGTGTTGCCTGGTCAGCCCTCAAACCCAGAAGGACGAGGTAGTGAAGCTCAGTGGATGTCAGGCCAGTTGGATGGTCGGTGGAGCCTGCTGATGGGAGTTCAAGTCCCAGAGCCTCCATGGTGGAAGATGAGAACAAGCTTTCATACATGCCCACACAGACAAATGCTTTCAAACATTTTTTAAGGAAAAAAAAAAATTGGATGTTGTCTGAGTTAGGGTTTTTATTGCTGTAGGCGGGGGCCCTCCCATATTAACATTAATAAAAGGATATACCCCCATGGACATATGGCCCCTACAGGCCAGTCTGATGGAATTTTCTCAATTGAGGTTTCTTCTTCCCAGATTATGCTAGTGTCAAAACTGCTCAACACACACATGCACACACACACACACAAACACACACACACCAGGCAGTGAGGCCTGATGGTCCATGCCTGTAATGCCAGCACTTGGGGGCACCTTGACCATCTAGAGTTCAGTGTTTTCCTTAAAGAATATAAAGAATATCAAGTTAGAGGCCAACAGGCTACATACGTCCCTGTCTTTAAAGGGAGGAAAAAAGTATGGAAGGCACCAGATCCAGGAATCCAAGTTAGAATGTGGCAAACAGGCAACATGGTGGCTTATGCTTAAAAGTCCTTCACAGGGCTGGTGAGATGGCTCAGTGGGTAAGAGCACCCGATTGCTCTTCTGAAGGTCCAGAGTTCAAATCCCAGCAACCACATGGTGGCTCACAACCATCCGTAACGAGATCTGGCACCCTCTTCTGGAGTGTCTGAGTATAGCTACAGTGTACTTACATATAATAAATAAATAAATCTTTAAAAAACAAAACAAAACAAAAAGTCCTTCACAAGGAAACAGTTTCTACCCCTCCTCTCTTAAAGTCCCAGTGACAAACCCAGGCATGACTCTGTCAAAGTTCACTCTGAAGAGCCAAAAGGTTTATTGGTCATAAGAGAGTGGTTACCCACGGGATGTGGTGCCCCTCGAAAACAGACTACACTGGGAAAGCCTTTGCCCTGCAGGCCTAAGGCTCCAGTAGAACTGACATGAACGGAGTGTCCCCTCCCCCAGTCTTCCTAGCCTTATACTCTGGCTCCTTCCCTAGACCCTGGACAGTTAGCACAGACCTGCATACAATAGGTGATAGTGAGAGACTGAGTGTCCAAGACCCTCCTGTAGGAATAATCTCTTGTGTACTGTGTGGAAGTATCCCCTGTCCATAAAAATCTGATGGACAAGAAGCTGAGGCAGGAGGAGGGGAGGGGAACTCTGGGAAATAAGGCAAGCGTGGGAAGATTCCCTGACTGGACTCAGAGGAAGTTGGACACATGAAACCGAGAAGAGGTAACCAGCATGTGGCAGACGTAGAATAGTATAAATGGGATAAATAAGTTAGGAGCTAGTCGGGGAACAGGCCTCGCTTATGGCCTAGACACTTAATTTATAAATAATAACACTCTGAGTCGTTATTTGGGGACTAGGGAACAGGTGGAAAAGATTGCAGCTACACCCTCCCCACCCTTCAAGCCCACAAGGGGCGGGTAGGGGGAAGGGGCACAGAACAGAGAACCTGGGAGGGCAGTTGCTTGTCTCTGAGGACAACCACTCACAAGCCTCTCCACCCCCTCCCCCTTCCACAAGGGTCCCTGAGCCTTGGCAGGGATGCCATAGTTGTGTGACTATTCTCCAACTCAAGCAGGATACTGAACCCTCATGTCCTCCCATGCCTGTCTCCAGGGGCTGTTGGCAAGCCTGGGTTGAGGTTTTTTTTTTTTTTTTTTTTTCCTCCCTCTTCTTACCAAACACAAACGAGGAAACGGTCAAAACCAGATGGGAACATGTCCCGAGGGACATGGGTAATAAGCCTATGTAAACACGCATGTGAGAAGCGCTGTAGCTGGTACACCATTTATCCAGGCAAGAGCAGTTCTCCTCCGCGGGAGCCTGTGACCCCCCTGGTCACAGGATTTTGTCTCATTTCCTTGAGCCAGATGTGATTCACCTCCTGTGGAGCGAGCCTACCGTCCAATCAGCAACCCATAACCACTACCACAGGAGCTGGCGCCTCTGGCTGGCACTTCCGCAGCAAGGAGTGTGGGACCCACAGCTGGGTGCTTTAGGTCTGAATTCTTCCCAGGCACAGTTTGTGGCCACTTCTGGCACCATAGGAGGTAGTTAGCTGGCTGGGAGGAGACACTTTGAGCCCATTCTAGATTTACTTCTCCAAGTCTCTCAACCCAGCTCCCAACATCAACAACAGGGGCTCACCATCAGCTCCGAATGCAACCAGACACTGGCCATGGCCTTTGTGTCCCACTGGCCTTCAGGGTTCTGTAGCCAACAACCCCTAGGGGATAACCCACTCCTGAGATTCCCAAGTAACCCCTGTATGACCTCTGGGAGCACCCGTGTTACCTTCTGTGGGCTCTCACAGTTACCAGTGCAGGCTATTGCAACGTTGTAAATTCCACATCAACACTGGGCTTTGCAGCCTCGGAGAACGGCCCCGACCCCAGCTCGCTTCCTCGGGTGCATGCCATGTCTCTTAACCAAGTCTCCAAATAAAGAAAACACTCAATGGTGATTGTTACATTACCTGGACTTTCTTCTCCTTTAGAAAGAAACCCCCAGTCGGGCGTGGTGACGCATGCCTTTAATCCCAGCACTCGGGAGGCAGAGGCAGGCATGCGGATTTGAGTTTGATGCCAGCCTGGTCTACAAAGTGAGATCCAGGACAGTGAGGGCTATAGAGATAAACCCTGTCTCGAAAAACGGAAGAAAGAAAGAGAAAGAAAGAAAGAAAGAAAGAAAGAAAGAAAGAAAGAAAGAAAGAAAGAAAGAAAGAAAGAAAGAAAGAAAGAGAAAGAAACCCCCGGCAGGCCAACAACATTTGCATCTTTCCTTCTCTTTACCTAGTTTAACAGCTAAGTGGAGTGCTGTACTGAGCCGCTACAGAGCCAGCCTCATATCCCTTCCTGGCTGCAGTTCCTTAACACCTGCACTCTCCCTCCTGCCTGCTTCCTCCATAGATCTCTGATTACCCAGCAGCATTCAATTTCCCCTGTAGATGCTAACACCTCCCTCCTGCCACACCATGCCCAGGCTCCCAGGGCTTCCGTGATCTTCCCTACACCTTCTGTTGTTTAAAAACCAACTCTGGGGGCTGGTGAGATGGCTCAGCGGGTAAGACTGCTCTTCCGAAGGTCCTGGGTTCAAATCCCAGCAACCACATGGTGGCTCAAAAACATCCGTAGTGAGATATGACACCTTCTTCTGGTGTGCCTGAAGACAGCGACAGTGTACTTACATAGATAATACATAAACTCTTTTAAATAAAATAAAAATAAAAACCAACTCTGGGGCTGGTGAGATGGCTCAGTGGATAAGAGCACCCGACTGCTCTTCCGAAGGTCAGGAGTTCAAATCCCAGCAACCACATGGTGGCTCACAACCATCCGTAACGAGATCTGACTCCCTCTTCTCGAGTGTCTGAAGACAGCTACAGTGTACTTACATATAAATAAATAAATCTTTAAAAAAAAAAAAAAAAAAAAAAACAACTCTGTGCTTCCAGGGCAGACCCCACCCCCACCCATCAGGCAGAGCCACTCCACACCACCTGGAAGAAGACCTACCCAGGCCCTGGCCACGATTCCCACAAATCCTGTAGGGACAAATCACCAGGGCAAACACCCCATCCACCTGCTGCCTCCTCTTCCCTCTCCCCCTCGCCTCCCCCTCCCTCCCCCTCCCTCTCCCCATCTCCCTCTTCTTCCCCTCCCCTCCCCCTCCCTCCCCCTCCCCCTCTCCCTCTTCTTCCCCTCCCCTCCCCCTCCCTCTCCCCTTCCCCTCTCCCTCTTCTCCCCCTCCCCTTCCCTTCACTCTCCCCCTCCCCCTCCCCCAACCTCCCTCAACCTCATCAGTCTCATTCCCCATATCAGGTAAGACACCATTGTCCTTCCCAATTTTGTCCTCAAAATTCTCCTACCCTAACGACTATGCCAAGTGCTACTAAAATCTCTTCCCCGGGGCTGGTGAGATGGCTCAGTGGGTAAGAGCACCCGACTGCTCTTCCGAAGGTCCGGATTTCAAATCTCAGCAAACACATGGTGGCTCACAACCATCCATAACAAGATCTGACTCCCTCTTCTGGAGTGTCTGAAGACAGCTACAGTGTACTTTCATATAATCAATAAATAAATCTTTAAAAAAAAAAAAAAAAACTCTTCCCCGGGGGAGAGAAGCAACGTCTACCCTTCTCCCAAGGTCCCAGAGACAAACTGAGGCCTGACTCCACCGAAGCTGACCGAGCCAGTGAGTTTATTGCGCTTCATTAAAGATCACAGGTAAGGAGCTACTTACAGGAGCGTGGTACTCCTCTCCAACAGGCAATACCTGGAAAGTCTTTACCCTGCAGCGACGAGGTCCATCAACAAACATAGCACAGCTGGGAGGCTTGTTTGTTTGTTTGTTTGTAAGGGGACACAGCTGAATGTCCCAAGATGGCAGTTGTTTGGTTCAGGAGACAGTGCTGGGCAACAGTGGTTGACTCCAGCTAGGAACAGAGATGAACTACTGAGGGCTCTCCCCGGGTGTTGGAGGTAGGTAACCGTAACCTCAACACAGCTAGGCTGTAAAACAGGTGCAAACCAGCTGTGTCAGGGGCAAACCAGCTGTGCCAGGTGTAAACCAGCTATGCCAGGTGCAAACCAGCTGATGGATGGAGCGTTCCCTCTCCTAGCCTCAGAACTGTTTCCTCTTGTTTTGAGACTGGGTCTCACCATGTGGCCCTGGCTGACCTGGAACCCACAGAGATCCACCTGCCTTTCTTCTTGAGTTCTTGGATTTAAGGTGTGGTGTACACCATCAAGCCTGGCTTTCAAAACTATTTACTTATTTATTAATAGGTTCACATTCTGTAGCCCAAGCTGCCCTGGTACTCACTATATAGCCCAGATGACCTCTAACCCATGACAACTTCCTGGTTCAGCCCTCTGAAAGCTGGGATTACAGGTGTGAGCCACCATGTCTGGCTCTTGTCACTTAGATTGATAACCGCATAGAAATGCACCTTTGGGTGAGGGTGAGGGTCAGAAGGCGTTTTCAGAAAAGTTCCTGGAGAGAGAAGTGCTCCACTAGTATGTGGTCGGGAGGCGCCATGGGGGGTGTGTGTCTAGGAATGAAGGAAACAGGGAAAGAGAGCTGAGCCCCAGGTTCATCTCTCTCTCACTGCTTTCTGCCTGACAGACACTGCATAGCCAGCTGCCTCACACTCTGGCCCTGATAGACCACACCCTTAAATTGGGAACAAAACAAGCCCTGCCCTAAATTGCGTCTGTGGGCATTTTGTCACAGCCGAGGGAAAGGCACAGTCTACCCACTTTGACAGTCTGTAGTCTGAGATTAGGGGTTGGGAAGCCGTAACCCATGGCCGAAGGAGCCTGCTTCCCCACTGCCGGGTGGCCTGCGAGCTCAGAAGTGTTTCAGCAGCTTCAAATGGTTGGGTAAAGCCATACCAAGTCCTGTCAGGTCCACTCTGGGCCCAGCCACGCCTGCCTGTTTGGAGCTTGCCTGAGGCAGCAGAGCGAGGCTGGAAAGTCCTCAAAGCCTAAAATATTTACTGAGCAGAGCTGGCAGCGTTGCGTGGTTAGTCAGCCACAGCCTCTCCACCACACTGAGGGCACAGGGAAGAGAAGGAGAAGGAAAAAAATTAATGTGGGGAATTTACACATGACACCCAGAAAAGATCCACTTTATTACCACCATCGGAGGCACTGACAAACAGTGTTGCTACCCTGATGAAGCTGATTTAAACAAACAAACAAACAAACAAACAAACAAAAGTTCTATTTATGTGTGTGCCTAGTGTCCAAAGAAGTCAGGAGGGGGTGTCGGATCCCTTGGGAGTAGAGTTACAGACAGTTGTGAGCCTCCGTGGGGATGCTCTGTCTCCAATGAAGCTGAGTTTTAAGTGGGAAGAGGTTCTGTGGCACCGTGTGTGTGTGTGTGTGTGTGTGTGTGTGTGTGTGGTGCGTGAGAGACAGACAGACTGCAGCCGACTGGCAGGACTTTCCAACCTAGAGCTCAGTGCAGACTAGGCAAATCTATCCCTCCCTCAGCTTCAACTCCAGCCTCTAGGACTTCTGTTTTATCCAGCATGTCAGCTAGCCTCATAGGAGCTGGAAAGGGCTCTGGTTCCCTCAACTTCAGGAAAAAAAAAAAAAAAAAGTCATCCCTCAGAAGGGTAACCCTGGAGACCGAAGCGATGTTGCTGGGAGTCCAGAACTCTGCTTCTGCAAAGCTGGAGGTCACAGTCTGGGAGGGAGGGGCTGGAGAAACGCTAGGTCCAGAAGCCTCCTCGATGCAGAAACCAGGGCACTCCTAGCTCCACACATAGAGATCCTCAGAACTGAGTTGTCTTAAAACAAAACATCTTAGTAGAACCAGGGTTTGTGCGTTGGGGCTCAGGCGGAGCTGACACTTTGAGAGGGTCTGGCCTTTCTCTGCCTGGTCGCTGTGTTCTTGGCTTTGCCTCACGATGACTTAAGGAGTTAGAAGGCGAGGTTCTGCACTCGTGGAGGGTATCTCGAGAAAGGAACCTCCAAGGCAACTGAGAACTTCAGGGGACCCCATTAGAATCACAGTTCTTTTCTTTATTAAGAGAATACATTTATCTTTAGTCCTTACTTCCTAGGCAACCCCAGTGCTTCTTGTCCACCAACAATCTCTGGGTTGCTCCTAAAGAAACGCAAATCACAACGACGGTACTGCGTTGGGCCCGGTACCACCGGTTATGGGCTAGGGCTGCGGACCGGAGTGTGAACTGCTGCTGGAGGGAATTAGGAACCACCCCGGGGCAAGAGGGAGATCGGATGTGGCAGAAGCTGGGCAGTCGTCCCCTCCCAGACATTAATCCCGAGAGGGTAAAGAAAAGTGCCCAGTACAAAGGCCTTTACACTGGCGTTATTTATAACCGACTTGGGGAGGGAGGCCAGCCAAGCCCCACCACGCGGCGGGCTCGTAAATCCAGGCACCATTCCGCAGCCGCAGCCGAGCGCAGCAATCCCTCCCTCCCGATCTGCTGCGCAGGCTACAGGGGTGGGTGGGGAAAGGTAGGGCGAGGTGGGGGCGAGCCAGGAACCTACCATCCACCTTGACCGTGGAACTTTCACTGACTTGATTCATCTTCGGCCCTCCAGCATCTCTTGGCAGGAAAGGAATGACTGAAGATGTTTGAAAAAAGAAAAAGAAAAAACCGTCCTGGGGCATCATGGGTGATTCTTCTAAACCAGGAATTCGGCTTGGAGCCAATAGCGCGGAAACATATATACATATATAGGTAGGGGAGTTTTGAACCATCCAGATGAGGCTCTAGGGAGAATCCTCTAGGACTTAGACGCCCCCACCCCACCCCACGCCCGGGAGAACAGTCTTTCCTTTCCCCTGTAGTGATTTGTCGGGGAGTATGGTGGAGGCGATTGATCTGAGATGCCTAAATGTTAGGTGCATGCAGGGGTGAGGCCCTGGGAAGGTGATGTGCGATATGCTGACTGCATTTTCCCAGGAAGGGTTTGAGACTACTGCTGCTGGATGATCCTCCTAAGTTACTTAAATGCTCTGGGCCATGGTTGTCTGCTAGCTCTGTGTAGAGAGGCCTCTGGATGCTCACAGCCTTGAGGTTCAGACGCTGACACCTCCCCTCTCCCATTAACCCACCCCCACCACCACCCCCCACCCCGCACCTGCAGGATCGGGCTTGGAGCAGAGTGGAGAGGCATCCCACGCTGGAGGCCGCCAGTCCCATCTCACGACTGAGGGTCATGACAACTGTGGAGGTCCCCCTGCGGCCTGCAGCCTTGCCCTGTCAACTGAATGGTGTGACTGTGGACGCAGAGCCTCACTAGGAAGCTAGCTGCACAAAGATGAGGACTTATGAGTGGACCTCTGTCCTCTGGGCCGGTGGAAGTCACCACAGACCCATCAGACAGAGATATACTCTGTCTGATGAAGGGGCGCTCCTCTACAGGCCTGCTGGATGCTCAACCTAGGGCTGCATCCATGCAAGCCGACCAGGGCAGTACCCACACAGTACAGAATGGAGCGTAGCTCTGTCGTTATGGGGTGATTTTGCACACTTTGACCAAGAGGGCCTGGGGGAGCAAGGGCTGCTAAGAGCACTACAGAGCCCAACGTAAGCTGCACGTGGCAGGGGCTGGGATGGACATCTGCTCTGACCTCCCCAGGGGAGCAGGGTGGTTTGCAGGGAGTTCACACGTGAGGCCGGAGGGCAGGTGTTCCTGAGGATCGAGGACAGGTGGGCACTAGTGAGGCCAGCGGGCACACTCGGGCATGGCTGCGGCCCGACCGCCAGGGGGCGCCCCACACATGCTCCATTTCTCCCTTAGCTGGGAACCTCCTACAGGGTCTGGAGCCTATGAGCCTCATTGGCAGTGTAGTTTGTCACTAAAGGAGTTGCCACATTCCTGTGGTGTCTGTGGCGGACTCCTAGTTGTCTCATAGCCCCATTTCCCAGCTTCCCGCGAAATCTTGGCTGTGCTCTGGGGTCCCCATCTCCTCATTCTCTGGGGTCAGGCTCCTGGAGACAAGGGAGAGCAAACATCTTTAACCACAAGGGCAAGGCAAGTGCCACCACCTAGGGGTGGTGGAGCGACAAGCCTACAGCCACCCCAGGGACCCCAACAGCTAAAGGTTCTACCTTGCTTTTTCCAGCACAAAACACAAAGATGAGGACTTATGAGTGGACCTCTGTCCTCTGGGCCAGTGGAAATCACCACAGACCCATCAGACAGAGATATACTCTGTCTGTGGTAGGAGCGACTACACCAGGGTGGGTGGATGACCTGCCACCCTACTCCCCTCCAAGGTCATTCTGCACACCGCGATGCCATTTCCCAACCTTACTGCGCAGGGAGGCAAACGGGCAGATATTCCCCCACTCTTCTCTTGGGTGGGTGGGGGGTTCCTGCTATGCCCTATCAGCTGAAAGTGCTCAGGAGGAGTAGGGTGGGGATGATGGGCACAGGGCCACACCTGTTGTGGAGAGGAAAACCACATTTCCAGCCAGCAGCCCTGCTCCAAGGCCTTGGCAGATCAGCAGCTCAAGTCCTTTGTGGGACCCTCCACTCCCTCCCAGGGTTTTGAAAAACTCCTCCCAGCCCTGGCTCCTTTGGACTTCCTGGTTTGCCCTGTCCTGTTCCAGTTGACTGGACCAGGAGAAGATGTTTGCTCTGATAAGGCCTAGTTGGAACTTTTAGGAGGTAGGATGGAGCTAAAATGACTGCCGCTGAGATTTCTGGACACTTCCAGGGCTCCACCAGGCTTCCTCAAGTCTTCAGAGGAACTAGCTGGGACTTCCCTAGGGCACCTGCTGCCTCCACAGCCTTTAAGTGGACAGGTCTGCTACCCCAGGGCAGACCTGTAAGAGAGCAGAGAAGTAGCTAAGGAAAAGGACTGGCCTTTTCTTTAGTGGGAGGGACTATGGGA
Organism: Mus caroli; assembly: GCF_978045245.1. NCBI lineage: Eukaryota > Metazoa > Chordata > Mammalia > Rodentia > Muridae > Mus > Mus caroli. Next base: position 25,902,909 of record NW_028227261.1, on the reverse strand, counting down.
AGTCCCAAGGTCCTTTAAGTGGTTAATACTGTCTTCTTGGGGCTGGAGAGATGGCTCATTCCTTAAGAGCACTGACTGACTTCCCAAGGTCCTGAGTTCAATTCCCAGCAACCACATGGTGGCTCACAACCATCCGTAATGAGATCTGACCCCCTCTTCTGGGGTGTCTGAAGACAGCTACAGTGTACTCACATGTAATAAATAAATCTTTAAAAAAATATACTGTCTTCTTATTTTGTTCACGAGCAGGCATAGATGTGAGCAGGGCAAGGCTGGGTACACCTGCCACAAAAGCTGGTTCTACACCGATATGGGTGAAAGCCCACCTCACAGACTACAAAGAACTGGGTAGACCAGAGAGAGGAGCCTAATCAACTTCCATCCAAGTACGGCTTGGGGAGACGGCTCTATTGTCACAAGGGCCTTGTTCCCTCAGGGGCTCCAGGGTCAGCAAGTTCTGCCTTCTCCGTTCTAGGCTCTAGAGAGTCACAGAGTCCACATTAATTTTCCTGTCAGCAGCCCAAGGACACCTAGAAAGAGCCCAGCATCACCCAGAGTAGAACTTCCAGAGCAAGCATGGATTCAGCGAGCTACAGCCACTACCTTCTAAGGACCTGAGCTCTTGGTGGGTAGGATTAGTTCAGAGGCCTGAATCCCAACATTGCCAGGTACTGGCAGGGCCACCTGGGGCAAGGGACTCCTCCTCTCTGGGACTCAGCCTTCAGGAAATAGAGCTGGGGTTTGGGAGTCTGGGTTCATCTTGTGAAACAGGGCTCACTCAACTGCTCCCAGTCCCGCTCTACCATTCTGCTAGGATGGCGCAGAACCACACTCTGTCCTTTGGACAACTCTAAAGTCTTAGCTGACCGAGCTGATACACCTCTGGGTTAAAGTCACTAGGGACAGGGGTGTACAGAGCACACTGCCGCCAGCTAGAGATGGCTCAGGCTGCACACGCCCTCCTGGTTTAAAGAGAAGATGAGGATTCCAGACCCTGCACATGGTACTGTGCCTGCTTGTCTTCTGGTTTTCTTCGTGTGTGTGTGTGTGTGTGTGTGTGTGTGTGTGTGTGTGTGTGTGTGTGCACCCTTCTCCAGGATGGCCTCAGGGTGATGGTGTCACTTTTCTGGCTTCTACCCCCATCCATTCAGGCTCCTCCCAGTTCAGAAGGGAAAGCGGGTGTCTAGGTCACACAGAGGCCAGGGCAGAATCAAATCAGGTCCAGACTGCCTGGGGATTATCACTGTCACAAGCCAGAGGCCTCTGGCCAGCCACACATCTGCAGAGACAGGATGAATCCCCACCCCCAGCCCCCAGCCTGGGAGGTCCCTCTGCAGGGGAGGCCTGTGGGAAGGGAGGCCTGCCTCCCCATCCTGGTTTCCTATCTTCCTGCTTGTTACACTTTCTCTGAGCTCTCAGAGAGAACCAGAGCCAGGGTTCTATCTGGGAAAGGGATCAGTGGTCACCACCCCCTCACAGCTCAGCCCAATGCCTGAGGCAGTAGTCAGAGGACAGGCAGGCTGATGGCGAGCACTTTGCTCCAGGTGTTCAACATGTGTGCGAGCATTTCAGCTCTGAGAACACACTGTGGTGCTATTTGTTCTTATAAAGATAGGGAAACTGAGCCCCTGTGAGCTTAGGTGTGCTCTCCTCTCCCACCGTCTCCTTCCTTCCTCCTCCAGGGACCAGGGTGGAGGAGAGGAGGGGAATGGAGGAGTCACAGGCCTCACATATATATGTCTCTCTAGCATGGAGGGCCAGCTAGGGCACACGTTCCCTCGAGCACAAGGCTCCAGAAAGGAGCAAGTCAGAACCAGCCTTGGGCCTCAGACCTCAATGCCGGCCAGCTCCCCCCCCCACCCCCCTCCCCGGGAAAAGGGCAATCCCCAAGAGCATTGTCAGCTCAGCTGTGTGCAGAGGGGGCACGGGAGGGAAGACCTGGCCCAGGGCTCTAGAGGAGCACGAGGTGCAAAGGGGAATCCGTGTTCCTGAGAGAAAAGTCAGAAACTGGATAAGCCTTGGGGGCCAGAGCTCAGAGGGACTGGGGACCTAGGCAGCTTCAGCCACACGGGCCAGGTGAGAAGGTCTGGAGCATGCTCAAACCACACCGGTTCTGAAACCATTCGGACAGCACCAGGGAGCCATAGAGGGTTTTCAGCAAGGGGCAGATGCACATTGGGACGGTGCTCTGTGACGTTTGCAGACCAGTTGGCAGGGACAGGCGGCGGGCAGACTGCAGGGACTCTAAGAGATGGAGTTGCCCCGAAGAGGACAGTGGCTACAGGAAAGAACCGGCTGGTTCTAGATGAAGAGGAGAGCTGGGGCTTAAGTGTGCTCTGGAGGTGAGTGTGGACCTCTCCAGTGGAGGTTTGGGTTCAGGGACCGGTCAGGAGGCCCAGGCAGCTGAGAGTGAAGCTTGTGCACTGGGCTTGTGGTCTCAGTTGTGGGAGGGACACCTGCAAGACAGGGGATCCACACACACCGGCCCGCCTGGCGGGCGAGTGAGTAGGAAGTCAACATAAGCAGATGCCTCAGGCGTCAGCCCTCGAGAGCAGAGGGAACCGGAGGGCTCAGCGTCTGTGGGGCAGGGGCGCCTTCTCCAGATCGACTTGGGAGGCTCTGCGGCCGGGGGATGCCGGTCTCTGGGGCCAGAGGGGCGAGGGCCGCGCGCGCAGCCGGCTCTCATTAGCACGGGCCGCGGGCTAATCAATCCCAGGCGGGGGCTCCCGGGCCGAGTCCACATCATGGAAACTGGCCGCGCGCCCGGCGGAGCGAGCGGGGCCGTCGGCGGGGCCCGGCCGGGCGCCTCTCCGTCGAGGGCGCGGGCGGAGGCGGGTCGCGGGGGTCCGGGGCGGGGCTCAGCCATCCCGCGCCCTTCCTGAAGCCGGCCCGGGGCGCAGCGGGGGTGCGGGGGTCCGGGCCGGGTCTGCAGGGCCTCGGGCCGGGGTCGCTCCGTGCTAGGCCCGGGACGGGCGCCGCTGCCGCTTCTCTCCGGGACACCGGGGACCGAGACCGGACGCCCGGACCCCGCTGCCCGCGGCCTCCCGGCGCCGGGACCAGGGCACAAGGCCTCCTGGAGCGGCTCCAGCGTGCGGCCCCGACCCCGGGGCGGTGCTGTTCTGGCCCGGACGCGGCCCACGGAGGCCTCGGGCGGAGGAGGCTGGAAAAGAGGCCAGGCGGCGGGAAAGGGGGATGATTCATCCCCGGGAGCCCGAATCGGAAACACCGCAATCTGGGAACAGCCTTGCCTGGGCCGGCGAGCGATCCAGGAGGAGAGTCCGTCCGGCGAGGACCTGCGTCCAGCACTGGCAGTCCCCTGCCTCCAGCCCCGGCTCTAGCCCGGCTGTGGGGGGAGGGGGAGGCCTCTTCTGGAGGAGTGGAGAAGAATCCTGGACAAAGTCCGCCGTTGCTTCCTCTGCTCTGACTGGCTGGTGTCGGCCAGAGCAGTTTTTCCCAGAGTCTAGCTCAAGTCTCTCCTGCTGCAGCTCCAGTGCTGGCTGAGGAAGTCTGCAAGGAGGGGGCGAGCAAGGAGAAGCCGGAGTCAGAGACACCTCCGCCGGCCCTCGCTGCGGTATGTAAAGCGCAGTAAGGGGGAGGTGGGGCGCGCGCGCGCGAGCCCCGCAGCCCCGGGCGATCCGAGTACCCCCTCCCCTGGTTACTTCGGGGCGGCCACGTGCGGGGGGTGGGGTCGAGCTCGGGAGGTACTTACCCGGGCCGCGATCGCAAGGGGGGCCCGCGCGGGCGGGCGGGCGGGCGAGCGGAGCGCGCGCAGGCTGCAGGAGCCCCGCAGCCCCGGCTGCACCCGAGCCCCGCAGCCCCCTCCCTGCGCACCGCCCGCGGGCCCGGCCAACGCTGGCTCCCAGCTCCGCTGCGGAAAACCCGAGCGGGGGCGGCTCCCTGCCTTGCGGCCCCGGGAAAATCCGGGGGTGGCCGCCAGGGATCTCCAAGCGGCCGGCCGGCCGAGGCGGCCCCGCGCATCCCTCCCCCGGAGCCCGGCCCGTCGGGTCAGTGTCTGCCTCTCTGCTCTTCCCCGCAGAGCGCCCGGACGACCGCGCGATGACGGCCGGGAGCCCCGGAGATGGCGGCGCGCGCAGGAGCCCCGAGGGCCGCGTCTCGCGCCTGGGCCGCCGCTTGGGCCGGCGGAGGCGGCCGCGCTCCCCGCCAGAGCCGCTGCGGGTGCGGGCTCGGCTGCGGCTGCGTTCGCCGTCGGGGGCGTTCGCGGCGCTGGGCGCGCTCGTGGTGCTGGTGGGCATGGGCATCGCCGTGGCGGGCTACTGGCCGGGCCGCGCTTCCCACACCCACGCCCCGAGGACCGGCCGCGCGCACGGGCCGCACGAGCGCCTGCGGCTGCTGGGACCGGTAATCATGGGCGTCGGCCTGTTCGTGTTCATCTGTGCCAACACATTGCTCTACGAGAACCGCGACCTGGAGACCCGGCGTCTCCGCCGGGGCATGCTGAGGGCTCAGGCGCTGCGGCCGCCCGACGGCCCAGGCTGGGACGCGCTGCTGCCCAGTCCTGCGCATGGGTCCCCGGGCGCCGTCGCAGAACCCGAGACTTGGGACCTGGCCCCGAGGAGGGGCCCCTCGCCCGTCCCGTCGGTGCGCAGCCTGCGCTCTGAACCTGCCAACCCTCGATCGGGGCTGCCTGCCCTGCTCCACAGCTACCCGTTGAAGGGCCCGGGGCTGCCACCACCCTGGGGTCCTCGGACTCAGACTGGACACGTGATCATCACGGTGCAGCCCTCTGGTTCCTGCATCGAGCACTCCAAGTCTCTGGACCTGGGCCTAGGGGAGCTTCTTCTGGGGGCGCCAGCAACTCGGGACTGTGCCCACCGAAGCTGGCCACGGCTTGACCGACTCAGTTTGGGGGGCTATGCCAAATTAGGCGGAGATTTGGGGGCCCGGGTCTGAGGTGCAAGGTATAACCTGCTGTGAGGCTACCAGTGTGGACCATGGGACCGGGACACCAGAAGTCCAGTGCCCAATAGCTGCTCCAGTCACCTCCGAGGCTAGGATGGATATTGTGGTGGCAGCAGCCGCTAAGGCTCCTGACCTGCATGTGTAGCAGTGCCAGCTGCACTGAATGAGCTCCAGGGGCATGTGTTAATGTGGACACCAGCATGATTCAGCCTCAGGAATTTCTTCAGCCCATGTGGCCTTAGCCCAGGACCGGCACCTGAAGGGCTGTAGGGTAGGCCAAGAGCATCGTGAGATGCACGGGGTTCCTTGGCAAACAACAGTGGTAGGTTGGGATGTCCCAGGCTGGGACAGGCTCCCTCTAAGTTGGTAGTCCTGGTGGAAATGGGACCACCGGGGGAAGGTGGGCGATGAGGTGATATGAGACCCTCTGCAGCTGTTTGGGGCAGTGACCGCAACTCTAACTGCCACCACCTCAGGTCTGTTCTTCCTTCAGTCAAGCAGCTCTGTCCCGGCAGGGCTAACTACTGCCAAAGCCCTGACCCTGGGATCGGACTGCTCCCCTGGAGACAGGTCTGTCTGGCCTGTGTGCAAAGCCTCCCCCAGCTGGCAGAGGCACCCTCCAGTTCTCAGCACTTCCTTCCCACTGCACCCTAGCCAGTGTGGGTAGCTCACTGCACACGGCGGCAGCGGCGGCAGCTTCCCTTCCCAGGTATTAAATTAATTTTCCCATGCTTTTGTTAGAAGAGAACTTTAAAAGTGGATCAATCCTCACAGTCAGGCCTTTTTTTTTTTTTTTTTTTAAAGTTTATTGAAAAATGCCATACAAGAAGCAAGACCAAACACCTAACACTACAGCCACATCTGTCACTATGAAAGGCGCAGACAGCAGGCCCAGTTACTGCCTATCTCACCTATGGGGTTTTCGGTTGGACTCTGCCGGCATAGTTCCTATTTTGTCAAATGTAAACAACTACTTGATACGATTCATAATTTTTAAAAAATTTACAAAGCTCCTTCATTTTTGTCATGAAAATAATATATCTGAGAGAGATTTGTAAAAACAACCAGCCTAGGGCTGATATTTCCCATGAGCGAGCATTGGGGGGTGCTGGCTAGGCCATAGCTACAGCTCCATTTCTCAGAATGGGCCAGGGCCCTCAGACCCCAGAATACATCCCCGGAATACACTGCTGGCCTGGGGGGAGGGCCCCAGGAGTCAGCCTCCTTGGGAATATAGGGCTTGATTGTGGGTGGGTGGCAGAGATCTCATGTGGTTTGAAGGAAATCTACTTCTGAAGTAAAAATAAAACTGCAGTTGGGACTGTTACTGTGGTGTGCCTGAGTCACTTTGGGGAAAGTCCTGCCAAGTCTCTGACCCTGGAGATGGGACTCCCTTCCCCCCGCCCCTCAATCCTTCTACCTGGACAGAGCCTGTTCTTCACACACAACTGCAGAAAGAAAGAAAATCCAAACAATTACCATATCCCAGGATCTGTTGCCAGAGCCAGCAGAGGAGGGGGAGGAGGCTGGAGGGACATCAGAATTCTGGTCCAATTTCCAGACAGAGGCGGCAGCAGAGGGACAGAGTTCAGGTACCCAGGTCTGAGGTCCTGATAGGGATGGCACGATGACCAGTGGGCAGGCTCCTGCTCCTTTTCAGAGCTGGTGGTAGCTTGAGTCCATGCTAATCCAACCCCTACAGCCCAGCCTTCTCTGGCTCAGTTCCAGTCTGCAATTCACTTCTGAGAATGGAACCCAAGCCCATTCCTCTCCCACCTGGGCTCCCCCTCTGTAAAGCCAACTGCCACTGGTAACAGTATCACTAAAAGAAAACTGCACACTCAAAACCAAAGTTGCTGAATTTGTATAGAGCATTCAGCAGGGGAGGCCAGAGGCTGCCTTGGCTTCCGACTTTGCTCTTCTTTACTCCCCTTCAGCCCCCAGCCACGGCTGTCAGTGACCCTCTGTCAAGCCTCATGAAGCTCATTCCAGCCTAGAATTAGGATTCTACTAATCTTCCAGGCAGATGTTTGTAGGAAGTTAGCTGGAGGATTACAGAGGCCCTGTTTGTGGGGTCGGGGGTTGGGGAGATCCCCAAATTCTCACTTGGGGGCGTCAGGCTCCCCTTTTAAAACCAGTATTTAAAAAAGGAAAAAGGAAACTAAATCCAAAACCCACCCTAAAATCAAGCTCTCAAAACCTGACAGGCTCCTCAGGCACTGAGTGGGGAGTAGCAGAGCTCACTCACACCCTGACCAGGGATGGCCACCAGGAGATGGAAATGCCCCAGCTCCCAGTGGGCGGGCGTCCTCAGGCCTGTGGCAGAGGTCTGAGAATGCACCTCTTCCCTGAGAGTCCCTTACCATGCCAGGTGGGAGGGGCCCAGGCTGAGGCTGGAAGCACTCCTTAACAGGATCCACTGAGGTAAAGGTGCCTCTCCCCTGGGGGTGCAAGCTCCCCACACGACAAGACCTGATTTTTAAAACCTCATTAACTTTTCTTCCCCAGACTACAACTAAAAATGTTCCATTCGCACTTTTAGCCAAAAGTGCCTAATTTTTCCATGAGTTCTGGTCTCCTGAGATGGAAGCTGGGGAGCACTCAGTGAAGCTGCTGTTTCCAAGGAGGGACAGGGCAGCTGGGGAGGCGAAGGCCACAGATGCGTTCGAATGTTCACAGTATCAGCTCTATGGAAAGCAATTGATTTCTTTGACCTAAAGAAGCTCCAAACAGAGGGGGTGACGTCACATACTCAGCGGAGGGCTCGGCCTCAAACACCCTGCAGTGGGAGGTCATGTTTCTGGGGTCTGTGACCAGGGCGCTTGTCCTGCCCGACAGTCACTGGTGTATGAAGTTTTTGTGTCATCCAGGGGGCACGAAGCCGGGGGAGGAGCAGGAGGTCCCACTGAGCTGGCTCTGTCCTCTAACAGCTGGCAGGGTCTCTGGAAGGTCCTGGAGAAGTCTGTGGATCCTGTCAGGGTCAGCGTTGAAAATGAGTGAGGAGAGGCTAGGTTGAGAGGTTACCAACCACCCCATAAAAACATCAAAGTGTCTTAAAAACAGTTCACAGAGCGAAAAGTTGACAGTTTCTGTATCACAATATAGAGGACATCCGCGGCGTCTACAAGAGTCTCTTGGTATAAATTCTGAATAGAAAATGAAGTTGGTTTTCTGTGGTGTGGAGCAGTCTTCAGAGTGTGAAGTCTGCTGCAGGCTGGTTTCTTTATCACATGCTGGCTTCTCTTGGATGGGGACAGGTGGGGGTGGGGCAGGGCAGTCCCTGGGTGAAGAAAAAACACATGTTTGAACCTCCTTGCAAAGAAGGCTCTCCTGGTTGCGTTGTGGCAATGGGGAGCTGCACTGGGCGCCCAGCCCTGTTTCCTTTAGACATGCATTTGTCCCTGTGTCCCAGCTCTCTGGCCTGGCCCCCAGAGCTCCACACTTCCCAACCCCCCATGAGTTCTTCTAGACCCTGGCCCCGCTCCCCTCAGCTCTGTTCTCCAGCCTGCTTGGTTCTGGCCTGCAGCTCCTAGAGTTGCCAAGGGCACAATATCAAGTCAAGGGCAGCAGGGGACTCCAGAGGCGGGGAGAGTCCAGACCCACCACATTTAGATGCTGCCTCCTCCTCCTCTTGCTCCTCCTCCTCCTCAGGGCTGCAAGCAACACCAAGGCAGAAGGATACACACCACCCGGCTGTTCTGGTTGGAGCCACACAGTTAACAACAGCCTATGCCTTTGCTTTCCTGAGTCCCAGTACAGACATCTCTCGGGGGCAGGAGCTCCCAAATGTCCAGAGTTCCTTAGAACTCTCTCCGGCTGAGATGGCAGCACTTCCCATCTCTGAAGGAACACCCTACCTGAGCTCACTCCTCAGAGATCTCTGTCTCCTGGTGGACGACCACCTTGGTCACTGACATGTCTGGATGCTGCTCCTTGGCTTCCTTGATGGCTTGTACAAGGACCTGTGACAAGAGGCAGAGCTCATCAGGCAAAGAGCAACCCGGCTGATGAAGGGAGCCTGGGGCAGCACACAGCACAGCCCAAGGGGACCAATGCCTTGTCTTGTCCTAGTCTAACCTATGGACTCAGACCACAGAGGCAGGGAAGGGCAGAGGTTTTCTTCAGAAAAGCGGGCAACCTCAGGAGGGAGAAGATCTGTTCACATGTGAAATCTAGAGCACAAACCGTTCAACTCAGGAACGGGGTAGTCAGGTCGGGAAGGCAGGGAAGCACAGGTTTTAAAAAGGAAGAGGTGTCTTGGCACCAGTGGAAGGAAGTTAGGAAGACACAGGCAGGCTGACCTATGGCGTGCTAGGTACTGGCCTAAGCACATTCATTTAGGGAATCTTCACAACAGAGGGAGTCAGGCTTGTGCTGTGTTCCACTCTACAAACAAGGAGCTGCAGGCCACACAGATGCCAAGTTGCTTCTTAGCTGGGAGGACAACCGAGTTTTTGAATTTAAGCCTCTTCTTTGCCACATAGTCCATTAGGTCCCAGGGTGCCAGTCTGAGCCTGTTAGAGCTGTCTGTCTGATGGTTCCTAAGAACAATCCCCAGCCAGGACCAGAGGGAGACAATACCTGGCATCTAGATTTCCACAAAACCGCTGTCTCTGCTGGCCCCTGCTCTTCTTCCCTGACCCAGCTGCCACTCTCTAGGCCCAGCTCAAGCCCTCCCTCTGGAGGCCCCGCCTCCTTCTAGGAAAGCCGGCAAGTCAGCTGTCCTTCCTAGAAGAGACAAGGGGCCCTTGAGCTGTCTCTGAGCCATCATTACACTGAGTGTCATTACACTGACTCTGACCCATGCTGATCTTCATTTTACAGAATAAAGTCGCTGCTCAGAGTCACTCAAAAGAGCATCGTACATATCAGGGGCAGAGATAGGGTTCAGGCCTGTCTGCTCTAAATACCTTCTTCCCACAGCTCTTGTGAGAGACAGACAACACACAGCAGAGTTCAAACTACAGGTTGTGGCTGATAGTAAGGACCCACCTAGCTCAGCACATGGGCCCCAAAGCCCCAATTTGGGCCTCCAACTTTGCTTCTGGGACCTTGAGCAGTGTCCACAGCAGTGAGTTAGTTCAGCCCTCCAGCCGCCTCCTGTTCTTAGGTACATCAGCAGAGGCTCTGGCAGGCCTACCCCCTCCACAGCCTCTTCCACCCCCTCTCTGCAGCTTCACTGTTCTAGCAGCCCCCAGCAGAGAGCTGGGAACATTAATTCTGACCTTATTATTTTCTAATTGCCTGTAGCACACAATTAGCACCTAATTAACATAAAAACATAGAACGTTAGCACCCAGAAGGCCCAGGAATTATCTGGATCGAGCTTCTCTTCTTTAGAGAGGAGACAATCAGATGTAAAGTGATCTACCCAAGGTCACACAGCAAGCTGGAGACGGATCCAGGACATAGAATGAGTTCTACTTTTCCTGGTGTCCTATCCACCTTCTGCTCTCGCCCCCTGCAACTAGTTCAGCTATGACAGCACTCTGCAGCAGGGGATAGCACCTCCCCTTGCCTCTGTGCCACCAGCACCTCTGAACAACACAACAACAACAACACACACACACACACACACACTTCTTGTTATTTGAGACAGGGTCTCAGTGTGTAGCTCAGGCTGGCTGTGGTGAACTTCCTGCCTCAGTCACCCGTGCCTATCTGCCCCACCAGAAGCCCCGCCCCTCGGCTTCCATATTTTGAGCTCGCCTGTTTCCCTCCTCAGAGCTAAGGCAACTGTGCCCACAAGGCCTCCACCACATTCCCACCTGATCATGGTCGATATCGGCATCTCCTGTGATCACAATTCTCTTCTCGATCCGGGTCTCAGAAATCCCACCTTTTACAGTCTGTAACCAAAGGAAAACACCCAGTGAGAGCCACGCACAGCAGGAAGGAAAAGCAAGGCAGCCTAGACGGTTCTAAAAGCTCCTGTCCAAAATGTTTTGTTTGTTTGTTATCTGAGAATATAGCCCAGGCTGAGCACCACTGTACTGGCACTGGCCAGGACAGCCTTTTTCCATATCTTAGCACAGGGTACAACCTGCTGAAAGGAGTGCCCCGCTCCCCGACCTCAGTCCATGAGACTCTATAGTACAAGAACAAAGGGACACAATTAGTTATTTACTTGCTTTTCTCTTTTTCTCAAAACTACAGACACCCAGCAAGAGGCAGGGGCATGCCATGCTGTCCTTGTATTTTTACTTGATTGTTTCTAGGATGGGGACACAGCTTCAAACAGGGACCTCCTATTTATAACAAAGCTGGGCCAAATTTTGTTTGTTTTTTTCTTTTTTCCTAAACTTCTTACCTATAACAGATTGCAGGCCAGGAGTGGTGGTACACACCTATAATCCCAGCACTTCTTAGCCTAAGGTAATACTTGTGATTTCTAGGTCAGCCTTGGCTACAGAGTGAGATGTCTCAGAGTGGGGGCTGGGGAGATATTTCCTCTAGTGCTACGGCAAAGCTGGGCTGCCTGATTGTCTAAGGATAGTTCCAAGTTTTGGCATTTTGTCCCCACTGTTTCCTGTAAAGCGGTCCAGTGATTTCAGAGTTGCAGCTCCGAAGGACAGTTCCTGTGGCCTCAGGACAACACACAAACTGATTCATCAGATCCCAGACCTGGCTTCTAGCTCAGAAAGTATGATTGTATCATATCAACAATCCTTGTCCTTAAACTGTGTGCGTGTGTATGTGACTGCATGTTGGGGACAAAACCCACAGCCTCCCACCAGATGATACCCCGTCTAGAGCTGAATTCCAACTTCCTCCACAGCAAGCTGGACAGATGTGTAATGAAATGACAATGACTATGCGGCTTTCCCAGTGTATCCTGGGAAGGCATCTTTCCAACTTGGACACTGAGTAACAGTGCACTGGGGACAGAGCTGAGAGCCTTTGCTTCTGTAGGCTCCCTGTAGGGTAGGGCACCAAGCTCAGCAGGCCGATGGACGCTCCTTTACCTTGGTAATCTGTGTCGTGGTTGTACTACTTGTGGTCTCGGATGTGATGGTCTGGGCTGTCAGCAAGACTCCAGGGTCTAAGTCCCCATTGCTGTCCTCAGTCTGCAGAATAAAGGACAGGTTCATCAGGTCCCTCAAGAGGCCTCAGGGTCAAACCCCCAGGGTCAAAATGGCTCGTCAGCTGTATTCTGCTTCAAAAATCTAATCCCTTTTCAGTGCCCTCTCGCTTGATAAGCAGATCCAATCTCCTGGGAACAAGATTTTGGCTAAAAAAGCTGGATGAACGGGGCTGGAGAGATAGCTTAGTGTCTAAGAGCACTGGCTGTTTTTCCAGAGGACCTAGGTTTGATAGGGTTCTCCTCCCTAGCACCTACATGACAGCTCATAACCATCTGTAACTCCAATTCCAATATCCTACGACAGCCAGAGCTGTCTAGTGAGACTCTGTCTTGAAACAAACAAACAAACAAGTAAACAAGTTGAATAAAGTCAGATGTGCTGGCACGCACATTTGATTCCAGCACTTGGGAGGCAGAGGCAAGCAGAGCTCTGAGTCTGAGGCTAGTATGAACTATAAATTCTAGGATAGCCAGGGCTGCAGAGTGCCCTGCTCCCCAAACATGTTGATAAGTACGAGAGCCTCAGCACTAGGTCAATAACTGGAGTAGGTCTGAAAGAGGCAGGAGTGTGGCAGCTTCAAGGGTGACTCCAGCTACACAGGGGCAACATGCTGCAGTTCACAAAGAGCCCCTGAAGCATCAGCAGCAGCCATGAGAAAGCAGAGCACATGCATGGCAGGCTCTGGCTACTCTCACTGTGAGGGTTCTTCCTTGTTGGGAAGGGCATAAGTATTTTAAATGCCAGGACTCAAAACATGGGCTCAAGCAAGGACTAAGGCTGCTAGTCATGATTAGCTAAGGAATGACGTTAGCAGGAAGCTAGAGACATGGTGGCAGGGCCAGGGACAACTGTTATCAGCAGGCATGTGGGCAGTGGAGCCAACCTCCGTGGCCAGGACAGAAGAAAACTGGAGGAAGACAGAGCTTCCCTAAGGTTTGTGCTTGCTAGTTAGCAGACCAGAAACCCTGGGCCCTAGTGTCAGAGAACAGATGTGGACACTATCTCCATAAAGGTACCACACGACAGAGAACGGACACTATTTCCATGATGGGCACCGCACCAGACAACAGTAAATCACCCGCTCCTCCTCTTTATGTAAATCGCCAAGCTAGCCTCGACTCCCCAGGCTCCTGTGACTCTCCTGCCTCAGTTCCTGAATAACCGAGGCCACAGGTGTGGAACACCATGACTGGCTTTATTTCACTTATGAGCAGGGCCACCTTTCATCTGGACAAACACATCTCTGAGGTACCGTGGAGGGGGGGGGTGGGGGAGAAAACTAGGAAGGGGCAGAGCCCTGGGAAAGGCCAGGTTCCCACCCTTCACACCAGTGCAGTGCTGGCTGGCCCACTAGTGTTTTCTTTTGTTGAGACCATTTACCTATGGGAGATTCAGACCCGACATGTATATTTTACACTCCTACTATGTGTCGAGCACACCATGCAACTGCTGCCTCACATCTGAGGTACCTGAGGTACTGTTTGGTTCTCTGTGGAGTTAGGAAAACTGGGCTTCAGGGAGGTCGATTTGTCCAAGGACCTATACGCTGATAGGTGTTTAAATAACACAGAATGGGTGAGAAATTTGTTTGAAGACTAGAATTTGAGTTTCCCTGGAGTTAGCACCCAGCTATGGAAACATCTCACGGTCCAGGCTCCAAGTAGTTCACACTGGCTTCAAACTATATAGCCATGGCTGGACTTGAACTCACGATCCTGTAGCTTCTGTTTCCTCACTTTCTCTCTAGGTCTCAAGTAGCTCAGGTTGGCCTAAAGTTCCCTTTGTAGCTGAGGCTGGCCTTAAAACCTCCCCACCATCCTCCTGCCTCTACTTCCCACGTGCTAGGATTTCAGGCACGCACTACCACGCCCACCAGTTTTCATTTATAGAAGCTGGCGCTGTAGCATGTGCTCTGCTTAAACACAGCACTGTGAAGATCAAAAGAATCACAGAAGTGGAAGTGCTTCGGAAGAGTATAAATCAGCCAGGAGTGGTAGTGCAGGCCTTTAATCCCAGCACTCAGGAGGCAGAGGCAGGTGGATCTCTGTGAGTTCGAGGCCAGCCTGGTCTATATAGTGAGTTCCAGGACAGCAGGGCTGTATAGAACCGTGACTTGAAAAGGCCGAGCAAACAAAAGGCTATGAAATGTCATGCCAGGGAGGCTGACCCTGAGCACAGAGCTGAGCCCGTGAGTGTTTCCAACTGCTGCTCAACCTGCAATCTCTTCCTCTTGTCTCTGGAGGAGGAAGATGGAGGCCCTGTCATGGCTGCCACCTTCCACCTATCCAGTCCTCCCTCACTGGTCTCCTTTCCTTCACCCCATCACCAGCACTTCCCTGACAGTCACCTGTCAACCTCCACTTGTCCTGTAAGCCAGGCACTTCATTCAAGTAAAACATCTACGGAGATGTGCATGTGAACGCTCCCAGCAGCTCTGGTCACATGTACCCAACTCTGGATACACCTCAGGTGTCCATCAAAGTGAAATGAGAAAGGCTGTGGCCTTGAGACCCAGGAGATGACTTAGCAGGTAAAGCACTTGCTGTGTAAGCTTGGGAAGCAGGTTCCCACTCGAGGACCCCAGTCAGTGCTGAGTGGGTGAGACACCCACTTGTAAGAAAACAGTAAATGGTATATACCACCACTAAGCTTGTGTCGCTGCCCAGGACTGAAATCCAAACACTAAGGAGCCTGAGCATGGTCTACAGTTCTTGGAAAGCACAGTTTGTGTGTAAAGCCAGAGGGGGTGGGATAGACAGAGAGACAGTATACATGTGTGGTCCTCCACCTCTCCACAGGATGCCTGTCTTATAAGGTTCTGAGAGTGGGACCCAGGCTTCTGGGTTAGTAGACAGCCCACTATTGACTGAGCCCTACTACCCTGCATTTTAAAAGAATCTTGATAGGGACTCAATTGCCTAGGTTGGCCTTGAACTCACAATCCTAAGACCCCAAGAGCAGCTAGGTCTGTCCTGCCAAGCTTGGCCCCACCAAATTTTTAATGTATGTGCTACTGAGTTTTAAAACTTCAACATGAAGCTTAAGTGGTGTGCAGTGAGCCTCCCTCTCATTTCCGAGCAGGCTCAGTTCCGGTCTGGTTTGTTTTTTGAGTCAGGGTTTCTCTGTGCAGCCCTGGCTGTTCTGGGACTCACTCTGTAGTCCAGGCTGGCTTTGAACTAAGAGATCCACCTGCCTCTGCCTCCCAAGTGCTGGGGCTAAGGGTGTACACCACCACTGCCCAACCTTTAGGTCCTGTCTCATTCTCAGGGTCACCCTTCTTTTACCTGACTTGTCTTTTATTTTTTGTTTTGGTTTTACTAGGCTCAAGATGGCCTTGAATTAATGGTCTTCCTGCCTCAGTTTCCCAAGTGCTAAGACCAGAGGTGAGCCTCATATATGGCTCCCACCTTTTTCTCATGCATTGAGTGTTTGTGTCTGTGTGTAGAAATGTGTATATAAATGTGTACACATGTGCACGCAAGTGAGTAAACAGGTGTGTGTGTGTGTGTGTGCAGAGCCCAGAGGTTAGCAACGGCTGTCTTCCTCAACTGTTTCCATCTTACTTGTTTGTTGTTTGTTTTCAAGACAGGTTTTCACTCATGGAGATCCACCTGCCTCTGCCTCTCGAGTGTTGGGATTAAAGGTGTGCACCACCATGCCTAGCTTCTAACTTATTTTTGAAATGGGATGTCTCACGGAACCTGGAGCTCATTAACTTATACAGTTTGGCTGGACACTGAGCTCCCGGGACTGTCCTGACCCCTGCCCACCAGCACTGAGGCGACAGGTGCTTGCTCCGCACCTGGCTTCTTCCACGGGAGCTGGGATCTGAACTCAGGTCTTCATACTTGTACAGCAAGCACATTACCAACTAGCCCAGCCCCTCAGCCCTTTGTTTTTAATTATCTATCCAGGGAGAATGTACGGCCTCAAGGTCACATCACACGTAGTGATTGCATACATGGCTACCTGCCCTCCTTCCTGCCCATGAACAAAAGATCATATTATTCCCACGTTTGGTGTAGGTATGATGTGAAGTTTACCCTTGTATTATTCAAATGCTGACTTCTCTGCCTTTATTCTTTGTTTCAATCCAGACACAGCATCGTAATGCTTATACCAAGAATTTCCTGGCTCAAGTTTGTGTAAACAATTCTTACTTTTTTTTTTTTTTCCAGAGATGAGGACCGAACCCAAGGCCTTGTGCTTGCTAGGCAAGCACTGTACCACTGAGCTAAATCCCCAACCCTAACAATTCTTACTATTTATTCTTTGCCTTGTCAATAAATGCTTATCACCCAATGGCTGGGCAGAAGAGAGAATAGGGTGGGAACTTCCACCAGCAGTGGGGAGAGGAGTTCAGATTGGAGCCAGGAAGAGAGTGTCTGAGAAGATGCCACGGGAAGAACCTTCTGAAGCAGAGAAGGCTAGAACAATATTAAAGAGCAGGTATCAAGAGGCGGGGCCGGATTAGCATGGGAGGTTAAGGTTGATCAGTTAACTACCCAGGTATTGAGGTGCAGCTTGAAAGAAACCATGGCTTCTCTATGTGGTTAATGGGGCCTGGCCATGGTGAAGAAGCAGAGCTGCTGGATTAATTCACTGTATATGTTTATATTAAAACAATTCATTTTACAGTTTGGCCGCAGTGCTAACTCACACAGCAGAAGCCGCACAGAAGTTCCTTAGTCGGATGCTCCATAACTTATTTAACCAACGCTCACCACTGACGGCCATTTAGGTTGCTTCCAAGGCAGTGACAATTTAAAGCATGCACATCCTTTGCATATGTAAGTTGTTCTTTTCTGCATACGTACAAATCAGGACACTGGTTTGTTTCTTTTTCTTTTTTTCCTTCTTCTTCAGTCACCTCCACTGCTAAGGCCTACGTGATAGCTTTTCTCTCTCTATTGACTGGCAGATCTTTCCCTTCACTGCCGTTCCCATGATCTGCCCTGGTCATAACCTTGTCTTCAGGCCTGTCCCTACTTTAATACAGTCATCACGCAGCTCTGGATCATCTTAAAAAGGCCATTGCTCTAATGATGCTACTTTATCACCCTCCACCCAGAACCTCGAGGCAACTTGACACTTACCAAATTAAACCCCACACTCTGGACCACACCGAGAGATAGGAGCACACAGACACTGACGGAAGGAACATCATGGAGATGCCAGTGCTCGGCAGAGCCATTTCACCCAAACTTCCTGCAATTCTGCAGTGGGGTGTCATCCTGTCCCATGTCAGAGCCAGTGAGGGGAGGTTGGTGACTGGTTTAGGATTATCTAGCAAGCAGGTGCTCCTCTCAGGGGATACAATGCTGTGTCAAATTGCAAAGCACACGCTCCAAGCTTCCTGAGGATGAAGCATCAAGTGGCCCATGGTGGTGGGCAGACTGCCTGAAGAGATCTTCAGGGCTGAGCCAGAGCTACCCTGCTGCCCCTTTGCTCTGTGTTCTACCACTGAGCTGCCTCCCCCGCTCCTTGGATTCTCTCTATCCCGTTTGAGTTTTGTTATAGAACTGTTGGGTATCTGATGTGTGTTTATGTCGTTTCCTCTCCTTTTTTCATTTTTGCTTTTTCCACTCAAGGTCTTTCAGGCTAGCCCAGGGAGGCTCTTGAACTCCCAACCACCTGTCTCCACCCTCAGTGTGGGGATTCGATTATGGGCCTCTGTGTCTTACCCCTCTCCGAAGCAGCAGACAGTGTCTTACCTGGGCAGCTTCATAGGTGATGGTCTTGGTCTCAGTGTGGACAATAGGGACATCTTTGGTTGGGATTTCACTTTTCACAGCATTGGCAGTATCTGAGATGGTGACCGTTTGAGTCTTTACCAGAGGAGGCTGTGGACAGTAAAGAAACAGAGTTGGCCAAATCAAATCTTCTTGCAGGCAGTGGAGAGCTGAACCTTCTGACCCTGATCTGATCAAAGCATTAGCTTGAATCAAGCAAAGGTTGGAATCTCTCTCCAAAGGACACGGTTCCCAGAAAGCCCTGACGAGGTGCCACGTCTTGAGAAGGGCATGAAAGAGGTATTACTGCAGCCACTTTCATAAGCTTAATGGAAAATTATAACGCCAGACAGTTTATGACCGGCGATATAAAACACTTCAGACCAACCTTCAGAATTTGAATATAAAATTATTTGCCAAATAGAAATCACTTCTATTCGTCCTTGTGACTGGACATTATAATTAAGAAAACTAGGCACATTTCCCCCACTAAGTACAAACGTATATGGAGCAGCAGAAGCCCTGGAACACATTTCCTTGGAATTCATTAACTTCTTTCAAATCAATGTCAGATGTTCACTTTGGATTTACAGAGAAGAAACAGTATTTGGAAAACTAGGAAGAAAAAAAAAATCAGTTGTCCCACCACCTGGTGATTAATTTCAGAATTCCGAAAGAATGAACATTAGTGGGATGCCACAGGCCTTTCTGCTTATCTGTTCACCTTTCCCAGGATATCAATCACCCTAAAACTACCATTTCCACCGTGATAAGGTTAAGCGGCCATTCACCTTAGTGCAGAAGTTAGTGCCCGCGATCACGGAACCCCATGAGGAGGCAGTGGAAGTGGGGGTCACATGTCAGTGAGGAGAACTGGAAAATTCTTGAGCATGGTCTTAGGACTCTGAAGGCTCCTCCCCACAGGAGTCTCTGTAATTCATCTCTCACCACAGCTCTGCCTTGAGACTGGAGAGAGAAGCTAACTTATACCAGCTGCTCTGAGGTAAATAGCTGGAGTTTATTCCTAAGAGTTTTGTTAAGTTACTTTAAGAGAAAACGTGACTAGTCAGAGTTCATTCCTGACTGAGTTTCAGGGGCTTCACTTTTAACTGTGACTCTGAGAACAGCAGAGACCACACCCTTTTCCACCACTGCCACCTCTCCTCCTCCACAGACCAGATGCCGGCCCGGCCCTCTCCCAAAGAGTCATTGTCAAAGCGGTTACTACCTGGAAACTTCGAATGAGGGTGGGGAACTGGTTACCCACAGGAGAGTCAAGAAACGATCCGCTCTGGGTCTCAAGTGTCTCTGTGGCTGCACCCGGCTCTTCGCTACTGTCTGCCTTTTCCCCACCGAGTTGCAGCTGGCAGGAAGCTGGAGTTACTGGGAAACTGAATGCACTGGCCTGTTCCTCCACTCCTAAACATTCCCCACTTGGGCCTGTTGGCATCTCTTCAGCATCAAGATAGCCCGCTGCCCCCTGCTCCTTCTCTTCCGCCTCCTTGCTGTTTATGGAGAGGGAGCCAGAACCAAAGCTCTGTGGAGACTCCGGTGGAGTGGTCATCAGGCTCTGACTAGGAACTACTGACTGTTTGGGGCACTCCCATTCAGAGGCAGGGTAGGTGGATGGCCCTTTTGTCACGGTAGCCACCTCCTCTGTTCGAATGCCATTTACACTCTACAAATGAATGACACACACAAAGCAAGATCATGGATAAGTGGAGAAATCGAAGTGAAACCCTGAGAATCAGCAAGGATGTTCAGGAAGTCTCAAACGTATTAATGTTATTCCCACTAAGACTCTTAGCTCCAAAGATGGTTAAAAGAACAGCTATTCCTACACGAGTCAGGAGCTTAAGCAGTTCCAACTCTGTTTGGACCTATTTCTGAACCAGAGTCAACAGGAGAACAATTTCAGTGCACCTCACATGATTATGCACGTTCATCTGCCTACAGCCCTCGGAATACAGCATCTGTGTTCACACGTAAAGAGGCTGCTCTGCCACTCCCGCTCACTGGTTCAGTTATGCAAAAGACAGTGTAACTTGGGAGTTCATCAAAACACGCTCTTGATGAGTTCTCCTATCTCCACACTATATACATCATATGGTTCCTCAGAGGAAGCTAAGGTTTGGACTTCTGTCAGCTGGGAGACAGGAGTAGAGTCCATGTTGCATACATAGCTTCAGACCTGATCCTGATGTTGGGCCTGAGGCCAGGGGATGGGAAATGAGCTGGCAAACTTCTTCACAGATGAACTGTCCATCGTGCCAACCACAGAGGGAGGGAGGTCCAGGAAACAGTTTCCTCTGGCTACATGCCTCTCCTCAATAGAACATGGGATGGATATGTATCCACGTATATATGCACACACACATACATACACATAGATGTACATATTTATTTAGCTTTTACTACATCATTTTTTAAATTTGTGGCTCTGAAGCAGTTCATCATGAGAAGTTAAGCATTCACATAATATAAACTAACGTGAACTTAAAATCCACCTTTCACGTTCAGCTTTGACTTTCTGGCAATCTTCCGAGTACTGGTTCTGCTGCTATGAGGACATGCTCCCTTGTGTGGGAGTTAGGACCACTCAGGTCTCAGAGCTCAGAAAGATCACTGCACTGCTTTGCATGCTGTGTGGGAAAGGGGATCTTTTAGGAAGGTGTTCCCGGAGAAAATACGCAGCTTGCGCCAGCTCACACATTTCAGTGTCACTCAATTGATCAACCAATGAATCGTCTACCTACCTACTATCTGTCTATCCACTTATATTTAAAAAACCACTGCTCTTTCCCTGCAAACCAGCCCATTTTGTGATGAACGTAAGTAATGCCCTCTTAAGGCCCTGAATTCTGGATCCATTTAACTCCTAAGTCATCTTCAAACAGGCAGCTGAGGAGCATTTGGAACAGGCCCACGCTGAATCAGACAGGGACATCTTTTACTAGTCAGTACTAAGTATTACACAGGGCATGCAAGAGAGCTGAGGGGTCGAGATTCTACTTCTCCGTAGATCAGACACATAACATATATTGGCTAAATAGCATGTGAGTTTCCTCATATTTAAAATGAGACTAACGTTTAGCTGTCCTTGTAGAGGCCTTAGGATCAAGTATAATAACATCTATGAAAACACTTTCAACTCTAAGGTCCCAACCCCCTTCACATAATTCAACCAATAATCAGCAGGGCAGCTATGATGTGCTAGGCCCAGAGGACACAAGAACTGATTTGTCATAACTATGAACACACTCGACGACTTTCTAGGACCCTTATCCCACAAACCTTTGGATTTTTCCCTCCTCTAAAGAGTTAACCAAAAATAGCTCACAAATGGGCCTTCTCACGCTGTACCCCAGCCCAGCTCTGGGAAGCACTAAGACCAGCCACATGCAGAGGAGTAGCAAAACTTCTCTCCTCTACATAATTTTCCTACAAGTGGAAGGCTGGCTGATTATGACAACCAAACAATGGTCAACCTTGTTTTGTTTTGTTTTTAAGAACAGTGTCACTATGTATCCCTGGCTGGCCTTGAATTTGTGATTAACCTTCCCAAGTGCTGGAATTATGGCCATGCAACATGCCTGGCAGGCCAACTTTGTATCATTCTGCAGAAATGATGATGTGACAGACTTGCCATCAAGAAGTTATTTGTTAATTAAACATTGTTTAGGGGAAACCCTCTTTTTGATTTTGTTTTGTTTTATATGTCCCTGGGCAGGGCTGATGGTTCTCTCTCACCACTCAGAGGCCCCAGGGATTAAGCTGAGGTCATTAGGCTTGCAGAAATTAAACAGACTGATTTTCCTCCCCCTAAAGCAAATAGAGAAAAGACCAAAGGTTCAAGCTGTAGTGAGAGCAATGTCAACTTAATAATACTCACAGTGCCTTGTGAGCAAGAGCTGCCATAAATAGGGGGAAGACGGACAGTGGTTGGCTTGGTCAGCCATGTGCCACGCTCTAAGGCCAGGTCAAGCTCTCTGGTTGGTGCCACTGTCTGATCTTGTGGGCAATACAGACAACTATTTACTGGATATCCCCGATCTCCCTTAGAAGGAATGTACTGTACTCAAAATTCACCTTCCTGTGTTGCTGCCCGGCTTCTCTGCTGATAAATGGTAGCATCGTCTATCTACTGTGCCAGGTTTGAGTCTGTATTCCTGCTCTCTTTATGTGTTTGTGTACAGGTGTGGGAGTGTGCACCTGCATATGTGGAGGTCAGAGAACAACTCGTGGAAGCCAATTCTCTCCTTCCACCATGTGGGCCCCAGGGTTGGATCTCTGGCGGTCGGGCTCAGCACCTTTATTGAGAGCCACCTCACTAACCCAGGTCATTTTCACTCTGGAGTACTTACCCTAGCCAACTGGCTCTCTTTTTACATTTGCTAGCTTCACTTAAGCGCCACTTGGTTTTTAAGAGACAAAGGTTTTCACTGGTATGGCAGTGAGCAGGGCCTGGGATCCTCTTGTCTCTTATCACCCCAGCACTAGGGTTAAGCATGTGCCACCACTCCTAGCATTTTTACTTAGTTTCTGGGGTCCACTAGACGACCTCCCTAGTCCCTCATTTAATTCTTTGTTATCTCACTTCGTGTAGTCATTATTCTTATTTTAGAAATGGAGGAACAGAAAGCTTAAGCAAGTTAGAACTAGGGTTTAGATTCAGGTCTGTCCCTGGTTCTGAGGCTCCTCTCTTCCCACAGCACTAAGGCAGGATTCTGAGCAGGACTAACACACATGTCCAACTACTCTAAGAAGAACAGACTGACCATCACAACAGTCCAATCTGGGACGCACAATGGCTGGCCAATGAACCCACTGAAGGACATATTTTAGTGGCTGACATTACATTTTTAAAACATAAGACATTTGAAAAGACAGAAGACAAGACTGGCCAGGGGATATAAAATCTCACGACAAGAGAAACCCATAATCTGGCAGCTAATGTCCGTGAAGAATTCTAACTGACAAAGCTGTTGCCTTTGGCCAAGACCATCAGCACAGGCCACAGTATTATATAATACTGCACAACTGCATGATACCAAATTAGCCTAGAAACTACGAAGGGATCGTGCCAGAAATATGACTTGACATATGGCTGTGTCTAAACCATCCACAGCGAAAGGCAAAATTGAGGCTTTATGAGACTCTGAGGTATTTGTTGGTCTAGCTGTTGCTTATCTGGACTGTTGGAAGACTCAAGGAAGAAGCAGGCTACAATAACAGACCAGATACCTGTATAAGGCACCATGGCAATATGTTGGTTTCAAGCACATGAGAAGGCCCAGGTATGGTGGTACAGACCTCTAATCCCACATTTGATATAGACAGGCAGAGCTCAGTGAGTCTAAGCCAGCCTGGTCTACACAGTGCGTTCTTTTCATACACACACACACACACACACACACACACACACACACATATGAAAAGAAAGTCCATTAGAAAATATTTAGTTGAATAGGAAAATCATTTGAAGGTTCAATCTCATTTAAAAGATAATAACTCCTGAAGTAGACACAAGAGATCAGGAGTTCAAGGCCATCCTTAGTTATATATTGAGTTTGAGGTCCTGGAATACATGAGATCCTGCCTCAAAAGTACAACTCCCCCCACGCCCCAAAAAGTACATGGTGTATGCTAAGTGTGAGATTCAATATATTTTGTGGAAGAAAACAGATTTTTTCCCCCAAAGTCTTCCTACATGTTCTAGAGATTGTATCTACAAAATTTCTCAGGTCACACTGGGAGCTTGCTATAAGTGTCAGGTATCTGCTGCCACCCATTAAATCCAATCTAGTCTTTTCTTTCAGGTTACTTTGGAAAGACTCACACATTTGAAGAGACTATGGAAACAGCCACAGTTGTGCCTAAAAGTCTAATATAAGAGATCGCACAGTAAAAACACATTTTGAAAAGCTTTTCCAAGATTACAGAAGTCGGTCATATTTTCCTGAAGAATCGCAATAATTTTTCCCGTGTTTATCTTTCACTTGTTCTCTTCTTGGTCAAGGTCAGTGCTGCCTTTGAGCTGCCAGGCTGTGAGAGGAAACCAGGACGTGTCTCAGAAGAAAGGGAGAAATGCACCTAGCATCGCCCTGTCTTATCTCTCTATACAGTGAGACTCTGGGTGGACAGAAGAGAAACAGGTGAAGACAGCACAGCACTCGGGAACCTGTCAGGATGCATCTCAGGCCTCCCTCCACCTCGGGCCTCCACCTCGGGCCTCCTGTCACCTCAGCCTGCCACCAGGCTAAAATGAGGGAAGGAGGAAAGATGCTCACTTGGGAGACTGACCTCCTGTTGATAATGTGCTGTTTCAGATCTTCATATACTTAAAATGGGTCATGAGTTCAAGACCAGCCTGGGCTACTTAGTTTGACCACACTTAGCATACTTAAGCTTTTTTTCAAAACAAGAGAGGAAGGAAAGGTGAGTGACCCAATCACAGTTAACTTCAGAACCAGGGCATATGCAGGAGAGAATGGGTCCCACACCAAGCCGTCCTCTAACAAGTACACAACCACAGCCCCAACACAATAATGATGATGATGATAATTTTCATCATCAATGATGATGGATAGTTAATATAGAAATGGCAGGGATATTCTCAGAAATGTAAATTACAAATCTGACTATATCACTCCCTAAGTAAATTTTTACATTAGAAATTTGCCTCTGGAACAATGAAGACATGCAATAGAAATTATTATTTGCCTGTCAAAGCCTCATCAATGGCTGAGGTGTAGGTCAGTGGTAGAGACTTGCCTAGCAGGCACCAAAACCCAGGATTTGATCCCCAGTATTGGAGGAGACAGAATTAGTCAAAGTCCAAAGTCACAACAGCAATTAAAAATATAAAACACTCATCGCCAGTGTCCCCTGCCTCCATCTGAATGACGCTGCTTAGTGACAATGCATTGAGGACATGCACTAGTTTTATGTTTTATAGAGACTTTGACGGGAGAAGTGTTTGGGATTGAACCCAGAGCATCCGCTGCGTGCTCAGCCCCTATTTATATTCCTGTGGCAAAGAAGCCCGAAGCAGACCAGCACAGACATCTGGTTCCTATGCAGGAGCAGGCACTTCTTGAGCATCTCAAGTACAGCAAGATTACGGATTTAATGGAGGAGGCTCATCTTTTTACCCTTTTGTCAAGGTTCAAGCAGTCTTCAGCAGGGTGTGTGTGTGTGTGTGTGTACATGCTTGAGTTTATATGATGTTGAGCCAAGGTTTCTGCACACGGAAAATGCTCCACCACTGAGCTACATTTCTAGCCCCTTATTCTTGGTGTACTATATAAAATATCCCCAGTTAAGAATCTTGAAAAAACTGTGATAGAAGAACTGAATATATACTATGCAAATATTTAATAAATATTCCTGAACCAAGAGAGGAAGGTTGGACAGCATTTTGAGTGTGTGCATGAATACAGTACCTATACATTCCTGTGTGAGGAGTGACAGAGGCTGACCTTAGATGCTATTAAGACCAGGTCTTTTTGAGTCTTGCTGCTCTGTATGTTAGACCAGCTGCCCCAAAGGCTTCTGGGGAATCTTGTGTCTCTTCCTGTCTTCCTGTAGGAGCACTGGTGTGGCTGGTGCTCCCTACCATACCCACCTATCTATGTGGGAAAATTAACTGAGGATTCAAGCCCAGGTCCTCACCCTTAGAGGCAGGTGCTTCACCCCTGAGCCACCTCCCCAGTTCAAATTTATTTATTTATATATATATATATATATATATATATATATTTTTTTTTTTTTTTTTGGTTTTTTTTTGAGACAGGGTTTCTCTGTGTAGCCCTGGCTGTCCTGGCACTCACTTTGTAGACCAGGCTGGCCTCGAACTCAGAAATCCGCCTGCCTCTGCCTCCCGAGTGCTAGGATTAAAGGCGTGCGCCACCACGCTCGGCAAATTTATTTATTTTTAAAAGATTAATTAATTAATTAATTTGATATATGAGTGCTCTGTCTACATGTACACCTGTGTGCCAGAAGAGAACATCAGATTCTATCACAGATAGTTGTGAGGCAATATGTGGTTGCTGGGACTTGAACTCAGGACCTCTGGAAGAGCAGCCAGGGTTCTCAACCACTCAACCATCTTTCCAGCCCTCAATGGGCTATTTTAAAAGGCTACTTCTTATATAAATATCCAACATTAAAAAGGTAATCCTGATTAGTTACAAAATATACCACCACTTTAAAGTATAACTAGCTCATTGCTGTTTCTAAGCCTCAAAGCATCTCTTTCTATGTTGTAATTACCGAAATGTTTGCTTTCTGAAATTAATACCCTCCAAGAGTGCCTTGGATTTAGCACCTTGCAACAAAACCCACCATGGTTATTAAAAACTACCAGAGGCTTCATAATCTCTATATTTTGTTTTGTAATTTGTCAAAAAGAAAAAGAAAAAAAACTCACTGGCTTTCTAAGTACCTACTTTGTGGTACAATCAACTCTGTACAGTTGTCCATGACTTGTGGCTAGTTGAAACCCACTTTTATCTCAAGAAAAGCTGACACATTAAACTCTTATCAATCAGCGTTTCTGTATGTTAAGAAGAAAGGGATCTGTTAGGCTTTTTAAAAAGTGGTATACTGATTTAAAGTTTGGTGTGTGTATGCACGTGTGCAAGTAGAGTGACCTGTTGGTGCACATGGAGTCCAAAGGTTGATTTAAGCATCTTACTCGGTTGCTCTCCATCTTATTTCTGTGGCAGGGACATTCTCTGAACCCAGACCCAGCTGTTGTAAGATCATCCTTTTTCTACCTACCCCAAAGCCCCAGGGTTACAGGTGCACATTGCCATACCTAGTTTTTATTTTTGTTTTTTAAGATTTATTTATTTAATACAAGGACGCTGTCACTGTCTTCAGACACACACCAGAAGAGGGCATTAGATCCTATTTCAGATGGTTGTGAGCCACCATGTGGTTTCTGGGAATTGAACTCAGGACCTCTGGAAGAACAGTAGGTGCTCTTAACCACTGAGACATCTCCCCAGCCCTACAGACAAGTTTAATAAGAAAGTGGAATGGCAGAGGTGACCATAGGATTGGGGGTACAAGGCTCATACAGACACCACGCCTCCAAAAGCACATTACCCTTGATCTGCAAACCCAGTAAGAAATACACTGCACTGTACTGTTAAGGCCCAGAGATCCAGATGGAAGTTATCTTGCTAAGCATAGAAGGAAGACACCAGCAGAAGAGTCCAGCTCCTGGTCCTTAACTAGGGTAAACAATAAATATTACAGTCACATGTATTAGCAAAATTGTAATATTCCCAGATGGTCTGCAACATGCAAGGGGAAAAAACCGTCAACCCCAATCCTGATAGCATCAGTTAACTGCGAGTGCTCTGTCTCAACAGCCTTCTCTTAAAAAAAAAAGGCAAAGATTCATGTCTCAGGAAAGAATGCTTTAACTGCCCCAAGAAAAGGCTTAAAAAATCCATCATATGTCACTATATGCTAACATGGTAAATATTTATAATCTCTTCTCTATTTTGAGGAACTATAAATGTCAGTGCTTTCCTTGATTGTATAACAACCAGTAGGAACATCAACCTGGTAATTAACAAAACAACATTTACTTCCAAAATCGCTTTTAAATGGGCACTTGCAATAAAAGATAAATCAGATGTGGTAACGGCTTCTTCTGTAAAAGCCATGTGTAAACAGCACATAAAGATGACAAGGCAGGCAGCAGTAGCCCATTCTTCAGCCAAAAAAGGAAACAAATGAAGAAAGAACCAAAATTACTGAAAAGAAAACCATCCCTGGTCTTCAAGCCCCGAAGCCCGTAAACAATAGCTCCCACCACTAGCAGCTTCCACAGGGACACAGCCATGGGGATAAACTAACAACACTTGCCTGGAAGGAGGAGATATAATCCTTCCATCTTTACCACAATGCACTTCTCCTCAGCATCATCTCTTCCTTGGTCCTAACCCCTATCTTTTTTAGTTTGTATGCTGGAGAAAACTCTGGTTCTCACTAGAGTTTCCATGAGACTCAGTCCTGTTCAAGGGCCACGGCTGTTCCCCGGGACACGGAGCTTCTATCTGGGTAAAGAGCTGCTCACTTTACTAGACTTGATAAAACTGTTTTCAGGATAGAACATACAACACGGCCTTTCTTTTCCAATGAAGGCAGTGAAGCTCGCCAATAACAGCAATTCTTCAAATAGTTTTGACCCTTTTTAAGTGCAGGAGATTGACCCCAGCACTTCGTACATGCTAGGCGTGGTCTTTATGGTTTTCTGAATAGTCCTGTTATTAGATTATCCCCGAACAGGTGACTGTAAAAGCAAACAGCTTCAAATCCCATGCCTGATGCAAAATTTTAACTATTAGCTAATAGAAAATTTTGCCTTGGCACTGCACTCACCCTTGAGGACTCCACAGATCAAAGGAACATCTCCCACCCGAGCAGATCTGCAGAAGTCAGAGTGCTTAAGCAAAATGTTAAAGATTATGCTGAACACGGCTGAGAGGACAGAAAACATCGGTGGTCAGTTTTACTTCATTACACTGTGAAGGGTCAGGCAGAGCAATGGAGGGGGAACTGCAAACCAGCACAAAAACTCCAGTCATTTGTGATGGAACATTAGATCTGTAAGTGAAACTTCACAGAACCTCATTTGCAAAACTTATTAAAGCTCCTCTCTCTCTTTTCTTTTATGAGGAGGGGACTCACACGGGCCTTGACCTCATTGTGTAGACAAAGCTGACCTTAGATTCCCGATTCTCCTGCCTCTGCCTCTCAAGTACTGGATTACAAATGTGTGTCACAACTCCCAGCTTCATTATGTCTTAATAAACACTTAAAAATTATACTTCAATTCAATGCCTAGAAAACAGACCTTGATTCCACGGAACTACACGCAATACAAAGGAAAATCCTACAGTAATGAAATGGCTTTCTGGGCTAGCATTTTCAACACATCCTGAAAAGGAGCAAGGCTTAGAGAGACACAACAGCATTTTTCTATTACTTAGACATTAGTACAAGTATATATCTTGAGCTGGTAAACAGACCACTTCAAAGTGTGGAGTGTTTGGTGGTTTAAACACAATAAAATCTGGAGCTGTCACCCTGAGAGGGTTTACTCAAGGTGGGACTAGTGGTAATCCCTCTTATTCCACAGGACAGGAATAAGCTCTCTTCCCACCCACGTATTCACACCCACATATCCACACCCACTCCACTCTTCAATCTGATCAGAATGGCAAAAACAGATGGTTAATAAATACTGATTTATTCAGTGCTCTTAAAAAAAAACACAAAAGGCAAGTTAGCATAATAAAATGTGGCAATTACACATTATTGTGACTGGTTAAGTTGGGTTAGAAAAATTATTTTTAAAACTTGACACAAGTCAAATGAATACAATGCTGATTTAAGACAATATTCTTAAGAATTGAACACATGCAAAGAGATGCCTCTGTATCAGGACTAGGCAATTCCTGGGTGCAGACAGTATGTTCTAGGCAGGCATCTCAAGCCAATCAGCTGAGGTACAAGCCCCCCCCCCCCCCATCTCTTTTGGATCTGCCTGTGTCCAGTATCACCAGCTCTAACTTCCTTAACAATTACTAGCAATCAGAGGCTGGCTTTCATTGAGACCTAGTCACCATAAACCTACATAATAATAACACAATTAATGTGAGAAAAACATCAAAGAAAGTGTCCCCAAAGAGACATTCTGTAGCAGGTTTCTATAGGCATCACACCATGCTAAAATGCTAATGGATAAACAGTTTATTTAAGTAAATTTAACAGCCAAAGGATCCTGGTCAGGAGACTGAAAGGAAAGGAGCTTGGGATTTATTAAGAAACACTCCTAATAAGCAATAATGTAAGGCCAAAAAGGGGAGCAAAGCCAGTTTTAAAAGGACATTATTTTCTGCTAACTTACCAAAAACAACTGCCCCCAGTGGACGCTGATCCAGGGACTTCCCAAAGAAGTTTTTTTTTTTTGTTTTGTTTTTGTTTTGTTTTTTGTTTTTGTTTACAAGAATAATTCGAAAAGCAAATGAGTCCCTTAAATGCCTAATCTTAAATCTATGCAGCCGACTAGAACACAGGCGTGCTCTAAGTGCTCAATGGAAAATCACTTCCTTTAGAAAGGGTTCTTTTCAATTATGCACATGTGTGTGTGGGAGTGGCATGTGCACCTGAGTGCCGTGCTGGCAGAGGCTTGAGGCATGGCATCCCTCCTGGAGCTGGAGTTACAGGCAGGTATGAGCCACTCAGCTCGAGCACTGCAACTGAGCGGGGAACTGAACTCAGATCCTCAGAAGGGCAGCAAGCACACTTAAGCACTAAGCTATCTCTCCAGCCCCCATTTGTTTTCAAAACATCCTTATTACATAATTTTAGAATCTGCCTAAAGAGAAGGTATTTAGGAATTACATTGCTTTATTCTGTATGAGAAAATCGAGGCAGACCTTTTAAATCCAACCGAAACAAAGTGGGTAGATGGTAGCAAGTTCTATTAAGACCACGGTCAATGCAGAGAATGTGGGTAAAGACAAGGGCACTGTGTCGGTCATGGGATTTCATGTTCCAGAGAAGAAACGTTTTCCAGTTTCCATAAACAAAATAGTACCAAAGCCAGGGAAGAAAAAAAAAAGGAAACCAATCAGCTTTCTAGTCTGTGAGGGAAATCTGAGAACTGGTCCCCACAGGCCAAATTCCAGTCTATCTTTGTTTTTGTATGTCCATGAGCTAAGAATAGATGGCTTTTATTTTTTATTTTTTTAAAGAGTTATTTATTTATTGTATGTAAGTACACTGTAGCTGTTTTTATACAGACACCCTAGAAGAGGGCATCAGATCTCATTACGGATGGTTGTGAGCCACCATGTAGTTACTGGGATTTGAACTCAGGACCTTTGGAAGAGCAGTCTGTGCTCTTAACCACTGAGCCATCTCGCCAGCCCTCCGAATAGATGGTTTTTAAATGGGTAGAGAAAAAATATTTAGTGGTATAAAAATTGTACAAAAATCAAATTTTGTGTCTAGTGATTCTGACTGAGATGTAGTTACACTGAGCCCCATCTCATTTCTTGCTGTGGCAGAGCTGAGCAGTTGTGAGAAGCCTGACACCTTACTGTGCCACTCCTCAGAGAAGCTGTGCCAACCACACATCTACCTGACGCGCAAAACCCAAAAGTTTGATAGATTTTGTTTTTAGAGCATATAAAACAATAGAAAAACACCAGATTGATATCAGTGATGTATTTCAGATAAACAAATGTTCTGCTAATGACATCATACTCCAGGTTGAACTTAAAAACATATGAACATGTACACCAGTCTTGGTAATACATTTTGGACTGAAAATAGTTGATCGATAGCTATGGTAAAGGAAAACCAAACCAAATTACAAGATTGTTAATAAGAGAGACCAACATTTACCATAGTGGCATCCAACCTGAGGTCCTTTAAGTAAAGCAGGGACTACAGCTCATTAACTAGAAAGCTCTGCACAGGCTTTCTTGGCTGCCTGCACTCAGGGATTAGGCATATAGTGATCAAATTTGTCTCAGAACAAGACAGTCCATGTAAAAGATAGAGTTACCCATTACCATCTGTTATTAGTAATTTAGTTCACACATTGATGACTTGTTATATACAAGGCAAGCTGGTACCTGGGATCCACAGGTGGCAGGCGGCAAACAAAGAACAAACCAAAGACTCGCCGCTGACACAGACAGCAGTCCTCAAAGGCTAAGAACTAAGATTAACCCCACAAGAGAGCTGCCTTTAATTTAACAAGAAGTTTCACGAAGAGGTCAGAGATTTAGTTCTCTTTCTTTTTTGAAACATGGTCTTCAGAGTGTAATCTGGTCTGGCTTCAACTGGCTCTCCTGCCTCAGTCTCCCAAAAGTCAGCTTGACCAGTTCTGTACAACCACACCCAACTCAAAGAAACTCTACAATCCCTGCATTCAGGATTGATAAGCAAAGCTATGGAGAAGCTCCCCAACTTAATGGACGAACGAGTGAGTTCAGCTGTCCAAATAACACAGTCATCTATCATGGGAGGTGAGCAAGCACAAGCTGCAATGCCAGCTTCTAAAGCTCTAAATGACATTGTTCTAAGAGTTGAATGTCAGAGGCAAGAGGACTTAAGATCTTTCAGACCCAAGCATCAGAAGTGCTGTCTTTCTGCATCCTTGCAGAGAGCAGGCAGTAACCATGTTTTCCCGTTCACCTCTCTCTCTCCTTTCCCCTTCCTACCTCCCACCACCCAGTCTTCCTTTCTGCTTTTCATTGTGCTGGGGGTCAAATCAGGGCCTCATGAATACCAAACACACTCAGGAGCTGAGCTATGGCCCTTTTCTTTAAGACAGTGGGGACGAAACAAGAAGCTAACTGCCTTTTGTTGATTTAGGGGTCAGAAAAGATAGCTGGGATTTTGTTTTCCCCTTTTTAAATCTTAGACATATCTATTAATTACTCCAAAGAGGATTGTAAGCATGGTAGAAGGAAGGACATTGTAACCACCCAGTCACAAAAAAATGAGGAAAAACCTTTCAACAAGCTGCCATCTATTCATATAGATAAACTGTTACTAAAGTTATTTCATTTTTAGCCTGTATTTCTGACCTGTGGAAATAATGAGCAATGGTAACAGGAATTTTATTTACTAAATAAAATCCCCTGAGGGTCATAGCCCACCCAGTCCTGGCCTAACTCCAGAGGCTCCCTTACAAGAGCAGACCTTCCTAACCATCCAGTTGCCTGTTCCCAGCCAGTCTCAGGGGGCTTCTCTATCTGCTCTGATATAAGGGGATCCTAAGGCATGAGAGGTGACCACGGCTCACTGACATTAGTGTAGTGATATAGAGGAGGTGGCTGAAGGAATCCCACAAAGCAGACAACAGAATAGAAGGATTTGTCTCAGGTTCTGGTGTCAAGGTCACAAAGAGCAGTGGGTGAGTAGTTAGTAATGAGGAAAGGGAGGCTTTCATGTGGAGAACTGTGACCTTCACGACGACATCATCTGTCTGAAGCATAAAGGCGGAGGGCAGACTTCCTCAAGGGAGCGACAGTGAGACAGAAGTTCACCTTGCTCCTCAGCGCTCAGTAGTACTGAGTAAATGACAACTGGGTGTAAGCATGCATTCTTACTGGTGACAACCCCTGAAAGTCTCAGGGATATTGAGTGCCCTGTGGGTTTATCATAGAAACCACCACAGAAGTGACTTAGGAAGTCTCTGGGTTCCCCAGTGATAGCAGGGCAGCTCTAGAGGTGATTCCAGTCTGCTCTTGATCAACAGGCAGACCCCTCCTTAAAGTTTTTACTAACCATGTAAACAAAGTTGTAAAACTTGCAAGTGGGATCTACTTTATACTACAAATGCTAGCTAGCAATAAGCAAACAGCTAAAAGACAGATGTACAATATAGAAACTGGGCTTATTCCTAAGTGCGCGCTGCTCAGAGAACACCATATGAATTTATTAAGACCTGGATAAGTCTGGAAAAGCATTTTTAACTTTCCTAGTTTTTGAGTACTTAGTCACATATCATCCAGGATCAGCCAGAAATAAATAAACATGGTTGTTTGCTTACTACAAGAAGAATCTCAAGAGGTTCACACGTGTCTGCTTTTTAAAAATTCTATCTTCCTAGCTCCTCAGGGACCGACGACTGAACATCATCACTTCCTGAAACATGGTGCAGAGTTGTTCTCATGAGGTAGTTTGTCTGTTTGGATGTAGGTGGAAATATGGGCACCAGATAGTTAAGACCTCCTCAATTCACTCTGGAAATGATTCACAGGAAAACAAGGCAAAACCGCAACACAGGTCTGTATTAATATCCTTACTTCTGGACCTACCATCAAGGAAAAACTGGGTAAAGTGGTACCCAGTTACTGGAATGCCCATGATACCGAGAATGGAGTAAAGTGGAGGAGAGAAAGAGATGCCGTCTGCAGCTTCTTGTATTGGCAGCATTAACTGGAGCCCACCCAGGGCTGGAACAGCTGATGTTTGTCCTCCAATAACTATGACTATATCTTTTGAGCCCATGCTCATCAGCTCTGTTCAATATAAGGACTTGGTATCCATTTATCAGCAGCTTTACCAATAAGAAGTAGCTCCTTTGTTAGCAAAGATCTCTGAAGATCCTCGCTACACTTCAGAACATTGAACAGTAAACTTTTAATGGATTTGAAATAATTCCAATATAAAAGGAAAAAAAATTCCAGGGTGATGTTTACAATAATTAATAAAAAGTTGTGTACAACAATGAAAACTGGAACTGTAGGAAATATGATTTGAAAGTTACAAAAGTACCGATAAAATTTTAAGGTTAATTTTTAATTCCTAAAAAAAACTTACAATAACATAAAGAATGCTAGTTTCAATTGTTACTTCATTAAGGAAATCTTACATCTTTTCACAGGTAAGGAGACTTCCTCACGACTGTCGTGGTCTACCTTGCAAAGCAGTTCTTTAGAGGGCTTTGCAATCCCTTTTCTTACGAGTGAATCAAGAAATATGCTGATTTACAAAATGTTTTTATAAATAGACATTACTTGTAACACAAACCATATATATCTAGATTTTTTTTTTCTTAAAAATCTAGCCTGGTCCTTGCTTCTTTTTCTAGTTTTTTCCCCTAAGTCCAATAATGACAGAGTATACCATAGCAGTTTTCAGTAACTATCAGACAATCCTATCTGTCAAAACAACAGATCAATACTACTGAGCACTGAGGAACAACAACATTCTTGCTTTTACTGTTTTACTCTCTCTTCCTCCCTCCCCCTCCACCTTTTCAAAGGCAAAAACCATCTTTAGAAATTTCACTGACCAAAAAGCACTAAGAAATAATATAAAAGATAATAGTCTCAACGTGATGACTCTAACTCAGAGTCCAAAAATAGTATTTGAGAAGTTAACAACTCATCCACATTGATGCATCGAAATGCCGTAGAAAGCAAGCGACGTCATGCAAGGTTAATATAGTAAGGTGAGAAACCACCAATTTAGCATCTAAGCAGTGCTCAGAGGCGGGTGTGCTCACATCAGGGAAGCCTCAGAATCAACATGCAAACCGGACACATGTCGCAGTGAAAGCTTAGCTCCAAGGCTACTGATTAGAAACAATTGATTTTAACACAAGTGGGAGAACAGGTCTGAAGTACAAGGAAACAGTATCGTTTACACTTATTATAACAGTTAAACATTGCTTCTAGCAACAATTACTTGTACCATAAGAAGTAACAATATTTTAATTTAGAGAAAAGTGTGTTGACATACAGATCTCAAGTTAATCTGTACTCCAGGACTTTTAAAGGTAGGTAGTCTGAAATTTTCCACCCTGGCTAGAGGCCACGGGACACCAGCACCATTTCCCTAAACAAAATGAACTCTCTACGCATGAAAAGACAGCATGATTCTTCTCCACACCAGGCCGAATAAAGTTGCCTATTCCGTACAGCTCATAAACACTCACGAAAAGGCCACAGGTGTCAGAGCCCCTTGCAGAAAAGGCCTTTTGTATGCACTGATTAGACACGCTAAGAAAAGGAGCGGTTATGGATCTTTTGGATTAAAATTTTCATTTTAAGGCTTTTCAAAGGTTGGGAAGTCGAATTTCTTCTTAAACTACAGAGCCCATGCCACAGAAATGGCTATAGAAGACTGAGAAAATAGTCCATGAAATGTTTTCAGAGTGTCCCAGTCTGCGTGAGACACTGAGAAGGGGACATAGCAGGTCAACAGTAAGAGCGTGCACGGTAGCTTTGGGGTGAGTACCACCTACCATACACTTCCATCTGATTTGCCTAAAGTTAACTTTGGGGTAGGAGCACTGGTGGGCCAATCCATCACTACTCCTTTTTCCTCACAATGTATACTCTGCAGAGATTCACATTTTATTATTGACAGGAAAAAGAACCTCCAGAGGTCCCTATGACAGTGAACGCTCAGGATCCGAGGCGTGACGTGGGCAATTACACATTCCAAGCCAGAGACAGAGTTCGGTGGTTTTAGTCTTGACATGTCAGATGAGCACCCTGTTTTCCAATCACAGAAAGATCAACCACCAAACAGCCAGGGCAAGGACCAGGAGAAAAGACATCATGAAAGGAATACGAGGCGACGGAAAAACACTAGAGTAGAGGTGGCACTTTTTGAGAGCCTTGTGTTCCTCGGGGATTGGAATAGAAACCTTGGGAGCAATCTCTTCATTTTCGCGCTGGGGCAAGGTTCTCTCAGTGGATCTCTCTGGCCTTTTACTGTTCTCTTCACCCTGTACTAACAGAGCACGTTCTTGTGTCTGCTTTCACAGTAGAAGATCAAGAAAGACAGAGAGATGAACAAAATGACAGATGGAAAATGCTTAAGTGATTCTTGGGGATGTGCAAAGGCGTGGGAAGATCTCCTGGATGCTCCTGATGCTCTAGCCCCTTGCTACTTTGGCAATTTACCCTGCGGGTTTAACTATGTGACTGAATTAAAATTTAGTGTTTGGAATAAATCAGTGTTGCAACACTTGGGAGTTCAAGCAGTCACCTGCTTCCCCTCTCTCTGTTACTTATTGAGGCTATTCGTGCATGAATGTTTTCCACACATGGATTCCAGGTCATTTTTAATTGCTTTGATGCTGCCGCCAATCATCAATGCATCAGGCAGTGTCAATAACGAAGCATTCTGCTTGCCGTGAATGAAGTTACTTTTACTAACAAACAGAATGGCAGAATATAAAGAACAATTTTTATATCTCTTCAGAAAAAGACTCTGACTGCAATAGCTCAGTATGAGAATTTGATTTTGCTCAGTGGAATATTAGTAAAGACTGCAAGATAAGATCAAAATTATAAATTGTATTATGTGTCTCCAGGGTCTACCCTGGGGTGGGGCAGCCACAGAGAAGAACAAGAAAGGCAAACGCAGCCCCACAAGACCTTAGTGGTTACACAGCCTGGAAACCCTGACTGAAATGGTTATGATCAACATGAAGGTTTATAAACTTAGCAAACACTTTTGATAACGTTTAAGGGAGTCTCCCCCAGCTCCCCAGTTGGTCAACTTGGACCTTTTCTTCCCTGCATCCCTGTATCCTGCTATCCATGGTCAAGGCAGATGGCATCTATGAGAGGAAAAACTTGGCTCTGAGTTCCTTTAGCTGAGCTAGCCTTCTCTGGTCGGTCTGGAAGCTGAATACCGGTTCTTTGCACACCCCTAAGTGATATGTATCAGGGATAAAGTAGCTAGGGCACTGGTCAGCAAAAAGAATAAAAGGAAAGACAGGATGCAAAATTATAATGATTTTTAAATGAAGATAAGGTGGGAGAAGAAAGACAACATAAAAAGAATAGGGTATAATTAAATTCATTTTCTCTCTGAGTACATATTAACAATTTCATGCAGTTTTTTCAACCAGCCATGCGCTGAAATAAGCAAACTGAGGACTGCAGATGCTGCAGCAGTGAAGATGTGGTGTGTGGGGCAAAGGCTGTGGGTGTGGATTTACTAGTGTAGCCAAAAGAAAAACATGATTCAGCCACTGTGGTTGAGTCTGGGGTGCTCTGGTTAGTGCCATGACAAGAGCGAGTTCTGCGTGAACAGCACAGTCACAGCAGCCGCGTTACCTCTGGCCCACCAACCTTTCTTTCCGAGGGGAGGATAGAAGTTTTCTTCACCTGGTTATACACAAATTATATAAGTTCAGTTGCCTTGCAATGCAACGACAAAGCTGCCAAAGGTAGGAGAGGTATCCCCAGAGAGCAGACACGTTAGCCTAAACAGCAAGATGTGCCAGAAGTGGAATTGTCCCAGCACAAAAGATTAAGATAGTATAGTTATTTATTCCTTCCTTCCTTCATTCAGAGGGAGTGTGTGTGTGTGTGTGTGTGTGTGTGTGCATGCACCTGCATGCATATGCATAAAGCTAAAATTATCTGAGCACTTTTCCTGGATCAGTTCAAGTTTATAAGAAGTCATTTCTTTCAAGTTCAAAGAATGGTACCAGCATCCCCAACCCGCCCTCGGATGATCTCTACAGGGCTTCTATTCAAAGATATAAGCTATTTTCTGAAAATGGAGACCAATACAAATTTACCAATGCCATCTAAGAAATCATCAAGTTACTTTCAGAGTTCAAATCAGAACTTCAAGAAAAATATGCAATTACAGTTTGTGTGTGTGTGTGTGTGTGTGTGTGTGTGTGTGTGTACGTGGTGTATGTTAATAGATGAAATAGTAACAAGCCATTCACATGAAGAACACCAGGTAAGCAAGGATGTTTAAGATTCTCTAGGCCCAACAAGACAAATAGCTTGTTCAGAGCATTTATTAGGCTTTGGTTGGCCAGATCCTCTCAGTCAATTCACAGCACAACTATCCTTGAACCTTCCCGAGTCTTATTTCTTTTTTTTTTTTTTTTTGGTTTTTCGAGACAGGGTTTCTCTTTATAGCTCTGGCTGTCCTGGCGCTCACTTTGTAGACCAAGCTGGCCTCGAACTCAGAAATCCGCCTGCCTCTGCCTCCCGAGTGCTGGGATTAAAGGCGTGCGCCACCACGCCCGGCTCCGAGTCTTATTTCTAAGGATACATAGAAATGGATTATCTGCCTTTCAGAGTGACAGTCTCACCCAGAAGGAAGGGTTATTTTGCCAGTTCAAAGTACATACTATATATAGACTTAGAGCACAAAACATGTATACATGTATTCCGGGAAGGGGGTCTGAGGGGACAACTGAATCCACCCAACCACTCGGGTGGCTATTCAGCTGCCTGTTACCGAGGTAGCCTCCTACCTCACTTGTGAAACTGCTAGCTAATTTTAATCCAAATTTTAAAACTACAAAAGATATTCTTGGAAGAGTTTTTATCCCTATCTGCAGTTCCAGAAACTAAGTAATAAATGACATATCTGGATAGATTACCAAGAATCCTAAAAAAAAATTTAAATCCAATTTTTGTTTTGTTTTGAGAGTCTATATCTGGTTCAGCTTCAAAATTCTATATTTAGATGATCCTTCTGCCTCAGCCCCACGAGGGTTGGAACTGCAGGTGTATGCCTGGTGACCTCAGGACTTTACTGGAGATACTGGTTTGCTTTTCACAACTAGAGCTGCTACTGTTTGGGGGCCACAGTGAGCACATTACATCAGTCACTAAGTTTATATAGATGGCACACCGACTAAAGAGAAAGACATCTTAGATATAAATTTGACAAGATACTACCTTTATACAGATTTATTTATTCTGTAGTAGGGTTTCCAAAGTAGGAAATGGCAACAATAATAAAGAACAGACCCTGAAAGGTGTCTCTGGCCTCTTCTGATCGTAACTGTCTCATAAAACAGCTGGTTGAAGGTCTGATGTTATGCAAAATCAGCCATCAGTTGTTTTTCTGAAATTGAACATTCTACATTCTCTGGCTTCAGGGCGACTTTTGTTTCTTATATAACTGTGAGCCATCATTCCAGACATTTCTAAGTTGTTCAAATAAAGTTTTAAAAAAGATGAACTCCCTTGCAACTGTGACCTTACTAAGCTTAGCAAACTCTCTGGTCTGGGAAGGCACTTTTTCAATATAAACAAAGCTTTACTGGCATGAAGTCAGTTTATAAACACAAACTAGCCAGAAGCAGGCAGCTTTGAGCATTTCTCACTAGTAATTCTAAAGGACACCTACAACCAGACCGAGCTACCTAAATGATCAGGAGTGTTTTATAGCAGCAACACACGGTTAAGGTGTCAAAGCCAAATTTCAGCTCTAAACTTTCCCACCCAGACTATTAACATACATAATTAACATACTTATTGCACACAGACTCACGGTCACGTGGACACAGTACTCACTCCATCTCCAGTAGGGACTTGCCCGTTGATGTTAAGAGTCCGGAAGGGTGAGTGTGTGGATAAGCGCTTGTCCCACTCGCTGGGCCGTGGTTCGGGTACCGATTCCATAAAGTTCTTTTTCAGTTCACTGATGCTGGCATGGTGCTTTTTGATCTCTTCTTGACTCTTGTCTAAATCCTACAGTTGAAAGGATAAAGACACAAAACAATAAATACTTGGGGACAAGAAACACACGTAGGGCAACCCAGCAGAGTGGGCACTGCAGAAAACACCACTGAGGACAGGCGTTACTGGCCTGTAGTTTGCATTTAGATTGTAAATATACAACACTGTATATTCCTTTGCCTCTTTTAAAAAACAAACAAACAAAAAACCCAAAGTGCTGTACTTGGAAGCAGTGAAGCTTCACAGACCATAGCTCCTGCAGTTAAACTGCTCATGAGGTGCTTGCTCCTTGACTGTGTCTCCTCTGCCACCAAGGATGCAAAACCAGATCTCTACCACTTTATCCCAAGAAGGCAACCCCGCAACTCCATCAGCCTCAGCTTGAGGAGAACTGATTTAGGCTCAGCTCAGGCAGGATGGAGATAGCAATAGGGAAACTGATGAATGAGGGGCAAGGTGAATGACCTCAGCTTCCACTAGCTGCTGTCCTTGGTGAGCTGCAACTGAGAATCCCCCTGCCCCCTTCACTGTAATACCTTCGCGTCTCTATTATTATTAAGGCCTGTTTTGATCAGAGAACTTATTACTAAAATTCTTATTTCCAGACTTCCAAAGTCAATTGTTTCTACCTCTAATAAAATGACTTTGAAGATTTTTTTTTTTTTAATTATTCACCCATATGTGTCCAAGTCAGGCCAGAGGACAGCCTCAGGTATTCCTCTGAGGACAGACATTGACCATCTCTTTTGAAGCAGGGTTTCTCACTGACCTGGAGCTTACCAAGGGCTAGGCTGGCTGGCACCACAAGGTACAGGGATGCTCTGGTGCTCACTGCCCCAGCTCTGGGGTACAAGTGTGCACCCCCACGTCCAGCACTTTCACATGGGCTTTGGGGATTAAACTCGGGTCCTCACACTTTTTTTTTTTTTTTTTTTTTTTTTTTGGTTTTTCAAGACAGGGTTTCTCTGTATAGCCCTGGCTGTCCTTGAACTCAGAAATCCGCCTGCCTCTGCCTTCTGAGTGCTGGGATTAAAGGCTTGCGCCACCATGCCCGGCACCCTCACACTTTTACAACTAAGCTATCACCCCTATTTTTTTTCTGTTTTCAATGTTTTCCCTATGATATAAAAACCCCATGGTTTCCGGTTTCACTTGGGCCTTCCTGGGACTTACACTGGGGGAGTGGCTTGGTGATGGGGTGCTTGTTATCAAGCACAGGGCCCTGGCTTTAACTGCCAGCACCACCCACAAAGGACTTCCAGTCTCAGTCAATAGAGCCTCATATCTCTCCTTGATAACTTAAAACAATCCAACTGTCCCAGCAGTTTGAATATTAGGCAACTGGAGGTCACCTAATAGATGAAAGGTTCTTCAAGACAACACTCTAGGAAGAGACAATCCAAACTAAGGCTAATAAAGCATAGGCTAAGACATAGATCGGTTGTTGTTGTTGTTAAAGGGATGGGTAATAATTTTTTTTTTTACCAGGGGCATCAGACCAAAAGGAGTCCGATAAATTTAACTTGAAGACAAAGACTCAAATGTTCCTTGTCTACCAAATACATGCACATACAAAAGTTTAAGTTTCAGGTCACAATAGTTGGAGCCTGCAGCTATAATACAATCTTGTTTAATTCCCATTAGGGCAGCATAGTATCAAAGAAAAGCATGATGCGGAATAGATCCCCGGCATGCTGTGTGAACTTTGGAATTTGTCTATTTTTGGCATTGTGGGAAATAATTTCACTTTGGAAAACAAAAATAAAAACAATACGGATTTTTTTTTTTTTTGGGATCAATTTTTTTTTTCCTTCCTCCTTGCAGGCAAGAAAGACCTTCACTAAATAAAAGCCCTTACAACTAAATAAAACTTTCTCCAAATTGCTATCTAGGGGAAAACAATACAAAACCCAGGGACTCGCATAACATCTGGATTCTGGAGTTGCTCCTTCAGAAACTCATGAGCCAACTACTCTCTCTCTCTCTATTTTCCCAAGACTGACCTAAGTGTATGTGCTTTGAGAGCAAAGAGGAAACTAACCCCAAACATAACTAGCATCTCTCACTTACTAAGAAGAAATGTGAGCCTGTCTTAGGAACGTAAGCTTCTCCGGGGGAAATGCCTGTGCTACAGCTGAAAACAAGAAGATAAGCACATTCAAGCTCAAGACTCAGTCCTGGGCTGAGCAGCTGAGACCTGTCAGGCATGTGAGAGTCTGTGACCCAGCTCCTCACTTGATGTTAAATCTGTTTGGACCAAGAACAACCTAACACATTTGGGATGATGAAAAGTGCAAGCAAGGCAAAACAAAACCAACCACGAGATACTGGGATAAACATAATTCAGACCCAGCCTGAACTGAGCCTGATGATTTGTGACTCTTCTTGCCTAGTTTTTGATTGGTTTGGAACCTGAGAAAATATATTTTTCAATAAAACAGCTAGCTTCTGAGGGAGCTTTCTCCATCCTTCTTAGCTGTTTTATTGGAAACCTGTGGGGGCATAGAATAAAATTAAGATCTCAAAGGGACCTGCTCCAGATAGAATTTGTCACAGACATTAGCTACAGGTTCTCTCTGGGAGATGGAGGAGGAGGCGGTAGATCTAAAAATGAACTCGACCTTATTTGTGCCAGAACAAAGCATTAGTGGGGGTGTGATAAGGGAAGGTGGGAGGGATGCTTAAAAAAAAAAAAAAAACCTCCAGAGCGACAGAGAACTTGAGAGAACTTCCTTGGGGTCACTTCTTACAATAACTAAGGAATGATGGCCAAATTATGCCAGGTTATGTTCAGGTTAGATCATTTTTAAGTCCTATCATCTTAGGATTTTAGCAGCAATAAAACCAAACACTTCATTAAATGTAAAATGTTCTCAAAAGGCCGTTAGTAGTTTTAAATTTCAAACACACACTTATTCAAAAATCCCCTCTCAGGGCTCTCAGGAAAGCGCCACGGAAGAAAACACAGATGACAGAGAAATTTTGTGAGTCTCAGAAGCCACAGCACACCTCATGGAAGAAATGATAAATATATGATTGGCACGGCAGGTTCAGGGACTACTTGCAGTGGGGAGATGCTACCCCAAGAAGAGGAGACCACTGGACATGTCTGTGCTTCCTAATCTCCACACAAAAAAGGTCTCAGGTCTCAGAGACGGGCTAAGACAGTGATCCAGTTCCCAAGTTTGAAACACAGAAGAGTTTAGGGGGTCTGACCTTAGGGGGTCTAGGTTCTAGGAGGCAAACAGATGTGAAGCACTTGGCACTGTGCCGTCATTCAGAACACAATTAATGAAGGTCACCCATAGGGTTTAATATTTGTATTAAAGTGCCTTACAAAGCAGATATTCAAAATATAGCTAGTGACAAAAAAGAGAATAATTCTTACAGGCCATATATTAATGATTATGAGACTGACCTTAAAATATAAAGCTGAGAATGGCCTTGACCTTGGTCTTCCTTCTCAGCCTCCCAGGTGTGGGGATTAAAGATGTGCTACCCTGTCTAGCCAGAGAGCTACTTT
The DNA here is from genome assembly GCF_978045245.1 of Mus caroli. NCBI lineage: Eukaryota > Metazoa > Chordata > Mammalia > Rodentia > Muridae > Mus > Mus caroli. Next base: position 25,859,633 of record NW_028227261.1, on the reverse strand, counting down.
TTAAAGTTTCCTCAAATGTTCCCACTGGAGACATTTAATGTATAGCTCTTCTTTCAGGTCTCAGCTGCACGCTAGCTCACCGGATACAGTGGCTCACACCTGCAAGGCCCACATTCAGGAGGCCGAGGCAAGGAGACCGCTGAAGCACTCACCTCCTAGAGTCCCCTGTCTTAGAGAAGATCCCCTGTAGCAGAGTGAGGTTTATCTCCTCCAGGTTTTCTCCTAGCTTGCAGCTATGGTGTCACTCTTTCTTTCTCTCCCCCTCAGCGACCCACACTGCAAGCTTCCTGCAATCCTCCCAGGGAAGCTACACCCCTGATGTAAGTTTATACCCATTTCTTTTGGTTTTGCCTTGATTGTTATATAATGCAGTCTCCCCCTTCTATTTACGAGATTTGCTCATGTACAAACTATACTGGTCCCACTTTCTTCCACAGAGAATAATTCCAGTATCCTTAATTTTTTCTCATGAAGTTTCTTTAATCCCCAAATTGGTTTTACATCTCATACCCAATGTGGAGCTCCAGACAAGGAAAAGCCTATGAACTGAGGTAAAAACATGGTCACTATTAAATGTAATAGAAAAAAGACTTTAGGATGTGTGCACATTACTCTTTCTGGGAAGAAAATGGTCCTTAAAAACCCTAAAACTCCTCAGTCAGATTCCAGCTTTACCAACTTATCAGCTCTGTGGCCTTGGAGACACTACTTAAATTCCTTAACTTTGGGTGCTGGCGAGATGGCTCAGCAAGTAAGACTGACTGCTCTTCCGAAGATCCTGAGTCCAAATCCCAGGAACTGGTAATGAGATCCGACACCCTTTTCTGGTGCTGTCTGAAGACAGCAACAATGTACTTATTTAAAATAATAAAATAAATCTTTGGGCCAGAGCTAGCAGGGCTGACCGGAGCCAGCAGAGGTCCTAAATTCAATTCCCAACAACCACATGATGGCTCACAACCATCTGTACAGCTACGGTGTACTCATATACATAAAATAAATAAATAAATCTTTTTAAAAAATTCCTTAGCTTCAGTGTTTTCATCTTAAAAGCAAAAATCCTACTCATGAGCTTGCTTTTATAGTTAAGCCTGCGGTAGTCACCCCGTCAAATGCTAGGTTCCCTTCCAACCTTTCTTCAGGAACTTTTGTCCTCAATGGGGAAGATCATGAGAATTGCAATCACTTTCATCACTTTCCCTCTTTTTCTTTTTTTAAATACTCTTCTCATTTCGGGGAAGGGGAGAGGCAGTGCAAATTTGTTTCTTGGGACATTTACAGTTTATACTCTTAGAAAATTCAAGAAACTTTTAGCAATGCTATTTGAATGTTCTGAAAGCGGGTAACCCAGCAGAACCATGAACGGGAGAGGCAGCTCCAATCATATATTTCTTAGATAGTATGAGAGATGCAGACTAAAAGCTAGGAGAGATGAGTGCTTATCGTCACGTTTACCACCATGCAAAAGCAGTTTAAACCTAAACGTGTCTCATGCAGTGGCATGCAAACCCAAGGGCAGCGCAGAGTGAGGGGGTCAGCACAGAATGCGGAAGGTTCCAGGCCACCAACTGCAACAAGCTTCAAGTTCATACAAACCTCCAACATTAAATTGCTATGTCTGATATAAATGTTTTCACCATCTAGTCTCTCTCTCTTTTTCTGTGAAAACGAAAGGGAGAAAAACAGAAGCATAAAAAAATTAAAATGTTGTTCTTGCGGGGAAACAAACTGCAAATTGGCAAACAAACAAATAAACAAAAAACGATTAAAAGTAAATGTGTGCGATGCAGCAAATGCCAACATGAAATGGTCACAGAAGCACAGGGACACAGAGAGCATGGTTACCAGAGGGGACAGATGACCTTGTTTGCGAACGATGGAAAGCCGTGACCGTGGTATTTAAATAGACAGTGTTCCTCCTTCATTGCTTCTAACACAATCAGCTGTTATTTGAAAATGAACTATTTGAATATCACCTTAAGATAATATATAACTCTAAAAGGTCTGAACACCGCATACCATGAAGTGGAGAGATACTGTGAAAACATCCAGCCTTTCAGAGAGTTTTATACTTCTGAGATTGCAGTATCTGAATGTCCATAGTGTTCTGGATTTAATGAGCTAACAAGTACATCCAGTAAGAACTGGTTCATCCCACTCCAAGGCTGGGAAACAAGCACTCAGCAGTTAAACACACACTGTTAATTCTGGAAGTTCCTGCTGCTATGGTGGCGTTTGTGATAAATGTGTATAAAATGCTAGTAGGTCTACTAAAATGATGACACTGGGAAAGCTCTTGTAAAGTCTGAACCTGGAAGACAGGTCTGGCCTGTACAACTGCATTTCATTAAGATACTTAAATATTGAAAGCTTACCTGGATAAAGCCTATCCATAAATAGTCTAAGTGTGTGTGAGTGAGTGTGAGTGTGTGTGTGTGTGTGTGTGTGTGTCTGTGTCTGTGTGTACAAACTGCTTGATGGTTCCCCACATACTGTCTCTTTTGGAGTAATTTCTGATGAAGAAGAATCAAAGGCTGGACCACTGTCTTTTTAATACATTGTAATGGGCATGGGTGGAATGGTGGCCTAGCTGTGAAAGCGAAAATAAGGCTAACCTTCCTCATTCTTATCAGATCTTCACCTTTTCCTGCAAGCTTCTGTTTTGCCACAATTCAATAAAGAAAAAAAAAAGATAAAATATTGGCTCATTGAAGTTTATTTGAACCTTATTTATTTTTAAGGTAAAGAGGAATAGGGAGTATTAAAAACTGACAAGGGTGGGGAACGGAAAGGAACAAGTGGCCTGTTGGCACAAACCTGCGTTTGGTCACCATTTGAGGTAGGTACTGTGACCTCGGTGTGGGTTTTTTCCACCTACATTTAAGAAATAAAATAGTGAGACATTTTAGGTTAGCAGGCTTCTATGGATAGTTAAGCTGCTTCATGAAGCTGGGGGTGAAATTACTGAAAATGATGACCACAACAGGGAAGGTTTTATTCCCAGTACCATCTGGTAGTTCATCATGACAGTTTCAAGGCTGACGAGGTAATATAGGTAACCAAATTACTAAAAAAGAAAACTGAGTTAATCATCCTATTGATAAAAAGACATTCTAATGCTTATTTATAAAAAGGTACTCACAAAGGGAGTGATCTGGACTTAACACTATGTTGTATGTTCTTGTTTACAACCTAGAAGAGTGTGTGTGTGTGTGTGTGTATGTGTGTGTACACGCACGTACATCACAGCACTTGTGTGGAGGTGACAGCCTTCACCTTCAGCTACTGTGTGTAAGACATCCTCTCTCGTCCACTGAAGTGTGTGTGTGTATTTTCCTGATTCTGTCCCTCTTCTCCCAGTCGGGGTGTGTTGAGATTACAGACACAAGTGCTCCTGAGGGCTCTGAGGATCTGAACTGAGGCAAACACTTTATCTTGCCAGTTATCTTCCCGGCCCTCCAGTACTTTAAATCATATTTAAGAACAGATTTACAAATAAAGAAATAAGTGTGTGATATACGTGGTAGAAACAAGCAGATAATTTCTATAGTAAACGCACACGTCATAAAGCACACAAGACACTGAATAGGTAAACATAGAAACACTGAGTAAGCACAGAAGGCTCTGTTAGTTCATCAATACATTTAAGGAGGCAGTTTACTCTTCAGTTCACCGAAAGAGAACATCAAAATAAATTACATGCAAATTGTAACCCACACATGCAACTAGCTACCTTCCACCTCGGCTGCAGCTTCCAACACTGCAGTCTCCTCTCTAGGAACCCACATGCTTGGCAGACAGGCAAGATTTATCCTTAGTAGTAGCAGAAGAATACTATCCCAAGGATGCTGTGTGTATCTTTAGAATACAGCTAGAAATAACCATCTTGTATTCAGAGACTGGAGTAATTATTTTAAAACCTGATTATGACAAGGGAACGCCATACAGTGAGTACTGCACAAAGCGCAGTATTTCACATTTAGAGACTGACTTGTCTTTCCTATGGGTTAAACAGTTTTATTCTATTACTCGTGTTTTACAGAACCTCGTCAACGTGTGATCTTGACATATCCCTTCAACTTGCATACAGCAGCACTGCTTTAGAAAACAATGTCTCTGTGCTATGGTCTCTAGGTTGAATATAAAAACATTAGATAACACCAGACTCTGCAGTACTGCCAAACACATATGCACATTCAACCCAGTTAGCAAGTTAGTTCACTTGTCTGAGCTTAACTTTTCTTTAGTAATAGAATAAAGACGATGTCTCGGTTTCTGGTTTGTTTGTTTTTGAGACAGAGTTTTACTATGTAGCCTGGGCTGGCCTTCAACTCCATTTCCCAAGATCTGAAATTACAGACATGTGCCATCATGCCCTACTTAGAACAGACATAATGTCTTCATAGAATTATGTATACACTGCAAATACTAGTTTTAAATTATTTCATAGAGCTTAAGTTTATTGTTTAAACAATGAACGTCTTTTGGGTCTTTAGTAATCTAGCAGGAGAAAATGGAGAGCCACTGCTTCAGTTTAAGAATTGAGGCCAATCACCCAGCCTTGACCTGAGTGAGACTATGTGCCTGGTCTTACTGCAGCTTGCTGTACCATATTTGGTTGATATCCCTGAGAGGCCTGCTCTTTTCTAAGAGGAGGTGGGGAGGTGAAAAAGGAAGTGGGGAGAGAATGGGGGAAGGGGAGGGAGGGAACACTGCAGCCAGGATGTAAGGACAGAAGACTAAATAAAAAGGAAAAAAAGAGAGCTATGGGGCTGGAGAGATGGCTCAGCAGTTGGGAGCATTATCTCCTCTTCCAGAGGACCAGGGTTCAATTCCCAGCACCCTCATTGCCTCACAACTGTCTGTAACTCCAGTTCCAGTGGATCCAACACCCTCACACAGCTACACATACAGGCTAAACACAAGTGCATATATATATAAAAAGTTAAATGATGAGAAAAAAAAAAGGATTGAGGCCAAAAGAGGAGAGCAGATACATACGTACAGTCCCAGCTATTAGGAAGGTTAAGGTATAAGAGTTTCTTGACTGCAGGTGTTCGAGACTAGCCTGGGAAACATGCAAACCCCATTTCATCAAGCTTCAAAGGCAAAAGAAACTTATTTTTGATGAACTTGCATGCTTTATGGGCAAAAGGAAAACTAGTGAGATAGCAGAAGGCCAGCAGTGTCTTAGCCATTAGTGTCAGGGACACACCCCCACCCCCTGCCCTTGACAATTCCAACAGCCTCACACTCTCTAATCAGTATGGAAGAGTCAAAAGTGTAGGTTGAGGGCTGGATTGATGGCTCAACGGTTAAGAGCACTGACTGCTCTTCCAGAGGACCAAGTTCAAAACCTAGCAACCACATGGTGGCTCACAACCATCTGTAATGAGATCTGATGCCCTCTTCTGGGGTTTCTGAAGACAGCTACAGTGTATATATATAATAAATAAATAATATCTTTTTTTTTTTTTAAAGTGCAGATTGATACATTCCAGCATTAAAAACTGAGCAGGTATTCAAAAGCCACACGGAACCTGAAGACCAATGTCATGGACACCAGGCAAATGTCACTAAAGACAGAGAACCTGAATGTCATACTTAACAGTTAAAATAAAAATAACAGTTGCTCACTGTTCTACATTGAATCAGATATTGACCAGGCTCCAAAAGAACAGCCTGATCTATGCACTATCAATATGCAAATGAGAAGGCACTCCCCAAGGTCTTACCATAAAGCGTCATTCTCAGGACTGCCACCTCTCATACCCCTTCACAAAGGTGAGACTGCATCTACTTTAACAGGCCTGAACTAGCACTGTGTAAATGTTATTTAAAAGATTGAACATATATAAAATATTAGTCCAGCTATGATTTCTGAGAGATCTGCTAATTAACCAGTGATTTTTCAACTCAGCACAGTGACTGTGGTTATACTCAAAACTCAGAATGATCAACCTGGAAGCATAATTGTTCCCACGAAATAGATCTTTTCCTTATCTAGCTGTTCAATGTTTAAGTGTCTAGGCTGGAGAGATGGCTCAGCAGGTAAGAGGTGACTGCTCTCGCAGAGGACCTGGGATTGATACTCAGCACCTACATGGTGGCTCACAACAATCTGTAACTCCACTTCCAGGGGATTTGATGCTCTCTTCTGACCTCTGCAGGCACCAGACACGCACATGGTGTATATACATAAATTCAGGCAAAACACTCATACACATCAATCAAATAATAATAATAATAATAATAAAAAATTAGGAAATCTTTAAATAGCTTTATAAATGTGCTTTATGCAAATCTATTCTTTGAAAATCAAATTCTAGAAAGATACTCAGGCAGTTGGTAAGAGATGATTTCTTTTAGAAACAATGAGAAAGGGCAACTTTGTTGGAAAGCTGTAGGATTCAGCTGCTCTGAAAACAGGTGTAACTCAGGAGTGTGCTCTAGCTGACCTCGGCATCTAAGACATACCTTCCATGCTTCTGTGGGCTCCGGCTCAGCTGGCTCAGCCGGCTCTTCTCCCCGCTTCTCTTCAACCTTCACAGCTTCCTTTGGTGTTTTTTTGCTAGGTGCCCCTGGCCCTTCTGTGACCTGACTCTGAGCAATGGCTGGGGCAGAGGTGGGCCGAGGACTTCGGTCTGTGGACTCGGCAGCTGCTGCTGTGTGAGGAAAAGAGGGAAGATCAGACGAAGGCAGGTGTCACTCTCCTGACTGACTTCAAAGTCACAGGGTGAAACTGCCAATCCAGAACACTCGGGACTGCTGTGGCCTCCTGTATCTGTCATCTAGAGGTGAACACAAACTGTGCTTTTGAAGGTAGATGATGGCAACAAGATAAACGTCCTCCACGGAGAAACCAGGACATCTACATCGCTGTTTCATAAATGCTGAATTCGAATAAAGACTGAAAAAAAGAAATCAAACCTCACTTAACTTATAGTCTGTTTAAAAAAAAAAAAACTTACAATAAAGCACGGATTCGGGTAGCTCTCCCAGTAAGCTGCTTTGAAATAAATGTTTATTTTTAGGTGGTCTCAGGAGCCTAAACATATGATTTAGTGAGGTGGATAAAGCCGGTCGTCTCGCTTTCCGTTTATTGTTTTTCTATGAAGCTTCTACAAAATTATTACAGAAAGAAAAAGAGAGGGGGGGAGGGAGGGAGGGAGGGAGAGAGAGAGAGAGAGAGAGAGAGAGAGAGAGAGAGAGAGAGAACCTTTAAAAATGGCTCTTCTGGTGAGACAGGAACTACTGCTTGATATGTGTAAAGGTAAATCTTTGTGCCAGACAATCTCTTTTAATAAATCAGTTGATTAAAAATTCAAAAAAGGGCTGGAGAGATGGCTCGGGAGTTAAGAGCACTGATGCAACGTTAATGTCTGCTCTTCCAGAGGTCCTGGGTTCAATTCCCAGCAACCACATGGTGGCTCATAACCATCTGTAATGGAGTCTGATGCTCTCTTCTGGTGTGTCTGAAGACAGCTACAGTGTACTCACATACATTAAATAAATAATAAATATTTTTTCAAAAAGTTCAAAAATTCTGGACTTTCACCCAAAAATAAAGCATTAACTAATGGAGCGCCCTCTCCACCTTGCCAATGCCTTACAGCCCTGTTCTCTAAAGTACTTAGAACACTGACTCTCAACCAGGGTTGATTTCCGCCCAGGGCATATTTGACAATGTCTGGAGAAGTTTTGGTGTCACAGCTAGGGCAGAGAGAGAGAGAATGGAGATGCTGTCATCTAGTGCACAGAGGAAAGGCAGCAGAGGCCAAGGAGAGAAGCCTGCCCGGGCCGCTCTGGAGAGGACACTGTCCAGGCTGACTATAAAACCCTCTGCACACCATTAACTGTGACTTGGATTGGACTACTTGGCATCTGCTTTAGGTAACTTAATTCAAATAGAGTCTGGAGCTACAGCTCAGTGACAGACTGCTTGCCCTGCAGGCAGGAGGCCCTGGGCTCCACCCCCAATATCACAAAATAAAACAAGAAACAGTCATTATCTTTAGTTTTTAATCTTTGTTCTTTTCTTTCAGGGTCAAAAAAGAAAATGTCCATACATTCTGTAGTAAAGCTTACTCAAGTTTAATGTCAAAACTAAACCTTTGTCTTTTTTGTTTGAGAGAGGATTTTTCTCTACATATCCCTGGCTGTTCTGGAACTTAGCATGTAGATCAGGTTGGCCTTGAACTCTCAGAGATCTGCCTGCCTTTGTTTCATAAATGCTAGGATTAGGGGGCTGGAGAGATGTCTCAGAGGTTAAGAGTACTGGCTGCTCTTCTAAAGGTCCTGAGTTCAATTCCCAGCAACCACATGGTGGCTCACAACCATCTGTAATGAGATCTAATGCCCTCTTCTGGTGTGTCTGAAGACAGCTACAGTGCACTCATATACAATAAATAAAGAAATAATAAATAAATCTTTTTTTAAAAATGTTGGGGTTAAAGGTAAGTATGTCCCATCACATTTACTTTAATACTTCATTTTAAAATTGTATTTAATTGTTAGTTATCTGTTTGTCTCCTTGTGTGCATGTTGGCGGGGTGTGGGGGCACGCACACACATCACAGCATGTGTGTGGAGGTCAGAGGGTAACCCGGGGCAATTGAGTCTTTCCTTTCACTTTGGGATCAGGGATTGAACTCAAGCTCTCAGCTTTATGTGACAAGCACCTGTACCCACGGAGCCATCTCCAGGGCTCTGATTAAGACGTTCAGATAACAGACCCTCACTCTTTCTTGTACTGAGACTTTTATTAGATTTGAATACTCTTTAATGGAAGCATACAACCTTATTATGTACTTTCTTCAGACTACTGAACATAATTTATTCTGATACATTTAGATTTATAAAAAAAATGAAGCAAAGCAAAGGAATTCCTTAAGCCAGAACAGACTGACGAATAGAAAGTTACATCTATGTTATACAAATGACACCATGAAAGAAATGCTTTCTATTCTGCAATGATCTCCACAGAAAGACTTCTCAGAGGATGCCTAGCAAAAGAATAACAGAACCGTTGAGCCTGTCTCATCGCGAAATGACAGATCTGTGGCCGCTTGCGAGTCCCTGTTGCTAATGGGTGCTCTCTGCTAGTCAACCCAAGAGTGGCAGATGGTAGGCAAGCCTAACAAAACAAGGGAACTGACAAAATATTTTTCTCACAGTTGTGTTAATGCCTCGGATTACATGTGTATTCACACCTCCTCTCAAAAAAATTAATTCAACTCTGCCTGGAATCATAGACACATAGCCCTCGCTTTCACCATGTGTTATCTTGCTACATGAATTTGGTTCTAATCCAATACTAATACTGCAGAGCCAAATGATTTATGTCTTCAGCATTCCTACTGTGCGTGGGAAAGTAGATACAAATATAAAAACTAATGACTAGATGCAGAAGTGGTCATAGTTCACAAACTGGAAAATACCAGCTATAATGACCGTCCCCCACTAGGAAAAGTAGTAAGAAGCAAGCCAGACACAGTGTCCCTCACACAGTGAGCCCTCAGCCTCACACGGTGGTGCTAGGAAGAGACCTGAGTTTCCTGTGGAATGTGAACGATGCCAACTGTAGGAGAACCGGGGAGAGAATACTCAACAGGAAGAAAAATACTTAATTCTAAATATCAGTAACTTCTAACACCATATACTTCAGTCCTTCTACTTATTTTGCTATGAGCTAATACTATTTCAAGAATATGTTGGGCAAAAATTAATTATTCAGGTTAGAGAGATGGCTCAGTGGTTAAGAGCTCTGACTGCTCTTCCAGAGGTCCTGAGTTCAAATCCCAGCAACCACATGGTGTCTCACAACCATCTGTAATGAGATCTGATGCTCCCTTCTGGTGTGTTTGAAGAGAGCAACAGTGTGCTCACATACATGAAATAAATAAATCTTTAAAAATATTAATTATGCACACAGTGACATATAACTCAACGGAAAGATACCACTTAGGAGCCCTGGAAAAAAGCAAATTCTCTTCAGTTTGGCAGTAAGGAGACTACAAACTACAGGTCACAATAAATATGGCCGGAGCTGTTTTATGTTTTCAACAACTTTACTGTGATATAATTTATATATTGTACAATTTGCTCATTTGAAGTAATTAAATGTTTATTAGTACATTAGTGATTTGTATTTAAGGTGTTTCGGTGTGGGCCGGGAAAGTGACTCAGCTGGTAATGTGCTTGTGGGCAAGCATAAGACCTGATTTCAGATTATCAGCCCCGTGCACTAGCTACGTCTATGTCTGTGAGCTTAGCTGTGGGTTGGCGAGCAGATCCCTGCAGCTTTCTGGCAAGCCAACCTCGCACACTGGCGAGCTCCAGGTTTAGAGAGTGACCCTGTCTCCAAAACATAGCTGGAATGTTATCATAGAAACACTTGATGTCAACCTCTGGCCTCCATGTGCACACACTGACATGCACTCATGTTTCCCTGGAAACAGACAGAATCCTTAGAAGCTCGTGTGCACAGCAATAGTCTTCTGATGTCCACATACATGCCACTGCATAAGCAGCCATACCTGCTCACCCCCACACATGCCCCAATATGACAGACATCAAAACCAAAGGAAAGGGGCACGAACCCAGCAGGAAAACTCATTAACTGCTTAGAGCAGTGGTTCCCAACTTGTGGGCAGCAACTCCTTTGGCAAAGTTCTATCTCCAGAACTACTTACATTATGATTCACAGCAGTAGCAGAATGACAGATATGAAGTAGCAACAAAAATAATTCCATGGTGGGGTCACTGCATGGGGAACTGTATTCAAGGATCCCAGCATTGGGAAGGGCGAGCACCGCTGGCTTAGAGTAACACCTAGAACATACTAAGTGCTTAGTGAATCTTAACTCTTGCAGCTTTCATCCTCTCCTTTCTAAAAGTGAGAGGGTGAAACGCACACCCAGGGCTAGAGGAATGGCTCAGCGGCTCAGGCGCTGGCTCTTGCTGAGGACCCTAGCTTCGTTCCCAGCACCCACTCTGGGCAGCTCACCTGTAACTCCAGACCCAGAGGACCTAACATCCTCTTCTAACCCCCAAGGACCCCACACTTAAGTACATATGCTCACACACAAATACAATTGAATTTAAAAATAAAATAAAGCACACATCTCCAGAGGACCGTGTTGGCTTCTGTTTCTACTTCTAACTAGGTTTCTGATTTTGGTGAATTGCTTATGTTCTCAAATTAAGTAAGGGGCTGGAGAGATGTCTCAGTGCTTAAGAGCATTGGCTGTTTTTCCAGAGGACCCAAGTTCAACCCCCCCACATGGCAGCTCAAAAAATTGTCTGTAACTCCAATTCCAGGGGACCTGACACCTTCACACAGATATATACGCAGGCAAAACACTAATGCACATAAAAAAATAATAATAAGAATGATAAATATCAGTAGACAACTATCCGAAGAAATCAGAAAAAGAATGGTTCAATAAAAGTGTAGAGAAAAGTTGCCAGGAGTGGTGGCACACACATTTAGTCTCAGTGCTCAGGAGACCGAGGCAGGCGGATTTCTTTGTTTAAGCCCAGCCTGGACTTCAGAGTGAGTTCCAGGACAGCCAAAGCCACATAGAGAAACCCTGTCTCAAAAAACAAAAACAAACAAACAAAAATGGCGTCACACTACAGTTCAAGTGGAGGTCGGGTGACTTACTAGTAAGGAATGAGCTAGCTAATAGTGTCACATGAACACAGTAAAGGCACAGGTGGAATGACAACACAGAACAGAAACCTGTTCCCCTACACCCCAGATGCTGGGATCTCCTTCCACTACATGGAATAAAACTTGATTTATTTCCTTTTCCTTTTCCTTTTCCTTCTTTCCTTCTTTCTCTCTCTCTCTTTCTTTCTTTCTGTCTTTCTTTCTTTCTTAATATTTATTTATTTATTGCACTGTCACTATCTTCAGACAAAGGCATCGATCCCATTACAGATGGTTGTGACCCACCACGTGGTTGCTGGGTATTGAACTCAGGACCCTTGGAAGAGCAGCCAATGCTCTTAGCCACTGAGCCATCTCTCCAGCCCCTTGATTTTCTTTTCCTTGCCATTTCCAATATTTAATTTATTGGCAATGTTGTCAGCTCTACTTCCAAAACGAATCTCTAACTGCTTTCCTCTGCCCACCACAAACTATCTGGCATTGACTCCCTGTGTCAGCCTCCGGCCTGTTTCTGGTTTAATCCTCAGGCAGGTTGGAGTCCTTGCTGCTCGGTATGCAGAGGTGACAGTAGGCTGTGCCACTCTTTCCAATAGTTTCCCACTGTAATGAAGAGAAAATCTAAACTCATTACTGTGGGCCTTCGAGGCCCTTCTAAGTCGGGCCCCTGCCTGCTGCTCTGACCACACTTTATGCTCCTCTCCCCTAGGCTAACTAAAATCCACCCCTGAGCTGCTCAGTCAGTGGTCACATGATTGTTTGTTTGTAGTGAAATGCTCAGATCCTCGGCAGCAGCCACATTTCTGGTTCTTAACAACCAGAATGATTCCAAATCATACACAATGTATTTCCATTGGCACAGAGAGTTCTGTGGAACAAGGCAGCGTTCACTCCTCCACTCTTTCATCTGGAGTGGTTCACCTAGACTTTGAGATGGCCAGTAACTTCTCAATGTCCAGGTGTAAGTAAATGACGTTGTTCTGAGGAGCCTTCTGACTGTAACTGGATTACCTGATCTGAAGCACTCCACCATCTCACCGCCTGAGACACTTGTCACCTCATTTTCCCATTCTAGTTTCTTCAGAGCACTCACAACTACCTGAAGTTATCTTTATTTGCTTCTGTTTATACCTATGGACTGAAAACTCCATGAAGATCATATCTGATGCCCACAGCAATGTTTCCAGGGAACAGTAGGCACATAAGGCATGCAAAACAAGTAACTGAACAAAGTAAAAAACAAGTTAAATACTTGTAGAATCTGTTGGTATTCAGCCATTACTGTCTGCAGTGAACCTCACTTCTTATTCTTAAGATGGTTTTCTTAGCTCTGTTATTGAGTTTTGTTTGTGTGCTTGGAGTCAGGGTCTCACTGTGGCTCTGGCTGGCCTGGAACTCCTGTGTAGGATAGGTTAGCACTGATATCCACCTCCTCTGCCTCCCAAGAGCTGGGAGCGCTAGGATTAAGGGCCTGCACCCACCACACACAGCCTTAACTCCTTAAGTCTGGATTAGTCAGCAGCACCCCTTTCACTTGACCACTGAGGTTCTCCGTAAATTGGAGATAGTAGAATTATTATAAATAGTCATACTTCCAAGTTGGGCATGGTGCCATGCTTGTAACCCCAGCACGCAGGAGGTCAGAACAGGAAGCTAAAGAGCTTGAGGCCAGTCGCAGATATCTTAAGTTCTTATTTCAAAGCAACAACAATAAAAACCCCTTATACTTCCTTTATCTCTCTCTAAAGATCACGGTAGCATCAATAACATCTAATACAAACCTCCATCGAGGCTCCTGGACGCCCGCTTGCTTGCTGTCCGCTCAAAGTGTGGAGCAGGCCTGTCAATCAGGGCACTGGCTTGCCTGGTCTGAGCTTGAGTCCGGCCACTGTATCGGAATTTGGATCCCAGGGCAAGAAACTTGCTTTTGGGGATGGTGTCTGTAGAGGTCAGTCTGGGAGAGAAAAATGATAATAATGCTCCTATTTTATTATTTTACTTGCATTACTTTATTTATGTGACTATAAAACTAAAAATCAAACCAAGAATAAAGATGTTTCCAAACTCTCATAGCGATTTCTAGTCAAGCAATCCCTATTGTAAGTCTGGGTCATATCTCAAGCAACCAGAAGTAATTTAGTTGGGAGCTATAATATTAAAAACATTAAGTTTCTACAGGTAAGGTCTCACGGTTTACAAAACGCCTGATAGTGCTGCAGGATTCACACAACATCCTTGAAATGTATCTGATTTTACAGATACAGGAAATTGACACATCCCATGAAGAAGTTACTTGCTTAAAGCGATACAGTTATTAGGAGGCGGGTCTGTAGCAACCTACGTCCAGGACTGAGTTCAGCTGCTGGGAAAGCAACCAGAGCCCCAGGCAAACACTGGGTCTCACTCTTTACTTCCACTGTTCTTTTACAGTGCATGGAAAGGCACCGTGGGAATGCTGAGCCACGCTTTCCAGCCAAAAGAGAAAGAACACCCCGTCGCATTGTCTTGATTAAGTTGCTCTTGCCTGAGCTAAATAAAATGCCAGCTCCACAGATATGATCATTTCAATAACAGGTTCAAAACAGAAGCAGGCACAAATAACACATCCTTGGGAAATACTTGAGCAGAATAATACCTGAAGAACGTGTGATGCTCCACGCAGACCTTCCATAGTTTCTTGGCTGCTCGATAACTGGGGAGCTTGAAGCCGATGGTACTTTCATAATGTTCTTGCTATAGAGGGGCAAATAAACATAAAACATAAATACTATTCAATCAGAGCCTAAGAAACAGGATACCATCGAGATACAGCACAAACAATGTCTGGGGGTTGGCGAGATGGCTCAGTGGTTCTAGAGGACTGGGGTTCAATTCCTAGAACCCACATGGTGGCTCACAACCATCTATTACCACCGCACCACCATCTGCTCCCAAGGGACCCAACACCCTCTTCTGACCTCCATGGGTACCAGGCATGCATGTGGTGCAGACACACATGCAGGTAAAACATACACACACACAATATTTTTTAAATAAAAAAAACTTACATTAATATTTTTTTCTTATTAAAAAGAAATTTGCTCAGCAATGGAGGTTTTGTCCAAAGTAATAAGGTCAGGAAGAAGGTCTTCTATTACTTATGCATCCTAATTTTTTAGAACACACACAGTATGCAGGTACTGCTCTGAGGCACACTTTAGTCAACCTTTGACTGTCTAAAACTGCTTTTTGTTAGTCACAGACCTGCATTTGTAACTATAGATTACTCAATAATCAGGGAATGAGACATCCCATAATTGCTCCAGCCTACCACTATTATTACACAATAGAAATTAGTATTGGGAACGAGACATTTGTCTCAAACCAGATGACTGTTTTCTTTTTTAAAGGCAGGGTCTCACTAGGTTGCCCTGGCTTGTCTGGCTATGTAAAGCACAGAGCTCTGGAATTAAGGTGTGTGCCTCCTTCTCCAGCCCGGATTCTTTTAATTTTTAAAACTGACACACACTGACTTGTTGAGAATGACTGGTGTATGCATATGCTGCAGAATAACCAAATGAGGCTACCTGGTCTATGGACTAACTCATTAGTCTTTTAAGAATACTTAAAAGTCATCCTCTTGGTCATATGGGAAGAGTCAGTGCTGAAGACTAAACCACGGCCTTACACTTGCTAGTGTACCTCTCAGCAACACTCTTGGAACCTACAGTCACCATGGAGACAGCAAGTCTCTGGGACTTACGTCCTCCTCCTCGAGTGATTACAAGCTTTCTTCCCCGGGCTCTGCCAGGACTACTAGAAATCCATGCCTTCAGTCTGCCTCTGTTTCCACCTCAAGCACACTTTGTAAGATGGAAAAGGAAACAGGTTTGTTTGCATGCTCTTATTTCTAGCAACGGTCCTTCTAAGTCCAAGTATAATTTTACACATGGAGACACTGAGGTCAGAGAAATTATCTGCTTAGTCAGCTATGAGATGGCACGGCCCTCTGAAGTAGTCATGGCACCTCACTTTTCAGAATCCTGCTGTTCTCAGCTGATTTGAGGAAGAATTGTATATTTTCACTATACATTGGATAGCTAAGACTTCAAACCGAAGACTTCTCATAGCATTTATTATATTTCTTTCTGTGTATGTACTTATTTCTGCCTTCCTATATTAAAATGCAAGCTGGCTGAAGAATAGCATCCTTTTCATTACTGTTATATTTCTAGCCCCTAGAATAGTCACTGACACAAAGAACCTGTTTAATAAACATTTTGTGGTGTGCATGCCTTTCAATGTCAACACTAGAGACAGGGCAAGCAGATCTTTTTGACTTCCAGGCCACACTGAGGGGCTGCATACAGAGACCCTGTCTCAAAAGCTTCTTTCTTGTTAAGAGTCGTGGATTTGAAACTTGGAGGGAAGATACTGATAGGTGCTTGCACAAGCACATGGGTATGGAATGAAACAGTGCTTCAAGGCACAGCCAGTACTTCCAGGCTGAGACAGTACCACTGTTGACCAGCAGATGGTGATACACACACACAATGCTACCGTAGGTCAGCCTGGGCTTCTCTGGGATAGAAAAGTTATTATTTTTCATGAATATAAGGACACTCAGCTTCTGATCTTTCCAGACCCACTTCTCTAGGAAGTGGTAGAGAAGAATTTAGAGCTTTTTAAAAAATGCCCTGGGTAGGAAATAATTTAGTGGCTAAAAGCACATACTGCTCTCACACAGGATTTAAGTTCAGTTCCCACCACCTACATCAATCCCCAGAATCAGCATGGTAGAATGAAAAACCTCCACGTTGCCCTCAGCCACTGTGACATGTACTTGTTCATTATTGTATAAAGTTACCAGAAGAGATCTGACAGAAAAAAAGCTCTAGCTCCAGGGCAGTCAATGTCTCTCATGTCCTGAGACACCTATACTCATGTGCACATACCCAGACACATAGCTCCCTAAACACACACACACACACACACACACACACACACACACCCCACATAACATACAACACACACATACAAACACACAGACAGACACACATACCACACCACACACACCACAGAGACAACAAACACACAACACATATACAATACACACTCCCCCCCACACACACCCCACACACATACCCACACACAAACACACAACATATACAATGCCCACAACACAAACACACACACACACACACACACAAAATCTTCAGGACATTGAAAGCTACATAGACAGACCTCTGTAAAAAACAGAACAAGGGCTAGAAAGATGGCTCAGTGGTTAAGAGCACTGACTGCTCTTCCAGAGGTTCTGAGTTCAAATCCCAGCAACCACATGGTGGCTCACAACCATCTGTAATGGGATCTGATGCCCTCTTCTGGTGAGTCTGAAGACAGCTATAGTATACTTACATAAAATAAATGAATAAGTCATATATATATATATATATATATATATAAACCAAAAGAAAAATAATAAAGATTTATGTTTAAAAAAACAAAACAATAACTTTAAAAAAATAACTTCTATTTAAACAATTTTCTATTGTACAATGATAGCTTCTTTATATAAAAGCTAAAATTATATGGGTATATCCTGAAATGTGCCCACCAATTTGGGAGGTTGGTTTGTTTACTTCTGTTTTGTAGGTGGCCCGACTTGGAAGTTCTGCCCCCTTCTCCATCTCACAAGTGCTAGGATTAGCTGCATCCTCAGATGACAGGTTTTCCTACGTATCTCAGGCTCACCCTGAACTTGCAATTCTCCTCCTGCTTCAGCCCCCACGACTACAAGTCCAGAGATTACAAGCATTTGCTACCGTGTCCCGCTACAAGGGATGTTTCAGTCCATGTTTGGTTTGAGTGAAAAGAAATTTAAGTTATGTACCTCTCCAGGCCGGATCTTGATGAAGAAGCTGCTGCGTTTGTAAGAAATCTTTAGCACTTTGGGCCAAGGAAAGCGGTTAATTCTCAACTTGTCTTTGTAAACCAGAAGGCCGCTGGAGCAGACGCCGAGGATGATGTCCACTCCCTCCAAGTCCTGAAAGAGAAGCAACGTCATCCTCAGCACGTTATTGGCTATTATTAAATAACCCAACAAGATCAGCAACCAGAACCTGTCACAAAGCAATTGGTAAAAACAAAAAACAGCATCTACTGGCGTGCTGTCTAAGTCGGAGACAGCCTCAGTAACCCAGCTAGGTGTTGAGGCATGAGTTACTGCTATTAGGCCAATGAGATGCCCAGCAGATAAAGGCGTTTGCTACCAAGCCTACAACCTGAGTTACATCCCCAGAATCTACAAGGCTGGCATGAAAAACTCCCACGCTGTCCTTGGATCTCCACACCCACTGTGACGTGTACATGTTCATTATTGCATGAAGTTAGCATAACAGATCTGACAGTAAAAATTTGATGTTAAGTATATTAAATTTTAAGTACTATTCCTAAGCCTAGAAAGAACACTATAGAAAATGGCATTATGTTAATGTACCTAATTATTAAGAAAAAATTAAAATATTAATCACCACATAATTTAAGAAAAACAAACTGCACCTGAATTAATCATATGACTATCTAGTTATCAAACCCAAATGCTTCCAAAATTAAATGCTTCTTGACTTCTTTTTCCTAAAAATGACTTTAGAGAAAATTATTAGCACCTAAATGTATTATATATAAGAATTACAGAGATAAATCACACACAGCTTCAATTCAATGACTGAGATCTTACCAGAAGATGCCCTTTTATGTTCTTAAAGTCCACAGTTTACAACCATCTTTCTCTTTTTTAAAAATTTAAGAAACTTAGTTAATTATGTGTGGGCACATACCTGCCACAATGTAAGTTAATTATGTGTGGGCTCATACCTGCCACAAGTACTTATGGAGGTCGGAGGACAACCTGCAGCAGCTTCTCTCCTACCACATGGGTCTTGGAGATCAAACAGCTCACCAGGCTTGGTACCAGTGCACTAAACCAGGCTGTCAGCTTCCTTTCTCTTTTGCTGACGTTATTTGGAGGAACACTTTGTTTTGCAGCATTTAGAAAAGGCACACGCTATCTGACTCCATCCACTTCAGACACCAGCCTCCACCAGGAGACAAGACATAAACAGAACAGACTTGTCATGGAAGAGCTCCTGAGCTGAGGTTCTGATGTCCTAACAGCACTTTACAGGGTCATGGAAACCGCTGTCCAGTGCAGAACGATCCAGAGCACAGGGACGGCTCCAGAAAGCCAAGTGTGCAATGAAATTTTACCAAATGAACAGAACCTAAACATGAACTCATAAGACATTCAGGCAAGGAGAGTCCTGAAAATGATCCACGGGTCCAAGAGAGACCAGATGCTTGAACGTCTGTTTCTAAGTTTCTACCAAGTGAGTTTTCTGAGTATTCGAGAATAAATAGGAGCGAAAGAGCTTTAGTCCATCATCCTCTGAGATCAGCCTATCACATCTTTGAAGAACTTTACTAAACAACTTGTCATATTGAGCTAAAAAGTAGATTTCCCTGTGGTTTCCATAGATATAGTTTCTATTTTTCTAGCTCTGGGTTTATGCCTGGACTCCATGATAAAATCTCTTCAGTTTTAAATTTTTATTTATTTGAAGCAGGGTCTTATGTAACCCAGGCTATCCTGAAATTCCCCATTTAGCTAGAAATGATACTGATCTTTTGATCCTCCTGCCTCTACTTCCTGGGCTGGGATTATAGGTATGCACCAACACATGTCGTTTATGTGCTGCGACTGAACCTAGGACTTCATGCATGCTAGGCAAGCGCTCCACCCTCTGAGCTCCATCTCTAGTCCTATTTCCCTTTTGTGGCTAAGTATCTCTACTCTTTTATTTCTTACTGGATGTGGCTCTGTCTATATCACAAACACTAGTTAAGTACCTTTAAATGAGCCTGGGACTATCCCTTGAATCCTTTCCCTGCAATCTTTCCAACACTCCTAGCCATTTTAGTGGCCATTTAGTAGCCAAGCAACTTGCATTAAGTAGGCAGGTCTGTGATTAAAGCTCAGGCTTCTGACTTCCTAGCCCAGTAAGTAATTCTCAAAAGAGCTATGGTTTATCCAGTGCACATGAGTCACTCGAAGAGCTTGTCAGGCAGACTTCTCAGTTCCCACCCACTTGATTATTAGCTCTGGGAGAAACCTGAAATATTTATTTCTAACAAGTTTCTAGGTGGTGCCAAATGCCACTGACTGAGAGACCACACTTAGAATCCCTGGCCTTGGGGAATGGCTCTGATTCAGGCATCATTAGCCTCATTTGGAATGGTCATTATAGCTGAAGCTAGAGCCTCTTCAGGGCCAGCCTATAAATCTGGGCAGAGCTCTGCAGTCTGCATATTTAATAAACACCTAGGCAATTCTTAGGTGATGCTCCCTGTGAAACGGAAACGCACCTTTCTGCCTCTCTGTATTTTCAAATATAACTTTATTTTAGAAAATACAATCTATTTTTCTTTAGGTGTTCACATTTTTATCTTTACAATGTTTTGGTTGAAAAATTTTGATCGTGAAAGTGGTAAGGGATATCTGGACTGATACCTAGAATTCTTTTTTTTTTTTTTTTTTAAAGATTTATTTATTGATTATATGTAAGTACACTGTAGCTGTCTTCAGACACACCAGAAGAGGGAGTCAGATCTCGTTACGGATGGTTGTGAGCCACCATGTGGTTGCTGGGATTTGATCTCTGGACCTTTGGAAGAGCAGTCGGGTGCTCTTACCCACTGAGCCATCTCACCAGCCCTAGAATTCTTAAAAACAACAACAACAAAAAAAAAACATATCAATTCAAGCTGGGCATGATGGCACAGGCCTGTAAACCTAGCACCTGGGAGGCAGATGATAGCAAGTTATAGGCAGGGCAGGGCTACATAGTAAGGTTCTGTCTGAAAACATAAACAAACAAACAAACAAACAAACAAACAAATTCAACTCTCTTTTTTCTCTCTTTGTAGCCTAGGCTTGTCTTAAACAATCCACTCACATCCAGAGAACTGGTATTACAGGTGTAATCTGCCACACCCAGCTCCCTCCCTGTTCTTCTCCCATAGTCC
Source organism: Mus caroli (assembly GCF_978045245.1). Taxonomy (NCBI): domain Eukaryota; kingdom Metazoa; phylum Chordata; class Mammalia; order Rodentia; family Muridae; genus Mus; species Mus caroli. The sequence continues at coordinate 25,838,896 of NW_028227261.1, read as the reverse complement.
TTTGCTCCTTTCTCCTCTCTTCTTTTCCTTTTGCCCCCATGGAGGGAGTCTTGCTATGTAGCCCAGGCTAGCTTTAGGTTTTTAGATTTATGTCTATGGGTGTTTGGGCTGATGTATGTCTGTGTACCACATGCTTGCAGTACCCAGGAAAGCCAGAAGAAGGCACCTGATCTCCTGGAACTAGAGCTACTGGTGGTGTGAAAATCAAGCCCAAGGCGTCCTCTAGAAGAGCAGCTGATGCAGTTAACCACTGAGCATCTCTATAAACCCCAGACTACCTTTGAGCCCAAGACCTGCCTCCCTTTTGTCATCTAGTGCTGAGATTCTAGGCATGTTATGCCAGGCCAAAACTTGTTTCTCAGGAAAGTTTTAAAATACCATAAATAGCCAGGCGGTGGGGTGGTGGCGCATGCCTTTGATTTAGCACTCGGGAGGCAGAGGCAGGTGGATCTCTGAGTTAGAGGCCAGCATGGTCTACAGAGTGAGTTTCAGGATGGCGAAGAGCTACACAGAGAAACCCTGTCTCAAAAAAAACCTAAATGAATAAATAAAATACCATAAATGGTGCTGTAAAGAGGTATAAAACAAGTGTGCCATATACACTTTAACAGGTCTGTGTCATGTACACATACACACAGGTTAATAAAGGTCAAAGTTATCACTACCTTTGCTTTGTGAAGATCAACTCCATACATGGACAACTTTTTGGCATTCTCAAGAAATTCCAAGTCTGCCTGAGCTGGAGTCATGGACCTTTGACAGAATAAAAACAGAAAATTCAGTGCCTCAGCAAAAGAATTTATGGTAATAACAACAGAATATTCATTATCCTTTATATAAAAACACACATATGCACATTTTTGAGTCCTCAACATAATTACAGGATGAGAATCTTCCTACTATCTGAGCCTAAATAACTGAAATATGACTTAGAAAACAGTTTAAAAAAAAAAAAAGCAAGAAGACATCAAAAAGCTCTCAGAAAAGCAAACTCTTAATTCGACCGTTTCCTTCAAGCTCCCACACCCAGCAAGAGTTCTGCACGCCTCTTTAGCCTTTTTCTATGTCACACATGAGCCCCTCCTACTAATTTTCCTGCCAAAGTAATGACCAAATTAAATCCTCAGTACAATTTACAAGATCCTCTTAGCTGCCTTTTCTTCTCTATACCGTGAATTGAGTTATTATGGAAATTAAGCTGGAGGGCAGCTGATGGTACTTAGCTGGGACTCTTACTGGGGGCAGATTTGATGAAAAGCAACTTTCTGGTAACAGATGGGGTCTTGCCCACTGATCTCAACAGATAAACTGGCTAATAGAAGCACACTGATAACAGGACTGTTTTGTTATTAAGATGTCTTCACTGCCAGGCAGATAATGGGGTAGACTTGTTTGAAAACAGCCAGTCTCACTGTCTAAACATCCACTGTGCCAGTCTCTCTAAGTTTCTTCTCTTTTGAAGTATGTTCTCGAGCTGTTCTGTTAGCTATCAAGACAAAGACATCACTCATAATGCTGCACAGTTTGGACCAATTACGACAGTTCACAGTAACAAGGCAGCAGGCCCCCAAGGAAAAACACAGGGACAAGGAACTTTCCCCTAAGACTGCCTGGAGTCATAGGAGCAGCAGGGGTCTCTTCTATTAACAAGGACAAGTCTCTGCCAAACCCATCTGTCTTTATCCTCATTAAAAAGAACAAAGGATTTCTTGCAACAATAACCACCAAAAGGAGAAAAACAATCCTATCAGCTTTCCTGAATAAATGTTTCACCAGCTCTAAAGCATCTCAATTTATTAATTGAAATGAAAACAAAGAGGGCTGGGGAGACTGAGAAGCAAGCTATCCAAAGCAATCTCTGGCAATTTTCACAATTATGTGTATCTCTCTACATAAGTGATATGCTCTTCTACTTGAGGTTATTTTCAGTTATGTTATGTTTTTGTTGTTTCTACTCTTAGGTGTTGATAAACAGGTCCAGGTCACCAGCAGGATAGAAATCAGTTAAGAGGCAGCAGGTTCAAGTCACGGTCTGTGGGCCGGAACCCTGATTCCTGCCTCTAGAGACACGTCTATGTCTCCTTTAGTCTCTCCCCTATAAGGTAAGAATCATAATAATATCTATTTGTACATCATATGGATAACAGTGAGGGCTTTGTTTTTGTTTTTGTTTGGTGAATGCATAACACGTGACTATCAAGATCAAATTAGATTAAGGTTTTAAAACTGCTTTGTAAACTATATATGTTTACTAGTATTAGAGTTTCAGTTTTCTAATAGTTCAGCGGTCCATCTACATACAGATCATAAAATAAAATTACACACACACAAAAAAAAAATACAGAGCTAGGCATAGTGGCATATACCTGTGATTCCAGCTTGTGGGAGATGGGAGTGGGAGGATCAGGTGTTTGGGTTAGCCTTAGGTTTCACGAGAAGCTATCTCAACCCCTGCCCTCATCCCCAAACTTTTTTTAAAGAGAGAAACAATTACCATTTTTCCCCTATACTCATTTTTCAACTTTAAGGGAGGTCAATTTGAATATACATGTTCATACTGCATATCTAGGTAAGTGTATTACCTTCAACACTGTGGTATGAGGAGAATGTCAAGGGAGGGGTTTAAAACTTCATTCTTGAAACTATTGATTCTTGAAGTCTGGCTGATGCTTTTTTTATGTTACTTTTAGATTTTTGAAACAATTATGGTTTGTTTGGGGGGGGGGTGTTTTATTTTGTTTGTTTTGAGACAGGGCTTCTCTATGTAGCCATGACTGCCCTGGAACTCTATAGACCAAGCTGCCTCAAACTCAGAGATTTGCCTGTCTCTGCCTCCTGAGTGCTGAGATTAAAGGAGTGTCACTGTGCCCAGAAACAGTTATGATTCTTAAGTCATATATAATGTAAATTATTTTCCTCCAAGCCATGGCAAATTTCGAATCTAATGACACCAAGATTCCTGAAGACTTTTGTATGTAATTCCTGCAAATAAGGTCATCTTTCTACATAGTGTCAGAACCAGGAAATTAATGCTGCCACACACTGCCACATAATTCTCACACCCCATTCACCAAGGTTGGGCCTGTTGTTACAGAACTGTCCAGCTGTAGATTATGCGTCTTTAGTCTAATCTGGAACAGTCCTGCCTCGTGAGCTCCAGGCAAGTACTTTACGGTGAGCCATATCCCCAGCCCCGGGTCATGTGTCTTTACCAGGAGTATCATGGGAGTAAGAGCTGTGCCTGCACTGTATCCTATCAGTGTTCATAACTTCAGTTTGTTCCTTCACAGATGATATCTGCCAGGGTTCTCTCAAATTCTTTATCTCTTTCTTTTCTTTTCTTTTCTTTTTTTTTTAAAGATTTATTTATTTATTATATGTAAGTACACTGTAGCTGTCTTCAGACACTCCAGAAGAGGGAGTCATATCTTGTTATGAGATGGTTGTGAGCCACCATGTGGTTGCTGAGATTTGAACTCTGGACCTTTGGAAGAGCAGTCGGGTGCTCTTACCCACTGAGCCATCTCTCCAGCCCCCTTTATCTCTTTCTATTTGAATTCTTTTCAGAAATTTTGAGTATCCGTCCATCAAACAATTCATTTATGTATGTCCTTACGGACTTGTAGACTCCTGGTTGGATTTATTTGTTTTGGTGCTCCTCATACTAGGCAAGTGCTGAGCCACTGAGCTACATCCCCAACCCAGACTCCCATTTTTCTCCATGCAACTTATCAGTTATTCTGCATACCTATTTTCTTGCTTAAATCGCCTGAGATTTGGTCAGTGGGAGCTTTTACAAGGACGATTTGTGTCCTCTGAAACATTTCTCATCCGTTTTTTGAGCATCTCTTTATAGCACAGTATAAATTAAAGTATGCCAGTATTTATGATGCACCTGTTTATGTCTGTGTCTGTCACCACCTATCTATATACTGGGAACCATGAGTGTGCACTGAAACCTCCAGCTTTAATGTAATACCATCAGGTTCTTCCCCACTCCTTTTCCATACATGTATAACCTTTCCTTACAAACTACCCTAAGTATTTTGATCAACTTGATCAATCTTTCCTTTCTTTCACCCAATATATAAGCAAGCTCTCCTTGCAGCCTCTGAACTCTGCCCCTCTTGACACACTTCCTGTCCTCTTAACCTACCTGGACTCTGAATGCACCACCCTGGGCTGCTATCTACATATAGATGCCCTCCTTACCTTACAAGGGTTTTGACTCCCCATGTCAGACCACCAGGGAGGGGATCCTTCCCTCTCATCGTTGATTTAGCTGTTCCCAGTATTCTTCCCAGACATTACCACACATGGATATCTGCCTGTTCTGCCTAGACTCTGACTCCCACTCCCCAGTGCCTATGCCCCATGTGGTGGTTGGAATGACAATGGCCCCATAGGTTCATGCATTTGAATGTTTAGTCACTGGTTAGTAGAACTGTTTGGGAAGGAATCGTTGGTGCGGCGAGAATTGTGTCACTGGGAGTGGGCTTTGCGGTTGCAAAAGGCCGTGCCAGACCCAGTCTCACTCTCTCTGCCTATTGCCTGTAGACCAAGATGTAAAGTTCCCAGCTACTTCTCCAGCACCATGTGTGCCTGCTTCCGCTCTGAAACTGTAAGCCGGCCCCCAATTAAATACTTTCTTTTGTAAGAGTTAATTACAGTTTCAAAAGGGCCACTACACCAGTTTCCTCACGTGAAGGCCGACTTGTGCTTGCCTGAGGAGTAGAATGGTATTGGCTTGTACCTTTCAACACATTTAAAGCTTCCGCCTCAGCAGGAGTTTCTTTAACTGGTTAAAGCCCCATATTATTGGGTATATTAACACTTCCTTTGGGTTTTTGTCACTAAGATTACCAATTTGTCCAGAATGGAACAAGTAAATCCCATGAGGGCCGACATCTATGTTCTCTAGTGAAGATCTGATTGCTCAGTTTCTATTCTTCATTTAACAGAGCATCAACTATCATTCTTTTAAGATTGTTCTATTTAAGTTCTGGTAAGTACTAAAAGTGGCCTCTAGACTCACATAGTTTATAAAATAGTGATTAAAAGTTATATTGTTGTTGATGATGATTTTGATTTTTTGGAGGGACAGAGTCTCCTGTAGTCCCAGTTGGCCTTGAACTCACTACTGTAGCCGAGGTTAGCCTTGACTACTGAGCCTTCTGCCTTCAATTCCCAAGAGCTTAGATAATGGATGTGTGCAACTACAGATGTCTAAAAGTTATTACCCTACAAGTGCAATCATTTGCTAAGTGCTTTAGATGCATTTTCTGACTTAACTATAAAATTTACCTGAAAAGCCTCATTTTTCAGATAAGAAAATGAACCTCAGGGGACTTAGGTAACTCACCAAGAGGACAGAGCTAGAAAGGAAATGGGATCTGGATTCACAGTGAGATGGACAACCTCACCTATGTGCCCGGCGCATAACCAGTGGGTTCCAAACTCTTCCAGCCGTAGGCATGCTCTATCACCTCAATTAGCACTTTTCTTTTCTTTTTTATTTATTTATTATGTGTAAGTTCACAGTAGCTGTTTTCAGACAGAGGAAGAGGGCATCCGATCTCATTACAGATGGTTGTGAGCCACCGAGGATGAGCAGTCAGTGCTCTTAACTGCTGAGCCATCTCTCCAGCCCCAAAGCACTTTTCTTTATGTGTTATACTGTTCTATACATTTTAAAACTAAGCAAAGATTAAGTGTTTATTTACTAAATCTTAAAGAATAACAATAAATCCACTGGATTTTTAAAAATAATAACACTTATGAAAAATAATAGCAAGGGATACAAATTTAAGTCTTTTTTGATACTATATTGAAACAAGAACAGTTTTTTTTTGTGTGTGTGTGTGTGTGTGTGTTCATGATGTATGGGGTAGGGGGTCCATGCATATATGAGAGTGATATGTGTATGTGTTTAAAGACCAGAGGCCAGCCTTGGGTGTCCTTCCTCAGGCAGCTCTCCCCTTATCTCTTCATTGACCTCAGCGATTTTGCTGGGCTGGCTGGCCAGTGAGCCCCCAAATCCACCTTTCTCTGCCCCTCGGTGAGCATCCACCTTTTTCTGTCCTTCTGATGGTGGGATTACTAGCACATGCCACCATGCAAGGCTTTTTGCAAGAGTTCTATGTGGGCTCTAGGAGCTTGAACTTGGGTCCTCATGCTTTCATGGCAAGCACTCTACTGGCTGAGCTCTCTGAGAGCAGTTCCTTAAAGAGCTATGAAATGCGAAATATGATAACAAATCAATGAAATGCTTGTGCTGTTAACTTACGTGCTTGAGAATTCACTGGTCTGCCTAGTATTTTTTAATGAATCCTTTTACTTGTGTATTATTTTACTTATTTTTATCAAGACACGGTTTCTCAGTGTAGCCCCGGCTATCCTGGAACTAGCAGACCAGGGTGGCCTAAGATTCAGAGATTTGCCTGTCTCTGCCTCCCAAGTGCTAGGACTAAAGTTGTGTACCACCATACCTGGCCTGCATTATTTTAAAAGACTATGTATTTCATATATTATTGACTGAGTTAGTCTATCCAAATGTTGACACATTTCAGCATACAATATTTATTTTTAAAACCACATTGGTTAAAACACTACTAATCTCAGCTGTACAGTCGTGGTGTGCTCATAATGTCTACACTGAGAAGGTGGAGGCAGGAGGATCAAGAGTTGCAGCCATGCATACTAGAATTTAAAAGGAAAGGTGCGGGGGGGTGGGGGAGCGAGGAGGGAGAGAGATTAGTTTCTGTTTTGTTTTAATACACTTATTTACACAAATGCATGCCATCATACATGTATGGGGGGGGGGGTCAGGGAACAACTCGAAGGAATTGGATATCTCCTTCTTCCATGTGGGTTCTGGGGATTGAAGTCAGCTTTATCAAGTTTGGTAGCCAATGTCTTTACTCACTGAACTTTCTCACAGATCCCTGAAAGAAAACTCTTCAGTGAACAGACCTTTTTACAAGTATGTCTGCGTGTTTGCTATGTATATGTGTACACGGGTACTCACGCATGAACATACAAGTAACCTCCTTTATGCTCTCCACACTGATCCCATGAGAACTGAGTAGCTCAGTGTAAACCAATGCCAAGATCAGACTAAAGCAGCGTGTGAAATTTAGCTACAGTAAGTCATTCAAATAAAAAAAAATGAATATATAGAGGAAGAAATTCAATTGGGGGGTCACCTTAGTGACATTGCAAGATTATATATTACACACACATTTTCTTTTCTAAACTTATCCATTACCTCATTTTTTCCAAGGTAATAATCTCAATCAGACACTTAAGGAACGAAATAAGAAAAAAATTCAGCGCATCATCTAAGTTCACAGGGCCAGGACGAGACAGAGGCGACCTGCCTCAAACAAAGGATAAGCCTTGCTCTTGATTGTGGTTGGGTCCCCTCCCAATGTTACTATCCATTTTCATAAAAAGCAGTAAAGTCAGTGAATTTGATACTTTCTAGAGTACCAAGACCTCTGAATCCACTGAGTGCACAGAACCCAAGTTAGAAGCTCCTGTTCTCAAAATCTTAAGGCACCTAACATAGTATACATTTAAAAAAACTGAAAAAAATTAAGGCAATAATAGCAATAGCTATCATTTACTAAGCACCTACTGTGTGCAAGGCCTTGTGCTGAGTAGTTCCCACACACACGTATTATCTCATTTAGTTTTTACCTTACAATGCAATGACCATTACTCTGATGACTAACAAAGCCAAGTTTCAATAAACCTAGAAATAATAAAATTTTTCAATTAAACTGGAAGCAAAAACAAAAACAGAAACAACAACAAAAAAAAAATGTCTATTACCCTGATAAGAAAACTGAGGTTCAGAGGGCTTGAATGACTCTCCCAAAGTTAAACGATAAAGGGAAATGAACTCAGGGTGGCTCTTCCCATAGCAAACAATGAATCAATAACAAGTCAAAACTCATGGCCAAAATAAATACAGAATATCTGGAGACATGTTCACCTGTATGATTTATGCAATTCCATGACCTTCTCTTCAAGTTCCTTGGTCTGATTTGGAGCCAGTTTAAAATCACTAACATAATCCACGCCGTGCAGTTCTGGGTCATAGTCTCCCAGCTCAGACTGGATCGTGTAAGACCCGAGCAGGGCTAAAGTTGCAAAGGAACAGGGCAGACGTCCAGCAACAATGTCCTGCCGAAGCTGAAGACATAAATAGTATCTACACCCAAAAAAGAAAAGATGCAGAGGTCTCAGTAATAACAAGACAACAGAATACAGGTAGACAAAAAGGAAGAAGGCAGGGTGGGCACGAAGGGAGAAGGAAAGGGCTTACTAAGGAAGCATGGCAGGTAATTGGTCAGTGGAGGACAGCAGCACTGACTAGCCATTGTAACACTGTTTCTTCCTTTTGTTTGGAACAGTTCCATAAAATGAAAATACTGTAACTATGTTGAACAGAGTTGGAAAACAGTTTAAAAAAAGGAGAAAGCAGGAAATATCTGAAGGACGTAAAGAAATACCATGCTGAGCACATACTATTAAGTACATACATAAGCACATACATGTATAAAATGAACAAAACAATCTCTCAAGGAGACAATGGGCATCTCAACTGAGAACACCCTTGCAACTAAGTAACCTTAGAAGATGCTACAGGCTTTTCACAGCATTTAATAATCAGATTTTAAGAGTTTACTCCCTCATTTAAATTTTTCCCTATATTTTTATTTTGTATATGGGTGTTCTACCTGCATGTATGCCTCTGTACCATGAGCAAACATTGTCCATGGAGGTCAGAGGAGGGTGTTGGATCCCCTGGTACAGGTGGGTGGTGGGAAATCGAACCTGGATCCTCTGGAAGAGGAGCCTGTGCTCTTAATCACTGAGCCATTGTTAAAATCAAACAAAGATAATTTTCTTTAAAAATTCAATGGGTTCTTTTTTATGTATGATTTGTGCTATAAATTAAATAGGCTCAAAAGACAGGTCAGTTCATGAGGATGGTTTAAAAGGGAGATCATAATTATAATTATTATGAAATTTTGCTTTATTCAACTCTAAGAGGAATGCAGCAGAACAGTTTGAGCTTGCCCTTAGAGACTGGTTTAAGAGAAGCCCTGCTCACCACCAGGTTATGTATGCATGACCACATGGTATAACCACGTGATGTGGCATGACCACGTGGTGTGGTATAAACACATGGTGTGGTATAATCACATAGTATGGCATGACCACATGGTGTGATATGACTGACTACCTGGCTTGTAAGCAGGGCTGGCTCCTGTCAAATTCCAGTCTTTTAGGCTCACTTAGCATTTGCAAGCCTGCTTTGAAGGGATCAGAAACTTTGTATTTTAGACTAACCATTTAACATTTTTCTTCTGTTAAGAGAAGGCAAATTCCCAGAGCTTATAACAAAGAGTTATAGTTATTTATACAGCTACTGATCAAGTACTTACCTTGTTATGTCTTCTGTTAATTGTGCTGGGTCGGGTGGATAAAACTTCACATTAAATGTGAAATTCCAAGGAACACCTATAAAAATAAAGACAAGAATTTTGTTTTTATGTTTAAAATTTTGATTGAAAATACTCAGTTTTCTTTTTTTGTTTCTTAAATCTTTTAACATTTTCATGTTTTATACTTAGAAACCACCCAGGAAAGCTAAAAGACTTCTTTTTTAACCTTAACACACAGTCTTGACTATTGTGGATTACAGTGGATTAGAACCATAAAGGCAAAGGCAGATGAAGGAACAATCCTGCAGGTCGACATGTTCACAGAACTTGGTTTGGAAATGTGGTTTGGAAGTGTGAGCCGTGAGCCGTCAGAGGCCAGTGGGTGCTCTTTTACAATTTTGACAATATTTATATGTGATGTCAACATTGTCTAAAATAAACAAAAGCTCATGGGCACATATGCACACACAATTAAATGGTTGCAAAAGAAACAAAAAAATTAAGATAAAAGTTCAGCAAAATAATATTATTTGAGGAATCTGGGTAAAGGCTACCTATAAATTTTTATACTAATCTCTTTTAAATTCTCATAAGTTTGAAATTATGTTAAAATTTTTATTAATAACTTATCTCTCTCATTTCTCCATTTTTCTCCTCCCCCACTTCTCTCTCTCTCTGTGTGTGTGTGTGTGTGTGTGTGTGTGTGTGTGTGTGTGTGTGTGTATGTGCGGCAAGTATATACAGCTGCTCATGTGGGCCAAAATAGGTTATTGGATCTCCTGAAGCTGAAATTACAGGTGTTTGTACGCTGTGAGATATGAAAGCTGGGAATCAAACTTAGAAAGAGCAGCAAGTGTCCTCAACTGCTGAGCTATCTCTCTAGCCCCCTTAATGATTTTTTTAATTAACTTTTTTATTTTTATGTATATTGATGTTTTGCCTGCATGTGTGTATGAGAGAGTCAGATCTACTGGAACCTGAGTTATAGACAGCTGTGAGCTGCATGTGGGTGCAGGGAATTGAACTCAGGCCCTCCTTAACAGTCTTAACTGCTGAGCCATCTCTCCAGCCCCCAATTAATGATTCTTTAACAGGACCTTGTGGGGCTCACGAGATGGCTTGGCAAGTATGAAAACCTGAATTCAAATCTCCAGAACCTATGCCAAAAAGCTGGTGGTAAAGTAATGATCGCATGTGCCGTAACCCCAGCACTGTGGGAGGGGTGAGGTAGAGAAATCAGTGGAGCTTGCTGGCCACTAGCCTCATTACAACTTCAGTGATAAGGAAGGCCTTGACTCGATGGAACAAGATGGAAAGTGACAGAGCAAGGCCAGACATTTTCCTCTGTCCTCTGCTGGCAAGCACCACCCCCAACACACATGCATATGCACACCACACATACAAGAGTAAGTTTTAAAATGGCTTTCTTCTGAGAGCACAGGTGAGAATGTTTTAAGTGCCTGCAACCACTTAAAGGAGACACAGTGCCAATATCTTACAAAGGTGAGAAAAGAAACAACTCATATTCTACATCCAAACGTTCTACTAAACCCTATTTCCAGGCACACATCCTAAATCAGGATTTTTTTTTAAGATGTAGGTTATGATCCACTGCAAACCATTTGATGGAGGAAATATCTGCACTTGATAATACAAAACGGGTATCAAAGAAAACATCAGGATGTCACCCACATAAGAGTTAGTAATTGCTTGGTGAACTTTTCTTTCTGATCATAGGAAGTTTCAAAAATGATGTTGAGTAAGAAAAGTCACATAATTTATATGACATCCAAAGGTCAAAATAAAGCCATTTTTTTTAATAATAAAGATGTGGAAGTAATTAAAAACACTCCCAAAACTTCAAGACATGGTGACCTTTGGAGATGAAACGGAGGGTGCATGAGCTAAAGGTGTTTTAAAACATAATTTGAGTAAATTACACATAATTTTCTGCATACGGAGAAGGTATAAACATATCTCACCTATAGAGTACCCCTGGTTTAAAATTTGTAAACATCTGAAATTGTGCTAAAACACACACACACATTCTCATTCTCTCTCTCTCTTCCCCTCCCTTTCTCGCTCCCTCCCTCCCTCCCTCCCTCTGCGCGCGCGCGTGTGTGTGTGTGTGTGTGTGTGTGTGTGTGTGTGTGCACGAGCATACGCAAAACATGTGTGCAGCCAAGCCACTCACTGAGGTCAAAAGAGGTTCCTGGATGCCCTGGCGTTGAAATTATAGGTAGCTATAAGCTACCTGACTGACCACAGGACAAGGGTGACTAGCCTGACTCAGCAAGAGAGAGTCCTCTTCCAGAATCTAGAAAATAAAGACCTTAAAAGAAAGCTGGCAAGAGAAAACAGGACAGATAAATTCAGAAGAAGATAAAAAGATTGAGTCTAAGGAATTTTCAAAATAAAAGATAAAGCGCCTACTGTACATTGTAGGCAGGCATGGCTATATGCAAACGTTGAGGGATGGTTCTGTCCACTGTGTATTCTGATGCCGGATTTCTGTGCCCAAACATCTGGCTGCCATCCAGATAATGGCACGGTCGAGCATCTCCAGTGTCAATGTTATATAAAAGTTGTTTTCCATCACCTCTGACTGGTGAGTAAAGAGCTAATCAGCCAATTAACTGAGCAGAAGAGAATAGGGCAGGACTTCTGATTCCAGTCTAGGGGTCGCAAGGGACCAGAGGAGGGGGAGAGGTAGAGAGGCCATGTGGACAGACCAGGATTTGCCATGAGGTCGAGATGAGAAAACAGCCATGGGGACACACATGGAGCAGAGCAAGCCAGGGCAAGACCAGATGGCAAGTAACAGGCCTGTGGCTGGGTAACAGACAGCACAGCCACGTTAGAATTGCTCAGAACCTGCAGCTTAGTGCTTGAAGCTTGTTAATAAAAATACCAGGGCTCTGAGTCTCTTATTCAGGGCTAAAACAGACTAGAGCCAATGTAGAAACGCCCTACAGTTATTTGGGAACAAAAGAGGCATAAGACACACATACCCCAAGAAATCACATTTACATGAAAAGAATAAGAACAAAACTGGAAGGAGTGCCCCCATTGAACAACAGACTTCCATGGATAGGAAGAGATGTGACTGAAGAGAAAGCTGTGGTCCAAACAAAAATGGGAATGCATGCTAACACGCGTTAATGCACGTTAATTCTGGGTGGACGGGGGGGTATGAGTTTTGGTACACAGTCTTCATACTTTGTCCAGTTCCCACTACAATTTAAGTCTTTGGTGTTTTGCTTATTGGCATAAGCTAGCTAAATGCTCTACCACTGCTACAGAACCCATCCTAAACTTTGCCCTATTTTTAAGAATCTGGGCTGGAGATGGTTCAGCTGTTAAAGTGGTTGCCTTGTATGGATGAAAACCTCAACCTGGTTCCAAAGACACACAGTAAAGAAAAAAGTCAAGGCATGGTGACATGCTTTTGTAATCCTGGTGCCGGGGGGGGGGGGGGGGAGACAGAGACAGTAGATTCCTGATAATAACTGGCCAGTGTGCCAGGAATTTAAAAAAACAGTGAGCTCCAGGAATTTAAAAAAACAAGGTTGACAGTGCCCAAGGATGGGGTCCAAAGTTGGTCTCTGTCGTCCTTCATACACAGACGCATACCTATACACACACAATCACTCAAACACGTACACATACCTAAATAAATAAATAAATAAATAAAATGTATCTATGGACACTTCGCAAGTGCAGAGATATATTTACAAATGTAAACATGAATGTAATAGGAAATTAATAACGAAGGTTAACTCAAAACACACAGATATATGATTGCTTATATATAATATGTGTGATTTTTTTAAATCAATGATAGATAGATAAATGAGTGGATAGATGGGGAAGAAAGAAAGGAAGATAGATAGAAAGAAGGAAACAAAGAAGAGAGGCAGGCAAAAGATATGGCAATACCCTGTTATACAAAAAGCAGAGCTGCCTATTTAAACAGACACAACCATGGTATGTGTTTATACACACTCAGACCTGTCTAGAAGGAAGACAAGAAATTAGTTACCATGGTTGCCTCCAGAAAAAGAAGCTGCGTGACTAAGACAGGGTGGGAAGACTCACCTTGTGCTATTTTTGTCTGTACCTTTTAATTTCATACTATCTGTAGCATTTAGTTTTAAAATTGGATTTTAAAACCACACATAGCATAATTGCTTTCAGTTTGCTTGTTCTGAGGCCTCAGGCAGCTGAAACCAAGGATGTGCAGTTTCAGATGTGTATGAATTTTGAAAAAATCCGTATCTGCCTAGAAATACCTTGCACATTATACCAGTTTAATTGATTTAATGATGTTTACATTTTTCACGGGTGCTGTAAAGATGGCTGAGCGGGTGAAGGTGTACAAGTCTGGCTATCTAAACTTGACCCTAGAATGCATGTATAGGTGGAAGGAGAAACTGACTCCACAAAGCTGCTCTCTGACCTCTTCCTACATGCACATGTGCACATACACATGCATACTCACAATAAATAAAACTACCCGTAAGTACACACCAAATATATGATGAAAAGGTTAAAAATGAAAACACCTTTTAATACAAAAAGGTCCCTTCCTGACATCATATACTTGATTCACTAGAAAAGCTTTCATTAGGGAAATGCATTTCCCCCAAAAGCAAGGAGGGTTATTATCATTATTAATAGAATCTTGCTATGTAGATTTACAGCTTGTGAGACCTGTCCCAAAATAATAACAAAAAGAGTAATTATAAATTAATAAATATAAGCTTTTATTAGTGAAGAACAAGTGTAGAAAGTTGCCAGTCCAAAAGAAAGTTTTTTATTTTATTCCTATTTTAAGAATGCTAAAACAAAAACAAAACAAAACAAAAAAACAAAACAAAACACACTCTAAAACAGTCATGTACAAGGTCTAGAGAAAAACATTCCATGATAACAGAACTGTTTCATGGGACAAGTGAACAATTCTGCTTGGGTGACAGAATTAAAGTCTGCTAATCAGGATGAGTAGCAACCATTGCATTTCCTGGAAGTATTTTCAAAAATAAATGAAACTGAAGTGATAGCTCGCTCTCCTTAATCAGGACGAGCCATCCTAATGGGCCCATTGGGTCTATAGCTGTGAAATGCCAATCTACACATTTTTCATTCCAGAACAGCAGTCCGAGCAGGGCATGCAACAATATGTGCTCCGAGGCCGTCCGTGGAAACCTGAAATCTTGAACAGTATTGAATCCTATAAACACACCTTTTCACCTAAAGGACATACTTGGTAGCTTCTCTTCAGCCTAACCAAATTACCAAGATGCCGACTCTTGTCCTCTGCAGCCATTATTAAATGAAGGAAGGTTTACTTCACACGAGCCCGTGCTAGTCTATCTGATAACCTCACAGCTACTAAGTGACGGGGTGTGCACGCACAGTATACAGTGTGGGTACCCTGGACAAAGGGGAACTCATGGCCTAGACATGGCGGTGCAGGGCCTCACAGGTTTTATTTCCACCCAGAAAAAGCACACAACTCAGAGGTTCCCAGACAGACCACAGTTAAATGGAATTACAAAAAGGAGAAGCTACTATACAGAGAGAAAAGCATGGAGAAGGCTAAAGCACAGGAATGTGGTTTAATCCAATTAACCCTCATGGGGCCAATCCCTAATGCCAAGAAGAGAAAGGAGAGAAAAACAGACAGCAAAAAGAACCCAAAAGTCTAGAACACTGAATGGATCAAGACCCAGCAGCAGCGCCTCCCAGTGGCTAATGCAGTCTCCGTCTCTGCCATTCTGAGGACTGACTCACAATCGGTTTCTCTTCTTTGTTATTTCCCAACCTTCTGTTACTCTCCTCCATTCCTGCTGTTGCAAGTCAAAATCTGACCCACATCTCAATGGTGTCAACCTCTACTCTATTTTTCTACTATGGAATCGGCCCTTCCTTCCAGGGAAAAGCTTTATCTCTATTTCAAAGCAGTGTGCAACAGCCAGGACTCTCAGGTGCCTGACTCACAGCCAGTGATGGCTGGAGATCCTCTGGCCCAACTAGAAAGAGAACGATCAAAGGGCCGGGTCTACTTACCTCGAACCTGCTTTTTTATTTCTTTGGCAGAATCCAGCCATGTCTGTAAAAAAGAAGAGAAGGCGTTCACACAGAGCTCCAGACTCACAAACAATTCGGCACGGAGGCAGCTCCCTGGCCGCCTTGGAAAAACACGCCTCCAGATGAGCCTATATTTCCCCTGGAAGCCTTTTTACAAAGCACAGTGTTTCTCCACAGCAAAAAAGGAAACCAGAGGTTGGCTTGAATCCACACCCCAGTATGTCCTGGCTGAGTAACTAGATCATCTCTGCCTAAGTCCCTTCATCTCTAAAATGTGAATTTTGTCATAGTATCTATCTTACATAGCTGCTCATATATGGAAGTCTGCTTATATACAACAAATGTGAAATAAATGTGTGCTATCTATAGTGTGCTTATCAGTAAAGATCTAGAACTGGGATAATTGACACACCCTAATCTTATTTTCTCCCCTAACCTCTGGTCATGTTTCTGTGTCAACACAGCCTCTGGTGCATGGTTCAATACCCAGTTAATGTTTACTGAATGAATATATCTTGCCCTCTCCCCCAGTCTCTTCCATGTTCTTACACCCAACTTAAGAGTCTATTCATCACTAGAGCAGGCCTCTTTAACCTACAATATCCCCTGCAATATAATGTCACTTTAAAAAGCCTCACTACTAACAACCCTTCACAGGCCTCTAGGACAGATGCTTAAAGACAAAAACTGCTAAATTTCTAGTATTATTTAGAACGTTTTGTTTTGTTTCAAGATAGAGTCTCATTATATAGTACTAGATGGTCTAGAACTCAGTATGTAAACCAGGTTAGCCTTGAACTCACAGAAATCTATCTGTTTCTGTCTCCCAAGGGCTGGAATTAAGGTATAGACTACCACGCTCAGCATATTTATAATGTTAGATTTTAAACTATAGTAAACTCTTTTAAACTACAAGATATATACACATTTTGGATGAAACCCACTGGTAGAATGCATGCTGCTTACACTTGCAAGGTTCCCGGGCTTAACAATAAACGCACACACATGCACACACACACTCTAATACTCACACACACACTCACTTACACATGCATGTACCTATTACATACACACACACACACTCACTTACACATGCATGTACCTATTACACACTCACACACACACTCACATAAAAATTAAGCACACACTTGCTAGTGCCCTGTCACAGAGGGAACCTGAGTGCTTTTCCTTTGCCTCTCATTTGGTCTAAGGCAAGGGAATTTAAACACAAATGCTAAACCTGGTGGAACCTCTGAAAACCCTTGGCTTATACACGCCCCAAAATGCTTACTAATGGCACCCACAAGCAGAGTGCTTCATATTCTCCACTGTTTTAAGAGACTTTCCAGTTCTTCATTCCAGAGATCCCATAAGCAATTCTGACTCTGGGGCTCAAATCCCCACCAAGCTGACACAGAGAAAGGCAAATCCAGATTTGTGTCAATCACACGGGAGCTTGAAAGTCTAAGCTATCTTACAGAACCAGTTACTGCTTAGGGGTGAGATGGCTAAGCAGGTAAAAGCACCCACTGCCGACCAAGCGAGCCCGAGTCTAATCCCCAAGCTCTGTGATAGAAGGAGAACATCAACTCCCAAAAGTTGTCCTCTGACCTCCATACATATGCGACCCCTAATCCCAATGTCCACACAAAATGAATTAATACAATTTATAATTTTTTTGAACAAGATCGAAGGCCAAGGTTAAAAACAGATCAAAAGCAGAAACAAAACCTTTTAGTAATAATAAAATCAGTATGTGTACTTCTTTGCTCAATGTAAAATATTCAATTCTTGGTATTGTATTCAGCCAAAAAACATTTGAGGAATGATCCCATGTGGATGGCACTGTGGTTATGAAGAAAAAACTAGAGCTGAAGAGTTAAGAGCACTGGCTGTTCTTCCAGAGGACCCAGGTTCAGTTCCCAACACTCACATGGTGGCTCACAACTGTCTGTGACTCAGTTCAGGGGATCTGGTACCTTCACATGTACATACATGCAGGCCAATGCACATAAAATTTAAAAACAAACAAATAAAGACTAAAATAACATTTTAGGAGCAGTCACTAATGAGAGGTGAGTGGTGTGCAACCATTTGCTCGCCCTGGGTGTGACTGTCAAGATGTTACGCTGAAGCCCAGAGCGTCTCAAAGCACAGATCTGAAGGGACTTTAGGAAAGTGCCTGGGGAGTCTGAGTCTGGAGATGCACAGGTCAGTCAGACAAAGAAGAAATGGAATTAGACAGGCACAGAAGTACAAAATAGCTGCTGTGCGTAGTTCAGCACAACTTGAGTACAGAGGTAATCATGGAAGACAGATGTACAACTGAAAGTACAGAAACGGCCAGGACACGGAGACAGAACGCTATGCTGAGAAACCTGAGCCCCATCAAGCTCTAGGAGGGGAATTTGCCAGCAGTTTATACTGCAGTCTCCTTACCTTAGAGGTTGCACTGTCCCACAGGGCTAAACCAAAGTAGTCTTCTTCCAAAAGGTTGAGGTGCTCACACACTCGCTTAAGCAAGTCTTGTCCCTTAGCATGTTTCTGTGAAGGCACGCAAACACTAGTTAAGGTTCTTTATTCTTGTATTCATCGCAAAATTTTCAAAACTATGATTTTCCAATTTCCTTTTTTACCTTTTATAACAAATACATTCTCAGATAACTGCACAGTCTAAATAGAACATGATTTATAAAATTCCTCTTCTTTGATATATCAGTTTATAAATGTAACACATTACAGCATTTTGGAAACAGCGTCAATGTTAAGTAAAATCCCACCTCCCTTTTTTCTCCATCTCCATCCAAGGCATCACACACACACCCTCAACGTCTCACTATGTGATCCTCCAGTGTGCGAAACTTAAGTGCTAAGACGACAGATATGCACAGCCACACCCAACTAGGCATACTCATTTACTCAGACTCTCTCAGTCACATTCTATTCTGTCCCCACTCACTCTCATAATTTTTTGTGTGGTGTTTAATGAGTTATGCTATGGGTCACAACCAGTTACCATGATCTATTGAGGTTTGTTCTGTTACTCTGTATTATAATGCTAAATTCTGTATCCCAAGGTATAATTGCCTCAAGACAAGGAGATCCTCACATCTATCAGCTTTTATGGCATAAATCTTGCCCTCTAAGTTATCTGTGGCTGGCTAATAAAGAAAGAGGGAGAGAGGAGAGGAAGAAGTCACCGAGGTGTAGGTGTCTTGAGCTTATGGCCATGAGGGCCAGCCAGTTGGAGTAGGAGAGGCCCAGGTGGAACATGACAAGCGATATCTCAAGGCTATGGACAGGGAAGTAAACAAAATGACACAGAGGGTTGATATCTGCCCAGCTCTAGTGCTTTAAGGATTATTATAAATATAAAGGCTTTGTGCCTTTTATTTGAGAGCTAAATGATCTAAGGTGGGGTAGAAACCCCCAAATAATATTTACCACAGCATTCATCAACTAAATTACTGGCTCAACCTATCAGCAGAGACAACTGCGTCTGTGGAAATCATTTTCACAATAAGTATCAATAAGTATGGCCTATACCTGGACTCCATACAATCTCTTATAGACACTGAAGGTTACAGTAGCTATTTATTCAATAGTGTTACGAATATTTTCTTCACAAATTCAAACCACTTCTAAAGTTGGGCACTTAGACACTTGCCTATAAGGAAGAATGAATGCCCTAATTTACAGGCTGTGAATTAAAGTTAAAACAAGCTGGCTCCTCTATTTACCAGCTAATCAACTGTGTCATTTCAATTAACAATAGCTTGCTCAGCTGTAAAATAAGAATTTTAATACCAGTTTACTGAAAAACAAACAAACCAGAAACATGTTAATATCTTTTGAGAAATTTATACAAAAAAACTTCAAAATTTATATATCTTTTTTTTTCCTGTTCTGGGGACTGAACCTTGTGTGTGTCATGAATCTGTGCTATTACTGAGCTATATCCTAATATCGTAGCTGTACAAATCTTTTTAGTACATACACTTGACATAGCCTCTTCTTAATGAGTCAATTTAAATGACTGAGTAATTTTCATAATTGTTCATTCAGTATTAACTCATTTATATAGCATCATTTTCTCCCCCTTTTTTCTGATTTCACCCTAAATGACTGTCAATAATTTGAGAAATCAAGTACATTTCCCTAACCCCTTTTGTTCATAATTCCCAAATCCAGGAATTCTAAAAAATTTAAAATCCAACTTTAAGGAGTCAGCTTACTTACAGCTCATTTGTTGAAAAATTCTGGCAATTTGTAACCTTCATTTATCCATCTTAGAACAAATCTTTATATTTTTGCCATAGAAACAACATATTTGAGTCAGGCATAGTAGCGCATGCCTGTAATTCTCGCACTTGGTGACGGCAGGAGGCAGGAGTTAGGAGTTCAAGGTCATCCCAGGCTACATAACAACTTGGAAGACCAGCCTGAACTACATGAGTCTTCGTCTCAACAACACCACCACAATTACAAAATTAAAGATAATATGTATTCTACATATAATATTTTAGAATGCTTGTGGTTGGATACATTTACATATGTATAAAGCTTGACCCAGTAATAATGAAGTTCAAGCACATGAATCACACATTTTATTCATAAAGCTATTAGTACTTGCAATAATTGCACACACAGCAACCATAGCATAACCGGCAACTACCATTCTAGTTAAAGCAACAGTCAACAGATGTTTTAGTTTGCCCTGAAGAAACAAAGAAGCTAAATAACTGACATTTATTCAATCCTGACTCAATTACTGATTCTTTCATAAAAATTAGAGATCTTAAGAAGTGATGTATAGGGCTGGTGAGATGGCTCAGTGGGTAAGAGCACCCGACTGCTCTTCCAAAGGTCCAGAGTTCAAATCCCAGCAACCACATGGTGGCTCACAACCATCCGTAACGAGATCTGGCGCCCTCTTCTGGAGTGTCTGAAGACAGCTACAGTGTACTTACATATAATAAATAAATAAATATTTAAAAAAAAAAAAAAAAAAGAAGTGATGTATATATGTATATTCTCCAACTGGAAAAAAAAGGAACAGCATGATATAATTTTTACTTGTATATTCTATCTCATGGGACTAAAGACATCAGATAAAATGAATGACTGAGGCTTAGGTCTGGGGAACAGAAATGTTAGAAACAGAGTATCTGAGAGAGTGTGTGTGTGTGTGTGTGTGTGAGTGTGTGTGTGTGTGTCCACATGAATTTGTGTGCATCATCTGTTTGCAGGTGTTTGTGGAGGCTGTAAGTAGATGTCCAACCCCCTGGAACAGGAGTCATAGACAGTTGTAGGCCATCATATGGGTACTAGGAACCAAACTCAGTTCTCTGTGAGGGCAGCAAATGCTCTAGGTCATCTCTCCAGTCATGTAACTTCTTTTTAAATTAATTATCTATTTGATCTCTCTGTCTCTGTTTGTGTATGTACACATAACACATATGTATGTGAATGTGTGAGTTCCACAGCATGCATGTGAGCCAGAGAACAACCTGAGGTACCAGTCCCTTGCCTTGTAACTTACGTGAAAGAGGGGATCACCACTTCCAACACCAGGCTGTCTGCTCACCAGCCTGATGGAACTCTCCTGTCTCTGTACTCACCTCCTTACAAGCGGGCAGGGATTACAGATGCCAAGGCAGCCAGCTTTGTGTGGGTTTGGGGATGTAAACTCACAGCTGCATGGCAGGTGCTTTTGCACCAGACATCTCCTTGTAATTTCTTTTTCAAACATAATTACAAGATAGCTAGAAATTCAGACTATTTTGGAAAAATCTGGTCATAGAGAGAGACACCACACATAATACATATTATCTTTTGAAAAACAAAATGACCCTAAGTCCTAAGACTTTGACAGATTAAGAGAGGAAAAAATAAGACTCACAATTTTCCTGTCCCTTCATTTCCAGAAAGCCACCGTCAACATTTCCACCCACAGAATGTCCTCAGGGTGGGCCTGTCTGTAGCACAGAAGGCCTGTGAGTGTTCTGCCCTCGGGGATTAAAACGACTCACCTCCACAACACATTCGTAGACCGTGTCATCCAGCAAGGAGACCTTACAGTGCATGTTTCTGTGTCTTCTGACGGGCTTCTGGGAGGCTTCGGGTTCTCTCTCTGCTCTTGATTCTGGGTCCTCTTTCGCCTCTGTTCCAGCGCACTCTTCAATCCCTTCTCCTTCCTTCGTTTCAGAATCTGGGTCCTCTCTGTGTTCTTCCTGAGCTGGCTACACATCCAAGATACCAAGTCATTGAAAAGGTGCTCACACAAGCCACACGCTCCTATCTACAGTAAATAATATAGTACGCCTGCCAACAAAGGTACGAACAGGAAAAAATAAACTAGTAAAGCAAAAATAAGTTGAATTATATTAACTATGTCATATTTTTCTAAAAGGTATTATGATTTCCCTAAAGATGCTCAACATTACTATACTTAAATTTTTTTTTCAGGTAGAATCCTATCAAATCAGTGACAGTGGGACAATCTACTGCTTCAGCATAATACAATGCTCATCAAATTTTTTGCTGTCTCTATTTTATGATCATCAGCTTTAGCAAGGTCACTTTGTGTACTGAAGATAAAATAACTTGTCACAGGCTTTACATTTTACAAACAGCTAAAAGTTCTTGAGGCCTATGTATCTTGGACATATCTGCACTAAGCAAGTGAAGGTACCAGGCGGAAAACTTTCTTGAATACACCTTAATGTCTCTCTGCCTTGGGACATCTAAACAAGGCTGAAGAAAGGGAGAGGAAGACTGGGGCTGGCCTCCTCCCAAACTTTAGGCCTTTCACTGAAGCACACACTGGACTTAAACTTTAATAATCCAGATCATAATCGAAGCTTCAGAAGTAAAATTTTGAACATAACTCGTATTTTGTACGCACTCAGGCTGGAAAGAATAAGATTCCTAGAAAACAGTTTGCGTTGCATTACTAGTGCTTCCACATGTGTTTTGGACAAAGGAACAACTTATGTTTAATCACACTGTGACAAGTTAAAGCCCTGTATGAATGAATACTACAGAAGGAGCCGAGGAGAAGGCACATCAGGTAACAGCACTTGCTGCCAGGCCTGGATACCTGAGCTGGATTCCTGAAGGCCACACGGTGGGAAAAAGAGACCCGACTCCCCAGAGTGGTGCTCTGGAGGCCGCACGTACACGGTGATGCACACGCATGCACACACAGAAATAAATAAATGTAATAAAAAATTAAAACTCTTACACAAGGAATAGAATTAACATTGTTATCTACATCTCGAAGTAATGTGCTGCTTACAGGTTAATAAGGTAGGCATGGCTCAGACCTATCATGTACCCTGGGATGGCTCAAACCCATCACATGGATTAACGAAGATTTTCATTGAAGGGCCACACTGGCTGATAACTCTTCTGTCCCTAATTTCACCAAAATGAACTCTAAACTACCTCACTTCTCTCTTGCTCTCTCAATAAAACTCAAATTTGTTCCACTGTTGTGGCAAGATGACATACGGATTGAATAAAGTCATTTGATAGCTTTCTTGTATTTCCTTGACTTATAAAGTGTATTTTTTAAAGTCAGGTTTCAACTGATAACATTAATTTCTTTAGAGAAGAAACCCTTCATGCTATTTATCTTTATCAATGCCTAAGTCAACTGGCTCATAAGAAACAGAACCAAATATTCTTCTATGAAAAACACAGCATATAATGTATCTTCATTATCTTCTCCCCTAGTCACATGCCTTACCTGTGTCTCTATACTGCTTAATGAATGAAGATCCAAAGAGGGGTCTGTTTTGAGCTCAGGTTCAGGAGCTGCAATGGGGGCCTTTAAAATGATGTCTTCATCAAGGCTGGTTCCAAGTTCTATCTCCTTCTGACCCCCTTCACCTTTCTCTTTCTCTGATTCTACTTCTCTGCCTTCTTCTTCAGAGACCTGCGACTTGGGCCTTTTGAGGAATGAGGAGAGCAGTCGTGATAGGCCTCTGCTTTCTGATGTCCGTTCCTTGTTCTTGGTCAAGTCTTCATGTGTTGGAGTGTCCCCATTGGATGCTTTCAGCTTCTGCTCACCCTGATTGCTGCCCTCAGCTGCGGTCGCTTGGGAGGCCTCCTCCAGCTGAGTTTCTTGTTGGCCTGAGTTTGTGGTTCCCTCTCCTTCTTCCTTCTGTTGCTGGTGCTGAGAATTCTCAGCTTCAGCCGCTAAACTCTTCTCTGTTGTCATGATGTTCCTATTAAAAGGAAGAAGAAAAGGGAACTATTATAAGCAAAACAATGCTGCAGGCAAACCCCGAAACCTCAAAAAGCTAATATATTTGGATTTAATCACCAACAGAATTCCAATCCATTAAACAGAAGATCTTACATTAAAGCACAAAAAATTTACCTACCCACCCTGAATAAATTATTAGTGCCTTAAATCATGAAAGATACACATATTGAAAGACTAACTTAAAACAATATCTAGAGCTGGAGAGATGGCTCAGCTGTTCTTTCAGAGGTCCTGAGTTCAATTCCCAGCAACCACATGGTGGCTCACAACCATCTGCAATGGGGTATGATGCCCTCTTCAGGTGTGTCTGAAGATAGCTACAGTGTACTCATATAAATAAAATAAATCTTAAAAAAAAATCTACCAATGCCATGTAATGAAATACACCATAATTAAATTAAAGGTTCAGAACTGTACAGAGCAAATACACCTTCAGCTTCCTACACAGGGCATCTGGGTACTGTCCTTTTAAGATGTCAGTCAAAGCTGCAAGATTTACAAGAATTCCTAGAGATGATTACATTTTAAAGTTCTGCAAATCTCTTCTGCTTTCCTTCGTTGTATTTCTTAGGGTGAAGACTTCTCCATTAGGTAGAACAAACACAGAATTCTGATCTGTTGCTATCAGAGTTGACAACAGCAAGGACAAGTACACAGTCAAACTAACCACACAAAAGATGTCCTCAGGTTTCATGACGTAATACCAAATTATATCCTCATTCAGAGGCATCCCATTTTAAGCTCTTCAAAAGAATTTGTCTTCTGAGAAATAAGCTTTTGTTGAATGCTCAGTATTTTTGAAAGTAGAAAGTGAAACCATTGTACTAGGAGGGGAAACCAGAGAAATGCTATAGGGAACATTTTAGAAAGCCAATGTTGATTGACGTCATATTTTACGTGAGCAGAGAGGGCAGGCTACAAACCTCACACACATGAAGCTTGATGTCAAAGTTCCAGCATTATCCCTCAAACCCCAGGATGAGAATCAAAGGCATCGTCACTGCTGTTCCAGTTCAGATGACATGTCCCTTAGAGAGGTCTCCCCAGCACCCCAATTAAAGCAGTGGCTCTGCTCCCACAGATGCCCTCTCAGCCCTACAACACTTCAGACCTTCTTTGCAAACCCCTCCTCCACCTAAAATACAAGGTTTTATGAGAATAAGATCTTGAGTCTTTTTTAAGAGATTCAATTTATTTTTAATTTCTCTGTGTGTCTGTGTGTCTGTGTGTCTGTGTGTCTGTGAGTGTATGTGTGTTCAGGTGCCTGAGGAGGTCAGGGAGGGTGTCTGATCTCCTGGGGCTAGAGTTACAGGCAGTTGTAAGCCCCGTCTCCCCCAGTGTGGGTGCTGGGAATCAAACTTTCTTGCTCTGTACAAAAAAGAAGTACTCTTAACTGCTGAGCCAACTATCCAGCCTGCGAGTCTTTTTTACCACCACACACCCAATGCCTAGAACAGACCCTGCATATAACTAATATTAAGTGTTTGTGTGTATGGTATATATATATATATATATATATATATATATATATATATATATATATGTGTGTGTGTGTGTGTGTGTGTGTGTGTATATGTGCATGGGGGACAGAGGTCAATGTTGGGTGTCTTTCTCAATTACTTTCTCCTTTATGGTTTTAAAACAGGGTTTCTCACTGCACCTGGAGTTCACTGATTTGGCTAAACTGGCTGTTCAATGAGTTCCAGGGATCTCTCTCTGCTTCCTCAGTGCTATGGATTACAAGCCTGTGACACTGAGCTCAGCATTTCACACGGGTGCTGACAATCTAAACTCAGATCCTCATGCTTACAGGGTAGCAGGCACCTTTCTGACAGACACATCTCCCCAGCCCCTTAATAAAAGTTTGGAGTTTTGTTGTTGTTTTGTTTGTTTATTTGTTTTGTATTTTGTTTTATTCTTTTGTTTTTTATTAGAGATAGGGTCTCATTATGTAGCCTTGGCTGTCCTGGAACTCTCTCTGTAGACCAGGCTGGCCTCAAACTCACAGAGATCCACCTGACTCTGCCTCCCCAGTGCTGGGACTTAATGTGTGCACCACTATGCCCAGTTTGTTTGTTTGTTTGTTTTGTTTTATTAGGATTACATGTGAAAGTCAGAAGTCAACTTGTGGAGATCAGTCCTCTCCTTTCACTTTATGGGTTCTGAGGATTAAACTCAGGTCTGGCCCGGCAACAGGGGACTTTATCCACTGCGCCATCTCAATCATCAAATATATTTTTTTAATGATTTAATTTCACCTGAGTTCATCTGATATCTATGAACATCAAAAGCACCCTCTAAATTTATTCAAGTGAATTCATTCATCCATCAAATACCAAGCATTTAGCACAGGTCTAAGGCTTAGTGCCAATGATGTCACAGTAACCAAAAAAAAACAAACAAACAAGGTCTCGATCCCAGAGAAGTTTACTCTGGATTCAACTCTGATACAATGAAACAGAAGTGCAGCAGAAGTCTTACTTAAGCAGGAGGCACGCCCAGAACAACTGTATATACCCGGAACAGAGCAATGAAAGTAGGAAGGCCCTAACACTTGTACAGGACACTGTTTCCCTATCAGGCCCCATGTCAGTTACATTACCTCAACCAAACCTTTCAATAACCCCACAGTTGGGGCAGGAGGTATCATCTGATCTTGCGATTGACGGCACTTCAATTCCAGAACTACTCTCTCACAGGGTTCTAGGCTGGATCAGGCCTGGTCTGTATTTGGCTAGGACGTGATAACCTGCCCAAGCTAATACTGCTAGTAGGTTGCAAGCCACTATAAATGGTATCAAAATAAATGAAGGCATGGTAATAAAAAGACCTCTAATCTAGTTTTAAATATTAAGAGTATTTTTTAAAATGATGATATTTAAAGTACATCTTCTAACCTCATCTACTAAGTCATTGAAACAACTCTGCTAATATAATACAACTGTGGTCTCTGTAAACGCTACACCAACCAAAACTCAGATTTAATTTTTTTGCTCCTGAAGCATACTTGTACTCAAGAGAAATAAAATGGCCGTCACCTTCGTATCAGGAGTAGAAAACATGTGTCTGAAATTACCTTTCATTGAACCCCAACGCAATTAAAGAACACAAGAAGAAAACCCGGATGTGAAACCTCTCTTGCTATGCAGAAATGACAGGAGCACCACGAGACTCCCTTCCTAAAACTAAGCAAGGGAGGCTGAGGGCAGCACATGACGTCCATGGATAGCACACACAGCTTCACATCTGCCCAACCAAAAGGGACAGAACTCATCTCTGCACTAACATTTCCCAACACGAAAGATTTTACACCACCTTCTCTCATAAAGATTTTAAAGTCTGTCGTGAAAGTTTTCGCAAGAAAATAACTTGGTGTCTGATAATCCTGAGCATGCAGCTTTAGGAGACAGACAGTGTTTATCCTTGTGTTTTAAAGACAGAAGCATCTTCTAAGCAGCAGAGCTGCTTCCAGAAAGTGGAACATGAACACTGAGAAAATCTTTACTCAACAAATGCTTGCTAAATTAATGCAAGAAGCACACAAAGGCCCATGTTATTAAGTGTGCAAGCGGAACCATTAACATCCTTTAGGACTCAAAATCAGACCTTAGAATTTGGTTAACCACCAAAGTGTGCCAATGCCACATTTCCCATGCAGACATGACACTTGCCCAGATTCAGCACTCTGGATATCTCCTTCCATAAAATCTCTGCCACAATTAGAACACAATGATTGAGATACACATAGAATTATACAACAACAACAAAAGAATCAAAATACTTTGCTACAAATTTGAACATTTTTTTTTAAAGTAGGGCATGAGGGCATACACCTTTTAATCCTAGCACTCAGGAGACTCGAGACTGACCAGACTAGTCTACAGAGAAAGTTTTCATTCAGGACAGCCAAAGCTTCACAGAGAAACCCTGTTTTGAAAAACAAACAAAAAAATGCAAATAATAATAATAATAAATTAAAAAATAAAAATAAAAAATAAATAAATAATTGGTTTTAGCTTTTTGAGACAGTCTCATATATGCTAACCAACTTCAAACTGCCTATGTAGCCAAGGCTGACCTTGATTTGAACTCCTGGTCCTCCTACCTCTACTTCTTGAATACTGGGACTACCAGTGTGTGCCACCAGTGCAGCTCAATAAATAATAATTATTTTTAAGTAGCTCAAACGTGTCCTGGCAAGTCAGTGGTGCACGCAATCAAGTTCCTCAAGTTACAGATGACAGCATGGATACGCAGAGGAAGAGACAAAGCGGCATCGGAACCAGGACACCCACTACAGCCAGGTGCTCACTGCTCAATGATGCTATTCTCAACCTAGTACAAAGCCCAAAGGAAAGTATCTATTTACTTAATGTCACA
Organism: Mus caroli; assembly: GCF_978045245.1. Taxonomy (NCBI): domain Eukaryota; kingdom Metazoa; phylum Chordata; class Mammalia; order Rodentia; family Muridae; genus Mus; species Mus caroli. Next base: position 25,810,690 of record NW_028227261.1, on the reverse strand, counting down.
AAGAGGTCTTTTGATTGTTGTAAAGGAGGAAAAAAAAAAAAAAAAAAAAAAAAAAAAAAAAAAAACCTCAGCACAACACTGAAGACAAAGAGATGCACTCCCATTCAGAGTCAATCTTAATCCTCCAAGCCCTGAGAACTGGACAGCATTTGAAATCAGAGATACATCTGTCCTAACAGTGTGCATCTGCTATCTGGAGGCAAATCAGATCATTAAAGGACCCATAGTAAGCGGATTGAGAAGGGCAAATGAGGTCTTTCTTTTTATTTTTCTTTAAATCTTTCTTAAATTAACAGAGTTGGTGTTCCATTAAAGCTTTTTAGGTAGAAAGCTTAATGAGAACAGTACAATTTGGCAGCATTATAAAAACTTCCCTTGCTATCCACATTTAAGAATAAAGTCTAATGACATAATTATCCATTTTACTCTTCAAACTGGCTCCCAGCGTGTCTATATTCATGTTTTCTGAGTGCTAATCAGGTGTAAGGTTTCTGCTTGGGTCTCTAATACACAAATCTTACGTAGAGAAGAAATGCATCGCTAAAACTAAAAAGCAAAACCTACTACTTCATCTGAGAAAATGTTCTAAGAGAAATCAGGACTACAAAGTAAGAGAAGAGAACACTAAAAGGGCATTCAGCTAGAGCAACCAGGAAACGCTCCTGGAAAAGGAAGCTTTTAAGTTAAGGATGAATACAGATGTCAAGAGAAAGAAACTTGAGGCTCATGGGCAAGTGGAATTCCAGGTAAGGGAACTAGCATTAGTACAAACACTTAGGAACCAGCAAGCATCCCAGACTGATGAGAATCAGATCATGAGGAGAAGTAGGAGGTGGTGCAGTTAGAATAGAGCATTCCTTTAAGATTAGATTTCAATCGAAATAATAGCATCAAGCATCTATTAAATATCTACTTGATGGCACACATTATTTTTAATGTTTACTATATTATCTTATAACCATTCTGTACACATGCACATTTCTAATCCACATAAACAGCCTCTTCAGAGGTTAAAAAAACTCCTCAATACGGAGTCAACATGTACTTTAATAAAAATTTTAATAAACAATGAGGTGATGATTCTATTGTAACTCTCAGGGTAGTAATATCTGTAATAACACACCTGGATGTTAAAGAGCCCTGATTGTTAGGACAGTTAACCAACACCATTTCTAGCGCCTGCAGTTTGAAGCTCCACACATGTACAAATTTCTCTTCCTATGAGGTCTACTTGAAGATGGAACAGGGAGACAAGGAGATGACAGTTTAGAAAGACTTGATTGCTAACTCGTTTGTTCTGAAAGCAGGAGAGTCACTGAAGGTTTCTAAGTAGGAAGTGAATAAAAAGTGGAGACAGAGAGAAACTCCACAAACGGCCAGGTAAGTTCAGGTTATCAGTGCACAGCTACAATGGGAATCCCTAGGGAAGCTGAAACTTATACTGGGTAGACAATGTGTGAAGCTGAAATCAGCCTTAAGAGTAACTGTTACCCTAGTCTCCCTGGCTTATTCAAATTTTTCTGCTACTCCTTAGCACAAGCACTTGCAGGTCTAACCCTAAATGCATTCTATAACATTGGTCCACTCTGATAAGTGACTTCGTAAGACACGGCCCACTGAGCACAGTGGTACAGGTCTATAATCCCTGCACTAGGGAAATTGAGGCAGAAAGACCATGAGTTCAAGTTCAGCTTGGGCTACATAGTAAAAGAGCCTGTCTCAAGCCGAACACAAAACAAGTGGAACCAACTAGAAGAGAGGTATCTCAGAGCCATCTAAAAACACAATGGGAATCACTCAATTCTGCTCTTCCTCGTTCAGTAAGTCACTTAATCACATCATAAACATAAGCGCCATTCATAGTAAGCCAGCCCCAATTAAATGGTGTCCATTGTAAGAATTGTCTCGGTCATGGTGTCTCTTCACAGCAATGAAAACCGTAAGACAGGGAAATTAAGAAAAAAACAAAAAACAAAAGATGAAAGCTTTTTTTCTTTACTCAGAAAATGCAATCCTGGGATATTCTTTCAGACAGAAAAAAAAAAAAGAAAAGAAAAGAAAAAGAAAACCAAAACAAACCAAAACAAACAAACAAAAAAACCCAACAACAACAACAAAAGGTCAAACGTTAAAGTTTTAAGGATATGCTAGAAAACAGCTTGTTTCCCAGTAAAATCAATTCTCCCCAAACCACAGGAAAGTGCTTTTCCTTTATATTCAATTTAAGTACACAAAAGATCACTTATAGAAAAATAAGAGACCCAATGTGGTTTTCGAAATAAAAAAAGTAAAAGGTAATCCTTCCTCCCCTTGAAATGATTTTGAATCTTTGACTTATTTGCCACGCTGCTTGAATCGGGGTGATACTCGGCACGAGCAGGCTGCTTCCAACAACTCGATTTTAGTTTAAGTCATTTCTATGATGACTAATACCGTTGGATCAACTCATTCAAAGATATTGTTTAAATAAACAGATACTTACTCATCTCCTTCTAAAAGCCAAAAAAAAAAAAAAAAAAAAAAAAAAAAAAAAGAGTCCAATACATCTCTGCAGGATTCTAGCTTGGACTTAGAAAATGTCTACATACGTTCTAGATATATTAATACTCTGGATTTCCAAGCAAAATATCCCGGAGACAGAAGTGAGATGAAACCCAAACACCAAAAGCCATTTCCCATAGAAAGGCTTCTCATCTACTAAGTCTCAAAATGTGTCATTTTAGCCATTCTTGATGGAAATCTTTTAAAGATGAGCTATGTGCTTCATTTTAGATTTTTTTTTAATCTACAGAACATAATTAACCTTATTTAGTCATCACTATGTGCTTCAGTTACTATGCAGAACTGATGTCCTAGTGGGAAGACAAAGTCCTTGGGATGGATGGCTCTCTTCCAGTCTTTTTTTTTTTTTAAAGATTTATTTATTTCATATATATGAGTACACTGTAGCTGTATAGATGGTTGTAAGCCATTGGGAACTGAATTTTTAGGACCTCTGCTCTGGTCACTCTGGCACAAAGATTATTTATTTATTATTATATATAAGTACACTGTAGCAATCTTCAGACACACTGGAAGAAGGCATCAGATCTTATTACGGGTGGTTGTGAGCCACCATGTGGTTGCTGGGATTTGAACTCAGGACCTCTGGAAGAGCAGTCAGTGCTCTTACCCACTGAGCCATCTCACCAGCCTTCTCTTCCAATCTTGAAGTCTGATTTTGATAGTTCTGTGCACTTAGCAGTCAGCTCATACACAGCGGCTCTTGAGGAGGCCTGTCAACAAGCAGCTTACAACACCTATTCAAATGAACTAATCTACCGTTAGCAAAGTCAAATAGCCAACCATGTTAAAACTGTGTCCAAATTAAGAATAAATCCTAAGAACAGAATGACTAAGTCACATTACTGGAAAGCCTCCAGTAATTTTTATGAAATTGATTTTAGTTCTTCAAATGCCTTTTAAGTCCACTCTGAAGTTTCCATTATATGGTGGCTGGCTGAGACTATCAGATAAGTGACCATCAAGAAAACCACTAATGACGGGTCTCTTTCTTTCCAGAGTATTCTTGTTTGCTTCTCTGTTGTTGTGATAATCACCATGACCAAAAGCAACTTGGGGGCGAAAAGGACTTAACACATCTTACAGATCCATGATGAAGGGAAACCAAAGCAAGAGCTTGAAGCAGAACTAAAGCCAACCTTGAAGACTGGCTTGCTCCCATGGCTTGCTCAGCCAGCTTTCTCAAAGAGGCAGGGCCAGAGGTAATGAATGTTGCACCTGCTCACTTCAATCATTGATCAGGAAAACATCCCATAGATATGCATGCAGACCAGTTTGAAGGAGGCAGTGTCTCAGGCGAGGCTCCTCTTCCCAGGTGACTAGTTTGTGTCAAGTTGACAAAACAAATATGTATGTGTGTGTGTGTGTCTTTATAGGCTGTTTTTTTTTTTTATTACAATGAAGAAATAGAGAGATGGTTCAGCAGTTAAAAGCACTTCAGACCCAGGTTCAGTTCGCAGCACCCACATGGTGGCTCACAGCCCTCTGTAACTAAGTTCCAGGAGAGCCAATGACTTCTGGAATATATATTAGTTTTTTAAGACAGGGTTTCTCTGTGTAGCTCTGGCTATCCTGGAACTTACTATGTAGAGCAGGCTGGCCTTGAATTCAAGAGATCTACCTGCCTCTGCCTATGGGAGTGCTGGGATTAAAGATGTGTACCACCACCATATGGCAAAAATAAATATTTTTAAAAAGAAAAAACACCCCGGCATATATGATGAGTTCCAAGGTAGCCAGATCTCTGTGGAGAGACGCTGTCTCAAAAACAAACAAAACACCACAAAGGAAAAAAAAAAAAAAAAAAAAAAAAAAAAACACCTGCTAAAAATGGCAGAGTGGAGAAGGAAACCAGGACACAGGATGGAGCCAGGGAGGGACAGGGAAAAAATTAAGGAAAGTCAAGTGCACTGTGAGAGACAGAGAAGAAACCAGCTGTCCTCTTTCAAACCCAGCAGTAAAGAACAATTGCAACCAGAGACAGAGCAAACTAGTACAATTACCCTTAAGTTGAAATGTAGTTTTGCTCTTAGAAAACTGTATTTCAGAGTTCAGACGTTGGAAAAGTTTACCTCAGATTCACTGCTATACTTTGGGCTCCTACTAAATGTGTAGTCAGTAGAGTTGAGTCATCATCCCAAACCATCTTGAGACAGAAAGATAGGACCAAAACCAGCAAGGTAGAATTTAAAGAAAACCAAAGTTTATATAACCGAAGTTTTAGAAAATAACTGCAAAAGAGTATGTGGGGCGGGGAGAGGGAGGGAAAATGAACTCTGAAGCTCTTTAGAGGCGTACATAATTCATTACTCCAAATAAAAATGTGTACTCATAGAAGAAGGCTTTTTAAATTTTAATTACAACACAATAATTTGTTAACTTATTGTGTAGCATCAAAAGGCCATTAATATGCCATCCCACACAGAAGCACAATACTTGACATACTTAAGTTCATGCCAAGTATTTTCATGTAGCTTATCCTTTGGCAACAAAGATGGCTGACAGAATACAGTGAAGAGTACCTCCCACAACAGCAGCGACACTCAACTCCCCAAGGATGTGCTTCTGGGTCATCTGCCTGGACCCGAGTCCAGAGGGAGGCAGGCAGGGTAGCCATTCCCGCCTAACCTCTAGGTCGCTCTGAAAACACGAGGTTGTATTTCAGATCTGCTAAGATCACCCAGGAACCCTGGTACCTCATTCCACAGCTAACCGGCTTGCCTTCTTTCTATTGTACAGTTCCCTGACCAACACATTACTCTCTTAACTAGTATTACATTAATCTAAATCCTGGCAGAAAATGAGTTTTAAATTTTTCTTTACAAATAATTATAAAATGTCATTTTAAGTTACTCAAAGTTTTTTGGTTTTGGGGGTTTTTTTTTTTTGCAAAAATCTTTTAAATAGTAAAGTAATACTCTTATGAGTGGCCAATGAGAACAGCAATATCAATATAAGTTTTTATTACTCATAAATAAAAACCTGAATTTTTTCTTTCCTTTGAGGAAAAGAGAAATTAAAGTTTTATGATAATTACAAGAAATATTTCAAAATGTATTCACTAATTCAAACATACTCATGCATTGACTCAAAGAACATTAATTGAACATATCTGAATATCCAAGGCATCCTGCTAAGAGCCAAGCTTGCTACAAGATCCCAGCTTCTACGTCCAAGACTTTAGTCTATTTAAAAAGTGAGGGCAAAACAAGTAATTATGTAATAATGTGTTCAGAAAGTAAGAGACTATTTGAGCCAATTGGTGTTTAAAAAAAAAAAAAAGTTTTGTGCTGTGCACAGTGGTGCATGCCTTTAGCCCAAGCATTTGGGAGGCAGAAGTGGCAGATCTCACAGGCAGATCTCGTTAAGCTTAAGGCCAACCTGGTCTACATAGGAGATTCTGTTTCCTAAAATAAATAATAAATAGATAGATAAATAGAAAAGAATTTGGGAAGTCCTGGCTTGGTGGTTGAAATTATGTCGGTTCTTTTTTAAAGATTTATTTATTTTATATATGTGAGTACCCTGTCATTGTCTTCAGACACACCATAAGAGGGGAACAGATGGTTGTGAGCCACCATGTGGTTGCTGGGAATTGAACTCAGGACCTCTGGAAGAACAGTCATTGCTCTTAATCTCTGAGCCATCTCTCCAGTCCCCTATGTTCTTCTTGCAGAGGACCCAGGCTCAGTTGAAATGGCTCCCAGCTGCCTCTGAGTCCTCCAGCTCCAGATTTGACAACCTTCTGCTGCCTCTGTGGGCACCCCACAAACACAACTAAAAATAAAACAAAACCTTTAAAGAATGCTGAGAGACAATCTGAGTTAAACAATGAGGTGGGCTGGGTGAAGAACACAGGGCAGAGCATGACTTGGTGATGTTAGCACCTAGAAAGAGGCCTGAGCACATGAGCGGGAAACAAACCTATAACAGAAAACACAGGACAGCAGAAAATGGGGAGCAAGACAAATTCAAGGCTAAGTGGGCACAGATTAGGAAAGGCTGTCTTTTGGGATGGTCAAAAATTTGTATTTCACGTTCTGGGCCATGAAAATATTGAAAGATGAAAATACCACTGCAAATTCTGAGCTGAGAATTTTTTCCTCCTTGAGCAGATATAGGAAATGGAAGGAGATTGAAACAAAGAGACTGAACATTCTCAGCAGAATCCATAAATGATAACTAGAGCTTGAATCAAGGTTGGTGAGCCAGAAGAAAAGACAGATTTTTTTAAAACCTCCTGTGGTGGTGCACACCTTAAATCCCGGTGCCTGGTAGGCAGAGCAGGTGGATCTCTGTGAGTTCCAGGCCAGCCTAGTGTACAGAGTTCCAGGACAGTAAAAGCTAGACAAAGAAACCCTGCCTCGGAAAAACAAACAAACAGACTCTTGTGATGTTAATTTTGATTGTCCCCTTGATTGGATGGAGAGGCACCTATGAGGCTGGTAAAGCACAGCTCTGAGGGAGTTTACAAGGATGAATCCAAAGAGGAATAATCAGAGGCAGGGGAGATCTGTCCTGCAGGGCATCCAACTATAGGCTGGGGTCCACACGGTGTAAAAGAGAGGGAAAAGCCCGCTACCATAGAAACTATTCTCTCCCTCCTCTCCTCGGCCACCCTGGTTCCTACCTGCTGTGACACAAGCGGGTCTGCTTTGCCGTGCCCTCTCTGCCACACTGGCCTGAAAGCTTTGAATATATAATGAATAAATGAAGCTCTGAATAAATAAAACTGAAATAAACCCTTTCTGTCTTAAGTTGACAAACCTAAGTTTGAGTCAGCTTCTTCTAAACTGGGAACTCGGATATGTTAAACTTCCCTAAACTTTTATTTATTTATTTATTTATTTATTTATTTATTTATTTAAGTTTCAATAACAGTATTGTACTTTTAGAGGACTCTTGTGATTAAATGAGCTATCTATCATTCTGACAGGAAAATTAAGGGTTTTTTTTTTACAGACTATATTAACAAATGACAAATGTATGTTTTAGCTAGTAAATTCATTCTGCGCCATTAATGTATATTTGTCTCTCTATTTTCTATACTTAACAAGTCTTACAGTATTGGCAAAAAATATACTTTCTCTTTAAAATATGTAGCTTTAGAATTCAGATTTGTATGTAGTTCATCTTGGGCAGATTAGATATCAAAATATATAGACTTGATACCAGATAAAAAGTAAATTAGCAGAATTTTTTTTTTTAAAGATAATGTCTCCTATGTCTCAGTGTGGCCTTGAACTCATAGAAATCTGTCTGCTGAATGCTCGGATTAAAGGCATAAGCAACCACGCCACTCTTCTTCTCATCTGATGAGATGTAACAGAATCTAGTCATCTGCCTTGGATTAGTATGTCCATAAATGCCCCCATTTTAAAATATCTTCTTCACACTATTGGGGTTGGAGAAATGGGCAGCAGTTTAGCTCGCTGCTCTTGCAGAGGATCTGAGCTCAGATCCCAGAACCCACACCGGGCACCTCACAATTGCCTACAGCTCCTGCAGGTCAGACGCCCTCTTCTGGGGTCTGTGAACACCTACGCTCATGCTCAAATGTACACACAGAGAGACATATCTATGTATAAATAAATAACAAAATTAATCTAAGAACACTTCACTTTATTAACCAAGGGGAAGCTGAAGGATAGCAGCACACAGAATGCACTGGCATTTCTCATCCACACATTTCTAGTAGAGTCTTAAAATCTTAAACGTGATACATTTAGTGAGCTGCTAAATTTAGAGAACTACTGCCACAGTATCAGGATAACTACAGGCAAAGGAGCCTGTATCCCAGGCTGCAGAGATAGAGGACTTAGCACATCAGAACGCTGGCTGTCCCTCCAGAGGACCTGGGTTAAATGCCTAGCATTCACATAGCCGCTCACAACTGTCTGTGACTCCAGATCAAGGGGATCCAACACTCTCACACGGATACACATGTAGGCAAAACATCAATGCACATAGTTAAAAAAATTTTTTTTAAATAGGAGTCTAGCTCCTACTTCAAACCATACAGATACTAATTCAAAAAGCATCAAACCCTAAATACTGAACAAACCTTAAATACAAAAGATAAAAATTATTATAGGAAGCTCTCAGGGGATTGAGATGACTCCATGTAAAAAACATTTGTCACACAAGCCTGATGCCCTGAGTTTGAACCCCCAGAATCCATGTAGTGGCCAGACCCCAGAGCACAAGTCCTTATAGTCCCAGGGTGGCTATAGGAAACAGGGTGGCTATAGTCCCAGGGTGGCTATAGGAAACAGGGTGGCTATAGTCCCAGGGTGACTATAGGAAACAGGGAATGGAGACAGGAGAATCTCCAGAAGCTCAGGGCCACTGCACCTGGTTTATGCAGCAGTGAAGAGACCGTGTTTCAAACAAGGCAGAAAGGCAAGACTAACACTGGAAGACACACAGGTATCACAGCATACACACTGGACACCTTCACATACAAACACCCATAACACCCTACACACACACACACCCCTCAGATGCAAACCTAAGTATAGCCTGATGACTTGTTAGGCAACAGTTTCTCAGCCAAGCACAAATAAGCAAGGAAAGCCAGGAATGGTGGAGCATGTTTGCAATTCAAAAGACTGAAACAGGAGGATTCCCAGGAATTTGAGGTCAACCTAGGCTACCTAGTTAAACCTTGTCTGGGGGAAGAAGGGAGCAAAGGAGAAAGAAGAGAAAACATAGCTTTAGTTCTTAGGGAAATGTAATTGGTGACTATAATTTAAATAGACATTCAGAAAAATAAGTGCTGATAAGGTTGACTGGGCTCTCATACACACACTGCTGGTAGGACTATAAAGGAACAGCCATTATGAAGAATGTAGGAATTCTTCAAATCTTCAAAAACACAAGAGTAACTATATTACTCAGATCCTTACTCCTTCAAACATATTCCAGAATTGAAAATACATTCACCCAAAACTTGCACTAGTGAGTTCTAGGCCAGCCAAGCCTACATAGAAGGTCTTCCCCTCACTCCCCCAAAATAAAGAAAAACATTTACACTAAAATCATCTTGCCAAAAAGCCAAAAAGCTATAAACCTGTGTTGAATTTATAAACACAGAGGGAGTCAGTGTGCTCTCCTCACAAAAGGGAAAATAAACTGAAGTTAAGATTTACCGCACTCCTGCATTTGGACGAGAAGAATCAAACTTGACTGATGATGCTAATTTGCATTGTTATAATGTTGCATATTAAACTTTTTCTTTTGTGAAAGTATTAGAGTCTCATTAACCTATATACTCCTGAGAAACGTATTACATGCTACTTACTCTCAGGAAGGACAAATGCAGTAACTTGGCCAACCGCTACTTCACTGCTGAAAAGGCAGCTATTATCAGGTTCCTCCATTACTGCAGAGGAGGAACATGAGCTAGCCAAGGTCCTAGAGAGACAGGACTGGGAGGATGGGCAGGCTATCTGACTCCTGGTCTGCTTCCATCAAATCCGTGTTCCGAGAGCTGGCAGTTAAGAGCACTTGCTGCTCTTGCACAGAACTTGGGTTTGGTTCCCAGCACCCACATGGTGGCTCACAACCATAGGTAATTAGTTCCTAGGGATGCAATGCCCTCTTCTGACCTTTACCAGGCACACATGTGGTACACACATACATACATCAGGTAAAACACGCACATGAAATAAAATAAATCTAAAACTGTTTTTAAATCAGTATTCTCTAGAGTACCATTTTCTCCTCCACTCAAAAGATACTCATTGTTCTTTATGTACATGAGTGGTCTTGCCATCCTGTATGTCTGTGCCAGAAGAGTGGTAGAGTACTTACTACCTTTTTTAAGTCATTTGTCTTAAAAGTGAAAATGTCATAGGAATTACAATAGTTACTAATTTTAGCCTTAATAATTCTCACACATTTTTATATGCGTGTGTGAGATAGGGTGTGGGGGAGGAGTCGGGCTCTCACACTGGAGCCTATGTTGGGCCTGAAACTCAATATGCAGCTCATTGTCCTGGGTCACAGGTGTGTCACCACAGTCGACCACTGTCAAATTTAGCAGATAAATCTAAAGTAGAAATGGGTCCAATTCCCAGCACCCACATGGTGACTCACAAACATCTCTAACTCAATTCCAGGAGATCTGATGCCCTCTTCTGGCTGCTACGTGCACTGCACATGGTACACAGACATTCATGCAGGCAAAAACATCCATACACATAAAATAAAAACAAAATAAAAAATTTAAGTAGAAATGGCTTTCATTAGTTACACAGCACGTAAAGAAATGATAAGAATAAAAGAGATACAGAAATATGAAATTAAGCAATCTTGACCATTTATTTCAGAGATAATAAAAAACTAAGTGGTTTAAAATCTTTATTAGCTTATATAATAAGAATGACTTGATTCTATATACTTCACTCAGAACTCTAAGGAAGAATGAAGCTCCATTTCCTAACCTTGTGTTTTTTTTATCTCCTTTCCCCCCATTATTTAAATCCAACCAGCTATCGTTTGCCCCCTCTGACACAAGTGACTGGCTTACATTTCTACTTTCTATTCTCATTGGCTCAAGACTACTCCAAAGGACCTGTAGCTGTTGACAGTCCTTCCTACAACAAATATTTAATTAGCACAATGAACTAACTACAACTTATAATTTATTATGCATCTGATAAAGATCTAGAAGAATTCAAAGGTTCCCAACTTAAATCATCACTCCCCTCTCTTGACACTTACTATATAGCCTAGGTTAACCCTGGATTTCTAATCCTCTGCCCTCTGCCTGCTGGATTACAGGTGTGCACCACCTCATCTAATAAGTTCCCAACATAATAAATAATGTATAAGGAAACAGAAATGCTCATTAATTATCTTAACTGGGTCATTACAGATTGCATACAAGTACCTAACTATCACAGTCTGACCCCATTGTACCCCTTACATATGTACAACTGCTATTTCAGCTAAAAAAGAATCAGGCCACTCACTGGCAGAGTACTTGCTTAGTATGAATATCATCCCCAGCAGTGGGAAAACTTTTTTTTTATTATTTTAGGTTGAAAAATAAATAAAATTAAGATATTAAACAGACATGGTAGAACACACCTTTAATCCCAGCGTTCAGGAAGCAGAGGCCAGATTTCGTTGAGTTTGAGGCTAGTTTGATTTACAGGTCTACCTGCATAGAGTATTCTAGGACAACTAGGACTATGTGGAAAGACCCTGTGTGATGGTTTGAATAGATGTGGCCCCCATAGATTTATGTATTTGAATGCTTCGCCATAGGGAGTGACACTATCAGGAGGTGCGGCCTTGTTGGAATAAGTGTGACCTTGTTGGAGGAAGTAAGTCATAGTGGGGGTGAGTTTTGAGGTTTCCTATGCCCAAGCTACACGGTGTACTTTGGCACACAGTCTCCTTCTGCTGTCTGGGGTCAAGATGTAGAACTCGAGAAAAAAAAAAAGAGAGTTGCCTTGGTCATGGTGTATCTTCACAGCAATAAAACCTTAAGACATCACATCTCAAAAAATAATATTTTTATTTATTTATTTATTTATTTATTTAGGTTTTTCGAGACAGGGTTTCTCTGTGTAGCCCTAGCTGTCCTGGAACTCACTCTGTACACCAGGCTGGCCACGAACTCAGAAATCCGCCTGTCTCTGCCTCCCAAGTGCTGGGATTAAAGGCATGCGCCACCACTGCCCAGCAGATTTTATTTATCTTTCTTTCTTTCTTTCTTTTTAGATTTATTTATTTATTTATTTATTTATTATACGTAAGAACACTGTAGCTGTCTTCAGACACTCCAGAAGAGGGCGTCAGATCTCGTTACGGATGGTTGTAAGCCACCATGTGGTTGCTGGGATTTGAACTCCGGACCTTTGAGAAAGTCTTACCCACTGAGCCATCTCACCAGCCCCAGATTTTATTTTTATTAACATGCATGAGTGTATGGGGGTGGGGTGGGGTGCTGCAGACAGAGGTCAGAAGAGGGTTTCAGATTTACAGGTGGTTGTGAGCAACCTAATGTGAGGGCTTAGAATTACTCCTACCACGGAAGCATCTCTTGGGCACCTTGTGTTACTTTTATTTAGTTAACCAGTATATGTTAAAAGATCAAAATCTAAAGACCTTGCAGCAGTTGCAGCTAAGATTCCAGCTCTTTCCCCACTGCTGGGATATGTTTACTCGTGTATTCTCACTTGCCTCCAGCCCTAGCTAGAACTACTTGCTTCCTAAAGGAGGCTGCATGTCCCTGATTCTGCTCTGCATTTGAGATACCCATCCCTGCATCTCCATCATAAACATGCTAACTCCTTCAAGGCTTAACCAGAATGCCATGTTTTCCAAGAAACCTATAATCCTTCCTGTCGGAATGAATCCTTCCACTTAAGTCATTATTGACATAAGACAAGTGAACATCTTTTCATAAATATTCACCTCATTTTTTCAGAAGTTATACAGGATTCCACTGTCTAATGCCATAGGTTTTACTTGAATATGACAGTTTTTCAAAACCATCAAATTTTAAAATAGAGGGTATTTTAAAATCTTATGCTCAAAGACAAAAGAGTTAGTTGGCTCAGAGGTTAAGAGAACTCACTGCTCCTGCAGAAAACCTGGACTCCATTCCTAGCACCCACATGGCAGCTCACAGCTGTGCATAATAGTTAAGGTTTGGTCTTTTGCTATGTATTGTAATGCTAAATAATGTCCCCCCCCCCCCGCACAACCCCCCCCCCCCGCACAACCCCCCCCCCCCGCCTGGTTGTCCCCAGGGATGAGAGTCTGCACAAACACAAATGACACTATGCAACCTCACCCCCAAGTTATCCCTGATTGGTGAATAAGGATGCCTATAGCCAATAGCTGGGTAGAAGACAGTGGGCAGGGGTTCCTGGGCTTGGGGTCTGAGGAGAAGACCAGTGAGGAGAGGAGAAACCCCAGGGGTTAGGTGAGTCATGAAAACAGCCATGAGGGCTGGCCAGTTGGAGTTAAGAGCTGCCCAGATGGAACATGCAAATTATAAAACACAGTTATAGATGGGGAAATAGATCCAAATAGCTTAGAAGGTAGATATCTGCCCAGCTCTAGTGCTGATTAAGGGTTATTATAAAGATAAAGGGTGTGTCTCTTTTTTCTGGTAACTGAAAAATCAACGGTAGGGTAGAAGCCCCTGAACATCCATACAAATAAAATAATTATCTTTTTAAAGAAGACTGATCACTTAAAACAATAATTTGTCAAGCAACTTTCTATGAGAGAAAACAAGCCATGGCAATTCTTTAGTCTAAGGGAGGCACTAAGTGCATATCCGTGGAATGGACTGGTAGTTCCTTCCTTCAATTCTTAAAAACTAATTTTCCATACAGCTGTGTTTACTCACAGCACGTCTCGTTTATGCTGGAGGTGTAAGACAGCAGAGCCCGATCGCTCCCTTTCTCCTCTATTTTCCCTTGCCTTTGTTGTTTGCCTTTCTGCAGTTTCCTAGCCAGAGCTGTAATTAGTGCCCCACAGGGATCTATACTTTTCTAATAAAGAGCAGTCTGCTGAACAATGACATGTGTGCACACACACAGCCATGTGTGTTCCTAACAAATTAGGAATATTTTGCACATGCATGCCTTCAAAGGATTTTAATAACTTAATGGGGGCACTTTCCATAGCAGCTGCAATGGCTCATAACAACTGACTGGATTGACTCAGCCCTTTCTCTTACTGCACATGCATCTAATTGCACGAAGGAAAACAACTCATTTGAGACTGAGTAAAATTAAAAATTCAGTCCCAAAGCAAACCTTAATAAGTAAACCATATTTGTCTAGGAAAGATTTCCTTCAATTAGTTCAAAAACTCATGTTTGTTTCATAACCGTTTACTACAATTTTTTTTTTTTTTTGCAAGGTCACTGTTTATAGGCATTGAAAGTGCTTCCAGGGCTGGCAAGATAGCTTCATTCCTAGAACCCACAGGTGGAAGAAGAGAACTAACTGCCACCAAGTTGTTTTCTGACCTTCAGAGGTGCCGCATGCTATGCTGGTGCTCAAGCGCGCACACACACACGGGGGGGGGGGGGGGGGGAGAGAGAATAAATAAGTAAATGTAAAAAAAGAAAGAGAAAAGTAGACATTTTTAAAATGTCTTTAAAAGACAGTTAAACAAGCAGCAAGGCTGTGGATTTAGGTCAGAAGTGAAATGCTGAATTCAATCCCCAATACCGTTTCTGCCAAAAACAATAAAACAAAACAAAATACATATGTGTGCACCTGACTATGCATATATGTGCATGTGCCAGATCCTGTCTCATGCTCCCTTTACTGTCCAGTCTCTCCTGACTCTCAACCAACACCAAGCTTCTCCCCGGCTTGCCATTTGTAAAGGCCTAATCTATAGCCATTCAATAGCCAGCGGACAGTTAATTAGAAAAATAATCATCAGGCTATAAAGGGAAAACAATCAACAACTTACTTACCAAACACCTAATTTATAGGAAGAACTCAGGTGGGAAGACAAGACTTGCCCTTCACAAGAGAAAACTGAATCAACTTCCTTTGTTTGTATACAGATTCCCGTCACCTTCCTGTGCACGTCTATTGGCAATGCACCAGGAGTAACCCTAACCATCAATCTATTTCACTGCAAGTGAAGATCACTAACCCTTAGAGATTTTTCAGGTTATAACAAAGGGTTCAAAAAGCCATTTGCACAATACTGCTTGCGGCCTGAATATCAATTCCAACATATACAGATGAGTACCCACTACCCAAAATGTTTAGGGTTGTAAGTTTTCAAGTTTGAAAGGGTAGGATATTTGCAGATAGATGCATGAATAGATGGATAGATGAATGGACAGATAGATAGACTGACTGACTGATGACAGACAGACAGACTTGGGTTGGGGCCCAAGTCTAAACATGAAATTCATTTTACATATAACTTTATTTGCTTAGCCGAAAGGTAGTATTACACAATATTTTTAGTGTGCCTACATTTTGACTGTAATACCGTGTGTAGTTGGGGTAGATTTTTCCACATGTCATGTTAAAATGTACCATTCAATAAGTTTTAGATTTTGAACCCTTTCAGATTTTAATTTTTGGATTAGAGACAATCTACAAAACTAAATACATGTAGATACTGCTGTGATTAATAAAATCAAAAGAGACTTACAAGGTTTACTGACACCAGTTCTATCACAGATTACATTAATCAGCAATTTCTAAAATTACCACTACCACATGAAGATTCCCGAAAATATTTTACTTTACAAAGCAATCTACATAATTAATGCTTGTTAATTAAGGTTGGAAATCCCTTCATGAGACGGGGCACTAGAGCAGGGCCTGATTTATCTTTTCACTCAGGGACAGGAGATGCTGAGTGGAAGAGCTTTCTAACCTGTCTGTGTTTTCTATGTTGGCAAAAACTTTTTAAACTCTTAAACTGGGGGGGCACAGAGTGTCAAGTTTAAGTATTAAAGGCGACTTGCCAGATGGCTCAGTGGGTAAAAGCACTTGCCATCAATTCCGACAGCCTGAGTTCGAGCCCTAAACCCCACATGGTGGAGGGAACGCCCATAAGCTATCTTCTGACATAGCCTGGCACTCACTCACTCACGAAGTGCAATGAAAATATCTCTAGCTGAGTGGAGCACTTTTTAATTCTAACACTCAAGAGTCAGAGACAGGAACCCTGGCCAGCTTGATCTACATAGTGAGACTTTGCCTCAAAACGTTTCAGAAGTAACATTAATGGTTGTGCTGAAGTGAAAACCTCTCCTTAGAAATTGTTACTCAGAACCTTAATTTTTATTTATTTATTTATTTATTGGGGGGGGGTGTCAGGTTTGTTGGTTTAGTGGCTTGCTCATATTTTTTTGAGACAGGATTTTTGCTATGTGGCCCAATCTGGCCTAGTTACCAGGATCCTCTTGCCTTAGCCTCTGAGTGCTGGTATTATAGACACTTGCCACCATGTGGTAAGAACTTAAAACTTACTACACACATACAAGTCATGTAAAATCTGTAAGATTCTACTCTATATAGGACTGAAATGTCATTCATACTCCAATTGACTGGTCAAAGAAGTTCGAATTCTCATGCAAGACAAAGGGTTTCTTTGCTTTGAGGAAAAGCAACCTCAGACTAAACTAATTTTAATTTTCCTTTGGGAATAATTAATAATCTTAAAATAGCAATTGTTCTTTGCAGCAAACAAGAACATTAATAGTGGCTGTACAGGTGCCAAGAGCTCTTTGTTCTTTTGCATTTTTACTTTGCCTCTTACAACAGTGATAAATAGCACAATGGAAAACAATGAATCCTCCCTAATCGGATGCCCCATTTATGACAATATCAAAAGTCTATACTATTTCTAAATGGAAAGGGATTGCGCTTTTCTTAGGAATTATGGAGAGAAAAACTATGACAATAACAGTGACTCTCAACCTGGAATATGTATCAGAATCATTATGGAACGTGGTAAAAAAAAATATAGATGCCTGGGCCCCAGCCCTAGCACCTTTAAGAATGTTTTTGTGAAAAGCTGATTCTAAAGCCCACACTTCAAGTCCCCTACCTAACCAGTACCACCAACATCACCTGGGAGCCCGTTAGAGACAAAATGTCAGACTAGCCCCTCACAAACAGAATGCGACTGGGGATGCTGCTCAGAGACCTGTCCAAAGCCCCCCAAGGTACTTCAATGTGTGTGAGTTTTGAGAATCTTGGCTTTGACCCTACAGGATCCACCTATTCATCACTGCCTCCATTAAGATGAAAAGGAGACTTAAGTAACACAAATGAACTTAACGCATGTTTTTCTCATCTAAAAAAAACCTTTTATCTTAATCATTAAATTAATACTAAGGTGATCTTCATTGGAAACTGTGTCAACTGAGCAAGTTCTTAGGACTGGGCTCTTTTTTGAGCACATAGTATCCACATTAGACAAGAACTTTAAAATCAGCATGTTAAGAATTTCTTCAGCCAAGAAGTAATTGTAACCCCTCAGATGGAAAAATATTTTTTTCTTCATGACTAAACTATGGCTGGGCATGGTAGCTCATATTTACGACAGTGTACTGGCTGGTTTTTGTCTGTCAACTTGACCCAGGCTGGAGTTATCACAGAGAAAGGAACCTCGCTTGAGGAAATGCCTCCATGAGACCCAGCTGTAAGGCATTTTCTCAATTAGTGACCAAGGGTGGGGAGGGCCCATTGTGAGTGGAGCCATCCCTGGGCTGGTAGTCCTGGGTTCTGTAAGCAAACAAGCAGAACAAGCCAGGGGAAGCAAGCCAGTAAAGAACATCCCTCCATGGCCTCTGCATCAGCTCCTGCTTCCTGACCTGCTTGAGTTCCAGTCCTGACTTCCTTTGGTGAGGAACAGCAATGTGGAAGTGTAAGCTGAATAAACCCTTTCCTCCCCAACTTGCTTCTTGGTCATGATGTCTGTGCAGGAATAGAAACCCCGACTAAGACAAACAGTGCGCCTGAGTCAAGAGGATTAGCAAGAGTTCAAGGCCAGCCTGGACTGTGGAGTAAGACCCTGTCACAAAATCAACAACAAAAAATTGAATTGTGTTTCAATTCAATCATCAATTTACAGGAAATGCAAAGAAGAGGCCTTGAGCTAGGCAGGCTACATCACCATGCTTATTTTCTCAATAAACATGAAGGAAAAAAAATCCAAATAAGGGTATATTTACAGATTAAGATAAACTAAAAAGGTATATCAATCACCTGCCACAAGGAGACCTTATTTAAATTGTAACTCAAACATACTACAAAAAGATATGAGACAACTGGGAATTTTGGACACCATTTCATGAGAGTTTTTTAAAAAGATGGTAGCAGTGATAGAGTTGGATTTTTGTTTGTTTGTTTGTTTTTTCAGCCAGGGGCTGGTAGCCCAGGCTAGTCTCTGTACTCCTAAGAAGCCCAGAATGAACTTGAACTTCTGACCTTGCCCCTCCCTCCTGCCACATTCCGTTTTTATGTGGTGCTAAGGATCAAACCCAGCACTTCATGCATGCCAGAAAAGCTCTCTCCCACACAAGCTGCATCGCCATCTCTGTATGGTTATTTTTAGAGTAATATCAGACTGGATATGGTGTTGCACATCTTTAATCCCAGCCCTTGAGAGGTAGAGCCAGGTAAGCCAAGGCTACATAATGAGACCTTCTTGTTTCACCAAAAAAAAAAAAAAAAGGAAGGAAGGAAAGAAAGAAGGAAAGAAGGAAAGAAGAAAGGAAGGAAGGAAGGAAGGAGGTAGGTAACTACCTTTAGTGAACTAGCAAATTATTTACAGCTAAATTTGTATGATATCTAAGATTTGCTTCCAAAATATACAAGAAAAGCAGCTGCTTAGAAAAAAGTGTGACTAGCCACGAGCTGATCACTGTCAGAGCCGGGTGTTGGGAACATGCGTGGCAACTACTCTGTGTACATGTTTAAAATCGTCTCAAACTTTACAAGTTTTAAAATACAAGAAATTAAAGGAGACTGACAAGTCTGTGATGATAGCATTCATCTCACGTCTCAGGAAATAACTGAGTCAGGGAAGGTTTAAAATAAAGCTACTTAGGACATTTAAAGTTTAGAAATACAAGTTTGAGTTAAGAAAGGAGATGACTACAGTACATGCTTGTGAGCTGTTCAGTTTTCTTGTCTTCTCATTCTCTAAAGAAAATAAATTTATGATGAGTGTTCCATCATCCTAGTATCTAGGCTCGTACAAATAATTATGTTGATGACCTCAGCTGCCCAGCCCACTAAGTGTCTGTAAGTGACTGCTCAGTCTTCCCTTAAGCCACTCCCACCAACTCCTAAATGAGGGGACAAGGACAGCACAGCTGAGGTCCTGAATGAACTCCCAGAGTCCCTTTATCTCTGTCTCACTTCACAGAGAATTTCTTTTGTCTGCTTGCTTGTTTTTCCAGACAGGGTTTTTCTGTGTAGCCCTGGCTGTTCTGGAAGTCGCTCTGTAGACCAGGCTGGCCTCGAACTCTCAGAGATCCACCTGCTTATGCCTCCTAAGTGCTGGGATTAAACTCGTGCACTACCACCATCAGGCTCAAACAAAAATTTTACAAAGCAGGAAAACTCCCATAGAGACAGGAAATACCTTTCCACCGTATGTACTTTATGGACAATGACTCATAAACTGACACCACCAAAAAAGGTAGCCCAGTAGTAGACTGCATGTTTAACATAAAAGAGACCCTGCTGCTGTGCCCAGTACCCCACTTCCCTGCAAATATTCTACAGTAAAAACACACCAAAATAGCACCGTTTATCTCCTGTGGAAAGGTATTTTTCTCTCTTTCTGTATTTTTCAGAGTTACAGCAATGATCATGAATTATTTTGGTAAATGGAAAAAAAGAGGATACTACTCAAGAGAAATGAATCTCTAACACTCTGTATCACACTTTATCACACTTGTGGAGGAGGTCAGAGTACAACTAGGCTGAATTCGGGATTTAGTTTTTTCTTCTAATCACATCCTTAACTCGTATCTCCTAATCTGAACTAGATGTCTTTTTTCTGCTTCCCCTTATCAGTGAGGAGGCGAGGGACCACTGGAGAATAGGTAGCACTGATTCTCCAGCCCTTTCCTCGTTTTTAAGCGCAGCCCCCATTAGACTGTTTTCCAGTCACATTCATAGCATTTTTTCTTGGATGGCCTGCCTCCTCCTGACCAAGCCTCATCACCTTAATGGCCATCCACTCTGCAAGCTGCCTGATTTGCTTCTGCTGTGGCGGTGCTCTTCGGTCCCCAACACACATCAAACCACTTCACTTCGGGAGAGCTCTCCTGCTCAATCTGTGTGTCTACATCTAAGCACTGGGGCAGTAAATAAATGAAATTTCATATAGGTCAGCCTCCTGTTCAATCTAGTATCAGGTTCAACCCGATTATAATCCGCATAAGTTAGTTCCTCAGTAATTAAAACCAGTAACTCTAATGCCATCCAAAGCAAACCGCAGCGCCGTCCCTCCACTCAGACGGGCGAGAATGGTGCACAAAGTGTGAGATGCCTATCTATCCAAGACAAGGCGCTCTCTCCTAACAAAATTCTCATATAATTAAGGGCAGAGCCTGACCAACTAAAAGGCTATCCCTAATGAGAGGTAGCCTGTAGGATATAAATGGAAGTCACTGCCCTTTGCCATCAACCCCATCCCCTAAGGTCTTCTTGCCTAGAGCACATATGGCTCTCTGGATATGAGCATTCATCTTGGGACCTTCAGAAGTGAAGCCATATGTTAAGGTTCATAAAGTATAAATTTAGAAGACTATGGCCTTCTTCATGTTTCCAAGAAAGCTTTCTGCTCATCTATTCACATAAGATTTTGCTCTCTCAAGTATCTATGCCCCAACCATTCTCAACAGAAAGCACTCCAGTTTCTCTTTTTCTTTAATGCCAAAACACACTTTAACAAAACAAACATGGATCTGAACGTGTCCAGCCACTTGCTACTCTCAGATCCCTTGGATACATAACATCTTTAAGCCAGTTGCTTTCTTAAACTAATGGTATGAGTTGTTCTGACCACCAAATAAGAGTACTTAATACACAGTACCGTTCTTTTAAAGATTCATTTATTTATTTATGTATATAAGTGCTCTATTTGCATGTATGCCTGAATGACAGAAGGCAGCATCAGATCCCATTACAGATGGTTGTGAGCCACTATGTGGTGGCTGGGAACTGAACTCAGGACCTCTTTAAGAGCAGCCAGTGCTTCTTAACCACTGAGCCATCTCTCCAGCTCCCACAGTACCGCTCGTGAGATGATCTAGTAAGGCTTAGCATACACTCTGTGACATGACTAGACTAAGTATCACTTTAGAGAAACTTGAAATCCCACATACACTTACACACACAAGCACACACACACATATGCAAGCATGTCTAAAGATGACATTATACAGATGCAGGAAGTCATATCAGGGGGCTGAAGAGACAGCTCAGCAGTTGAGAGCTCTGGCTGCTTTTCCAGATGAGCCAGGTTTGATTCTCAGCACATATATTGGGCCATTCACAACTGACTATAGCTCATTTCTAGAGATCTGATTGTCACTTCTGACCTCTGAGGGCACCTACATGCACAGTATGAAGACACAACTCAGGAATACTACACATATATACATAAAATAAATATTTTAAAAGAAAAACTAGACAACAGTTTTGCAATTTATTTTCTGGTTCTTTTCAAGACAGGGTTTCTCTGTGTAGTCCTGGCTGTTCTGGAACTCACAGATCAGGCTGGCCTCAAAGTCAGAAATCCACCTGCCTCTGCTAGACAGCAGTTTTACATTTAGTTGTGTGTGTACATGCACATACATGTACACGTGTGAGCACCATAGTACACATGGAGGTCCAAGAACACCTTGTTGGGGCTGGTTGTCCCAGGGACTGAACTTAGGTCCTCAGGCTTGATGGCAAGCACCTTTAGCTGCTGATCCATCTCACTGGCTCCCGGATAATATATTTTTAAGGTTCTACATAGCACTTTTTTTTTGTAGGAGTCAAACTATTACCTATGATGTCCTTAAAGTCTTGGGCTCCAGTGGTCTTCCTGCCTCAGAAAAGAATAATAATGTAAAATATATAGTGCTTTTAAACAAGCATTTTTTTTTAAGGTTTATTTATTATGTATACAGCATTCTACCTGCATGTATCCCTGAAGGCCAGAAGAGGGCACCAGATCTCATTATAGTTATGAGGCACCATGTTGTTGCTGGGAATTGAACTCAGGACCTCTGGAAGAGTAGTCAGTGATCTTAACCTCTGAGCCATCTCTCCAGTCCCCTTGAGTAGTTATTTTTAATGGGAAAACACCAGAATAGTTACGAGAGGGGACACCAGCAGTGTTGAGTACTGAGGAAACTTCCCCAGTGTGTAGGATGGATATGGACTTATGAGGGTCTCTTCTGTAACTGAACTTCCTAAGTTATACCTCATGTTCTATGTGTCCTTTGTTTAAAACAAGCTTAGACAGACAGCCCAGGCTGGTCTTGAGCTCCAGTCCTCATGCAGCCGCCTCTGGAGCACTGTGAGTACATGCCATGCACCTACTCTCAGCTTTGTTCCTTTTCAGTATAGTGACTGTCACATAATAAAGATATAAAAAGACAGTATAAAGGGTACTGTCACTTAAACCCTAAGAAATGGCACCCTGTCCTTGCGGCCATCAGTTTGCTGCTTCAGAGGCTCAGTACTCCATCTCTCACCACTCACCAGCAGACAGTACTGCCCTCAGCAGCTTCCCAAGAACTACTGGCTTGTCCTGTTTTATGATGATGTATTCATTTTCTTGAAGGAACAAAATTTCCACATAATGTGAGATATAGTAAATATAACTTCTATTAAAGTACGAATAATACATGTGACATGAGGAACCTGGGATTATCTAAAAAAAAAAAAACATGAAAAATACATTTCCATTTGTATGTAAATCATAAACAATGCTTACATCTGTAGCCTACCAAAGTGCATTCTACTCAGTGAACTAACAAACTGAAACAAATTAGCTACTTAGCAGAAATTAGTTGAGAATATCCTAAATTAACCATTAAGATACCCAACCTATTCTATGTGTGTCTACAGTAACTGTTATTTTTAATGGCATTCAAATGCTGGAAGAATTCCCCAGTTGCATCTACCAAGAAGAAAGCCATTCATCCTTAAGGGACTAAGGAGGCCTACTTAAGATTCATAATTAAGCAAAGAATCTCAAGTTACACTGACCCATTAATGTGGCCTCCCCTTTGCATGCCCGCAGCTGCTCCATTCCCACTACTGAATAATGAGGCTTTCTCCCTTGTCCCTCCATGCAGCCCCACCTCACTCTGCTTGCTAGACACACAGATCTTTTAGCTGTGATGGAGCTTTGGTCTCTTCTCTCCTTTCACTGAGTTTCATTCCACATTAAAAATATAAATACCTGAGGTATTTGCTAACACTCTATCCCCCTGTAGAAGCATTCACCCATGCTGTTTTAAGCCAATGAGCCTTAGAGCAGTCCTGTGAGATTTAGATGAATCACGTTATTTTTATTGACTAAAGTTACGCATTGAGAAGCAGAAGAATGACACAAAATGTGCTTGCTACAGAAATAAAAACTCAGCTTCAATTAATTATTATTCAAGTTGCAATTATTTAAATACTATAGAAATTCTAAATATCATCTACTGGGCATCAATAAACAAAAAGAAGTAGGATCTAAATTGTCAAATATTCTCAAGTTTCATAATATGCCTAGTTATCCTAAATTATGTCCACACCATAAACAAACATACAGCAAGATCCATGTCTTGAATGAGAGGTTGAAATAGACAAATCTTAAGGGTTTTTCCAATTATAATAATGTTCTATCTATTAGTTAAGTACAACAATCACTTATTAAAGAAATAAAATTTTACAAATTAATAAAAACCCTAATGTGTGTGGTAACATTTTTATTCTCAGAGTCTATCTACTTAAAGATATGAACAAATCTCCCTTAATGATGAACTATCATAGTGTAAATATCAATTTTCCTGTTGCAGGGAGGACACTAACCCAGAAATACAGCAACAGCCCAAGGAAGTGCTCATTAGCACTACTCCAGTGGTTCTAGTGAATCCTGACTAAGTAGATGCCAAGCTAATCCAGGATTTGTGTAGCTCTGAAAGGAAACTTATCTTCTAGTTTTGATGCTAAATCTAGTTAAGGAGCCTACAAAACAATTAACCTGGAAAATATTAAGCTATCAACATATATTCTAATATTATTTGTACTGGGTTTTTATTTGTTTCTTTGTTTTGGTTTTTTGGTTTTCCGAGGCAGGGTTTCTCTGTGTAGCCCTGGCTGTCCTGGAACTCACTCTGTAGACCAGGCTGGCCTTGAACTCAGAAATCCACCTGCTTCTGCCTCCCGAGTGCTGGGATTAAAGGCATACACCACCACTGTCCAGCATACTGGCTGGTTATGTGTGTCAACTTGACACAAGCTGGAGTTATCACAGAGAAAAGAGCCTCTCTTGAGGAAATGCCTCCATGAGATCCAGCTGTAAGGCATTTTCTCAATTAGTGATTAAAGGGAGAAGAAGGCTCGGCCCATTGTGGGTGGTACCATCCTTGGGCTGGTAGTCCTGAGTTCTATAAGAAAGCAAGCTGAGCAAGCCAGAGGAAGCAAACCAGTAAAGTAACATCCCTCCGTGGCCCCTGCATCAGCTCCTGCCTCCAGGTTTCTGCCCTGTGTGAGTTCCTGTCCTGACTTCGTTTGGTGATGAACAACAATGTGGAAGTATAAGCTAAATAAATCCTTTCTTCTCCAACTTGCTTCTGGGTCATGATGTTTGTGCAGGAATAGAAACCCTGATTAAGACATTACTCAACATATAGACTGTTTTCTAAGTCAAAGAAAAGCAAAATATTAAATACCTAAAACTAACATATTTCACTGACCCGCAAAACCTTCTTTCATTAGAGTTCTTCAATCCTTAAAACTAATTTTTCATCTGTCCTACGTACACTGTGTTTGATATAGCTCCTTTAAAAACCACCAACTTGCTGGGTGGTGGTGGCACATGCCTTTAATCCCCAGTACTGAGGAGGCAGAGGCAAGTAGATCTTTGTGAACTTGAGGCCAACCTAGTCTACAGAGCTAGTTCCAGGACAGTCAAGGCTACACAAAGAAACCTTGTCTCAAAAAAACCAAAAAAGAAAAACTGAGTGGAGATATGGTTCAGTGGTTAAGAATGCCTGTTGTTCTTCTAGGAACCCAGGTTCAATTCCTAGCATACATATATAGTGGCTCACCACCATCTGCTCACAACTCTAGTTCCGAAGGCTCTGACACCCTCTTCTGGTCTACCTGAAACCAGGCATACATCTGTGCCATCCATTCATGCAGACTGTAGTAGTTTGAAAGAGAATAGCCTCATAGGTCCTAGGGCCCCAGCAAATGGAACCATGTGAAGGATTAGGAGGTATAGACTTGCTGGAGGAAACGTGTCTCTGGGATGGGCTTTAAGGTTTGAAAAGCCCATGCCAGGCCCAATCTCATTCTCTCTCTGCCGCTGTTCCAGCACCATGCTTGCCTCTGCTACCATCCAGCTCCTGACCACGATGGTCATGAACCAACACTCTGAAACTGTCCAAAAGTCCCTGACTGAATGCTTTCTTTTATAAGTTGTCTTTGTTGATCATGATGTTTCACCACAGCAATGGAGACACAGGCAAAACACCTACAACATAAAAAAGTTCTAAACTAAAATATTCTAAACTGCAAAAGTTCTAAACTGCAAATGTTGACTAGTAACTGTCATAAATAAAAATTAACTGAACTCCTTTATGTGATGGGGAAATCCTTAAAGAGATCTACATTGTCACCTTAATCAATATGGTAAGAATACAAGTCAGGTAGAAACAAGTGGATGCGAGACTCAAGGTCATGCTGGCTACATAGTCAGTGTGAGGTCAACCTAAATAACATGATATCCTGTCTCAGAAAGAAGGAAATAGATATGTATATACATTCACATGTGTATGTATGTATATATGACCAAAAAGGGAAAAAATGTTATGTCTTGCCGGGCGTGGTGGCGCACGCCTTTAATCCCAGCACTTGGGAGGCAGAGGCAGGCGGATTTCTGAGTTCGAGGCCAGCCTGGTCTACAGAGTGAGTTCCAGGACAGCCAGGGCGATACAGAGAAACCCTGTCTCGAAAAACCAAAAAAAAAAAAAGTTATGTCTTAGATTATCTTCAGAAATGCACAGCATCTAAAATATTGTCTGCGTACGTTTTTCAGCAGACGGCTAAGTACTAGGAAGGATTTCCTCGTCTTAAGGGCAGTACAGCACAATCAGGAGTTCACAGCATTACTCACTAGAACCATTTTAAATAGCAAACTATCGCATGGAAATCTTAAGAGTTAAAAAGGGAGGGCTGGTGAGATGGCTCAGTGGGTAAGAGCACCCGACTGCTCTTCCGAAGGTCCAGAGTTCAAATCCCAGCAACCACATGGTGGCTCACAACCATCTGCAACGAGATCTGGTGCCCTCTTCTGGAGTGTCTGAAGACAGCTACAGTGTACTTACATATAATAAATAAATCTTTAAAAAAAAAAAGAGGCAGGAGGATTGTTATTTAAAAAAAAAAAAAAAAAAAAAAAGAGTTAAAAAGGGAAAGCCAGGCCGGACGGTGTTGGCGCAGGCCTTTAATCCCAGCACTTGGGAGGCAGAGGCAGGCGGATTTCTGAGTTCAAGGCCAGCCTGGTCTACAAAGTGAGTTCCAAGATAGTCAGGGCTACACAGAGAAACCCTGTCTCAAAAAAAAAAAAAAAAAAAATAGAAAGCCAGGTGTAGCAGTGCAGACCTTTGATCCTAACCCTTGGGAGGCAGGAACAGGTGGATCTCTGTGAGTTCAAGGCCATCCTCATTTGGTCTACAGGGTGAGTTCTGAGATAGCCGGGGCTACACAGAGAAACCCTGTCTCGAAAAAACAAAGCAAGGCGGGGGGGTGGGGCGGGGGGGAGGAGAGAGAGAGATTTTAAAATAGAATTATAGTGTCATTTTTAGAATTATTTTTTAAATTATTAATCCTTAAAATAAAGGGACAGTTCCAATGTGACGTCTTAATTTGTTTCCTCCACTGACCAGAGTTGAAACACTCACTTAAATATGGAAGGGATGCTTTTCTGCTAGTCAACTACCTTGATATTTCCATGACATTTAAAGAAATTTACAGTGAAATGAACATAAGAAAGGTTGGGAGAATGAAACCCATAAAGCTCTGTGTTCCCTAGTGTGGTGTTGTGATAAAAAGAAATACACATCTACCCTCTGTTTCAGCTCCTAAAACTCTTGAAATCACCAGTAGTAAGTGCCTTTTCTATGCTCAGAAATAATGGATGGCTGGGCCTCCTGGAAAAGCCTGGGACGGGGGCTGCTTTCGAGTCTCATTCCTCAATCTCCTGGGAGAGGAGAAAGCCTGAAGACTGAGTTAATTGCCAGTGACCAATGGTATAATTAATCACAGCTATGTAATGAAGCTGCCTGTCTAGTGTTGGAGTCACAAGGCAAGGCACCCGACATGAAGATAAGGCTATCGTGGATACTCCAGCTTCAGGTCAGCCACTGAAATGGATACCCTTGCCTGTGCCACACAGGAGAAATGAGCCGTTTCACAAAGCTGTTTTGTGATCGACGACGGATCATGAAAAAGTTTTAAGTGACTGTGTTGGGGTTGATTGATTGTGTAACAAAGGTAACTGATGTGGACTTGTGGTACAAAGGAAAGAAACAACTTTAAGGTCTTCACAAAGCCTGACAGTACAGGAGAACTAGCAAACAAACCAACCAAAGCACAGGAGATAGGGAAGAGCAGCAGATAAGTAAATCCCACCTTATCCATAAAAAAGGACCTTACATGCAAATAGACTTGGCAGGATAAGTAACTCAGTGGTAAGGTGATAGTTTAGCATGTTTGAGGCTCTGAATTCAATTCCTGGCCTTGGGGAGGAAGTGTTCCCATCAAAGAAGTGAAAAGCCACAGAACCTAGGAGAATTTTAGCAGATATCTTAAAAAGATCTCTTTTACAGAATATAAAAAAAAGCTCCTGGTTAGGTATAGTAGCACAGGCCTATAACTACGAATGTGGAAGGCTAATACAGGAGCATCAGGGGAGGGAAGAGGGAGACAGACTAGGGGTGCTTGTAAGAGGGAAGAGAAGATGGTTTCTCCGTCAGAAAGCAGGCCAAGGAAAGGATATATCCCAAACATGACCACATCCTGAAGAGGGGTGGCTGTTATCTTCTAAGTCACATTACACAGAGCCGTACTAGTAACTGCACACGCTTCTCTGTTAAATCTCTAAAGTCTAAGGCTGTAAGATGGGAACAGAATGTTCCAGGCTGGTCTCAGCTGTGTTCTGCCTGAGTATTAAGAGAAGGCTCTCCTCTGGGACAGAAAAAGAAAGAGAAAGCCATACTCCCTGAGGTCAGCAAGGAACTCCCCAGAGGAAGGAGGATCTTTAGGAACAAAAGCCCTTACTATGATCTCCAATTACTCTGTCCCACATACAAGTCTGGATAATTCATTTTATTTAGTATGATAGAAAATGATTTTTCCTAGCAAAACATAACATTACTAAAAAAACTAGGTCTGGCTCCAACATCACATTGCCCTCAAAATCCTGATGGGTGTGGTGCATGCTCCTTTCATGGCAGCAGTCTGGAGGCACAGGCAGGTCGACCTCTGATCACTAGTGAGTTCCAGGACGGCCAGAGATGAATAGAGAGACCCTGCTTCAAAAAACAAGACAACAAGTGTATCCTCAAAGGACGACTCGTTGGAAAGTATGGGAAAGAAGATAAAGGAGAAGAAAGGAGGAGGGGGAGGGAGATTTTCAACAAAGCAATACAAATTCTTTGTGGGAGTGGACAAAGTGCTTGCCATGCAAGCATGAGGACATGGGTTCAGGTCCCTAGAACCCACATCAAAGGGCAGCAAGGCAGATGTGACAGCCACCTGTAACTTCAGCACAAGGAATCTCTACGATGGCTAGCTAGCTGGCTAACTAGAACTGGCCAGCTCTGGGTTCAACAAGAGACTGACTCAACAAAGGAAGTAGAATGTGATCAAAGATGTGCAAAGTCAACTTTGGGCCTCCATACGCATGTGCACGGACACACACACACACACACCACACACTCATGAAAAACTTTAGGCTGGGTGTGGTGGCTGGCACAAACCTTTGATCCCAGCACTGTGGAGTGAGAGGCAGAAAGATCTCTATGATTTTGAGGCAAGCCTGGTCTACAGAGCATTCATGTGTTGTTCCCTATCTTAAGAATGAAAACCCAGCCGGGCGTGGTGGCGCACGCCTTTAATCCCAGCACTCGGGAGGCAGAGGCAGGCGGATTTCTGAGTTTGAGGCCAGCCTGGTCTACAAAGTGAGTGCCAGGACAGCCAGGGCTATACAGAGAAACCCTGTCTCGAAAAACCAAAAAAAAAAAAAAAAAAAAAAAAAAAAAAAATGAAAACCCAAAGTACAATGTTACTAGGATAGATGTCATAAAGAGCCAAAAATGTCCACATCTCCCTTTTGAAGGATCAGAGAGCAGGCAGCATGCTCAGTGAGGCCTGAGTTTGATACTCAGCACTAGGAAGAAAAGCATTCATCAGTATTCTTTTTCAAAGGAAAACAGGAACATAATACTTCCCCCAAATGTATAAAAAGCACAAATATATGTACAGTCATCATTTTGGTTAAATGCATTTTTTAAATATATACTTCACAAAAATGAGGTACTATTTCTTTCTGAAAAGATTCAAGACTCTTCCGATTTCGGGCGGTTTGTCTAGAGGCTGCCTTGAAAGCCACCCTCCCAGAGCAAACCTCTTCCTGTTTGTCAAGTGTGTGTTTACTTTCACATCTGCTTCAAACGATAAAAGCAACAATGGGGACACCAACCACAAGACTGTGTCCTACCAACCCGGAAATGACGCTATAAACCCAGACTTGCTGTGAAATGGGTCTTCAGAACACTCACACACAGGCTAACATGCAAATAAAAACTTAAAAAATTTACAGTGTGAGTCTGAATCAAACCCAAAGGTCGACACTGGACAAAACTGCACTACACATTTACATACAACCATTATACAGACACAAAGACATCCAATTTCAGTAGACAAGGGTACAGGTAAGGTATAAAAATACAAAGGCTCAGAGGGTAGGTGAGCTACACAAGCCTAGCAACCGGACTTCAAACCCTAGAACCATATAAAGAAGAGAACTATGCCACAGTTTGCCTCTGCCCTCCACACAAGCAAACATCATACACATGTACACACACACACACACACACACACACGACTACAATAATAAAAATTAATCAGAGATACTTAGCAGGAGCTGGGTGGTGGTGGTGCATGCCTTTAATTCCAGCACAGGGGAAGCAGAGGCAGGTGGATCTCTGTGAGTTGGAGGCTAGCCTGGTCTACGGAGTGAGTTCTAAGACAGCCAGGGCTACACAAACAAAACCTAGTCCAGCACAGCCAGGCTATGTTACACAGAGAAACCCTGTCTAAAAAAAAACAAAAAACAAAAACATATATATATATATATACACACACACACACATATGTGTATATGTGTGTGTATGTGTATTTAAGAGCACCTAGAGTGACTGCAAACATCTGCAATCTCAACATTTCAGAGATGCAGGCAACAGAGCCACAAGTTCAAAGTCACCCTCAACTACATAGCAAGTTTCAAGGCTAGCCTGGGGGTACATGAGACTGCCAAGAAAGAAGGAAGGAAGGAAAGAAGGAAGAGAGGGAGGGGGAAGGAGAGCCAGCCACATTAGATAAATGTTACTTCTTCTCTTTTTCCTTTGATAAAATCTGTATGATAGGCACATACTATGCATGTATTTCCTAAAATATGATTATCCTCATTTTACACACACACAAATACAGCTTTAGAAAAGGACTTTCACAAGACAACAATGATAGAGAACTCATCAGCTTTGACAGAAGGTTTACATCCAAAGCTCCTATCCCCGACAAGCAAAAGGGCCTCAGTAAGGACTTCACTCTTAATGCCAATTTTCAATTGTGTGGTTCTGGACAAGCTACTCAGCTTTTAACTTGTTTCCTAAACTGTGAATTGAGATTAATAACACTCCAGTAACCTGGGGTGAGGCTTAACTATGAAAATCATCATGACGGCCAGGCCTCTGGTGTCTAAGTATTTCACAGACACCTAAGGATGTGGCTCATAGTAGGATGCTAGCCTAGCATGCACCAGCCCCTCAAGAAAAAAAAAAAAATCACATTTGACTTCCTATATTTAACTCATTTAATCACCATAACATTAAAGGTATAGAACATCCCTACCATTATAGAATGAATTAAATATTACAGATGTGAGTTAACCTGCCCATGGCCATGACTTTGGGTGGCATAAGTGAAATTTAAAACAAAGCATTCCACCCCAAAGCTGTACTCGAACGTCTACATTATATCTACAAAGTATAAAGTACAAAGCCTGGACCACGTAAGCAAGCAGTGATCACTGACACTGTTTACCTGGCACACTGAGCAGGCTCCAGTAAATACTGCTGGTGATATGCTGAGAGAGTAGAACACCCAGGACGTTACCACAGGCTGACTCTGCCTTTTCTCTAAGTATGTGCTTTTCCACACACAACAAAGTCACTCTTACACTTCTAGTCCTACTACTAATACCAGATCTCTGGATTCCTTTCGGGCAGGCTCACGCCCTCTACCTTCTTTTACAATCACATATACTCACAGGACCCTGCTCATCCTAGACAATATGCAGTAAATTAGTGAGTAATACCCTTCCTGCCCTCAAAATCCTTCCAAGAGCCCAGTCAAAATCCTTCCAGGAGTCTCAGTCTCTTGCCACATCTTGAGAACAATGGAGGCCCACATGTTAGGAATCCCAGTGGTTATGTTCCACTCCAAATAAAATATAATCCTGTAAGCCTAATTTTAGGAACAAATCGGGGGTGGGAGAATATAAGAAGTCAGATTTAGCACAAATGGGAAAAACCTGAGCATTAGACCAACAACGGGAGCTCATTATCTTTCTCTTCTTTCCTAATTTAAATCTTGAGATTCATTTTCAAGAGCTAACAACATATGTAACCCCCAAGGATCCATGGATGGCTAAAGCCAATGGGAAAAGGTAATTGGGAACAGGATATTCACAATGCCGACGTTCCTCCACAAATACTAAAAACATAAACCACTACACAGAAATCTGTGGGTTACTACTTTAACTAGGTGACCAAAATTAGCAGCATTAATTGTGGGACAGCCTGACATTATGAACTTTCCAATGTGATGCAAATCGAGGAACACAATGTCACGCTAAAGTCTTGCCAAAATATTTAACCTATGTCTAATCAAACCTACAGAGATAAATTTCCAGTTTATAGGAAATAAAACAAAGAGAAGAACAAATTAAACAAAGACTCAAGGGAACAATCAAGTACATTCAGAATAGAACATTCTACAACCAGCTGGCACCAAGACTTATCAAAGTACACAGGTAAATCCTGTTCCAGATTAAAGGAAACATGACCAGATATTTACATTTAAAAGTCTAACTACCACTTCTGAGATGGCTCAGCAAGTTGCATGCAAGTCTGGCAACATGAGTTCAATTCCTGGAAACTACATAAAGGTGGAAAAAGGAGAGAACTGACTCCACAGTGTTGTCTTGGACCCTTATACATGCACCCACACATACACGTTTTGGGAGTATAAAGTGCTATAACTTCTCCAACTTTCTTCCTAAGAAGATATACAGGATAGATGAAGGAAAGAAAGAAGGAAGGAAGGAAATAAGAATCTAGAAACAAGAGCCGGGCGTGGTGGCGCACGCCTTTAATCCCAGCACTCGGGAGGCAGAGGCAGGTGGATTTCTGAGTTCGAGGCCAGCCTGGTCTACAAAGTGAGTGCCAGGACAGCCAGGGCTACAAAGAGAAACCCTGTCTCGAAAAATGAAAAAAAAAAAAAAAGAATCTAGAAACAAAATTATAGCACAGACTTAAATCTTAATTATCGTAACATTCACATCACCTTATGCATCCTGTCATAGGTCTAGTTAATACACTAAACCGTATCTAAAGGGCAGTCAGGGCACTAGCACTACTAACCTGTGCTTTCTAGAAGCTGACAGCCTTACTGTGAGTACCAGGATCAGATGCTATACCTGGCAAAGAGCATGCAATGCTACAATAAACCAATAAACCTTCAAAGAAAAAAATATCTCTGGAATATCTCCTTCCCCAAAGTATGTCTCCTTTCATTTTATCTACTTGGTAACAACTGACTTTTCTCTACCTTACAAAATTTATCGGAGACTATGGAAACATAAAATGCATGTTTTGCCTGTAAGGAACATAGGGTATGATTTTAAAAACAAAATACTGCTTCCATTTCCACTGAAAAAGCTACTAATAGACTATGTGGATGTTCTCGCCTCCCAGAGCAATTGTGTTATTTTGAGTGTTGAGGATGCCAAGAAAGCTGGAAGGTTTAAAAATAACCTAACAAAGAGCTCATTCCAACACCAGATGGAAAAAAAACTACTCTAAAGACATGTGAGTGGGAGGACATATACACAATATCATAGACACCATGCAAAAAAAGGGGTGTGATTACGTAATGCTACTAGGATTGGCAGGACTCTGCAGGTAGGAAGCGACCAACAGTGTCACTTCTCTGAATCTTTTTTTTTTTTTTTTTAAGAGAGAATGGGCAAGAAACAGCAAGTGGGTGACAGAAAGGAAGGAAAAAGACTTCGCTGTAAAGCTGCGTTCATGTGTCCCTGTTACACGCTGAAATGGTTGCCAGGTAAAATTTGAGGGCTTAAATTCCTGGAGCCCGTGACAGTTCTGTCTGTGTGTCCATCCATATGGCCGAAAACAAGGGGTGGGAGGGGTGGGCGTCAACAATCCATACCTAGTGCATTAGCAAGGTGAAGTATCTTCACGTGAATGCATGTAGCACTTTAAATTGGCAACTTAAAACACACACAGAAACTCAACTGAAACACATACACATAACTCAGGTGGCACGTACGTTAAAAGAGCATTTCTTTATAAAGTGATATACGCAAACACACGCTTATGATGTCACTGTGAGTACCAGTTTCATGCGGCGTTTCTGGTAATTAAGCAAATGCTCCACAGCTGGCAAGAAGGCCCCCTGGGGACAGCCCTCGCCATAAGCGCGAGGACCTGAGTGTGGATCCCCGGTACCCACACAGATGAGTGGCCATAGGAGACTGAGGGACAATAATGAGGCAGCTACTGGTTATTTTCTATTTATCAACATAAACTCATGGTCATAGTTCTTACCCATTTCATCAGCTCATCCTCCCTCCCCTTCCAATTCCCTCAGCCAAGATTCCTGTAACCATGCCTAAGCTCCAATGTTACATAGCTAAAAACACTTCTCTCTCTCAACAGGTCACACTGGGAATCAAGAATGACTGGAGTCGTGGCGCACGCCTTTAATCCCAGCACTTGGGAGGCAGAGGCAGGCGGATTTCTGAGTTCGAGGCCAGCCTGGTCTACAAAGTGAGTTCCAGGACAGCCAGGGCTACACAGAGAAACCCTGTCTCGAAAAACCAAAAAAAAAAAAAAAAAAAGAATGACTGGAGTCAAGATTAACTAAAAGGAAGTGGTTCAAAGAATCCACAGACATGGAAGGTAAAGAATAAGAATTCAGCAAACAATGTCTAACCCACATGGATTTATCCTGAGGTAATGAAGAGACAACTAAAAAAAACACATAAGTGGTTTTCATAAATGAAATAGTAGAATAAAAAAATAGAAAAATGAGGGGCTGGAGAAATGGCTCAGTAATTAAAAGCACTGACTGTAGCCGGGCGTGGTGGCGCACGCCTTTAATCCCAGCACTCGGGAGGCAGAGGCAGGCGGATTTCTGAGTTCGAGGCCAGCCTGGTCTACAAAGTGAGTGCCAGAGAAACCCTGTCTCAAAAAACCAAAAAAAAAAAAAAAAAAGAAAGAAAAGAATAAAAAAGCACTGACTGCTCAGTGGACTCTGGCTTGGTTCCCAGCACCCACACAGCAGCTCACAAACACGTTACCGCAGTTCCAGGGGATCTGATGCCCTCTTCTGTGGACATCAGACATACATGTGGTTCGCATACATACATGCAGGCAAACACTCATACACATGAAATAAAAACAAAATTTAAACTATATTACAATGAACACAATGCTAGAATTTCTATAATGAAAGGACATTAAAGGTAGCAACCAGCTATAAAGAGAAAGGTAATATTTGCACATCATGCCCCCAGTTTCTCTATTCAGGCGGCATATTTACTTTCAATTACTTTGGGGGACATTGATGACGATTAATAAGTAAGAGAAATTAAGGTCCCCTCAAGTTATTCTTAGCACACAGTGGTTTTCTTATTCTCAAATAATTATCATTTTAATTCCTAAATAATTCAAGGTGTTTGAATCTTATTTAAATAAAAATAATTCAGGAAAATAAGTGTAAACAAACTTTAATCATAATCTAATCCCTGTACGCTCTCCTGGAACTGGTATCTGAAGCACCAGCAAGCTTGTTCTGAATGAGATCCCTCGTCTTCCTCCTAATGCCTCCAAATTCTGAACAGTACTCGTGACTAGAGGTTTTTTCTTTATCCTTCTCACTGTACATTCATTAAATAGCAGCAGAGGAAACCAAAATACTAATCTAACTCAGTGTGCTCTCCACAGTATCTGTTATACTGCACTTTACCAAACACACCATGAATTCCCTCATAAAAAACGAACACATAGCAAAGCCACAGCGCAGGTGACACATCAAGAAATATAACTGACAACAAAAAAAATAACACATACACTTGGCATCTGGCTCCCCCTCTAGCTAAAAGCTATCATAAACGCATCAAAGCACTGCCTTCTAGTAATTCTGGATTATTTTATAAATAATGTCTGTAATTCATCAACAAAATGGGGAAATCCTTGTAAAAAATCTCATCTTTGCAGATTTTACTCGGACAAAAAAGCAAAACCATTCATAAAAGAGGAGTTGAAGCTGTTCTTACTTAGCTCACAAACAAAACAAAATGACTGATGTCATGCCCAGGCCCTTGGTGGGGGAAAAACATGTCCTATGGAAGTATTGATGAGTCCACATCTGAATATGCATTTGACAATCACGAACCCAGTAAGACTCCTGGAAAAGTACACTGGCAGCTCTACCAGTGAGCACCAGCCTGCTCCTTAGATAACAAGGAAACAGACTGAGTCTAAACATACTGATTTCAGAACCACACTCCGGCCCTGATATTTTCAAGTCATGAAAACACCAATTTTATATATTCAAAAAGTAATGAGAATGGTGTTGGAGAGATGGACGTATCAGTTACAAGCACTGGTCACTCTTCCAGAGGATCTGAGTTCAATTCCCAGTACTCACATAGGCGCTAACAACTGTCTATAACTCCATTCCCTCCCACAGACATACATGCAAGCGGGCAAACACACCAATACACATAAAATAATTATTTTTAAAAATAAAAATGAGAAAACTCTACACATCCCAACAAAATTTATAGGTAGCATATTTTAGATCCCAATCTGATGACAAGATGATGCCCCTATTCTGACCTGTCCAAAGGTACCAGGCATACACAATCTGTTATCAAGGTATCTGCAAAAAAAACTCCAAGAATCTCGTGGCTTTTAGACAGTGCCTGGAACAATTTAACTCTGAAGCTTTCTTAGGAACAGGAGGAAGGAAAGCAAATAGCATCTTAATTGCACTGTCTTTCAGAGTATGAATTTGTATGAAATAAAGACCATGAACTCTGGGACTGGAGAGATGGCTCAGTGGTTAAGAGCACTTGTTGCTCTTGCAGAGGACATGAGTTCAAGTCCCAGAACCCACATGATAGCTAACAACCATCTGTAACTCCAGTGCCAGATGATCAGATACCCCTCTTTTGACATCCAAAGTCATCAGGCATACACAGGGTACACAGACATCTATGGAGGCATAAAAAGACATAAATACCCTCTAGGTGGTAGTGGCCTCTGCCTATAGTTCTAACATTCAGAAGCCTGAGGCCAAGGGATCAGCAGTCCGTGGCCACTATGGATAACTGAGTTTGAGGCCAACCTGAACTATATGACCATACCCTGTTTCAAAACAGCATACACACTGGCCAACCATCAACTGAGGAATGAGAAAGCCAGATACATAAATTTCAAGACTGTTAAAGTTGAGCCAGGTGTAATGGCGTATAAAAAAGGGCAGTGGCCAGCCATGCCTTTAAATCCCAACACTCAGGAGGAAAAGGCAGGCCATCTGCAGCCTGGTCTATAGAGTGAGTTCCAGGACAGCCAGGGCTACACAGAGAGATCCTGTCTCAAAACAAAAACAAAAACAAAAACAAAAAAGAAGCAAATAAACAAAAAACCAAAGAGGGAGAGAGAGAAAAAAGAAGGCAAAAGTACAAACTTCTTCAAAAAGGAGCAAAATTAAGATGAAAAGAATTACATAAAGGATATGTATATCCTGCTTCACTAAAAGGATCAAACCAACTGAAAATCTTCTGCCAGGACTAATAGGAAAACAGTAATGAGCAACTGCATGGAGAATAGTTTATCCCCAAGAGTGTATAAACTCACTATAATAACACTCAAGATACAACGTAACCATTTCTTGCAACTTTCCCTAAAAACAGAAGGAACAAAATAGCAGCTGTGAAATCACCAAACTAAAATTTATTAAAAAAAAAATTAAAAACACAACCTCCAGCATCTCTGGAAAACACGAAAACAAACAAAAACCTTATTAGTTTCTACAGACTAGTCATTTATGTCAGGGGACAGTTCAAGGATGGAACAACAGGATGGCAATTGCTGTCCAGTGGCCAGAAATCAGCCCGTCAGCGATTTGCTTCCCGTGAGATCACTTTCTCTCTAGAGCCCGCCAATCCCCCGGGAGGACGACCCTCTTTGGGCAGAAGCTCCCTCCAGGAGGATCCACCTGGTAATGAAACGAGAGGGTGAGCCGAGCTCCAGAAATCTCCACAGGTACAGGCAGCCCAGCAAGCCAGGGAAAGATTTCCAAGCCGACAGATGCGCGAACTGAAAAAGGAGGTCAGGGAGCTGAGAGAATAGCATTAACCCTTGGCTCGCTGGGACCCCTGAAGATCGCGGAGCAAGGCACTGGATCCTGAGGGCTCTGAGATTTGATTTGATTTTTTTTTTTTTTTTCTAAGATGCAGGATCTATGGCGGGAAGGCCTGGGAGTGCGGCGAAGCTCCCCAGGCCCTCGGATTCCGCCTGACTTCTCGGGTCTGCCCAGCTTCTCCATCACCAGGGGCTCGCTCCGCTCCGCAGCGGCACCCAGCACCTTCGCGGTCCACCGCACCGCTGCCCACCTGGTTTCCTGCCAGGGCTCCCGCCCACCGCACGGTGACTGACAGGCCGGCGCGGACGGACGACCCCTCCGCGGGAAGACACCCCACGCCTAACTTTGAAACGCGGGGCTCCCCCGCTCTCCTCAGCGGCGCCCGGACCGCCGCCCCCTCCCTCGGCTCCTCGGGCCGCTTCCCACCTCCAGCCCCGGGCTCCCCGCGTGAGCTCGCGCCCCGGCTCCCGGGCCTGCAAGGGGGCTGGAGACAAAGGCTGCGGCGGCGGCCGCCCGGACCGTCCCCTCGGGGCCAGCGCCGCCCCCACCCCACCGGCTCGCGCGCCGCGGCTTCGCCTCGCCTCACCCGGGGTTCTCGGCCGGGGCTCCCGCGCCGGCCGCAGCTTCAGCCCGACGAACAATGGCAGGAGGCGGCGCCCGCGTCCGAGGCTCCGGCCCTCTGCGGCTCCGGGGCTGGCGGGCTGCAGGCTGGCTGACTAAAGCCGCCGGCGGAGGGAGGGAGCGAGGGAGAGAGCGAGCGAGCGAGCGAGCCAGCGAGCAGCCCCGG
Organism: Mus caroli; assembly: GCF_978045245.1. Classification (NCBI taxonomy): domain Eukaryota; kingdom Metazoa; phylum Chordata; class Mammalia; order Rodentia; family Muridae; genus Mus; species Mus caroli. Next base: position 25,771,624 of record NW_028227261.1, on the reverse strand, counting down.
CGCGCGCCCTCCCGCCTTTCCTCCGCGAGACGAGGCCGGCGCGGCCCGCGGCCCGCCCGCGCCCCTCCCCCCCGGCTCGCCACAACATTGTAGTAAATTCCTATTGGGCCGTGCGGGAGGGAAGGAGGGGGCCGGGCCCGCGGCCCGCCAGAGCATTGGCTGAGGCCCTGTTCGGGCTCCCCGCGTCTTACCTCCCCCTCCCCTAGAGCGGTAAGGAGAGGGGAGGGGAAGGGGAGAGGGAAGGGGAGGGGAGAGTAAGGGGCTAGCTGCTGCGCGCACGCGCAAGTTGAACCCGGGCTGGAGCTGGAGACTGGGGGGGTTCTGGTCTCCAGCAGCGCGCGTGTGAAGAATGGGGCAGCTGGTACAGAGAAGGAAGGCGAAACCTTTCTCCCCATGGAGGGCTTGGGAAGAAGCCGTGATCTGGGGGGCAGCGGAATTCACACGTAGATGCTGTTGACCAGGCTACCCCAAAGGAAACCTTAAGTTTAGTAACCTTAGGTAAGTCACCTCGCCTCTCCGAGCCTCAGTTTACCCGCATGACCATCTCTCTAAGGCTCCCTTCCAACCCTGACATTCAATATGACTTTACCTCTCCTGGCAGCTATGTTAAGACCTGAAATGGAATCTTAAGTGTTGAGACCATGCCAAAGATTTCACCTGTCTTCTGTCGTCATTTAAGATTCCCCTATTTCTGCCTGCCATCCACGAAATTATAAGTAAGGCCTCCACGATCTGGTCCCCAGATGAATTTAGGGTTGCTCTGAGAAGTGCACACGAGTATATTTCTCTCTAGAAGTTTCAGAGGCCGCTTGACCCTTCTACATCCTGCCAGGCTGATGTCTGAACAGGCTGCCTCCCTACAGAGCAGAAAGAAGGTTCTGTTGTAAGGACATACTTAGAAGATAAGACCGGTTCTGCTGTTTCTTTTGAGAGATGGAGAAACCAAAGAAGAGAGGTTCAGCCCTGCCAGGATCAGAAGCCAAGCAACGTGACATCAGAGCCCACACACGCCAGCTAGACTGCCTCCTGGTATAAAAATCAAAGCCGGTTCACAATCTCAGCCCAGCCTCAGGAATCAGACTGCTCAGGTTCAGTGCTCCGTCTCAGCCCTCTCTAATTATTTGACCTTCTTTGTGCCTGGTTTCTGACCCCAAAAAAATAGAATAAAGGCTGGGAGTGGTGGCGCATGCCAGTATCCCTAGCTCTCGGGATGTGACAGCAGAAGAAACACAAATCCAAGGCCAGCCTCCACTACATTGTAAGGTTGAAGCCAGTCTGGGCCACATGAGACCCTGCCTCAAAAAAAGAGGGAAAATGGCAGTCCTACCTCATAGAGTTACTGTAACAATTAATTGTTTGTTAATTAACGAATCGATCAACGGGACTTAGAACAATTCCCAGCACATAGTAAGATCTCAGTTAAATGTTCATTCTTATTCTTATTCTTCTTAGACTAAAATATCAGCTAAGAAGTACGTGGCAGGCAGAGAACCGTTCCACTGTTGTCAGGTCTGAGAATATTTATATAATATCAGAAGTCGTAAAAACCCTGTGAGAACCACCTGACTGCCTAACACAGCCCATTCTGCGCAGCCTTCCTCTGTCCTAGTCACTGCACTTTTTGGTGTTTGCCCCTGACAGACAGCCTCCCATTTACTGACAACTGGTTGAATCTCTCAGATTGTTGCAGTCTAGATCCAGGAGACTGTAAACTGGAGAGGACAGGGACTTTGTCTTTATTATGACACAGAGCAATGCTGGAATATTAAATATTTATTGAACCAGTGAATGGACTGTCCTCGTTTTATTAATAAGAGACTCAAACAGTTTAAGTGATCTGGGCCAAGGAGCACCCATTCGTTCTTAAATATTCTGGTTCCCTGCTCTGAACTCTCAGATCCAGCAGAGCTTTTGATTGGCAAGTTCTAATCTGCCACTTCTGGACTCTCGGGCAGGAGAATCTGGTACCATGTAAGCTAGATTCTGAAAATCCATCACCAGACAGATCACTTCCTCCACTACCATGTTATCCAGGAAATTCAGATGTGTGGAGCTAACTGCCCTGTGTGCTAGCCAATGGCGCATCACCATCCTTGGGATGCTTGTAGAATTTGTAATATTTAGTAATCATCCCGCTGAAGAGAAGAATAGGTCTTAGGCTAGCAGCAAACATGAGAAACAAGGCGGGTGTAAATCACACCTGGATTCAAAGTGTTGTGCAACCACACACCAAAATCTGTTGGTCTAACTTTTAAAATCCCCAAGTCCTGGATTCCAGTGCCGGCCGTTCACTCTTAGCCTGCAGATGGAAGCATGTGGAGAGCCCTGTCTGTGCGGGAGAGATTTTCCTGTCAGTGCACACCACCACCTGTTACCTGTCTTATCTCCGAGGATGGCTGAGCTCAACCGATAATGAGGATATAAATAACACCCACTAAGAAAACAAAGAAACTATCCTTACTCCAGGGCCCGTCTGCCGAACCAGACCTCCAGTCCCAGCTCACCCTGCAGAAGCTCTCATTAGGCTCCAAGGGTAAAGGTCCCAAGCACAATCTCTCAGGCTAATTTCCTAGGCAGAAACACTTTGGCTCCATGCTTACATCTGGGTGGTGACTGTGCCAGGCTGCAGGCCCAGCAAAGGGTCCCTCAGGACCACCTCTATCCCATCTGCCAGCTGAGCCCCGTCACTACCTCCCCACTACAACCCTCCTGCTTCTTTCTAGGGAATATAGACCCTGCTAGCTGTCTGTCTGTTAGTCCCTGGAGCGGTCAAGAGCTCTAAGATTTAAAAAAGAATAAATAAAAGCATGAAAAGGGTCTTAATCTTTCCCCACTGCAAACTGAGCTCCCGAGAACACAAACACCAGCTGCATGAAACAGGATGAAATGAGACAGTGAAATTGGGGTAACCGGTATGGAGAGTCAGGGAGGGGAGATGAGGCCCCCAAGGACCTGGAAGGGATGGGATTGGAAGAAAGAGGGAGGGGACAAATGGAGTCTAACCCATGCTCAAATCTGGGTCAGGGGTGGATTAGGGGCACAGCTGGCCTCAAGCCTCAGTGATGGGGTTCATGGAGAACAGTCATCCATGGCGGGCTTTGAAAAGCTGGGCACATCAGCAAAATGTTCTAAACGGTCATTATGGAATTAAAACCAGCCCTGCGCTAACTGCACAGAGAGAACAGAGCAGAACAAGTCTCTCATATTCTCCTTACCATCAAACTTACACTGTAAACAATTTTTTAACTAGAGACTTTCAAATGCTAGGAAAACATTCTGCCGCTGACCTACAGTCTAAGTCTGTAGCCTAGGTTGATCTGTAACTCGAAGCAGTACTCCTGCCTCAGCTTCATGAGTAGCTAGGAGTACAAGCCTGGCTACTTTAGGCCTTTTAAACAAAAATGATAAATCAATCAAAGTATATGGGGATGGAAATTACTATTAATAAGAAGGAATGCCTTCCTAAGGGGATATTTTTATTAGGAGTACTCGAGTTTTCGAAAATACAGTTAAGAATAGATGTAGTTAAATAGAAATATAACTCACATAAAGTAACTAATGAGAAATATAACGACCTCAAGGTTGTGATAGAACACTTTCCCTTTGAATACCTTTCACACACGGGCACACACACATTTATACACGCACACATTTTCACTTATGTATATTAAGTTCAGTAATAGGCAATTGCTGCTTTTTTAGGTAGATTAAATATCACAGTATCATATGCCTCAGCCTACTGAGTCTTTGTTTTGCATGTGTGGTGTTCCTCTGTGCTTGTGTGTGCCTGTAAAGACCAGAGTGTGACATCAGATGTCTTCCTCTGTCTTCCACCTTTGTTTTGTTTTTTTGAGAAAGTCTCACTGAACCTGGAACTTACAGTTGTGGGTAGCCCAGCTGGCCAGTGAGCACCTGGGATCCACAGTCTCTGCCCTCTGCCTCCCCAAACCCCCAGCCCTGAGATTGCAGACACACACCACCATGCCCCAGCCTCTACATGAGACCAGACTCAGGTCCACATACTCATATGGCAAGCACTGTACCCACTGAATATCTCCTTAATCCCTCAGTCTAAAGTACTTCTGGGTTGTTGTTGTTGCTGCTGCTGCTGCTGCTGCTGCTGCTGCTGCTGCTGCTGCTGCTGCTGCTGTTTTTGAGACTGAGCCTCACTATGTAGCACCTGCTGGCCTGGAACTCACAGAGATCTGCTCTGTCTCATGAGTTCTCACCAAGAATGATTGGTTTTGTTCTTGTTTTTTGTTTTGTTGTTGTTTGTTTGTTTGTTTGAAAACTTATTGTATGGAACTGACTTTTCACTTAACAACAGATTACAATAAATATTTTAACAGTACTATAAATGTTCTGTAATTTACTTAACCCTCTTGTGGTCAAGTTAGGTTGTTTCCCGTTTCTTCTCTCATAAATGATACTTAACAACTATCCCTTTGTGTAAACTGTACCTGTGATTATTTTTTTAAGAGTACATTAAACATAGCATGTTATTTCTTTTAATTAAAGCATGCAAGGCTGCCTGGTCCCGACATTTCTGAAGCAAAAGAAGCTAGGTTTTGTATAACATTGTGTCTTTCATGTTTTTACCTCTTTGACGGAATGTAATTTTTTTTACTAAAAATTCTCTTAAGGGGCTGGAGAGATGGCTCAGTGGTTAGGAGCGATTCTTGTTCTTGGAGAGGACCTATATTTGGCTCCCAGGACCCATGTCAGGTGGCTCACAACCCCCTGGAAGTTCAGCTCCAGGGAATCTACTGCTGTCCTCTGCCTTTGCAGGCAGGCGCTTGCACTCGGGTGCCTATACCCACACACGGACACATATACAGAATTTTAAAAATAAAATAAATCTTGGGCTAGAGAAACAGTTCTGTGGTTAGAGCACTTGCTGCTCTTGCAGAGGACTTGGGTTCAGGTCCCAGAACCCACAGGGCAGCTTACAAATTCCAGTTCCAGAGATCTGATGCCCACTTTGTCCACCTCGGACAACAGTCATACATACATACATGCATGCATGCATGCAAACAAAATTCACATATGTAATCTTTTTTTTTAAATCTGAGGGGAGGGCATAGGGAACTTTCGGATAACATTTGAAATGTAAATAAAATATCTAATAAAAATTTTTGAAAAAAAACTAAAAAATAGAGTAAATCTTTTTAAAATCCTCTTTTAAAGTTTTCTATAGCCAAGAGTCGGGGGACATGCCTTTAATCCCAGCTTTCAGCAGGCAGAGGCCAGTGGATCTCTATGAGTTCAAAGCCAGCCTAGTCTAGGGAGTTCCAGGACAGCCAGAGCTACATAGTGAGACCATATCTTAAAAAAGCAAAAGAAAACCAGGGTCTTTCTGTATAGGCCTGGCTGTCCTGGAACTCACTCTGAAGACCAGGCTAGCCTTGAGAACTCAGGGATCCACCTAGCTCCCAAGTGCTGGGATTAAAATCTTGGACCACCATGACTGAGGAAATTTATTTTTAAGATAATTCTTTTGTATTTAAATAAATTTACCACTTATTAAAAGAAAATTACTAATGGAAGGTATGCTTACTTATTTTTACATGAATAAATCTATTTTGGCAGAATATTTGATACTGCAGGATTCAGACTATCTTCAATGTTTTTCATAGTTGATATATAGTTTGATTTTTATAATCACTAATTCTGAGAACGCTGCTTCACATAAATACATGGTACAAAATAGCACAAGTTTGTTTAGGTCATTTTCAGAAATTCTATCCTAATCTCAATCCAAATTCACTAAAGGATTTTTTTAAATGAAGCTCAAATCAGAAAAGCAAACAGCAGTGTGTGTGTGTGTGTGTGTGTGTGTGTGTGTGTGTGAGAGAGAGAGAGAGAGAGAGAGAGAGAGAGAGAGGAGAGGGTTGGGGGGGGCAGGGAGAGAGAGACAGAGACAGATGAGAGATTGATATTGATTCATATCCATGTAGAGGCCCAAAATTGACATTCAATGATTGGCATTCAGTGTCTTCCCTGATTGCTCCCACCTTATATATTTATATACTGAGGCAGAGCCTCTCAAACCAACCCCAGCACTTACCAGTCCAGCTAGTCTTGCTAGCCAGCCTGCTCCAAGGAGTCCCTGTCTCTGCCTCCCAGGAGCTGGGATTCTGTGTGCAACGTTTTCAGGTGGGTTCTGGGGATCTGATCTCCATTCCTCACCTTACAGGTTGCAGGGAAGCAGCACTTTATCCACTGAGTCATCTCCCCAGACCCTTAACTGGCAAGTTTAAAACTCAAACCTTATAATACAGTCCTAAGAAATGCTGATTTGGAGGAGCTTAGAGGACCACGCTGGCCTCAAACTTGCTGGGATCTGCTTGCCTTGGCCTCCAAGTGCTAGAATTACAAGGCCATGCCACCACACCCTCAGCTGTTGATACCGATTTGATCTTTACAAGCTGAGGAATAATCTGGGGAAATGCTAAAAACCTTTATTTTCTGTAACGAAACTAGAATGTTTCTGTAAGCACAGAAAACTTGGTGCAGTGAGTTCAAAATACTGCAGTTGATCACGTGTTGAAGTGTCCAGTCTAAGCCCAGGTGTCTCAGGCAGCACTCACTGACATCAAATGGGCAATGTGACCTTGCTAAATGTTCAGAACCGGGACTAAGAGGAATTTGCACAATGCCACACAGGCAAGTAGTGCCAAAAACACCCCAATTCCTGACATACCGGATTCCAGATATTTGGTTGTTAAGGATTCAGAAATCTACTATTGTCAACTTTTTGGTGACACTTATTTAATTATGCAATCATATACGGGGTTGCAATCTACAGTCGAAGGAGATGGCCCAGCAGTTAAAGGTATTTGCCACCAGGTCTAATGACCTCTGTTTGATCCCCAGGACCCATATGGAGGAAGTAAATGACTTCATGGTGCACTTACACCCGCCCACATAAATAAATAAATAAATAAATAAATAAATAAATAAATAAAATTCTTAAAAGCCATGGTCTAAGTTCACCTAATGTTAACCTGATTCAGCCTTTGGAGACCACCAAGCCCAAGCTACTAACTTGTTAGCAAGCTGAGAAATACAAAACACTTACCCAAGGTCACCCAACACATTAACAATGGAACCCAAGCTTGAACCCACATTTTCCAACTGTTACTACAGGATGCTGCTCACAGCTTCCCCCACCCCCACCCCCAAGTCCATCTATATTTACTCTACAAAGCTAGAGGCCAAATGAAATTCTACAGCCAGCCAGGCTTGATGACATCTTCATGTAATCCTGAGACAGGAAGATACTGAGTTTGAGACCCATTAAGCTATAAAGTGGTATCTGTCTCAAAACATAAGTAAAACTTCTCAAGGCCAGAAATACTAGGAATATCTGAGCTGCAAGAAACCTTCATAAATAACTTACTGTAGGGGGATAGGGTGAGGGACTATGTGATGCAGGGGACTGAGAGGAGGTGGGGGCAGCTATCGAGATGTAAAAGGAATAAATAAGTTAATGGGGAAAAATTTATTGTAAGTAAGAATTGGTGGTACAGATCTATAATCAATGTCTACACAGGTGGCTAAGACATGAGGATCAAATTTTCAAGATCCACCTGGGCTACAAAGTGAGTTCAAGACCAGCCTGGGCAACTTACTAAAACTCAAAACATAAAACCAGTACCCGGGCAAAACAGAGTAATAAAGTACTTACACAGCATGCACAAGGCCCTTGGTTCAATTAAAAATAATACTAATACTTTACTATTGCAAAGTAGTAACAATTAGGGTTGAGATGTAGCTTAGTGGCAGGATGTTTTCCTAGCATGTACAAGGGTGTGGTCCCCAACACCTCAAATGCACATGCACAAACACACACACACAAAATAAATGAGCTTCATGGCACAAGCCTACAGAGGATTATAAACGTGGGGTTATAAAGTGAGTTCAAGGCCAGGCTGTGCTATATAGACCTTGCTGCAATTCCTCCTCTGAGCACCTCCCCCCCAAAAAAAAATTTAAAAACAAAAACAATTATGTGTGTGAGGAACTTAGAATGTATTTGATATAATTTGATATATGCTAAAAGTGTGTGTGTGTGTGTGTGTGTGTGTGTGTGTGTTATTGCGTTTAGCCCAATAGCAACCCTTTGAAGTATTATTAGTGTCAGCTCCCTATGAGAAAACCACAGCTTAAGATGTTAGGTGACTTGCCCAACACCACACAAGTCAAACCAGTCCTGTCTGGTGCCACTGTCCTTATACTGCTCCCCAGAAAGTCACTGAGATGATGTGAATGGGAAATACAAGCTTGTGTCCAAGACCCTAGAGAAAGACTGTTGGGGCTGCCTCTGACTGTAGCCCTGAGACATCTGAAGAAGGAACCAAGATCTGACTGACCTCCCATGACCCCCATCAATCCTCTTCTCCCAAAGCCAAACTGAGCCCAGTGACCTTGACCCAGCAAAGCCTTCAGCTCACTCAGGCTTAACCCACTCTATCTCTCCCAAGAGCAGGGAACTCCCTTGACAGGAGGTTTTCCAGGGACAGAGAGAGGGTCCATGTGACACCTGCTCACAGGGGCCTTTCTAAATCTGGTAAAGTTGGTCTGGCCCAGGCCTTAACTGAGAGAAGATAGAAGGTGCAGTTTTGGGCCCCCTGATATGGGTGCTGGAAACTCAACCCTCGTTCTTGCACAAGAATATTCAGTAAGCAGTCTCAACCACTGACCCATCGCTCCAACCCCAGGACTTTTGTTGATTTGTTTGGGTTTTTGAAACTCGGTTTCCGCAAGAGCCTTTTCTAGCCTGGAACTTGCTATGTAGATCAGTCTGGCCCCAAACTCAAAGATCCACCTGCCTCTGGGTCCTGAGGGCTGGGCTCCACCTGCCTTGACTTTTAATTTAAATCTGTTGTTGACCACATGGAGAGAAACCTCCAGCCAAGGCTTCCTGAAGTGAGTGCCGGAATGGAGCTCCTCTTTTGTGCAGGTTTAGGAAGGCCAGAGGAGCAAGCTGAGGACGTGCAGTTACAGCCACCAGCAAAGTCATTTCCATGTGGGTGACAGAAGGAAGAGGGTTTGGAGGCAAGGAAACCTGGGTTCAAACCAAAGCTCAGCCACCACCATGCTATGTCACAGCCCCGCCCTCCCTTATCGCTAAGTGGAGACGGCACGCATCAGCCTCGGTGCCAACGCGTTATATGCGATGTCACCACACCAATGTCACCACACCTCAGCAGTAGCCTCCTGAGAAAGGCAGATTGCCTCCCGTTTACAGATGAAGCAGAATTTCAGAGAAGCAGGAAATTTCCCCAAGATCCCTGGAGCCAGGAAAGCCGCTCAGCCTAGGTCTGCTGGTGGTCATTCCCACGGTGGGCTCTGTCATGATTTCAGCAAAGACAAGCAAGCCTCAGTACCGTTCACACGCTCCTAGGAAACCCCACACCCACCCCACGACGAGGGCATAAATAACCACATCTTCTAACTTTAGAAAATGAAATCGGAGAGGTAGTTTGCCCAATGCCACACAGCAGGAAGGGAGGTAACTTCATGTCTGACTTATCCAGTCCCTTGCCCATGACACCACCCTGTCTCTTTCCCAGAAAGCCAAGCAGGCATCCCTATCCTACTTGACAGATGAAGCCCAGTAAGAAGCACTGTTGTTCCTACATTGCCACCAAGTCAACAACTCAGAAGGGACTTAAGCTAGGCTCGTGATCTTTATGGTTTTCTTAGGTGTGTGTGTGTGTGTGTGTGTGTCAGTATGCTAAGGTTGGTCTTGTGTGCAGTGTATTCAGATGCTGAGTTCTCTGCCCCAAGATCGGGTTGCAGTCTGGACATGGACATTGTATTGACAAATGTGCTGTAAAGAATGCTCCCCATCCCCCTAAAGAGATGGCTCAGTGGTTAAGAGCACTGACTGCTCTTCCAAAGGTCTTGAGTTCAAATCCCAGCAACTACATGGCGGCTCACAACCATCTGTAATGGGATCTGACGCCCTCTTCTGGTGTGTCTGAAGACAGCGACAATGTACTCATATAAATAAAATAAATAAATCTTTTTTTTTTTTTTTTAAGACTGTTCCCCATAATCTCTTATTGGATAATCAAAGGCTAGAGCCTGCGACTGGGCAGGGGAGAGGAAGGTGGGACTGGAGACAGAGTAAGGGTCCATGAGAGAAGGGATCAGGTAGGGGAAGGAGGTCATGAGGCAGCATGGACTATGAGCACATAGCCATGAGTTCATCATCCTGAGGATATCCAGGGAGCAGAGCAAACAGCAGGACTCAGTTAGCAAGTGGCAGGCCTGTGGCTGGGGTGTGGGTTACAATAGCTCAGGACCTGTCCCGCTTAGGCTTAGAGCTAAATGAAAAGACCAGGGTTTTTGTGTCTCTTATTCAGAAGCTATATGGACTAGAGTGGGGCAGAACCCACACGCACCTATAAAATCAAAACAATAGTTGTGTGGTGTGTGTGTGTGTGTGTGCACAAGTGCCTTTGGAGGCCAGAACAGGATGCCAGGTGTGTGTGTGTGTGTGTGTGTGTGTGTGTACAAGTGCTTTTGGAGGCCAAAACAAGATATCAGATTTCTGTTTTGGTTTTTTTTTTTTTTTTTTTTTGGTTTTTCGAGACAGGGTTTCTCTGTATAGCCCTGGCTGTCCTGGAACTCACTCTGTAGACCAGGCTGTCCTCGAACTGAGAAATCCGCCTGCCTCTGCCTCCCGAGTGCTGGGATTAAAGGCGTGCGCCACCACACCCGGCGATATCAGATTTCTATGTGTGTGTATACAAGTGCCTTTGGAGACCAGAACAGGATGCCAGATCTCTCTCTCTCTGTGTGTGTGTGTGTGTGTACACAAGTGCCTTTGGAGATCAGAGAAGGATGCCAGATCAGCTGAGGCTAGAGTCACAGGAGGTTGCAAGCTGCTGGAATGGATGCTAACCACCACATTCTGGTCCTCTGTGAGACTAGCATGCACTGTCAACACAAGCCAATGCTAGCTAGCATATGCCGGTAAAATGCTGGGGATTCACCCCAGGGCTTTCTGGATACAAAACAAGGGCTCCACCACCAAGCTGCACACCCAGCCCCACATTCCTGCTTTTAAACCCAGTGTTATTTTCTCCACTCATACTTGCTGAGTCCTGGGCATCTGAACATGGATACTTGGAAGCCCTATAGCCAATCCCCTGGGAGTGTGAGAGCCCCTGATACACCAGGCTAGCCTAGAAATCAGAGTGCTGGGGAGAAATGGTGCAGGATACTATCCAGTGAGACAGTGGCTGAACCTGTGAATCTCCCGCTTTGGAAACCTCAGTCCTCATCTCCCTAAGTTGTAGGCTCAGACTGGGAGCGGGGGTATCCACTCACTAGCACAGCTGTCTTCTATGATTTCTGCTGAAAAAAAAAAAAAAAACAAACAAAAAGAAAAACTCCATCGTGTGGGCCTACGTGCTAATTACCAATAATGACATAATAGCCATTGTGGGCCCAACAGCCAAACAGCCCCAACTAGAAATTCTGCATAGCTCACATTTAGGAACAAAAGACCTAGGCACTGCAACTGAAACTGATGCCCTAGCAGAAAATACCAGGAGCAAAGGGGCCTCGGAGTTGACCCAGCCGCAGTATCATCTGGCAAACGGCCAGAGGAATGAGGTCCCACTTTCTGGGGTCATTAACTGAGAATTTACTACATACTCAGTACACGTGACGCCTACACAGGAAGAAGCCTTCATTTACTCATCAATACACGTAGACACTTATTAAGCACCCACTATGTATCATACATGCTGTTTTAGGTACAAATGATGAAACACTGAATAGGCAAAACCCACCAGCATCACCAAGCTTACGTGAGGGAAAACCGACAATAAGTAATCCATAAAAGGTCGTACATTGGAGTGAGAAGTGACATAGAGAAAAACAGGCCGGGAGGGAAGGAGGGGAAGTGTCGCCAGGGATCAGAGGAAGAATAGAGTCAGGTGGTGTGTTAGGTGGGCATGGTAACTCACGCCTTTAATCCCAGAGCTTGGGAAATGGAGGCAGACAGATCTCTATGAATTTGAGGCCAGCCTGGTCTATATAGTGAGTTTCAGGACAGCCAGCCTGACATAGAAAGATCCTGTCTCAAAAAAAACTGTGTTTAACTTATGTGTAACTGATGGTCAAGGGTTGGGGGTTAGTGCCTGTGAATGCAGTGCCCAGAGGTCACCAGATCCCTGGAGCTGGACTGTCACCTGATGTGAGTGCTGGGAACTGAATCTGGTTCCTCTGCAAGAGCACTATACACTTAACTGCCGAGCTGTCTCTCTGTTCCGAATGCCCACTGTTCCAAATGTAAATAAGATAAGCAGAACAAGCCTTACTAAGAAGGAGATGTTGAAACGGAGATTTTACGATGAGACAATAAGACAAAAGGTATTTATAGAAGGTTGAATGCTCCAAGACTGTGCAGTGCAAAAGCCCCAGGGTAGAAGTCTGCCTGAGAGGATATGCCAGTCATTAACAGAGCCAGGGGAAGAGGACAGGCGCAGCCTAATCGCCCGTGTGTGCTTGGACTTGAGTTCACAACAAGCATGGAGGTAACACCTTCGGACCTAGAATGAGGAGCAGGGTTGTCTGAGTCCAGCTGTCTGTCCTCTCCTTGCCTCTGGAAATCCTAAATACAACTTGGGTAAACAAGTGGACAGACGCCATCAAGGGGTTGCTCCCCAAACTCAATGAACTGTTTTCTGACTAGCCTTTTCTCCTCCTGGTATGGACTGGCCATAGAGGAGCCACTTCTAATCACCCCAGTGTGTCAGCTCTGGATTAACCACTTCACGCGGATTATACAATGCGGTGCCCGAGTCATTTGTGGAAAGGCGCTAATCTGTTTCCCCTTGATAACGGGATATGCTGGAGCTTACTGAGGTCAAGCGACGGCTGGAGGCCGGGCCAGTGAGTGGTAGGGCTCTATTATTATTATTATTATTATTATTATTATTCCTTTTACTCTATGTGTTAAGTGTTTTGCCTGAGTGGATGTGTACCACACAGGTGCTTGCTGCCCACAGAGGTCAGAAAAGGGCATCAGATCCCCTGGAACTGGAGTTACAGAGGTTGTGAACTACCATGTGGTTCTGGGAGTCTTGAATCCAGGTCCTCTGCAAGAGCAACAAGAGCTATTATCCACTGAGCCATCTCTCCAGCCCTGAGGCTAGGATTTAAACAGGGTCTCTCGTAGCCCAGGATGGCATCAAACTCACTATATAGCTAAAGTTAACCCTGAACCTCTGATCCTCCTGCCTCTACCTCGAGTGCTGGGATTACAGATGTGTGCCACTGTGCCATGCTGGGTTCATATGATGTTGGAGATGCTGGAAATCCAACCCAAGGCCTCAGGCATGCTAGGCAAGTTCCCTACCAACTAGCTATACCTCCTAGCCCTAGGACTCCACTTTTAAACCTCTCATGTAACAGAAACCTGTGATTGCTGCAGACCCTCCTTTTATATATCAATGCACACCATTGCATACACTAGCAAGAGTTTGCTGAAAGGACCCTGATATAGCTGTCTCTTGTGAGACTAGGCTGGGGCCTAGCAAACACATAAGTGGATGCTCACAGTCAGCTATTGGATGGATCACAGGGCCCCCAATGGAGGAGCTAGAGAAAGTATCCAAGGAGCTAAAGAGATCTGCAACCCTGTAGGTGCAACAACATTATGAACTAACCAGTACCCCGGAGCTCTTGACTGTAGCTGCATATGTATCAAAAGATGGCCTAGTCGGCCATCACTGGAAAGAGAGGCCCATTGGACATGCAAACTTTATATGCCCCAGTACAGGGGAACGCCAGGGCCAAAAAGTGGGAATGGGTGGGTAGGGGAGTGGGGGGGAGGGTATGGGGGACTTTTGGGATAGCATTGGAAATGTAATTGAGGAAAATACGTAATAAAAAAAATAAAAATAAATCAATGCAGAGGCAGAGAAGATGGTGACCTCCAAAGCCTGGCAGAGGAAAAGCTGGAGAAGCTGGGGCTACTTCAACCCTGCTACAGTCTGGGTTGTTGGCCAGGTTTCCTCTTTGAAACCTTTCTGGCCTCCGCAGAAGTCTGCATCTTCCTTGTTGAGTTCCAAGGAACTCACAGTCCATCTCTGTCCCTTTGGCCTAGACCTGGGTAGGGCGGGACCTTTTCTACTATCTGACTCTTCAAAGGGTGTGCACAGTGGCATCTAATCAGGAGAAACTGCAGAAGAGAAACTACCTTAGGTGAGGCTAAGGCTGGACGCTGAGCATCTGGCTTCAAAACTGGTTTATCAGGTTCCATTTCTTCAATAAGAAACCTATCAGACAGGCATGGCGGCACACACCTGTAATCTCAGCACTCAGGAGACTGAGGCAGGAGTATGTGAGTTTAAGGACAGCATGGGCTGTGTAGAGAGTACCAAACCAGCCTGGAATACAGATCAAGACCCTACTTTAAAATTCCAAAAAGAGGGAGGGAGGAGAGAGGGCTCAATGGTTAAGAGAATTTGCTTCCCAATCATGTGGATCTGAGTTCATATCCAACACCCACATAAGGTAGATGTGGTCTGAGTACTGCTTTAACTCCAGCACTGTATGTTATGGGACAGAGATAGGAAGATAACTGAGGCCTGCTCTTGCCAGCCTAGAGGAATAACCGAAGCTTTGAACTCAGAGACCTTGATTCAAAGACATAAGACGGAGAGTGATATAGGATACCCAGTGCGATACCCAGTATCTTCCTCTGGTCTTCACATACACATACCGGCATGCCCATATACTACTACATATATACTACACAACGACATACACACATACATGATATGCACACACCAAATCCAAAAAGGAAAAAGGAAGTATATTAAACTCCAGGTAGAATAGGGCAGACATTTAAGAGGTCGCAATTTGCCGGGTGTGGTGGCACACGCCTTGAATCACAGTACTTGGGAGGCAGAGGCAGGTGGATTTCTGAGTTCAAAGCCAGCCTGGTCTACAAAGTGAGTTCCAAGACAGCCAGGGCTACACAGAGAAACCCTGTCTCGAAAAAAAAAAAAAATCAGTTTGTGATCCTAGAACTCAAGAGACTGAGGCAGGAGGATTGCTGTGAGTTGAAGAGAAGCCTATACTTCATCGTCAGACCATTATGTCAAATAGACAGACAAAGCAGCAGTTGCAGTGACAACAGCAGTCCGTGCTTAGGGATCTACTGGGACTTCCTTTTCCCTACCAACATCCTCACAGCAAGACCATCCCCACCCACAGCAGGGGAAACCGAGGCTCACAGAAGTGAAGCCATCACTGGAGTATACACACTCACTGAGGGGCCAGAGCAGGGAGTCCAGAGAGTC
The DNA here is from genome assembly GCF_978045245.1 of Mus caroli. NCBI lineage: Eukaryota > Metazoa > Chordata > Mammalia > Rodentia > Muridae > Mus > Mus caroli. Next base: position 25,756,289 of record NW_028227261.1, on the reverse strand, counting down.
ATAGTCCTCTGGCGACACTGGCTACCACACCAGTCTAAGGGTCCTGCTTCTGCATGGAAAGATATCCAGAAGCACTGGCCATGCCCCTCAGAGATACTGACCTTCATGCCTAACTCCTGTCTCCATGCCAGAAGAAAGGGAGCCTGATCGTCAATTTCCAGGGAAAAAGAAAGCCACAACTTTCCCAAGTGTTTGTCCTTGTTTCCGGACCACTGTTGGCTTTGGCCTCCAACCAGAGAGGCTCATCTAGGGTAGGGGACAGAGGGCACCTAGGCTTCAGGACTAGGAGTCCTCGGGCCTGAGGCCAAGGGGGCCAAGGGTCAGGAGGCGAGCTGGTTCGGCAGAGGGCCAGGACCCCCCTGGAGACTTAAGCTTGTTTCTTACTCTTTTCCTTCCTTTGCAACTGGCGTGGCTGCCAGGACAGGGGCGAGGAGGTGGAGAGCTTGCATGATTATTTCATTAGAGTTCCTGGGGGGATGCACAGTATAGACTCTAGGCTGGTTTTGGGGGATCACATCACTGATGCCTCAGACCCGCTCTCTGAGGAAAAATCCTGCGTGTCCCCATTCCCCTGAGGTGGAAACTATGGTACCAAGAGGGCAACCGTGCCTGAAGGGCACATAGCTTGTCAGTGACAGAGCTGGCAGAGAACCAAACTGTTGGCCTCTGAAAGGGTCACGTGGGTCACCTGGGGTGGGGATAAGAAGGGAAAAGGCAGAGAAAAGAAGGAACAGTGTCCAAAAGACCCAGGCTATCTCAGGGAGCGTGGCAAACAGGGGCGGGATTTCAGGAAGTTGTGGGGAGTCAAAAGTCAGTCCCCATACTCCACACAGACTTTGCTGGGCACCCACACCAAAGAGTGCTTATCCCTGCCAGACCTACCAGCTACCAGCATCACACAAAGGAACCCCTAAGGTAGGAGGAGTCCTGATGGCCATAACTCAAGAGCCTCCATGTCCAGCTCAGACACAGCAGTTGAAGAGGGTAGGTAGTGAGACGCAGATAAGTAGCTTCCTTCCCCCCATGCTGCTCTGTCTCCTCTGCTCAGGGGTACCCCTCAGCCCAAGTATCCACTGGATCCAGTCACCCCCAACCCCAAGGCCTCACTCTCACCTCGGTCCTCTCTCTCACCTGTCTACTGCAGTCCATCATTATGTTCCCGTGGCCCTGCCCCACACAGAGACCTAACATCTCCCACTGCTGCATGGCACAGTTCCCGGCCCCAAATCTCAGCATTCCTCCGCTAAACAGGTGGCCCTGCTCCCGCTCTCCCTGTGTAACGTGCAATGGCTCCCCGCAGCCTTGAGGTCAGGCCTCACATTGCCTGAGCCTGCCTTTGCAGGGTGCTGGACCCGGTTCTGCATCCTGGAAAGTATAGTTCCTCTCAATAGGAATGGCCTTTCTCTTAGTCTCTGCCTAAGAACACCTACTCACCCGGGAACGCAGGGCGGGGCAGCGAAAGCTACACGAAACACCTATTCACACTTCAGTCTCAGCCAAAGTTGGACTCAGGTTGCAGAGCCCTTCAGTCCAATTAGATACTGAGCTTTCCCAGGGGCAGAGAAAAGGGTCCATACAGAGTCAGCTCTAGCCCTGCCGTGCCAGCATAGAGCCTGGAACAGAAGTGGCACCAGGAAAAGCAGATGGCCAGGAAATTGAGACACATCCATACTCCCGTGAAGCCACCTCCCTCCCTTCACCCTACAAGTACCTTTTGGAACCTGTCAGACTAGCTCTGCTATTTACCCGCTCCCAGCAATGTCCTCCCAGTCCACTCTCCTAAGAGGGACATCTTTACATTCTCAGAATGATGCCCATAATCATAATTAGGGTAATAACAGCCGTCACCACCATTTATTGAGTGTTCGTTGTATGCCCTGTTATTTAACCCTCACAAGAACCCTAGGAGGGAAGGAATTTTTTTTTTAATATTGTCTTCATTTTACAGATAAGGAAATTGAGGCTCGGAGAAGCTATCTGGCCTAAGGTCACACAACTAGTAAGCAAACAGTGTGGGGTCACAGCCAGGTCTGCCTGACCTGCAAGCCACCCTGCTGTCCAGCCGCTTCCTGCTTTCTATCAGAGTTTAGAGCAGCCGCCCCCAGTAGCCTGGAGCTGGGTATCAAAGATGGACAGAGAGGCCACTGACACCAGCCTGCTGTTTTAGGATGGCTCAAGGGTTAAGAGTGCCCACATGGTGGCTAACGACAGTCTGGAACTCCAGTTCCAGATGATCTGACACCCTCTTCTGGCTTCTGAGGGCAGTAGGCACACATGTTGTACTTAGATATACATGCAAGCAAAACACCCAGACATATAAAATGAAAACAAATATTTTCTGTAGAAAAACAGGGCCATTGCTCAGAAGGTCGCTGGGAGGGAGACAAGAAATAAGGTCTCTGGAAGAGTACACAGGGCTAGTGAGAGAGACTGAGACGGCTCAGTGGGGAAGGCGTGACAAGGACTTGACCTTAATGCACAGGGAAAAGAACCAACTCCCAAAACGATGTGTCCTCTAATTTCCTCACATCTGCAGTGTTACAGAAGCATCCAACGTCCCAGTCTCTCTCTCTCTCTGACACACACACAAATAATAATAACAATACAATTTCGGGCTGGTCTCAGCGGTTAAGAGCACTGACTGCTCTTCCTGAGGGCCTGATTCCCAGCAACCACATGGTGGCTCGTGACTATCTGTAATGGGATCTGATGCCCTCTTCTGGTGTGTCTGAAGACAGCGACAGTGTACAGAAAATAAATAGATCTAAAAAAAAATAATAATAATGATACAATTTAAAAATTAGAAATAAAAATTTAAAAATAAGTTAAAGGGGTTAAAATAGAACAGCAGACAAGTAGAATATGGAAAACAAGATAAACAGCAGTATAGGTATGACATGAACTTCTCAGGTCACCTACACCTAAGAGGACAAAATTCTCCAGGGCCCTTCTCCCAGCTAAAGCCAAGTGACCAATGGTGCCAATTTAATGATTACCTACCTGTTTGAGCTAAACAACTCTCCAAGGGAAGAGCCCTTCATTACCCTATTCCACAAGTCAGATTTGAACCAAGACTAAGAAGGGCGACTGAGCCGTGTCACACAGCAAATCACACCAGACAGAAGCAAGTCTGTATCCCAGTGCTGGGGCCTTCAGGGGCTCCTGACTCCTGTATTCTAGTCTAGCTAATAAGAGCTAAAATTAGGAGGAAGGAGCCAAAACAAAAAACGAACACTTCACTGCACCCTCTTCCAGAAGGAGCCTAGGGCTAGAGGAAGCCAAAGATTACTGATCAGCCCCATGCTAAGCTGCTTCTAGCTGCTGGGGGAAGGTCCTGTGATGTGGATGCCACAGGGAAGGTCACAAGATCCAGAGAAGTTTACCACTTGTCCGAGATCACACCATTAGGAATGTGACTATATCTGGGAACCCTGTGGAATCCCTCCTCCCCCTGCTCAGCTTCACATCAAACATTCCTGCCTGCCCTGTGAGAAGTTTCCCATCAGAGCAAAGCTAAAGGCTCTGCCACACCCTCTCAGAAAATCCAGTTGCTTGTTCCTCCATCTGGTGACAGATGCCCCACTCAGGTCCTAGACCCACAATTCACAACTGGATGGTGAGATAAGGGTCTTACATTTTCCCAGCCTCAAAAATAATGTATACTTTGTATCCATCTTGCATTTTGTGAACTGCAATGATAGTGGTTGCTTTGTATCCATTAACTGTTTATTTAGTCCACCACAAAGCACATGGCTGGGTGCCCGAGTAGATCCTCAACAAACATCTTCAATCAAAACGTTCACTGGGCACTACTACACATCATTCTATTCTCGTGCTTAGAGACATAGCGGGAAGAGATTAAACAAAAACCCTTGCCCTCCGTGGTCCTGTGTAGAGGAACAAATACATACATCTAGAAGGTATCAATATTCTCATTTTGCAGAAGTGAAAGGGTGATACAAAGAGGCATTTGTAAGTAGCCAAGGAAGGATTCTATTCCAAGTCATCTGTCCTAAAGACCTCTGGGCCTTTGTCAGCCCAGCCCAAAATCAGTAGCCATCATATCAAGTATAAAGAAAGAAGAGACTCAGAATCTAACTCCACATGCCCTGACCCCTTGTGCCTCCCAGTGCCCTCAGAACGGCATGGTACAGCCAGTTACATCAAAGAAGTACTCACCCAAAAGTAGCCGTTGTGATCATACAGCCAGTCAAGGAAGGACAGCGCAGCCATCGTCACGGTGGCACATGGAAGCAAAGGACAGAAGTGAGACACAGCACAGCTATCAAACTCTGGGGTCCTGATCAGCTGCACCTGGGCCAGTGGGGAACCTGTCCCCTCTTCCGCCCTCACCCCCACCCGAGTGCTTCTGGCACTCTGATGACCAGCTACCATTCAGGCAGCTATCATCTGAAAATCTGCGCTGAGCTCATCAGGCTGCCCTGGGCCAGTCTCCTATGGGCATTCATAGCCGCACCAGGCGCCAGGTCCTGAGGATGCCGTCTGAAGTCAGACAGGGCCATGCCCATGTGAGCCCTACACTGCAGTATGGAGGCAGGGGAGTAAAACTTCTGTGATGCATGCATTTGACCTTAGGTATCTGGGGTCAAATCCTGCCTCCACAAACAGCCCTACCACTGGTGTCACTCAGGCGATTCCCTGGCTTCTCCCTCCTTGCTTCCTCTACTCACCTGTAACACAGAGGGCAGCATTCAGATCTGCCGCTTAGGGCTACGTGGGAGTCACGTAAGAGTTCACTTATGTAAGACTTTTTGAACAGAGGTTGGTATATCATTTGTTTATAACTTGTAGCTACTATGACTACAAGGGGCTGTGGATGGGGACTTTGCCAGAATCTAGTGTGGGTGAGACCACCATCTTCTCAAAAGAATGCTGCTGTTGGGACCAAGGGAGATAATGAAAAACGAAGTCCCAGCACAGTGTCTGGTCACTGTGATGAGTCTGTAAGCACTGCTGTGACCTTAAGGTGTCCCCCAGCACATTCCCACCATGCAGAGTCCCATCAGGGCTATGGCAAGTGCCCCGCCCCACACGCACACCCAGTACTGCAGCTTTGGATTGAACAATGACCAGCCACCATATTCTCCCAATTTTACAGATATTCCAGTTTATTCCTCACAGTCTCCGGAACACTGTGTAGGTGAAATTGTTACTGTTCCCACTTCACAGATAAGGGCAAGGGTGAAGGGACTCCCTTCTATGTCCTTGGTGCCATCATATGGGTCTCCAAGTGAAGTGACCAAAGCTCATGTCTGCTTGGATTATGTGCTGGAAACTTTCCTTCATTTCTTCCCCTTGGTGTCTGCAGTACATCTGCACTGCCTCCAGCAAGTCTTTGAATACTTTCATCTGAAACTCTTCTTGTCAAACAGCCAGCTTAGGGTGCAGGCTGCTCCGGAAGCCACCTCTCCTGGCTCAGTCATTGGCACCTTGACCCCTGGTCTGCTCCTACAGCTGACCTCAGCCACTAATCACTCAAGCATCCAGGGACATCTGCATTCACTCAAATCCACCTTTTATAGATGAGGAAGCAAAGGCCCAAAGTGGACTCAATATTACTTTTTAATGCCCAGCTCTTGGACCTGGAGATATGGCTCTGTGAACAAATATCAGTGGGCTCCAGGCATCCCCTATCTCTTTCTCCAGCCTGTGTCCAGCTTCCTGGATTAAACATCCCAGAATGCAGAGCTCAGTCCAGGATCAGTAGGTATCTCTACAGGTTAGGACTAGGGAATGAGCACTCAGTATGGGTAGAGTTTTGGGAAATGAAGACTTCATGTCTTAGGGGCTTCAAGCGCTGGCTCTGGGGTTCAAATTCCAAGTCAGCCACTTGACAGCTGTGAGACTTTGCTCAAGTCAATTTGCCCTCATGAATGCCTATGAAGCAAGGATGGTGCTTCATGAGGTGCTAAAGATTAACCAAGCTAATGTCACACACAACCCGAGAACAGCACATAGGCAAGGGCCATAACTAATTAGAGAACAAGGCCAAAAAGCTGTCTGTGGGCTCACGACAGGCAAGTGCAACCTAAGGCCATTCTAGCTCCTCATACAGTATGAGCTTGCTCTAAACCAGGTCATGAGGTGTGATCTGCTTCTGCTGTCAAAGGTCACCAATACAGGAAACAATGACAATGGGTGCTAGAAGACACCCAGACTCAGGGCTCATTTTCCTCTTAATATTATAGAGGGAAACTGAGACCCAGGAGGAAAAGTACCTGGCCCACAGACTACAAACGGATTGAGGCCTGCCCTGTGATAAACCTTGGGCACTAGGGAAATTCTGAATGTGCGTGTGCATTCACACACACACACACACACACACACACACACACACACACCTACCTGTCTTATAAACCCACTCTGCCATCCCAACAGATCTCAGCCACCACAACCTTGGCAATGAGGCCTATGTGAGCATCCTCTCCAGTTCTGTTCCTGGGAAACCTGTGTGGCACGTAGTAGATGCCCAGGAGGCTTAAGAAATAACCAAATGAGGCTTCCTAGCTTCAGCCTCAGGGTCCCCTTTAGGCCTTTCTCTTTGTATCTTTCCTCCTGACTCTGACCCTCGTGTCTGTCTCACCCTGTGCCCAGGTCCTAACAGCTGGGCCTAGCTCCAGCTCACAGAATGCTGGGCCTGCCCCTGCATCAGCATCTTCCCAGCCAGCCCAGGATATTCCTGTTCAATGCAGCCAGCCAGGCTGCTGGCCAGGGTCCACTCTGCGGAGAGGGTGCTGGCTCAGCCAGAGCCTTATCCCCACTGGCCGATAGGTGGGGCAACCTGGGAGTCCTGGGAGCTTCTATTGGCACCCAGAGCCTACGGAGTAAAGCCAGCTTGGTCTGTCTAGACAGTGTGACTATGTGTTGATAGACAGTGGGGTGTGGGGTGCCACCTACACCTCCAACCAGTTCACCCAAGCACCATGCTGCTGGGACCCCACAGGCCTTGACTGACTCTCCTATACACACAGGGAAACCTTGGGGTTCCCCCACTCCATCCCCTTCCTAAAACACCCCACACTGGCACAATCTCACAGCAGCTACCAATCTGACCATTGAATACGTAATGCTTCATTTGATTCTGCTTAATGCCTATAAGGTCCAGGGCCGGCTGGGAGAGATGAGGTGAGTCGGGTAAGGTCACACAGTAACAGCTGGGCTGGGTGGGATTCAAAGCTAGTTCTTCTGAGTGCAAAATCTGTGTGGTACTGATATTGCCCTCCTGCTCCGTTCCCTACAGCCTCTGGTTCCCTTTCTTCCCAGACCTTGCATCTCCTTCTGCAGTCTCCCTCCCCCATTCCCACAGTTAAAAATTCCCACCCTACAACTGCGGTAACACCTTGCTTCTGTGCACACAACAGCAGCAGATACCACAGGCAGCCACTGAAAGTTATTTCTGAGGTGTCTGCCTTAGGAGGGCCTTGATGGCAAGGAGTCACCAGGCCCAGTCTCTCTCTCTCTCTCTCTCTCTCTCTCTCTCTCTCTCTCTCTCTCTCTCTCTCTCTCTCTCTCCCCTTCCCTCCCTCCCTCCCTCCATTCCCAAGCAAGTCTCTCTAGCCTCCCTTCCTCGCCCCAACCTCCTGTCAGCATAGACCCCCATCCAGGCCTGTGATCAGGGTGAGGACCACATGTGGACAAGAACTTATTAGTGTGGGGGAGGAGAGGTTCTGCGACAGTGCTCTGGCCTCTCCCCCTGCCCTTCAGTAGCTGAGGACCCGACCCTGACTTGGCCCCAAGCAACTATGCCTAGAACTCCAGCTTCCTTAAAGTCCACCCGGAACCAGCTATTCTCCTAGAGCCTGTACGTTTAGAAGGCGGCTCCCTGGGAATAGAAGGGGCTGCCTTCTCCCTGTTGCAGGAATTTAAGGGGTCAGTTAAATGCGGCCATTGTCTCTCGGGGTGGGGGGAGCCCGAGGGCCCTGGAATAACCACACAACCCTTGAGGGAGAGTGCTCCCCTGTCCTTTCAGGGCAGATTCTTTTGGCCAGGGGTCCCGCGGAATAAGTCTCCGCCTCCAGCCTGCAAGACTGCAGAGGTCCGGTCCTCCCCCAAAGAGGTGGGGCCCCCGGGAAAGTGCAGCTTGAAGACCAAGACAACTCTTGAGGAAACACAGAGGGCAGACAGGGAAATATGTGAGAGAGGGAACCCAGAGACGACAGAGTAGCAGCCTGACTCCGAGCAGATCCAGGAGACCTGAGGCAGAGGAAGTCCCAGCCTGGACGCGAGTGCGTGCGTCCGGGCGGTGACTCAAGGGCCACCCTGACCGGCAGAGCTAGGGCCGCAGCTCGCGGGTCCCGGGTCCGGAAACTCAAGAGTCAGTTACGTAAGGACCCGAGCAGGGCTCCCGGGGTCCCCCTCCTACCGCCCTCTGGGTCCCCAGGAGCACGCGGGTGCGCAGGGTGGGGCTGGCGGGTCGGCCTGGGACTGCGCCGCGGCGCGGAGACCTGCTGCGGACGAACACCCACGACAGGACTCCAGCAACTGCTCGCTGTCTCCGGAGCTCCGCACCCCCTCGACTTTGTGACTCCAGAACCCCTAGGGACCTCAAGTTTGGAGCATGCAGCTCAGGACCTCCAGCACCCGCGCCGAGGATCCTGTGACCCTCGGCTCGCAGCTCCCGGAACGGCCGGGCTCCTTAGGAGCGGGCTTCTGGGTCTTGCACCTTGTCCCTCCCAGGCACCGGGGCCACCCCCTAAGGCGGTCCAGGCTCACCTGGGCTGCACAGGACAGGGACCTGGCAGGGACCTGGCCGGGCCGGGCCGGGCCACGTCCTCGCTCTCCACGGCTCTCTCCCTTTAAGAGGTTCCTGCCACTTTGCCCCGCCGGGGGCCTCCACCTGCACTGACAGGGCAACTCTGATGCGAGGCCCCGCCCTCCCCTCGGGAGGTCCTGTAATTGGTGCAGACAACTGCCAATCTTTGGGGCGGCGGGCAGGACCCGGCACAGTAGCCCGACTGTCGCAACCGGGAAGGGGCGGGGGCTGCAGGTGCGGCCAGGCCGGGACGCCCAGCCTAGAGCAGCTCCTGATAGACTCAGAGCAATCAGGGGAGGGGAAACATGGAGTTCCTGGATTGGCTGGTATGGTCGCTGACGTCATGTTGCAAAAGTATAAAGCAATTTGCCACGTGGTGCTGACCCTAAGGCGTTAGGTTGGAATGGGGGTTGTTCTAGGAGAGTTAGGGAAGTGACCTTGACGACATAGACTTACTTGGATCACCTGTTTCGCTAATTAGTTCTGTGTGACCTTGAGCAATCCACTTCTTGGAATCTGCAATTTCCCCAACTAGAAATCCTCTGATGTTTTCTTGAGGATAAGTGACATTTGGTATACATCAAACGCAAGTCTGGGACCCAAAAAGGTGTCTATTACCTGGAGTTCTGATTTCTCTTATGCCTACTTTGTCCCTCTTCTCAGTGACTTCCTTTCCCAATGATCTGCCCCCATCAGCCCTGGAAGAGGTATATGTAGTCAATGGCCTAAGACCCCTCCTCTTCCTCGAATTTCAGACCTGCCCTTGCTCACATAGTGCCAAGGTCAGGAAGCTGGCTGACTCCCAGCATTGTCTCATCCTAACTAAACTACCCCAGAATTTCAAAAGCTCTTCATGAGATTAAGGCCAAATCTGCCTTGGGATTCCCACCTACAGAGGACAAACATAATCCCCTTTTTATGCATAGAAATCAGAGAGTCAAATCCTAAAGCCATAGAGTATTCACCATGCCAGGGAGCTCTGGAGAGTGAGACTCTTGTTTGGACAAATGGAGAAACTGAGGGTCACTGAGGGCAAATAACTTCCTGAGTTTGGGTGACCTGCATTTTCATCATGGAGCGAGGGAGTCACTCAGGGGCACAGAGAAGCCTTTTGAGTTCTTTAACCAGAAATCTGGATGTTGCAGAACTGGCTATATGAATCCCGTACAAAAACCTAGAACATACGCCCAGGCTCCCAAGCCAACCAAAACTCCTCTCTCCTACTATCCAGGGCAGTGTTTTCTATTGGTCAAAGCTAGAAACTCGGATGTAGCCTGCTTACATTAATTCAGGTTTGAGCCTATGGGTAAGCTTGTTTCCCTGGGGGTAATGTTGCACCAACATTATGTAGAATTGTTGTGCTGGTTAACTGAGAGTGGAAACTACAAATGCAAATATTCAATCATGGATCCAGTATTATTTTTTTAATTGCTCTCACGTGTATCCAGTCATGAATGCCAGAGAGAGCAGACTATGAATTCTTTAATTTGTCCTCTAAACAAGGGCTCCCGGGCCAACTGCCTCCTTTCCCCGGACTCAATCTAAGGGCTGCCAAGAGGAAAACCCCAGCCCGGGGTTGGACAGTGTTATTCTAAAGGGCTGAAGAGGCCCCACCTCTCAGCTCTCCGCATGAGGCTCCAGCTCTGTTGGTTTTTTGCTGCTAGTGGGTGACTCAGCAACGCCGGCGCCTGGCCCTGCCTGATAAGCCTGTGTGCCTATGTGTGAGTTTGTACTTGGGAATACATCTGAGAAAGTGTTTGTGAACTTCCGTGTGGGCTGTCAGCATACTGGGGCTGGGGGGTTGGGCCGGGGGAGGGTGAGTGTGAGTTACCTACGGAGGAGGATGACTATTCGTGCCCTAGAATCAGATTGCCTGGCCCTGAGCTATCTGCACCTAGGGAATTTTGTCCTGCCCGTGGAACCTCTGTGCTCAGGCACCTGTGTGTTTCCCATTGAAGCACTGCTTGAACAACCAATGCAGTCTTGGGAAGCCTGTGGAGGGATATAGGTCACTGCCTCCGCCAGGAATTCATAGCGTTCCTCTTGGGCGCTACCTGAGAGGATCCGTGGGAGAGGTGACCTCCTGAAGGGACAGTTCACATTTCCTCACCGCTAGTATTTTCTATCCATCTGCTCATTTTTTTTTATATCATTAAATTCTTCCAGTCAGAAATGCTTGACACTCAGAGAGCTGATGTGACAGCCACACAGTTCTGAAATAACTTCGAGGGTGACAGGCAGGGCACAGCTTTCTTCCTCTGGAGGCTGAAGACTCAGTTTGCTGGGGCCTGTGGGCAACTGATAAGCTGTGGGGGGAGGGGAAGGGACTTGTTTGTGTCAGCCTCCCTCCCCTTCTGAGAATGCCTGAGCCTCCTTATCCTGTCAGAGCCTGGGTGCTGTCCCCAGCTTCAAGTGGGCGTGAGCTGAGCGATAAAGCACCCAGGGAATAGATGGGGTGGGGGGGGGTGACACGTGGGCGTACCTATGTGGGAACATCTGTTTCTTCAACTGAACTTTATTTAGGACTTTATGGGAAGTTAACACCCCTCCCCTCAAAAACAAAGACATGGTAGCCAATCCACCATACTAACACTTCAGTTAGTCTCCTAGGCTGGAGAATCTATCTGAGGCCAGCCCGGGACACATGAAATCCTGTCTCAAAAACAAAGCAAACAAACAAAAAGTTAATCTCTCTGAAAGAGAGAGAGAGAGAGCTCAATGCTCTGTGTCTCTAGTCATAATATCTCAGGAGGCCAAGGCTTAAGAGAGCCTTCATAGTGTCTGCTATCCTGTCTCAAAACAAACAAATTTTATAAAACAAAACACAACCTAAATAAATAAACAAAATTCATAACCTGCCAGGTGGGCTGGAAAGATGGCTTATTAAGTGAAGGCTCCAGCTGCCAAGCCTGAGTCCCATCCCCAGTACCTACATAGTAGAGAGAACCAACCCCCACAAGTTGACCTCTGATCCCCACACAGGGGTGGGGTGGGGGTGAAAACATTTTTAAATTAAAAACCAGATGTAGTTGTGTACACCCACAATCCTAGCACTTAGAAGGCTCAGGAGCTCAAGGTCAGCCTTGGCTACACACTGAATTCAAGAGGAAGCTAAGAAGCCTCCGTACAACCCTGTCTCCAAAATACACTAAAACCCACTAGTTCAACAAACAGAAATATTGACCAATTCCCTGCTAAGTCCGGGGGTAGAAAGAGGAACTCAGCCAGGCCAAAGGCATGCTGGGAAAGAGGGAACGCAATCCCGAGGCAACCAGGCAGCCCTAATCAGCTGCAGTCTGAATCCTGCCTCTGCTTCTCGCAGGAATCTTAGCCTGTTTCTTCATCAATCAGATGATGCAATGGTTCTCACACCCTGTCTCTCTTTCCCACTGGAGCCACTGGAAGAGAAAGCATTTGTATGTTACTCTCTAAGGGGGGAGACATGCGGGGGGGGCGCACCCCTGCTGTGATTCACGGCTCCTATGAGGACCACCCTGAACTAATGTGTACTCAGAGCTGGAAAGGCAACGTGGCTCCATTGGCAGCATGAAGAATGTTTTCTGGAGGAGGTAACCTTCCAGCTAGGATGAATTTACTACATAGGGTTGGGAAAGTACATTCCATATGGAGGAGGAGCCTGGGTAAAGACTCAAAGATAGGAAAATAGTAAAAATATGCGTTCCAGGAGCAAAATACACGGGCTGGCATAGCTTTAAAACCGAGGGAGCCATGAGACCAAGGTATTGAAGTTCTCGGATGCCCGGTCCAGGCACACAAAGACAGATTTGGGGATGGCTGGGGAGTGGGACCATTCATGGTATATGGGGGGTGTGGCAGTCATTCAAAGGAGGTTTTGTGGTGGGTAAGGGGTCAATTATCTCAGAAGGACACATTGGGAACATGGGAAAAATCTCCAGAACGAGTAGGTGGGAGTTGACGTAAATAGAGAAAAATGTAAGTGTTCTTTGCCCCAGGTTAGGGTTGGGATGGGGGGGGGAGTTGAATAAAAGAATGGGGGTGTCCCCAGACAAATTATGTTTAGTGTATCTGTAACCCTGCCACCAAACGCTGAAGAGTTCTGAAAGGCCCCACCGCTCAAGAGTTCCTCTGGTTTTGTTGCTGTGTGTGTGGCCGCTGCCAATCCAGCCAAGAGAATTTCTGCCCAAGGAAGAGTCCTGGGTGTTGGGAGATGCCTAGCGCCTTGTCCCCTATTCCCTTGCTTTAGAGAGGAATAAAATGGGGCGCGTGACCTGCTCATGAACACAGGCCCTAAGCAGCCTGAGCAGGACTTTAACACACCACCTTAATCTGCTGGGGAGCAGGAAAGATTTGACCACAGTTGGGAAAGACCTGAGATTATCACCCACGCTTTAAAAAAATCCAGGTAGAAGGAAAGGTGGTGTTTGGCGCCACCTAGTGTTATAGAGCTGAGGGGGGCCGAGGCACTGAGTTGAGCCATCTCAAGATGCTGCCAGGGTTAGCACCGGCCAGCATCTCATTCCTGTAGTTTGTAAGTAGGGGTTATGGGAAGGGGGCTTTCAGGCAATCTGTCTTGGGTTGCATAGCCAGGTCACACAACTCGCTAAGAGTCACCAAATAAAGGGTCATTATCCTATTCCTTAGCTCCTCCCTAAGTGCCCTTAGTGGCTTTAGCTCAGTGACAGACAGCACATGCATGGTTGACAAGGAGGAGGCTTTAAATTTGGACTTCGTCCAGCACCACAACACTAGAGAGCCAGGAAGAGGCAAGATGAGCTAAGCTGGGCGACTGACCAGTTAGGCAAAGTCCAGACTGTAGGGTAGGCAGCTTGTTTAGGGCCCCGTTTAAGAGAGAGAGAGAAAAAAAAAGTGACCAGGTGCAGGTTCTTGTAACCCCAGAATCCAGGAGGCAGAGGCAGGAGGATCTCTGCAAGTTCAAAGCCAGTCTGGTCTACCCAGCAAGTTCCAGGCCAGACAGGACTATACCGAGTCTCTTTCTCAAACAAAGACAAAGGAAAAAAAAATTCAGCCAGGCATAGTGTCTCAGGCCTGTAATCTCAGCACTTGTGGATGTGGGGGGTGGCAGGACTGTCATGAAGTTAAATCAGTCTAAACTACCCTCTGAACCCCTGCACTTTCTTCCCCTAAGAAAGAGAGCAATGGACACCATGGGGCACAGACCTGTTTTTTGTTTTTGTTTTTTCACCCAGAACACTGAGGCAGAAAGATCTCAAGGCCAGCCTAAGCTACTTAGTAAGATTTTGTCCTAAGTGGGTGGGTGCTGAGTGATGTCATAGTCTATAGAAAAACTTGTCTGGCAAGTTTAGGACCTGAGGGGTTTTGTTAACCTTTATTTTTACTGGGCTGGAGAGATGGCTCAGTGGTTAAGAGCATTTCTTCTTCTTGTGCCAGACCTGTGTCCAATTCCTGGTGATTCATAGCCATCCGTCACTACAGGTGCAGGAAATCCAACCCTCTCTTCTTAATTCTGAGGGCACCACACATACATGCAAGCAAAACACTTATACATTATAAAATAAATCAATTTTTTAAAAGAATGCCTCTAAAATTATAAGGGTTACAAAAGATAAATATTATAAGTCCTTAACATGTGTGGCTCAGAGTACATGAAAACAATCAGTTATTGATGCTATTGTTACTACTAAGGAAGGGCATAGCTTTGAGAGAGACACTAATATCATCTTCCACAAGAAATCTACAGTAGGGCTGGTGAGATGGCTCAGTGGTTAAGAGCATTGACTGCTCTTCCAAAGGTCCTAAGTTTAAATCCCGTGTGGCAGTTCACAACCATCCATAATGAGATCTGATGCCCTCTTCTGGTGTGTCTGAAAACAGCTACAGTGTACTTGCATATAATAAATGGATCTTTTTTTTTTAAAGTAGTCTATAAAAAATACTAAAAACTAAGCCATAAAAATACTTATTTTTATTATTTTTAATTACGTGTGGGTTTGTATGTCAGGTGCCAGCAAAATCCAGAAGACATCATGCTGTGGGATTTGGGAATCAAACCTGGGTCCTCTGCAAGAGCAGCGAGTGCTCCTAACTGTTGAGTCACAAAACCCAATGGCTATTGCTGCTGCTGCTGCTGCAAGACAGGGTTTCTCTGTGTAGCCCTGGCTGTCCTGGAACTTTCTCTGTAGACCGGGCTGGCCTTGAACTCAGAGATCTGCCTGCCTCTGTCTCCTAAGTCCTGGAATTAAAGGCATGAAGCCACTACCGCCTGGTGGCCAAGTTTTCTTCCCAGTACCTACATAAAAACTTGGAAGGGTGGCCTAACTGTAGATATCCAGTGTTGCAGCCTGCCCGCAGTCCACAACACGAACGGTTCAACTGAGAATGGCAGTTCGAACTGAAAAGAGAGGAATCTAGACGGGGCGGAAGAAAGAATGGAGCCAAGACAACAAACATTCTGATCAAGGCTCAATTTTACTATTTTCAGACACTCAGTTATAAAGGAAGGGGGAGGGAACCCAACTTCCCGCCAAGTAACTCAGGGTCCAGTAGCAGGACGAACACGTGTGTGCCTCCAGGCAGCAAAGGCAGGTTCCAGCAGTAGGCGTGGCAGGACGAATGAGCAGGTAGCTCCACCCTTGAGCAAGCAGGTTCCAGGCTGGGGGAAGGGAGGCCACAATCCAGAACTGGGAAAGCAGAAACTGACAGATCCCTGGAGCTCCACGGCCAGCCTGACCTAACCAGCAAGCCCTTGCTCCCAGGGGGAGTTCCCTGTCTCAACAAAACAAAAACAAAGCAACAACAACAAAACAAAAAACAAAAACAAAACAAAACCCAACAAGATGGGGCCAGTGAAGTGGTTCATGCAACCATGCCAGCCTGGGTTCAATCTATGGTACATAGATAAAGAGGGAAGAAGAAAACCAACTTCAAGAAGTTGTCCCCTGACTTCCACATGTGTATCAGGGCACAAGCACTAACGGTAATGCATTTAAAAATAATTTTAGAGAAACAACAAGGTCTCTGGAGGAACAGCACCTGAACTTGACCTCTGACCTCTACATGTATGCGTATACGTGCAGAAGCCAGAGACATTGGGTCCCCTGGAGCTGGAGTTACGGGGATTTTTTAATGTTGGACATAGGACTGGAGAGAAGGCTCAGCAGTTGAGAGCACTGGCTGTTCTTCCAGAGGTCCTGAGTTCAATTCCCAGCAACCATATGGTGGCTCACAGATGGTTATCTGTAATGGAATCTGAGTCCCTCTTCTTTTTTTTTTTTAATTAGGTATTTTCTTCATTTACATTTCCAATGCTATCCCAAAAGTCCCACATACCCTCCCCCCCCCCACTCCCCTATCCACCCACTCCCACTTCTTGGCCCTGGCGTTGCCCTGTACTGAGGCATATAAAGTTTGCAAGTCCAATGGGCCTCTCTTTCCAATGATGGCCGACTAGGCCATCTTCTGATACATATGCAGCTAGAGACACGAGCTTTGGGGGGTACTGGTTAGTTCATATTGTTGTTCCACCTATAGGGTCGCAGACCCCTTTAGCACCTTGAGTAATTTCTCTAGCTCCACCATTGGGGGCCCTGTGTTCCATCCAATGGCTGACTGTGAGCATCCACTTCTGTGTGTGATTCCCTCTTCTGGTGTGCTTGAAAGAAGAGAACTGGCATACATAAAATAAATAAATAAATAAATACATCTTTTTTTTTTTTAAGATGCCCGATATACGTGCTGGGAACATACGGAAACACTGGCAGCAGATCTCATAAACCTCAAGCCAAGATCCTTCCTGGGACCCATGAAAATGTAGGTCAAGTATTGAAGAGCTTCTGAAACTAGAGTAGGATGTAGGGCTGGGTTTCACAGCCACTCCCCCAGGCAGGGCTTTCCCCGGCCCAACTCCTCGCTTCTTTGGTGTGGTCATATGCTTAGAGCCAGGTTGGCCAGTGCCATGCAGGAAGAGCCACAGTGGGCAGGCGTCAGAAGCAATCTCGGAAAGACTATGGCAAGCAAGCAAGCTTTCTAGGGATGGCCCACTGTTTACATGGCTGCAATGGGCGAGCTCTTAGAGACAAGGTGCTGAGAGACTTCATCCTAGGATTGCTTCTCACTGCTAATATGCTTTTCCTGACATTATCACACAGCCTAACGATTCCTGGGCATCAGCCCACCCTATTGGGCAGATCTCCTGCAGATCAACATGAAGAAGAACTTCCATGAATTAATGCTAGATGAATTAATTATAGCATTCCTGATTTTATTCAAATAATTGCAGGAAGGAAGTTTAAGGAGATAGTCTTAACTGTTTTGCCAGAAAGAAGTAATAAAGAATCAAGAATAAAATGTGCCCCCTCCTCATAGAATAGTAAGTAAAGGCTGCATGATAAGGACTACGGTGAGCTTTCATAAATGCACTAAGAAAAGAAATAGGCTTGGGGCAAATCTGTGATCAAGAAAAAACATTCATCCTAGGTCAGGTCCAGGGATGAAGCCACAGGTGTGTATTACAATAAAGCAAGGCCATGGAAAACTGTTGCTTTGAACTTATAATGCGCTTGTAGAACGAAGCACTGCTTTGAACTATTGACATCCTTTTGTAACTCCCCTTTTGTGTAGCATTTTACCTATGAGGAACTTTGGTCTAAGAAGGTATACATTTCCAGAGAGAAAAAAATAAATGTGGCATTTGGAGCTCTGCCCTATCCACCAAACGTATATATGTATATGTCTGTATGTATGTACGTACATACATGTGTATGTATATGTGTGTGTAAGTATGTATGTATGCACGCATGCATACATGAACACCTCTGGAATTGATGAAACAGGTGGTCAGGCCTGTCCAAAGTGTGTGTGTGTGTGTGTGTGTGTGTGTGTGTGTGTGTGTGTGTGAGAGAGAGAGAGAGAGAGAGAGAGAGTTTTTTCTTACTTTTCTTTTCTCTCTGGCTCACAAAGAGTTAATGAACCCCAAGCCTCTTGCCTGGTCAGCTAAGGGCCCCTGAAGCAGAGAGAATAGAGCTCAACTTCTTTTCTTAACCCCCTGCTGTTATCAGCAGGAGTTAATTGCCAGAAGCCAGGGGCTTTATGGCCTCAGAATAACAAAGAGTTAAAGAAAGAAAAAAATTACTGAGAGTGAGCAACTTTGTCCCCAAAACAACATCCTCCTGCCTTCCTCGGAGAACTGGATCCCAAGCTGGAACCAGCGGCAGGCTGGTCTTTGACACCAGGTAGCTCTTCTGGACCCTCTGCTCTACCCTACTCCAGGTCGGGAGGACCTGTCTCCCCAGGTATGACAGAACTGTTGGCAGAGACCCTGCAGCACTGGCAATTTGTTGGCGTTGTCTCTGTGGTCAGAACAAATGGACATGCCTTTTTAGTTGTCCCACTAGTTATTTATTGTGGGAGAGGGGTCACATGCATGTCATGGAGCATGTCTGCAGGTGTCCTCTGACTTGTATACACATACATACATGTGCACCCATCCACACAGATATAGACTTTGACATCACACACACACACACACACACACACACACACACACACACACAGACTCACACACACACAGGAACTTAAAGTTTAAGTAGAGTAGGCGAATTGTTTCAAGTTTGAGGTCAGTATGGGCTAAATTTTGAGACCTTATCTCCAAAACTCAAAGTGTCTCAAAAGACCTGATAGTTAGTTGTGGGTTTTTGTTTGTTTTTGTTTACTTATTTGTTTGTTTGTTTTAAGTATAAAGCCCTTGCTGGCCTCAAACTTACTATTTGGCTTTGAACCTCTGGTCCTCTTGCTTCTGCCTCCCAAGTGCTGAGAATATTAAAATATACTGCCATCAACACACCCATCTAACTCTTCCAGAGATTTTTTTTTAAACTATTTATTTTGAGAGTGAATGGATGGGTGGATGTAGATGTAGATATCAGAGGACAATTTCCAAGAGTCAGTTCTCTTCCCCCACCATGTGGGTTCCAGGGACCCAATTCAGGTCATTAGGCTTGGTGGCAAATGTCTTTATCCAGATATATATCATATATATATATATACACACACACACACACACACACACATATATATATATATATATATATATGGGTTGTTTTGTTTTGTTTTGTTTTGAAACAGGGTTTCTCTGTGTAGCCTTGGCTGTCCTGAAACTCGCTCTGTAGACCATACTGGCTTCGAAATCAGAGTTCTGCCTGCCTCAGCTGGGATTAAAGGTGTGCACCACCTCAGCCTGCTGATCCACTGAGCCATCTTACTGGCCCTGCCTGTCAAATTTCTAAACCACCAAAGCCCTGAGCAGGAAAAAGAGAAGTGTTCTGCTCTGCATGAAGTGGTAGGTATGCAGGCACTCAGGGGTGGGTAGTGAAGGAGTCTCTGTCCTCTGCCTGCCCCTTTCATCTCTCCTGCCCCTTCAGAGAAACAGAACAGGGTCTACTGCTCGAGTCCCAGCTCTTAGCTTTAACAATTGAGAAAAGTGGGCTGGAGAGAAGGCTCAGTGATTGAGAGTACCTGCTGCTCTCACATCAGACCTGGGGTTCAATTCACAGCACCCTCATGGTGGTCCAAAGCCATCTGTAACTCCAGTTCCTGGAGATCTGATGTCCTTAAGGAACAAGCCCACATATGATGCACAAAAAAATAAAATGAAAAGGCCCGGTGGTGGTAATCCCAGCACTCAGGAGGCAGAGACAGGAAAAATCTCTAAGTTAGAGACTAACCTGATCTACAGAGTGAGTTCCAGGACAGCCAGGGCTACACAGAGAAACTGTCTCATAAAACCAAAAAAAAAAAAAAAAAAAAAAAAAAAAAAAAAAAAAAAGAATGAATCTTTTCAAAAAATTCATAAGATTTATTTACTTTGTATATGAGAGCACACTGTAGCTGTCTTCAGACACACCAGAAGAGGGCATCGGATTCCACTACAGATGGTTGTGAGCCACCATGTGGTTTCTGGGAATTGAACTCCGGACCTCTGGAAGAGCAGTCAGTGCTCTTAATCTCTGAGCCATCTCTCCAACTCTAAAAAACAATATTTTTTAATCAGAAAAGTGAGTTCAGGCAAGAGAAGAAAACTGGACCAAGCTTACAGATTATGTTGTAATCAAGACTGGATTCAGTCTGCTGGACTTCAGGTCTGACGTTCTCTTTGCTCAGTTTGCATGCGGGATGTGGGGATTGAACCATCACTGCCCGTCCCTACTCAGTCTCTCCCTACTCTTCCACCTGGACCCTCCACCCGCTCTGCAAAGCCAGGTGGTAAGGAGAAATCCAAGGGGTCCCGACAGCCCTTGGGAGTAGGGTACCGAGGAAGGGGCCATTCTGTATGGACTGGAGGAAAGGGGCGGGCTTCGTCGGTTTGCTTGCTGCTTCGCTTTAGTACGGTTTTAGACTGTTTAGAACAGTCTAGCGCACCACAAGCTAAGCCCGTGGTTGACTGAGTAAGTTGGAGGAAGCAGTCTAGGAGAAGGAGGCCCTGTTGGGAAACCATCCCTCCTGGTTGCTCTTATCCTCCTGTGAATGTGTCTCCTGACCTTCTAGGAGAGGAGATCTTTTTTTTTTTTTTTTTTTTTTTTTGGTTTTTCGAGACAGGGTTTCTCTGTGTAGCCCTGGCTGTCCTGGAACTCACTTTGTAGACCAGGCTGGCCACGAACTCAGAAGTCCGCCTGCCTCTGCCTCCCAAGTGCTGGGATTAAAGGCGTGCGCCACCACACCCGGCTAGGAGAGGAGATCTTGACTGTGAGTCTCAGCAAAAGTTCTCAACTTGGCCTCTTTCTGTTCAGAGCACCATTGTATCAGAAGCAGCTGGGTGACTTTGAGCAAGTCGCTTCCCCTCTTTGCTTTCTCTACCTCCCCATTTGTTACAAATACTTTGTTTGGGGCTGGGAAGTAGTTAGTTCAGCTAGTAGAATGGTTACCTAGAATGTGCTATATATACTCCATGATTGATCACCAGCATCGAATAAAACCAGGCATGGTGGTATATGCCTATAATCTTAACATTAAGGAGATAGAGGCAGGAGATCAGCACTTCCAGGCCATCCTCAGCTAATTAGCAAGCTGGAGACCCAGCTGGGATACAAACACCTTGTTTCAAAAACCAACAACAATGTGAGTCCTGCTCCAGCAAGTGGTCTGTCTGGTCTGGGTCTGCCTCAGCGGGAGAGGACACACCTATCCAGCAGTGACTTGATATGCAGGGGAAGCCGGTGGGGGAAGGAGGAAGATACCCAGAGAGGGACTCAAAAAACAAGGGGAAGGTGGAATGGGGAGAGAATCTGCATGAGGGGATACTGGGAGGAGGTGGGGGGGCTGATATTGGGATGTAAAGTGAATGAATGAATGAATGAATAAATGAAACCCCACTTTTTCCCTTTAAAATTTCCATTTAAAGTAAAATACAAAACAATGAGCTTTGGGGGCTGGAGAGACAGATCGGCAGTAAAAAGTAGCAAGTGCTCTTCCAGAGACTTGGACTCAATTCCCAGTACCCACAAGCTGGCTCATAACCACCTGTCACTCCAAATGCAGGGGACCTGATGCCTTCTCTGGCTTCCAAAGGCACCAGGCATGGTGTGCAAGACATACACTCAGGCAAAAGAAAAGGAAAGGAAAAAAAAGAAAAGGAAAGGAAATGAAAAAAAAAGAAAAGAAAGAAAGAAAAGACACAGCCATACATATAAAATAAAATAAAAAATAAAACAGCAGACTCCAGAACGAGAATGTAACTCATTAGGCGTGCTATGGAGCCTTGGATCTGGTTGCTATCCAGGTATGACCTTGTGACCCAGAACACAGGCTGTGGATGCTGGAAGTCAAGGTTATCCGAAAGTCAAGGTTACCCTCAGCTACATAAAATTTGAGGCCAGTCTGGGCTACATAAGATGCTACAGAGGAAAGTTCAAACATAGGTGGAAGTCATCGTGACATTTCCACATGAGTGTGTCCTGTAATATGTTCATAACCACATCCCATCACCACCTCTTACTCTCCTCCACATCCCTCCTCCTAGCCTCCTTCCTCCCACTGTAAGAATGCCCACTTCAGGTGCACCCTTAATTAGCCTGCCAGCAACTCTAATTTAGTAATTGGGCAGGAGGCGGGACTCTGAGGTGAGAGGAGGTTTCTAGTAAGCCTGCTTTAGAGTCTGCTTAAAAACAAGTAAAAGCAACAAAATACTCCATTTCAAAGTATTTTTAGGGCTGATGGATGGTATAATAGTTCTTTGAAAGAATGCCTGCCAGGTGTGCATAGTCCTAGGCTTGATAGACAAACATGATCAATAGATACATTGATCCATAGATAAATAGATATTCATAGATAATAGGTAAATAGATTAGATAGATAGATAGATAGATAGATAGATAGATAGATAGATAGATAGATAGATAGATAGGCAGACAATTTTAAAATAGTGTTTTGCTGAGGGTGGTGGCTCATTAGTCTTGGCTACACTGAGACACATGAGACCCTGTCATCAAAAAAAATGGGGAAAAAAAACTAAATGCTTTTGGTTCATTCAATTAACATGTTTATTAGGAGCCAACAGCTCCAAGGATGAGGCCACCAGTCTGGATGGAAAAGCTGAAAAAGGGCGCAAGTGCAAGAGATGGCCTGTAAGTGGCAGCAGTGTCTGTGACGTTAGGCAGCTCCTCTTAAATTTCAAGTCAAGTAGTTGGACTGTTTAAGTGTGCCAACACGCACCTGGTGAGAAGTGACATACAGAGCGCGTATACAATGTCTATAGCATTGACACACGTTGGTAGGTGTAAAAGAATAAAAGCCAAGAGTGAATTTTTGCATGAGAACAAAATGTACCCAAAGTATGGGGAATGTATGTGCGTAGTCTGGACTGTGTGTGTGCACGCAAGTGTGTGTGTGTGTGTGTGTATTGGTTTTTCGAGACAGGGTTTCTCTGTATAGCCCTGGCTGTCCTGGAACTCAGTCTGTAGACCAGGCTGGCCTTGAGCCCTTAGAGATCCATCTGCCTCTGCCTCCCAAGTGCTGGGATTAAAGGCATGTGCCACCACTGCCCCGCATGTGTCTATATTTTTATGTGATTGCGTGGCACCTCTTGGAGTTTTTGATCCCCGTAACCTTGGAACATGTGATGAAGGTTCATGATCTTGCAGTAAAATGCAGTTAATGCCCCATTTCAGAGGGTTCTGGGGTGCCCTGGAGACACCTGGGTAAATCTGGCAAGAAAACATACTCAAGTGTTAATGGACTAGTGAATGACTTATGTATCTCTTTGTTTTCCATTTTTATCAGGTTTCTCATTTCTATAATGAGCACATTCTTTTAAATATATATATATACTTTTGTATATACTTTTAATATATATATATATTTACTTGTGTGTGTGTGCTTTTATTTATACAAATGTTTTGCCTTGCATGTCTGATGTCTGTCTGTTTGCCGCATGTGTGCCTGATTCCTGTGGAGGTCAGAAGAGGAAATCAGTCTCCTGAAACAGGAGTTTGCAGGTGGCCGTGAGCCACTGTGTGGGTGCTGGGAATTGAACCCAGCTTCTCTGCAAGAGCAGCCAATGCTCTTAACTGCTAAGCCATCTCTCTAGCTACACACACACACACACACACACACACACACATATATATATATACACATATACATAATGTGTGTGTGTGTGTGTGTGTGGTGTGTGGTGTGTGTGTGTGTGTAAGACAAGGTTTCACTATGTACCTCTGGCTGGCTGTTCTGGAACTCACTATGTAAACTAGGCTAGCCTTGAACTCACAGAGCTCTGCCTGCCTCTGCCTCCCAGTTTCGGAGATTAAAGACACGTGCCACTATGCCTAGGTTTAAATCTTTTAGAAAGTCTATGTACATGTTTTCTTTTTTTCAATTTAAAATTCTTAAGATTAATTTTATGTGTATGAATGTTTTGCCAATGTGTATGTTTGTACAGCATGTGTGTGCTTGCTGACTGAGGAGGCCAGAACACATAGTTGAATCCCCAAGAACTGGAGTTATGGATGGTTATGAACCACACATGGCTGCTGGGAACTCAACTCCGGTCCTCTGCAAAAGTAACAATTGCTCTAAAGCACTGAGCCATGTTTCCAGATCGTCTTAAACTTACATTTTATTTTTATTTATTTATTTATTTACTTACTTACTTACTTGTTGAGGGGACAGGGACATACCATGGTACATAAGTGGATGTCAGAGGACAACTTGTGAGAGTCAATTCTCTCTACCATTCGAGTTCCAGGGATTAAATCAGGTTTTAGATGTGGTAGCTGAACTACTACACCAGCCCTCGTGTGTGTGTGCATGTGTGTGTGTGTGTGTGTGTGTGTGTGTGTGTGTGTGTGTGTTGAGATATAATCTCACTATGCAGCCTAGGCTGACTTGACCTGCCTCTCAGTCCTCTATGTGCTGGAATAACAGGTATGTGCCACTGTGTCTGGCCCAAGCACCAATTACTTTAAAATGGGGCCACGGAACCTGATATATGTTATTCAAAGAAGAAATAAGCCCTAGAGTCTCTTCCCACTTTGTGTGTGTGTGTGTGTGTGTGTGTGTGTGTGTGTGTGTGTGACTCTAGTTTTTTGGGACAGGGTTTCTCTGTGCAGCTCTGGCTATCCTGGAACTCACTCTGTAGACCAGACCAGACCAGAACTCACAGATATCCACCTGCCTCTGCCTCTGCCTCTGCCTCTGCCTCTGCCTCTGCCTCTGCCTCTGCCTCTGCCTCTGCCTCTGCCTCTGCCTCTGCCTCTGCCTCTGCCTCTGCCTCTGCCTCTGCCTCTGCCTCTGCCTCTGCCTCTGCCTCTGCCTCCTGGGATTAAGGGCACCCAGCTTCCTTTTTCTCTTGGCAAAAGCAGGCACTATGTTCCTAGTGCTAGTCAGGAGGTCAGGTGGGGACCCTGACAACAGGGTGGAGTAGCTGACCTCAGAAAGCCGTAAAGCTGGCATAAGGCAGGAGGCTGCACTCTCTGTCCCACTTCTCTGAGCAGGATTTGCAGTCCTCTCCCTACAGTGGAAGCCTGAGGAGTCAGGCAGAGAGCTTCCAACTTGGATCTCTAGAGTTCACCCATCCCAAAAGGGCCAATGAGGTCATCGTTGAAGACAGAATGTGCCGCAGGTGTCATGCGCAGCTGCTGCCTCACTGCGTCCACAGCAGAGGCTTCCTCATAATTTTGTTGTTGTTGTTCTGTTTTTGTTTTTGTTTTTGTTTTTGTTTTCGAGACAGGGTTTCTCTGTATAGCCCTGGCTGTCCTGGAACTCACTTTGTGGCTGGCCTTGAACTCAGAAATCTGTCTGCCTCTGCCTCCCAAGTGCTGGGATTAAAGGCGTACAAAAGAGAAACAGGCTCAGACTCATTGCACAGACATCTTTCTCGGGGCACGCAAAAGAAATTACTGTACACACATGTTTGCATGAACTGGCACACGTTCACACTCTCTTCTATGCTTATTATCCTTAAGTTTTGTCTTATCATTGTGTCCTGGATTTCCTGGAGATTTCGGGCTAGGAGCTTTTTGCATTTTCTTTGACTGTTCTGTCAATATTTTCTATGGTATCTTCTGAACCTGAGATTCTCTCTTCTATCTCTTGTATTCTGTTGGTTACGCTTACATCTATGACTTCTGATCTCTTTCCTAGGTTTTCTAACTCCAGGGTTGTCTCCTTTTGTGATGTCTTTATTGTTTCTATTTCCATTTTTAGATCCTGGATGGTTTCATTCAGTTCTTTCACCTGTATGTTTGTGTTTTCCTGTAATTCTTTAAGGAATGTTTGTGTTTCCTCTTTAAGGAGTTCTACCTGTTTACCTATGTTCTCCTGTATTTCTTTAAGGGAGTTGTTTAAGTCCTTCTTAAAGTCCTCTATCATCATCATCATGAGATGTGATTTTAAATCAGAGTCGTGCTTTTCCGGTGTGTTGGGGTAACCAGGACTGGCTGTGGTGGAAGAACTGGGTTCTGATGATGCCAAGTAGCCTTGGTTTCTGTTGCTTACGTTCTTGTGCTTGCCTTTCTCCATCTGGTTATCTCTGGTATTAGCTGGTCTTGCTGTCTCTGACTGTGACTGGTCTGTCCTGCAAGCCTCTATGTCAGTCCTCCTGGGAGAGCAGTTCTCTCCGGGAGGAATTTGGGTATGGAGAGCTGTGGTACAGGATCAGCTCTGGGGTGCAGGCAGAAACCAGAAGGATCCTGAACCCAGCTAATCCTTGGTTCCTGTGTTCTGATGGCTCTGGGAGGGTCCCTCTTGGGCCAGGAATTTGAAGAAAAGTGGTGATCTTACCTGTGCTTGCAGGTGTGTAGGCACTCCTGGGAGACCATCTCTCCTGGCAGTATTTGTGTATATAGCTCTGTGGCACAGGATCAGCTCTGGGCGCAGACAGAAACCGGAAATCTCCTGTCCCAAACATCTCCTCAGTTCCTCTGTTCTGTTCTGAGAGTTCCGGGCAGGTTCCTCTGAGCAGCAATGGTGGTCCTACCTGGACTCTCAGGCCTGTCTGCACTGGGAGGGGAGCTCTCTCCTGGCGCCACCTGGGTATGGAGCCCTGTGGCAGAGGACCGGCTCGAGGCACAGACGGAAGACTCCTCTGGTACATGTTCTCAGACCTGCTGTGCAAACATGTACCTTCACATGTTTCTTCAGAGTCGTCCTTCCCGGCCTTGGTGGGAAGTGACTGGCTCCAGAAAGCGCTAACAGGCCCCTGTGACATCTCCTTGGTCCGGGTGTGCACGGTGAGGCCAAGGAAACAGCCCCACCCCACCCTGGACAGCTGCTGGCCCTCCTAACAGTCTGCTCGGAGGGCTCTTGACATCTGCCTGGATGCTCATTTCCCAGGCCCCTAAGGCTGAGTCATGAGTGGTGGAGCGGCAGATCTAGGTCAAGGCGGGAGCCTTTCCCAGAGTTACTTAGTAACCAGCAGGGCTAGCAAGAACTCCAGGACATAGGATGGGGTAGAGGGAGTCGAATTGCTCCCCTGCCCCGCCCCCCATGCTTTCCGGAACCACATTGTTACTAAGTCTCTATACCTTACAAAATAAGCTTGTTTCCTAAATCTAAAGCACCCTGCAAGCCATGCCTTCCAACCTGCACTGAATTTACCATCCCATGATGTACGGCTACCTTTTGCCTTGCTGACTTATGACCACATGATGTATGATTGTCCTTTGTCTTACAAAATATGTTTTCACAGACTGGAGAGCTGACTCAGCAGTTAAGGGCACTGGCTTCTCCTTTAGAGGATTCAGGTTTGATTCCCAGCATCCACATGGTAGCTCACAACTATCTGTTACTCCAGTCCCAGGAAATCTGAAGCCCTCTTCCAGGCCTTGTCTGGAACCTAGCATGCTGTGCACAGATATACATGCAGGCAAAAAGTCTGGCTGCTTGCTGTTGAAATGGGCAAGTTCATGAGACCTGGGAAAGTGGTGCTGGTGACGTTACTCTGAATACAAAGCTGTCACCAGGAAGAACATTGACGATGGTACCTCAAATCTTACCGAGAGTGATGCCCTGGTGGCTGGAACTGACCACCATCCCAAAAAGTGACAGCTGCCATAGGCAAAGAGAAAATCACCAAGAAATCAAAGATGAAGTCCTTTGTGAAAGTTTATGATTCAGTCACCTCCTGCCCACAAGCTACTCTGTGGATTTCCCCTTGGACAAAACTGTAGTCAACAAGGATTTCATTAGCGACTCAGCTCTAAATGCAAGGCCAGGCAGGAGGCCAAGGTCAAGTTTGAGGAACGATTCAAGACAGGGAAGAACGAATGTTTTTTTTCTAGAAGCTTTGCTTTTAGGTGTATTTTTGCTTCCATCATTAAAAAAATAAAAATAGAGAGCGATGGCTCAGTGGTTAAGAGCACTGACTGCTCTTCTAAAGGTCTTTTTTTGTTGTTGTTTTTTGTTTTGTTTTGTTTTTTGTTTTTGTTTGTTTTTTCTTTGTTTTGTTTTGTTTTTTCGAAACAGGGTTTCTCTGTATAGCTCTGGCTGTCCTGGAACTCACTTTGTAGACCAGGCTGGCCTCGAACTCAGAAGTCTGCCTGCCTCTGCCTCCCAACTGTTGAGATTAAAGGCATGCACCACCACACCTGACTCTCTTCCAGAAGTCTTGAGTTCAATTCCCAGCAGCCACATGGTGACTCACAACCATCTGTAGTGGGATCCGATGCCCTCTTCTGGTGTGTCTGAAGAGAGCAACAGTGTACTCACAAAAAATAAGTAAATCTTTTTTTTTTAAGATTTATTTATTTATTATATGTAAGTACACTGTAGCTGTCTTCAGACACTCCAGAAGAGGGTGCCAGATCTTGTTACAGATGGTTGTGAACCACCATGTGGTTGCTGGGATTTGAACTCAGGACCTTCAGAAGAGTAGTCAGTGCTCTTAACCGCTGAGCCATCTCTCCAGCCTCCAAGTAAATCTTTTTTTAAAAAAATTAAAAATAAATAAATAGTTTTAAAAACAAAAGAAAAATGTCTTCAAGAAACCTTGATCTATACTCGTGACCACCTGCCCCATAATGTATGACTTCTCTTTCACATGATATATATTTTTGCCTTTATTTTTACCTTTCATTGTACTTTCTCTTTCTTTTTCTAAAGATTTATTTATTTACTTTCTGTGTATGAGCACACTATCTGTCTTCAGATGCGTCAGATCCCATTATAGACCTCTAAAACTGGAAAAAAACAGTGTCCATGTCTACCCCGACCACCCCGCTAAAGATTCTCCTCAGAGGAGAGAGAGCGGATTCTCACAAAGGCTGCTGAGGCAATCCCTGGAAGATCCTTGGTACCTGGCAAATTCTCCGAGGGAAGTAGGGGTCACACCGTGATACCTCCAGACTCTGAAAGGAGAATGAAAGGGGCAGAGTGACTAATCTGTCTGAGGCAGCTACAGCAGGGCCCAGACTCGCCTTCAGCTCTCCTGGATGCCTCCTGGAAGCTTATCAGCTATGTACTCCTGTAGATTTGGAGGACACAGCAAATCCCAAGGCAATTAACTTGGCCTTTGTCACCTAGTTGATCCTTGATATGTGTAGAAAAATTCAAAAGATAGAAAAAGTTGTTGCAAGGAAGAATAGGTCACAGCTGTTAGAAATAGCCCAGTCGGTATTTGACGACTGAGGCAGTAAAGAAGACTGTCTTAGTTAAAGGTTTCTGTTGCTGTGAAGAGACACAGTTCATAGTCACACAAGTTCAAGAAGCAGGAAGCATCTAAAGTGTTGGATACAACAGCCACACTCTTGTCCCACCTTCACCCCTTCCTAGCTCCTCATTTTTAATTTAACAAAAAGGGAGGAATTTTAGCTTATGGGTGATTCTACGAGGCTGCCCTCAGGGAACTAGTATTTACTTATGTCATCATCAGCCACCACCACCAGGTACTCCAGGTATGGGCTATGTATAAAAGGTCTGCCCGCCATTCCAGCACTTGTTCTCTCTCTCTCTCTCTCTCTCTCTCTCTCTCTCTCTCTCTCTCTCTCCATCTATGTTCTTGGCTGGTCTCTTTCTCTCCCTTTTGTCCTTCTCTGTTCCCTGTCCCACCCTTCTCTGCTTTCCTGGCTATGCTCCTGTCTGTCTGTCCATCTACACATCTACTTGTCTGCCTCTACCTCTTCTCTAAGCCCCCACTCCTCTCCTTTCCCCCAGTAAACTCCCTTTGTACCAGATCTGTAATTACTCAGGGGCATAACTTGGCACGTGCCCCTCGCTCCCTGCATTGTATTTCATAATAACCATGACCACTGCAGTGGACAACATTTAATTGGGGCTGGTTTACAGTTTCAGAGGCTGAGTCCATTATCTTCATAGCAGGAAGCATGGCAGTGTGAAGGCAGGCATGGAGCTGGAAAAGGAACTGGACGTTCTACATCTTGATCTGCAGGCAGCAGAAGGGGACTATGAGCCACACTGGGCATAGCTTGAACATAGGAGACTTCAAAGCCCACTCCCCACACTGACACACTTCCTCCAGCAAGGCCACACCTCCTAATAGTGCCACTCCCTATGGGCCTATTGAGGCCAATTACATTTAAACTACCACAAATACCAAATGGCCAAAATGATGGAGGAGGCCACCTTGGCCATACTATATTACTTAGCCACTTTCAACAGGGAAAAGCCACTATAAAGAAATTATCAATGTGCCTACTGTCGAGGGATGGGGCAAAGGAAGAGTGAGTGCCATGACAGAAGTAAGTGAACATTTCTGACGGGCATCAGAAAGATGGAGGCTCTCCTCAGAGTCATGCCCCCCCCCCCAATCTAAACAGGCCCTGGCTATGGAAAACTAGCAGGGCAGAGGCTCCTTTGAATTGGGCCTCCGGGAAGCTATGGTAACTGTTAATATCAGGAACCAACATATAGATTTCCTGGTTGACACTGGGGTCACTTAGACCTACTGGAGCCCCTGAGACCTCTCACAAGATACAAGGGACATCAGAGGATATAAAACACTGCAAATATATCACTGATCAGACTGTTGACTTGGGTCAAGGTACTTTAACACACTCCTTTAATGTCACCCCTAAATGTCCCTTCTCGTTATTGAGGTGAGATCTTTGGAGCAGACTTCAGGCTACAACTTCATTCTCAGGGGATACCCTCAAGCTACAGTTTAGAGAACCTGCCAAAGTTTTTCCTATAACCTGCCTACTAAGTGAAGAATATCTGCTCTTCCAAAGTCACACTCATCATCCAGAAGGGAAATGGAAAGCTTTGTTAATCCAAGAAGTTCCCACAGTGCGGGGCAGAGGACGATCCTCCCAGCTTGGCAAAACATGTGTCACCTGTCATAGCACAGGTTACCTATGGGGCTATGCTCGTTTGAGTCAAGCAGTACCTAACAGCTCAGAAGCCAGGTATTGGGCTAAACTACCTGCACACATATTGTATGATGTTATGAAGGTGTGGCCTCTATTGTCAATTGTTAATTGCTGTGCCAGCAGCAGCAGCTCCAGGCTGGCAGGATATGTAAAGATTTGTTGCTTCCTTGCCTGCTCAGAAAGGAAAGGCAAGCTGCCGTGGGGGAGATCACAAAGCCCTCAGTCTGGCCAAAAGGTAACCCTAGGGACATAGTCTGCCTGCTGACTGGCTCAGAGTGAGTAGCCACAGAAGTTCTCCTGCTAGCTTCCTTATGAGAAAGGAATGTGTGGGACCATGAAAGGCAGCCTGGTTTCTAGTTGAGCTAGGTTTAAAACCCCAGTGACTCCACAGGTGGCCCCACAGGGGATAACCCTGAAAGGAACAGTAGGCAGTAGGTGTTTTACCATGCTCCTGGACACCAGGCTCCTGGCATGAGGTCACAGCTCTCAATAGGTCTGTGGCCATCAGTCACGTAAGGGCAACACCCCAAGCCCCTCCACAGGTAGAGGACATGACTATAGATCATATAGCCTCAAGACAGATCTCCATTTTAATGAAGTACCTAAAGGCCTGAAGGACTTAAACAATTAAATTCTCCTTCTCAGACACTCCTCCCTACAAAAGGTATTTAACCTCAGGCCCAACTGCCCTGAGAAAGTGGGGTACAGTTTTCTCATCACAACTCTCTGCCATGACAATAAATGCCTTAAAACCATGGACTGTCTCTTTCCATCAATATCCGCCATGGGGAGCAATAGAACAGGTCTTCGTCTAAAGAGCCAGCTGCCTAGAGTCCCACAGAAAGCCTCTCAGTGCTTCCAGCCATGACCTCCACCAAGCCAAGCCACCCACCAACAAGTCAAGGACTCTCCTCCCCACAGGACCCGGCCAGAGCTCCCCTCTTTTACCCTTAGGCCCAGGGCTACATTCAGCCCATAGGTGTAGGCCCCCACTCCATTTCTCAGCTCTTCTGCAGCACCCAATGGCATCTGGGTGCTCAAGAGTCTGAGAACCAGACAGTCCTAGCTTCTCTGCAGGCCCAGGACCCCCAAGATGGCTCGGGCAGTCCCCTGGGATCTCAGACTGCGTTCCCCCACCCCTGGAGAGGGGGTCTTGAGGCTTCCCATAGCCAGACACTTGCCCAGCACTGGCATGGGGTAAATGCAGTCAAAACTCCCACATCCTGCCTTGCAGAGCACCCCCCAAGTCCTGAGCACATGCAGGACCCCACCATGAACCCATAGGAACGTGGCATGTACAACTAATGTGGACAAGATTGCCTCAAGGATTCAAGAAGTCTACCATCTCTAAGGAGACACTCAATCAGGACGGAAGCCTCTTCCACAGGAAGTACCCTGAGGTAATCTTGCTCCAATATGTGGATGGTATACTGTTAGCAGCAAAAGATGTGGAGGACTGTTTAAGAGCCACCCAGGCCTTCCAGAGACTCTGGCCCAATTAGGCTACAAGGTTTCCAAAAACCCACAAATTTGCTAATTTCAGGTTACCTGCTTGGGGTATGAATTAAAGGGAGGAAAAAGATGGCTGTCCTAAGACTGCCTAACAGCTATAACGTAAACCCCAGATACAACCACTGAGAAACAAGTCAGGGAATTTGTGGGAGCTGTGGGATATTACCTCCTTGGGATACCTGGGTTTACTGAGATTGCCAAACTCTCTGGTACTCTGCAACAACCAGAGGTAATGACCCTTTAAAACAGACTGAGGAACATGAACAGGCCTTTAAGAACTTTGAAGAGGGGCTGGAGAGATGGCTCAGCAGTTAAGAGCACTGACTGCTCTTCCAGAGGTCCTGAGTTCAATTCTCAGCAACCACATAGTGGCTCACAACCATCTGTAATGAGATCTGATGCCCTCTTCTGGTATGTGTGAAAACAGCTACAGTGTACCCATATAAATAAAATAAATACATCTTTAAAAAGGAGAGAGAGAGAGAGAGAGAGAACTTGATGCCCCCAAGCCTTCACCTCTATGTCCATGAAAGAAAGGGCATTGCTATGGAGACATAAACTCTGCATCCTTGGAAGAGACCAATAGCCTGTATCTCAAAGAGACTGAACCCTGTGGCCCTGTTTGAGAGCTACCACAGCCACTGCAGTCCCTGTAAAGAGGGCTGACAACCACACATGAGGAGAGACTCTGACTATAACAGCTCCTCGAGCTGTGGAAACCCTGCTGAAAGACAGCTATCAACTGGTGAATGTCAAATGTGCAGATGACTCCATATCAATCCCTTCCCCTACATAAGGACAGACTGACCTTCGATAAATCCTTGGGCATTAACCCCACCAGCCTGCCTGCAGCCAGACACTGACCCAGACCATGGCTGCCTGGAAATGCTGGACATCAGCCAAGGTACACAACTTGACCTGACAGATACCCCTCTCACCACCAGACATTCAGATCTCTATGCAGATGGCAGGAACTTCATCTGGAAAGGGACCAGGTATGCGGCAGGGTCCAAGAATCCGTGGTGGTGGTAGTCACAGGTCAAAAAAGAAAAAAAAAAGTCATGTGAGCAATAGCCCCACTTAGAGGTACATTTGCCCAAAGAGCAGAAATAATTGCCCTCACAGAAGCCTTAAGACGCGCTAACGAGAAAAGGGTGATCATCTGCACTGACAGCCGGTATGCCTTTGCTACGGCTTATGTTCACTGACAGATTTCTAGACAGAAGGACTCACTCACTTCAGAGTGAAAGATAAACATGAATCCTCCCATTGGTGGAGGCCATCTGGCTGCCACCTCAACTGGCCATAATACACTGGCCAGGACACCAACAAGACAAAAGCCCAAGTTGTCCAGAGGCTGTACTTGGGGAACCCAGTCCCCAAAACACCCTACAGTTCCTGACCACCACTCGGCTTCAATGAAGATGTCCCCAAGTATAATCAAGGAGAAGTCAAGCCATATTCTGATTTGGGGTCCAAGGAAAACTGTGAGGATGGTGGATCTTGCCAGACTGAAAGAAATACTTCAAAGCATTTCAGATCGTTGCTTGACCTACACTTGGGTAAACACAAAAAAGGGTATTCTCCCCCCCACCCCCACCCCAGGACAATGGAGTCAAGGTATGGTACCTGGTGAATTTGGGAATTAGATTTCACAGAAGTCAAGCCAGGACTATATAGATACAAGTAGCTGCTGGTCCTTATTGATACCATCACTGGCTGGGTCGAGGCTTTGATGTCCCAGACAGAAATGGCCTAGGTAGTAGCCAAGAAATTGGTAAGAGATAATCCCCAGGTTTGGCCTCCCTCTGTTTTTGAGGTCTGACAATGGCCTGGCCTTCACAGTCATGTTGTCTCAGTAACACTCTAAGACTCTTAATGTAGATCAGGAACTTTGTGAACCTGTTTCACCTCAGAATTCAGGTAAGGTAGAAAAGATGAATAGGACTTCAAAGGGGATTTTAACTATACATAACTCTAGAGACTGGGGGTAACTGGGCTGGTCTCTTGCCTTATGTCCCTCTCAGGGTCCACTAAGCTCCTTATTCAGAAAAGTTTGTCCCATATGACGTAGTCCATGGAAGACCAGTCCCTATGGTCCCTTGGGTGCGGGCTGGACTGTGATCAGATTGCCCTGTTCTAATCTTTGAGTCCTTGTAAGGATTTTGTAGCTACAGTGTACTCACATACATAAAATAAGTAAACAATTAAAAAAAAAAAAAAGAAGCAGCAGCAGAAGCAGCAGAAGCAGCAGCAGCAGCAGAAGAAGAAGAAGAAGAAGTCATGGACTGTGACTGAGCATGGCCCCTTAAAAGTTAAGATTTCTAGAATTTAAGATCCTTTACTATGATTGCTCTCTAGTTAACAATAATGCTCCAATTTGCCTTAAGATCTGATCCTGACTGTGTTTTTACTGGGGGAATAGAAGGTACATCTGTCATAGGAAATACTTTAATATTGCTTTGTAGGGCCAGAGACTGTTCCCACTCACCGGGCCCCATTATTTGGCTGAAGGAAAACAAACCGTTTCTATCCAAATGAATAGGGCAGTTGGGATGAATTAATTTGACTGACCAGTCCCAAAGTAACAATGTGGACAAAGTCTGACAATAGAAATTACAATGTTATTACAATGGTAAGAGGAAAACGGGACTCCTTAGGTGCTTCCATTGACATGAACATAACCTAAAATGTCATTGTCTGTAGCTAATAGATTCAATACCAATCTTTAGCTCCATCTAGTGTCAAACAGCAGACAGACACGTTCCTTTTGTGTCAGGGGATTCTTTAATTCCTGGACTAGGAAAAAACTTATATGGAACAGGGATCACATATAAACATTATACCAACTTAAAAGGGGACTCAATGGGAAGTGCCCTCACAAACATTTCTGAGGTTATAACTATATTCTGGTAAATAATGCCTTTTACCTTCATCGCCCATGTTTTGATTGTACTTACGTCCCTCCCCACAGCAATACTCCTTCCAATCCTGCACTCCTCAAGGGAAAACCATTCCCCCTGGGGTGGTTTAGGAAACAGAGCCTTGTTCTTATAAGGAATGGAGTCTTAGTAACAATGTATAACAGTGTCTCTCCTTAACAAAGTGTGACTCCTGTTTGGTTACATATCCCCCCCTCTGCCCCCCTTGGCCTATTGTGATGGTTTGTATATCCTTGGACCAGGGAGTGGCACCATCTGAAGGTGTGGCCTTGTTGTAATAGGTGTGACCTGGTTAGAATGGGTGTGTCATTGTGGGTGTGGGTATAAGATCCTCACCCTAGTTGCCTAGAAGTCAGTCTTCCACTAGCAGCCTTTGGATGAAGACATAGAACTCTCAGCTCTGCCTGTACCATGCCGGCCTGGATACTGCCATGCTCCCACCTTGATGATAATGGACTGAACTTCTGAATCTGTAAACCAGCCCCAATAAAATGTTGTTTTATTAAGACTTGCCTTGGTGATGGTGTCTGTTCACAGCAGTAAAACCCTAACTAATACACCTATGTAGCCCATTTCTGTGGGAATAACACTCAATTTGCTCTCCTGAGGGTAGACGGGCATGCATGGGATAGGATGCATCTCACCTATTTTATCTAATAAGCACTAGAGTCTCTTGATAGGATTTCAAGGTCTCTCCCTGTACACCATGGTAACTCCTTACAGCTCCTAGACCCCGCCACACTAGCATTCACAGCTGCCTTTTTATTACCTGTCCCTGGATTCCTTTGGGGGCTGCAAAAAGAGATTTCTAATATAGCCTGCTGTGAATACTACAGCAGAGATATTTTAATCTGGAAACTGGAGAATTAAGAGCAATGGATTTACAAAATAGAGCTACTGTAGACTTTCTATTGCTCAAACGTAATCGTGGATATTGACAGTTCCTTGCAATGTATTGTTTTAATGTATCAGCTTTCTCTTACATCACTGATAGCCAAATCAATGACTTACATAGGAAATAAACAAAATCTCTCAGGCACAGGTCAAATGTCCATTCTGGCTGAGATGGCGCTCTCTCCCTTCATCAGCTCCCCAATAGTTTTCTTATTAATACACACACACACACACACACACACACACACACACACACACACAGGGTTTCTCTGTGTAACCCTGGCTGTCCTGGAACTCCCTGTAGACCAGGCTGACCTGGGACTCACAGAGATCTACCTGCCTCCCTCTGCCTCCTGAGTGCTCTGTGTTTTTTCAACGTTATCACTAACCTTATCATCTGCCAGATACTCAATACCAGAATCCTGTTCACCCAACATCATCAAACCATGCTTGCTCCCTGGTCAAAGATCTGAAAGCTTTAAGCAAGCTGTGAAATGGGAGTCATCTTGTTGTTAAGGAGACTCATTGCTGTACATTGTTATTAAGTCTCCATTCCTTGAGAACAAGTCTCTGTTTCCAAAATCTAATGTATCCGGCAAAAGGGTTTTTCAACCTGCACTGAACTCGTGACCCCATGATGTATGCCCCCCCCACACACACACACCTTGCTGAACTCACGACCCAGTGATGGATCATTGCCCTTTGCCTTACAAAATATGCTTCCAAGATACCTTGATCTACACTCAGGACCACCTTCTCCACACTGTGACTCCCCCCGACATGGCATACACGCTTGCTTTTATTCTTACCTTTCATTGTGTTTTTTCTATATTTTTTAATTAGATATTTTCTTCATGTACATTTCAAATGCTATCCTGAAAGTCCCCTATAACCCCCACCCTGCCCTGCTCCCCAACCCACCCACTCCCGCTTCTTGGCTCTGGCATTCCCCTGTACTGGGGCATATAATCTTCACAAGACCAAAGGCCTCTCCTCCCATTGATTGCTGACTAGGCCATCCTCTGATACATATGCAACTAGAGACACAAGTTCTGGGGGGTACTGGTTAGTTCATATTGTTGTTCTGTGTTTTTTTTTAACACCCAATTATTATGCCCCCATAATCATACTTACAGCTGTTTCATATTAACTTTAATCTTTTCCTATAAAAGGGTTCTCAAGAAGCCAGTAATTGGCTGCTCTCTAAAGAATCCAGGCTAGGCAGTGGTGGTGCACGCCTTTAATCCCAGCACTTGGGAGGCAGAGGCGGGTGAATTTCTGAGTTTGAGATCAGTCTGGTCTACAGAGTGCGTTCCAGGACTATACAGAGAAATCCTGTCTCAAAAATACAAACAAACAAACAGAAAACAAAAAAAAAGAAAAGAAAAGATTCCAGACTTAGGGTGAGACAGCTGGCAGGCCAGTCCCAGGTGCATCTCTGAAATAAAGCTTGCTTTAATCGGACAGTTGTGGATTTGGTCTTTTGGTCTTTCTCCTAGCATACTCAAGTTTAACGTTTCTACTGCCCATGCTGTGGCCAGGGGACAGGGGGTAGGAGGGCGGGGAGGAAGGGGGAGGGGTCTGGGAGAAGAGAAGCCCCTGAAGCATGGGGGACTGAGTGGGGCTCTAAGGAAAGAGGTCTAAATTAGAAAGCAGAGGAGCTGGGGAAGGGAAGGGGGTGGGGAATAGGGTGGGGAGGTCAGGCTCTTGGGAGAGCCTACAGAGAGCCTGGCTGTGTCTGACTTTTCTATCAAGCTAAGTTCCTGCAGGCAACTTCTCTGGCAGCTCCCATCTGAGGCCTGGTCATAAAGGAATCATGGAAGAACAAAAGAGTCAGAGGAGGCCATGAGAAATCCTCTCCACACTGACAACCTGAGTTCAATTCCCAGAGCCCACAATCACTGATAAACACCATGATCAAAAGCAGCTTGGAGAGAAAAGCTTTTCTCTTTCTTTCTTTCCTTTCTTTCCTTTCTTCTCTTTCTTCTCTTTCCTTTCTTTTCTTTCTTTCTTTTCTTGTCTCTCTTTTCTTTCTTTCCTTTCTTTCTTCTCTTTCCTTTCTTCTCTTTCCTTTCTTCTCTTTCCTTTCTTCTCTTTCCTTTCTTCTCTTTCCTTTCTTTCCTTTCCTTTCCTTTCTTTCCTTTCCTTTCTTTCCTTTCCTTTCTTTCCTTTCCTTTCCTTTCCTTTCCTTTCCTTTCTTTCTTTTCCTTCCTTCCTTTCTTTCTTTCTTTCTTTCTTCCTTCCTTCCTTCCTTCTTTTCTCTCTCCCTTCCTTCCTTCTTTTCTCTCTCTCTCTCTCTCTCTCTCTCTCTCTCTCTCTCTTCTTTCTTTCTTTCCTTTCTTCTCTCCTTACAAGCCCCAGGTCACAGTCCATCTCTAAGAGAAGTCAGGGTTAGAATCTGGAAGCAGAGACTGGAGCAGAGGTCTTGAAGAATGATGCTCACCGGCTTGCTCCCCGTGGCTTGCTCAGCCTGCGCTCTTATAAAACCCAGGACCACCTGCCGAAGGATGGTACCACCCTGAGTAGGCTGGGCCCCTCCCACAGCAAGGAAATGCCCCCCCCAGACTTGCCTAGAGGCCAATCTGATGGAGGCATTTCTCACTTGAGCTTCTCTCTTCCTACACGACTCTGGCTTATATCAAATTGACGAAAAACTAACACCATGTGAAATTAGAAAGTGAGAATCAACTCTACAAGGTTGTCTTCTGATCTCTACATGTGCGCCATGGTGCAAGTGCCCCCCCCCCCACATACACATACACAAACACTAGTAATAGATAATTAGCTAGAAAAAGATTAAGAAAAAGCCAGCACTCAGGAGGCAGAGGCAGGCAGGTTCCTGTGAATTCCAGGCCAGCCAGGGCTACATAGAGAGACCCTGTTTCACACACACACACACACACACACACACAAAAGAAAAAAAGGAAAGAAAGATCCAGAGGTGCAAGTAAGGAGAATCTAGCTCACTTTATTTGAAAATAGAAGTTGGATATTGGTACCAGGATGGGTCCTGGGGTGGATGAAAAACCAAGTGTGTGAGGCAGGTTCCATTGGGCTATGTCTTTTTTTTTTTTTTTTTTAAGATTTATTTATTTATTATATGTAAGTACACTGTAGCTGTCCTCAGATACTCCAGAAGAGGGCGCCAGATCTCATTACGGATGGTTGTGAGCCACCATGTGGTTGCTGGGATTTGAACTCTGGACCTCTGGAAGAGCAGTCGGGTGCTCTTACCCACTGAGCCATCTCGCCAGCCCGGGCTATGTCTTTTACCCCCTAAACAGAACAACTCCAATGGCAAGCATGACCCCACCCCCACCCCGGCCACCATGTTCTTTCTTCCCTGGATAAGTATGTGGTGGATTTTTACCATCAGATGTCTGCACATCGGTTTGGGAAGGGTCAAGGAACAGGAGGGAAAAATCTCATTTCTCTGTAAGGGTGGCAGATCCCTCGGAAGCCATTAACTCCTACCTCTGTCCCTCCATCATGCAGAGGCCCAGAGAGAGCCGGACACTGGACATAGAGGACAAGGTGTCAAAGCCACGCGTGTTCCCTGTGTCCATCTCAGGACTCCAGAGGAGGCTCTAGAAGATGAGTCTCAGGTGGCTGTTACCTGTGTAGACACCTGTACAGAGATCCCATCTCTGTGACTAAGTTGTTCAGCCAAAGGCCACACTGACCTCTCTTGCCTCCTAGGTTGTCCCCCACTCTTGGGTCCCAGAGAGGGACAAAAGAGGACAGCCACATGTAAGGAACAAAGGAGAGGAAATCCTGTTGAAAACTGCCTTCTCAAGAACACAGTTACAAGAAAAAGTCCTTTGTAGCTGACCCATCCAAAGCATGAAGAAACAGGTGACAGGGAGTGCCGGCTCACGCCGGAGATCCCAGCATTTGGGAGGAAGAGCCAGGAGGATCTTGAACTCTGTCCAGCCTGAGCTACACAGAGACCTCTAGTGGGAGATGAGAAAGAGAGGACTGATACCAACAAACCTAAACACAAGGTGTCTTAGTCAGGGTTTCTATTCCTGCACAAACATCATGACCAAGAAGCAAGTTGGGGAGGAAAGGGTTTATTCAGCTCACACTTCCACATTGCTGTTCATCACCAAGGAAGTCAGGACTGGAACTCAAGCAGGTCAGGAAGCAGGAGCTGATGCAGAGGCCATGGAGGAATGTTCTTACTGGCTTGCTTCCCCTGGCTTGTTCAGCCTGCTCTCTTATAGAACCAAGACTACCAGCCCAGAGATAGTCCCACCTACAAGGGGCCTTTCCCCCTTGATCACTAATTGAGAAAATGCCTTACAGTTGGATCTCATGGAGGCATTTCCTCAACTGAAGCTCCTTTCTCTGTGATAACTCCAGCTGTGTCAAGTTGACACAAAAGTAGCCAGTACACAAGGTAATGAAAGACTCCCATCTGCTACTCATGCGTTCTGGAAGCTTCCATGACCAAATCATGCAAGGGCTTTCATTCCCTGGTTCTTTCCAAATGTTCTCAGCTTCTCACCAAGGCAGCTTTATCTTTGTCATTATTGTCTGTTTGTGGGCTGTTGTCTTTTTGTTTATTTGGGTTTCTTCCACACAGGGTCTCAATCTGGAGCACAGGCTGGCCTCAAACACATGGTAATTCTCCTGCCCCAGTGAGTGCTAGGATTACAGGCATGAATCACTATATCCAGCTTCTTTTCGTTTTCTGTCTGTCTCTGTCTTATGTCTCTCTTTCTCTCTCTAGGTTCTTGAGACAGTATCACACCATGAAGCCCAGGCTATCCTTGAATGAGACATCCTCCTGCCTCACCTTTCTGCTTGTGCCACCCCCCCCCCAATCTGGCCTCTAAAGTCTAAAGGCAACGGGCTGAGACTCTTTCCCAATATTATGTAGCAAAGACCTGACAGGTGTCAGGTATCACAGACCAGTCAGCCTTCAAGGCAGGAAGAGATGCATGTGAGATGTGCCTGCCAACATCATGGTAGGGTTTTAGATGTTTCATATGTGATACCAATGTTAAAAGGCACAGACCCTGGCACAGGAAATACCACTGAAGTCTCTCTGAGTAATTAGTGTTCCCTCTTGGGAGGTGGAGAGAAGAAATAGACATAAGATGTGTTCCTCCTGGAATCATCAAGAGAGGCCATCCTCTCCCCTGAACCTCATAATAATGTCTGTTTCCTAGTCAGTTTGAGAGCAGTTATGAAGCTGGTACAAGTGAGAGTGTTTGTTGGCTGTGCATCATGGGCTCCTCCTGGTGTTGATGTAGGACTAGATCCTGGACAGGGCCTCCTAGAGCTGCCTGTGGAGCACATGTAGCCCAAAACAAAAATCATAAACTTCACTTAAACTTTTTTTTGAAACAGGGTTTCTCTATGAAGTTCTGGCTGTCCTGGAACTCACTCTGTAGACCAGGCTGGCCTCAGACTCAGAGATCTGTCTGCCTCTGTTTCCCCAGTGCTGGGATTAAAGGCATGTGCTACCACCACCCCCTGCCTAACTTTGTTTTTTTTTTGTTGTTGTTCTTTTTTGTTTTCTTTTTGTAACTGGATTGAACAGTTCTCCAGTATGAACTTCATAGATGACAGCATCATAATGTGACGTCAAGGCTTGAATATGACTGACAGCATCTTCAGTATGCTGCTGAGGTCCCTCACCAGCTCCTGATGACTCCAGTTTGAACTCCCAAGCTGCCTGCATCCAGAGCCTCAACCCTACTGTCCTGGTCTCAGGAGCCCATCTACAAGCTCAGAATGAGGGACCACATCCTGACTCTGTTTGCATCATTCCTGCCAATGAGCATTGCCCACCTAGTGCCAGAAGTAACAGAAAGGAATAGACAGTGAATGAATAATTGTGAGCTAGTGTGGTGGTGCACACCTATAATTCCAGCACTTGGGAGGTGGAGGAAGGAGGGTCAGAAATTAAAGGACACCCTTGGCTACACTGTGAGCCTGATGCTAGCCTGGGCTACATGATGAGATCCTGACACATCTGGGGATACCTGCAGAGGACAGAGGGGTGAGATTCCCTAAAACTACAGGCAGTTGTAACCTGCTTGATTTGGGTGCTGGGAACTGAACTCAGGTCCTTTGGAAGAGAGGTTCCTGCTTCTAACTGCTGAGCCACACTCCAGACTCTGTTCCACACATGGTTTGTATATAAGGACCAAAGTCGGGGCCTAACAGGGAACCTCACTGTCAGAGCTGGCTTCGTATGGCCCTGCAGTTCTAAGTTTGGGATCTAAGTATCGATACAGAGCGATGGCAGCTGGCCTTTGGACTGGGTCCTAGCAGGTAGGAGCTCGGCCAGGGCACTCGCTGCTCCAGCAACCTTCCAGATGCCAAATGCCCATCTCTCAACATGCCAGGCACTTCAGACTCCAAGCCAAGCAACTTCCTGACAACAGCCAGCTTCGGGACCCCCATAATTACTAGGGAAGAACCTTGTATTGCGGCCCACTATGTGCCAGAATTTCTGCATGCTCTTAGGGGACTCTTGGGGCTCCATCACTTGCCTGAGATCCAGCTGCTAAGTGGCCATGAATCCACTCAAGAACCTGATTAGATGTTGGCCATCGTATTAGAGACTACCCACTCTCTCATCTTCTATCTAGGAGGAAACAGAAGTTTGGTGAGGGCAAATCCTTTGCTAGTTCATGTGCTTATTTAACTCCAGGGCTGAGACTTGAAGCCAGGTTTGGGGTTTCTCAGGGCATGTCGGAGACTAAAGTTGAGGTCTCTGGTTTGCTCTCATTGCCCTCCTGCCCTCTGCACCTCCATCCTCGCTATTAAACTTGACATTATCCATCACTCCCTCTCCCTGGGAGCGCCCTCCTCCTCCTGTTTCCATGACAACACATTCTCCTCTTCCTCCTGCTGCTCCAGTGGCTTCGCACTCACCATGGGGTCTCGGAGGTCTCCAGGCCAGATTCTCAGACTCCTCTCTCCTCAGTGCACCCCAGAAGCCAATGCACATTTCCCTCTGGGTCTCCAGCTCTGACCCTGCACTCTGGCTATTTTCCAATCACAGCTACTTGCTGAGTGACAAGCCCTGTGGCTATACATACATTACCTAATTAATCCTCACAGCTATTCTACAAAGAAAGTCCACTCTACAGGACAGGAAAACTGAGAATCTGAGAGAGGAAGCCAACATCAGATTCTAGCATTCATCTGGAGCTTGAGGACATCAAGAAGAGATTGGAAACTGTAGGGCATTTTTAAACCAAAGGCACAATCTTCCCTCCCACCTCGTAGAGAGAACGGAATGGAAAAATTGGGGAGGAAGAGAGACCTGTGATAGTCTAGAATTACGCTGTCAATTTGGAGCTTTAAAAATGCACCGTGCAAAATGCACAGTACATTTTGAAAGGCAAAGATTTGGAGAACTTAAGGAGGAACAAAA
Organism: Mus caroli; assembly: GCF_978045245.1. Classification (NCBI taxonomy): domain Eukaryota; kingdom Metazoa; phylum Chordata; class Mammalia; order Rodentia; family Muridae; genus Mus; species Mus caroli. The sequence goes on along the minus strand of NW_028227261.1, from coordinate 25,712,993 downwards.
GTTCACGGAAAATTGCCCTTTTCTCCCATTTTGTTAAGTCTTCAAAAGCCTCATCCCAGGAACCCAGCGACAGCTGGGACATTGTTCTGCTTCACTGATGCCCAGAACTCACAGTAAATGTGGACCTGGGAATTTCCTCTAAAATTCCTCTGTCCGGAGTTCTGACAGTCCCGACAAGGTCTGTGACTCAGGGAAAAGCAGCTTAACCTTTGAGCTCAGCTTTCCCATCTGAATTGGGGACACTAGCCAGGCATGGCACATACCTTTAATCTCAGCACTCAGAAAGCAGAAGTAGGGGCATTTCTGTGGATTTGAGGCCAGCCTGGTCTACAGAGCAAGTTCCAGGACAGCCGGGGCTACACAAAGAAACTCTATCCCCCCAAAATAAATATACATACATACATATACACACACATATACATACCTACATGCATACATACATACTAAATTAAAATGGGGATTCTAGGCAGGTATGGCACCACACCTTTAATCCCAGCACTCAGGAGGCAGAGGCAGACTGATCTCTGAGTTCAAAACTAGCATAGTCTATATAGCAAGTTCCCAGTCAACCAGAATTACGTAGTGAGACATTGTCTCAAAAATAGATGATAGGTAGATAGATAGATAGATAGATAGATAGATAGATGGATGATAGACAGACACAGACAGACAGGTAGACAGACAGACAGACAGGGGTACTGCTACTTTGGCTCAGGGGCTGTTGAGGGGATGAACTGAAATAATGGGCGCCAGGCCTGGTACACCACAGTACTCAGTTAAGCTCCGGGTCTCTACTGCTCATAACTTTTGGGTCTTGGACATGCTCATACTTTTCTACCCACTCTTCTGCTCCCCCAGTAGCCAATTCCTATGCATCCTTTAAAACCCACGGGCCCTTTGCCGCCTCTTATAGAATTGCTGCAAACAGGTTTTTTTAATGAAAAGGTACTTCTGGGACATCCTCCCTAGGTTTTTCTGTCACTGTATCTGTCACATTGGCATGCAATCACCTGGGTATGTATGTTACATGTGTATGTATATAATCAGCTGAGGCTGATCCCAGGACATTATCAGAAAGGGTTAGAAAACAGTTGGTCAAATCTTGCTGGATGTGGTGGTGCCATGGTATGTTACTGTACACACACACACAAATTAGCAAACAAATAATTTCTTTTAATTGGGGTTGGTGAGTAAAGGTCCTTTCTGTCAAACCTGCTGACTGGAGTTCAACCCCTATGAACTCAGGAGGCAGAAGAAGAGAAGACCCTGTATTAAAACTCTCCCCTGATCTCCTCATGTGCACGGTGGCGGGAGCATGCCCCATCCAACACAAAATCAATGTTTAAACAATTTTGAAATCACACCTGCAATACTTACACTCACGAGGCCAAGTCAGTTCTCATCCCTACAGGAAAGGACCGGCTGGGTCAGCTCTAACACAACTCTGCCCTGGGTGGGTCACAAGGCCACAGTCCTTGCAAGGACACACGGCACTAAGTCCCGTGACACCTGCTTCGGGAGTCTGCTGTCTGCTACCTCCCTAGCAGGGTAGCAGGACTTTCCAGTGAGTGTCTAGGGGTGTCTTCGGCCTGGTGACCACCTCACCACCACCACCACACTCTACAGAAATCTCCGTGGTCATAGTGACCATTTAGGTGGTGAAGGTCAGCTAAGAGGTTAGGTTCCAGGCTACAGTGGCTGGGCAGGTCTGATGTCAGAGGTGACAATCACTCTGTATCCCAGGCTACAGAGATTCCCAAGGACCTAGGCTTGTAGGGACTCCACAGGGAGAAAAGGACTGTGCTTTGTCCATCAAAGGAACCCTTTCTACTCGCTAGTCTAGCTCCCGCCTCCCGGAAGGCAGTTAGGTCCCTGCTGGAGTGACAGCCTGCAGCTTTTGTTCCAAAGAAATGGCTGTCAAAAAGAAAAGAGGTATATTGTCTCTCTGCTTCTTTCTTTTTTGGTTTGAGACAAAGGCGTCAATTTCTTTCCATCTGTCCCAAAAAAGGAAGAGAATTAAATTTGTTTTTACAAGGATGTCAGCAGACTGCTTCAATAGGGAGTCAGGGGCAGGTTGCTCCCTCAGGCAGTGGGGGAGGCACGGGACAGGGCAAGCAATGACATCCAGGGGAGCTGAGATCCAGGAGAGCCTGGATCAGTTTCAGGGCCACCCTCTGCAGTGAGAGCAAATGAGGGACTCAGGGGGAATGGGAGAGAGCAAAGGGCCACACGGACATCATTGCTATAAAAGCCTTCTTCCCTCAGTCCCTTCAAAGCAGAGTCCGACTTGGGCAGTTCCAGTCCCTGGGAGTCATGGACACCAGGCATCTGATGGACAGCCAGATGCTGGGAGAAGGGGCAAGAGACTTCTTCCGGGTTCTTATCAAGGGTCCAAGTATTTGGTGAGAATCCTTATTCATGCTACCACATACGGGGTGCTCAAACAAAGGGTCTCTGTGCTCTGGTACTGAGCCACATACACTAGTACCCCAGGAACCCCAAAAGCATCCATGTTCAGGCTTCAGGATTTAACCTGTAAGCAGATGCCTCAGCCCCCTGCCTCACGATTTACTCTCACTACAACACACACTTTTATTGAGACAGGGTCTCACCATGTAGCACTGAGCATCCTGGAACTCACTATGTAGACCAGGCTGGCCTCTGCCTCCCAGGTGCTGGGATTAAAGGCATGCGCCACCACTTTTAAAAGATTTATTTTATGTGTCTGAGTGTTTCACCTGTATGTATGTATATATGTATGTATGTGTATCATGTTCATGTCTGGTGCCCACAGTTGTTGGAAAGCATCAGATTGACTGCGACTGGGCTTACAGATGGTTGTGAGCCACTATGTGGGTGCTGGGAATCGAACCTATGTCCTCTGCAAGAGAGTCACGTGCCCTTAATCACTCAGCCATCTTTCTGGTTCTACTCCCACTTTTTTTTTTTTTTTTTTTTAGGTTTATTTATTACTATATCTAAGTAGACTGTAGCTGTCTTCAGATGCACCAGAAGAGGGCGTCAGATCTCATTACGGGTGGTTTTGAGCCACCATGTGGTTGCTGGGATTTGAACTCAGGACCTTCGGAAGAGCAGTCAGTGCTCTTAACCACTGAGCCATCTCTCCAGCCCTCTACTCCCACTTCTTGACACAAATGCTTACTTGGTTTCAGGGGTCCCTTTTAGAACCTGCTTTTGGGGCCCTTGTTCAGGATCCAGGGAGCCTCTGCTTCTGCCCACTGTCCCCAGCCCTACAGGGATGCAGGGCTGCGAGTTCTCTTCAAACCAGACTCAGAGATGCCCACATAGTTTTTTTGGTTTGAGGGTTGGTTTTGTTATTTGGAAGGTTTTTGGTTGGTTGGTTGTTTTGTCTTTTTGATCCCAGAACCTCACACAAACACCCTACCACTGAGCTACATTCCCAGCCCTCTTAACATTTTATTTGGAGACACTAAATTGCCCGGGCTGTTGGTCCTTAATTTTCCAGCCTCAGCCTCCACTATGACTGGGATTACACGGGCCTGCCCCATCAGGCCCGGCTTGTATCCTCTCTACAGAGAAGTCTCGTTGGACCTAGCCTCAACGAGTTTAGCTGAGTAGTTAGAAAGATGGTGAGAACTTTGACTCTTCTCCAACGTTGACCGTCCCCCACTTATCCCCCCGCCAAGGGGAGGGGGCGCTTATCTCCGGACCAAACCCCAAGCTGCTTGCCTGAATGCCCTGTCCCCTTATCTTCCCTAAGACGAGAGATCCTCCCCATAACACAAATGCTGGGACAAATGCCAAACCAAGTCATCGACCCCACCCATCACTGCCCCTCCTGGTTCCTGGAGCTGGAATCCTTGGCTCTTGGACTGGAGCTGGGTGTTCAAAAAGGCCAGAACCCGAAGTTATCTCAAGGCGGAGGCTCTGTCCCCTTGGAGAGGACTTACTAATGGATACAGTTTAGGAATCACCAGCTCTGCTCCCTCACCCCCACCGTTCCAACCTGGAGCCTTTGATCCCTCAGGCCCCATCCCCACAGGAGGCCTCCCCTCTGTGCAGGCCCTATTCTAGCTGTCCTGGTGGTGGCCACAGCCTCCCAGGGAGCTCAGTGTGGCCTCTGGATCTCTTCACTTGGGAGGGGCGCTTAAGGGGAGGGTCGGGTAGGTCAGGCGGCAGCGCCACCGCCCGGGCCGTCGGAGGGGGTGCAGGCAGTGACACGCTCACGCGTGGTGGCCTGGCGGGGACGACGGAGACTGCCGGGTTCTTGGCGGCCGCAGGGTGTGCGACAGAGCTGGCGGAAGCAGCGCTTGAAGTTCTCGTCCAGGAACGCGTAGAGAACCGGGTTGAGGCTGCTGTTGGCGTAGCCCAGCGCAATGCACAGGTGCAGTGCGGCCACCACAAGTGGGTCGCGCCGATTGATGTCCACCAGCGTCCAGACGATGACGAAGATGTGGATGGGCGCCCAGCACACCACGAAGGCGCCCACCACCACCAGCACCATGCGCGTGATGCGCCGCAGGCTGCGGTCCTTCTCCTTGGAACCCGACAGCAGACGCACGCTGCGCAGGCGCAGCAGCATGAGGCCATAGCACACCGTGATGATGAGGATCGGCACCACGAAGGCAAAGAGGAACACGCAGATCTTGGTCACAGTGTCCCAGTACCAGCTGGGATTGGGGAACTGGAGCATGCATACCACTGCACCATCTGAGTCCGGGGGAAACAAAAGACGGGGATCAGAGGTCTGTGTGGCTAAGGGGCGCTGTCTGCTTGTCCTCTTTCAAAATGACTAGCTGGGTTGAGATTCTGATGTCTAGTATGTCCCTTTACTTGGTGAACTCCTTCTTATGCTTAAAGACCCCAGAATTGGTCCTCATCTGGGAGGTCCCCTTCTGTGTCCTCTCCCAGGTCCTTTGTAAGCCTTTATGTCCATGAATGGCAGTAATAATTTATCCTGACCCAGTAATGGCAGTCATTGTGTGTAAACTCAACAGACCCCCTGCCCATTTCCAGAATTGCTCCAGTGGATCGATTGATTTAAACAGTGGACTAGGGCTGTCAATATAATTCAGATATCGCCAGAGTGTCAGATAGAGTGTCCCTGGGTTCAATTCTCAGTACTGTATAAACCTGGGCCTGATGGTACATGTACCCTAAGCACTCCAGAGATGGAGGCAAGGAGGAGCAGAAGTTCAAGGTCATCTTTGACTACATTAACTTCTAGGCTAGGAGAAGAAAGAGGAGGAGGAGAAGGAGGAGGAGGAGGAGAAGGAGGAGGAGGAAAGAGGAGGAGGAGGAAGGAGGGGGAGGAAGGAGGAAGAAGAGGAGGAAGAAGAAGAGGAGAAGGAAAAGAGGAAGAGGAGGAAAGAAGGGAGAAGGAAGGAGAGGAGGAGGAAGAGGAGGAGAAGGAGGATTAGAAGGAGGAAGAAGAGGAGGAGGAAGTGTGTGGCCTTGGGCAAATTACTGTCTTCAAATTTCCTTATGGTGAGGCTAATAGTCTAACCACATTTCTTTAGTTACATTTAGATTTATTTGTCGAGTGTGTGTGTGTGTGTGTGTCTGTCTGTCTGTGTCTGTCTGTGTGTCTGTCTGTGTGTACCACACATACATGTGAAGGTTAAAGGACAATATACAGTTGTCCATTCTCTCCTCCCACCATTCCTGTTCCAGGGATCAAACTCAAGACTGTCAGGCTTGGCGGCAAGCACCCCTGAGCCATCTAGCCAGCCCTACCCGCCCGAAGGATATTTCTTAAGACAGTTGTGATATAGACTCAGATACATAAGGTATTTAGCTCAGTGGGGCTCAAACGGTTGATGTACTCACAGGAAAGAGAAGCAGATACATATTGGAGCCTAGAGGTCAGGGCTAGGGCCTGCATCTCAGGCCAATATCAGTTAATGTAGAGAACAACTTTGGACCAGGTGAGGTAGCACACACCTATAATCCCACCACTCAGGAGACTAAAGTAGGAGGTTCTTAAGTGTAAGGCTAGACAAAATTGCATGCTGAGACTATAGCCAAAAGTAAACAAACAAACAAAAAAAAAGCCCTTCCCAACAACCAACCCTGTAGAAAAAGGAAGAGGAGCTTGGACCAGAAGAGCATCTCAGAGGACATTGTAGGGCTCTGATGCCGACTGGGAGCTGGTCCAGGGATGCTCAAGATCTCTAGGAGCCACACAGTAGACTTGCAGCCTGCGAGTCATGAGAAAGGGGCTGGAGACCCAAAAAAACATTTAGAGTAGTTCAAGCTGGCAGGACCCCTGGGGATGACTGCGGATCAGTGTGCTTATGGGTGGTGGTGCTCAGAGAGGGAGGAGGGAGGAGACTCACTTGACTCAGCTCCCAGCAGTTACTGACTCCTAAACTCAAGGCTGCTGGTGAGCTATGGAGCCCCGCTGCCAGTCAAAACCCATTGCTCAAAGGCTGTATAATGGCCCTGCGGGTCTTCCCTTGAGGGTCAAGGTGTGTAAGAGGTCTCTGATCAATCATCTTCCCCTTTTCTACTCAAGAGCATCAAGCCTTTACAGACTTCTACCCAGGGGCCAAAAGGAAGGCAACACCTAAGGGCAGGAGCCTTGGGTCGAAGGCCATGTTCCTGCCAGTGAGGCTGGAACTTAACCACCTGACTTGATTCTGTTTTCTTTTTTTCTTTTGATAAGATCTGAGTATTAGGGCTGGTGAGATGGCTCAGTGGGTAAGAGCACCCGACTGCTCTTCCGAAGGTCCAGAGTTCAAATCCCAGCAACCACATGGTGGCTCACAACCATCCGCAACGAGATCTGGCGCCCTCGTCTGGAATGTCTGAAGACAGCTACACTGTACTTACATATAATAAATAAATAAATCTTTAAAAAAAAAAAAAGATCTGAGTATTATATAAAGCGGCCTTGAAGTCAAGATCCTTCTGCCCTTGAGTCTCCTTGGTTACTAAAGTATAGGCACCCTTCCTTCCACACCTCTTTACATCAAGATGGGGCCCTGTGAACAGCTGACACTAGGAAGGGGAAAAGCAATAACATTGAAAAGTAGTTATGATTTCTCCCAGCTTCCTTTTTGTGTTTATGTCCTGGCCAGATGCCAACAGTGGGTGATTTGGGGGCACCTCCTCTGGGAGCCTGGTACCCACAAACTACTCTCCTACCCAATAGATTGTAGTGGCCTGAGAAATAAACTTTTATTATAAGCCCCTGAACTCTGAGAATGTTTGGTTTCGAAGCTTTAGTGACTAATCAAGATGCCCTGGGAAAGGCAGGAGTCTGCCATTCCCCTCAGGCTATTTTCTGGGCCTCGCTTTGGTCATTTGGCCAATGGTATTTATTTCTTCTTATTTTTCTTTCTTTGTTTTTTGAGACATGGTTTTACGGTTCATGGCCTCAAACTTATTACCACACTAAAGCTAGCCCTGAACTCCCAATTCTCTTGCACGCCTGATTTATGAAGTGCTGGGGATTGGTCCCAGGGCTCTGTGCATGCTGGGTAAGCACTCTACCAACATAATTGCATCCTCAGGAAGAGCAGCATGTGCTCTTAACCACTGGACCATCTTTCCAGCCCCTCCAGTGGTTTTCAAAGTGGGATAAAGGGGAGTTGGGGATGGGACCATGGCAATCACACCTTAGCCATTTATCCATCTCCCTGTAATCTACACGGTCCTGGCCAGCCAGTTCACAATCCTATTATAAATTCCTTTTGGCCAGCAGCCATTCACCCACATGAGAGTCAGCCACCCACACCCCCCACTGGCTGACTTTCCACCCCACTGGCCAACCCTCACCTTTCACTGTCCCTGAAACCCACACCACCACTGGAAACCGCTCCCACTTGCCCAAATAAATGCTTTGAAAATCCACAGAGGCCCCCAGGTGGCCGGGCTCTCCTGTGGTCAGAGACCCCTGCTGCAGCCCCCTCTCTCACTCACCCCGGGGTTGGGTCACTGCCATGACCATGATGGGGACCCCGACACCTGAAGCCAAGACCCAGATGCATATGTTGATCAGCTTGGCCTTGGCTGGTGTCCGGAAGTCCAGGGCTTTGACAGGATGGCAGACAGCAATGTAGCGGTCCACGCTCATCATGGTGAGGGTGAAGATGCTAGTGAACATGTTGTAGTAGTCAATGGAGAGCACAGCCTTGCACAGCAGCTCACCGAACGGCCACGTTTCCATCAAGTACTTGGCGCTCTGGAAGGGCAGCGTGCTGGTGGCCAGCGCATCAGCCAAGGCCAGATTGAAGATGTAGATGTTGGTGGCGGTCTTCAACTTGGTGTACCTTGGAAGGAAGAGCACAGGTAACTACCACTGGATTGATTTCAGCTTCCATTAAACTGGGGGAGTGAAGGGACTTGCTCAAAGATCAACAAAGGACCAATGTGGTGTCACATGCCTGCAATCCCAGCCCTCAGAAGGCTAACCTAGGAAGACCAGGAATTCAGGACCAGCCTGGGCTACATGAGGCCTTTTCTCAAAAGAACAAAACAAACTAAAAAGATTGGGAGCCAAGGTGGGATTGGATCCCTGAATCACCCAATCGGCCACTACTTCTGCTCCCTGAAGGGGAAGGATCTCTGGCGCCTGTGAGTCCAGCACCAGGGAGGCAGAAGCAGGAAGATCATGAATTTTTAAGGCCAGCCTTAGCTATATAATGGCTACATAGTGACATCTTGTCCAAAAAAAAAAAAAAAAAAAAAGTAGAAAAGAAAGAATCATATACAATGTAGCCCTGAGCCGGGTGATTCTCTTAATACTCAGGACAAAGGCAGTGTGTAGTTCAGTTGCCAGAAGGCTTGGCTAGAAGAGGTCAGAGACAACTTGTGGGGGTCCATTCTCACCTGCCCGAGACGATCATACTTCATCTCTACAGAATGAAGTTGGGAGCTAGACCGTTTACCTGGCCTTTGGAGAATATGATTGGTCAGCTCTGAGTGACAGGCTCTGCTGGGACCTTACACCTTCTGAAGTGTCCTCTGCGGTAGCCCGGGGGTTGGGTTCTGATCATGTTTGGGTCCATCCAGGCCTCCTCACCCCCATACAACTAGAGTCATCCCTCTGTGAAAGCCATGGTTCCTTCCCCTTCCTGTCCCCATGCTGTGAGGAAGGTAAGCCACTTTCGCAGTCACACTTAGGGTACGGGCTGGATGCATGCAACCAAACTGTCCCTAACACTCCCAGCATTCTCCACGCTCTGTGCTGCACACAGCCATCCATAGAGCAGCTTGTGTGGCTAGCACATATAGCCGTAGTCCCTTCTGTACAGGGCCTGGGCTAAGCAGGGACTTAGGTATGGAGGCGACTGTCCCAGAGCAGAGTCTTCATCATAAAGACTGGGGCACGGTAAGGTTCTTTCTCACATCCTAGACTGGTAAGAAAATCCAGAGAAGAGGCCAGTCTGGTCTATAAAGTGAGTTCCAGGACAGTCAGGGCTGTTACACAGAGAAACCGTGGCTCAAAAAAACAAAACAAACAAACAAACAAAAAACAAACAAGCCTGATGCTTACGGGGCTGGAGAACTGGCTTGGTGGTTAAGAGTGCTTGTTGTTCTTGCAAAAGGACCTGGGTTCGATTCCCAGCACTTGAATGGAGGCTCACTATTTCCACAGGAACCACAAATCCATATAGTGAATAGATATACATGCAGGCAAAGCCCTCATACACACAAAATAAAATAAATCTAAATAACAAGCAATTAAATAACCAAACCAACCAACCAGAGGCCAGAGAAGGGCAGGCGGGCAGGAGGAATTCCTGGTGTATCTGGTTATAGCTGGAGAGCGCTAAGAGTGGAGAAAGTGACTTTCTGAAAGCAGAGACCAACTGTAGGGTGTGGGAGGGAAAATGTGCACCCATAATCATAAACCTAGCACTCAGGAAGCTGAGACAGGAGCATTACAAATTTGAGACTAGCCTCGGCTTCATCTTGAGACCCTGTCTTGGAAAGACAAAAAAAATAAATCTTTGGGTATGTTGGTATACACCTGTAATTCCAGCTCATCATACTTCCAAAGGTAACGGGGAACTCTTTGTTTTTGAAAAAGAATCCTTCTACATAGCCCTGTCCTAGAACTCTCTATGTAGACCAGACTAATCTCTAACTCACAGAAATCTGCCTATCTTTGCCTCCTAAGTGCTGGGATTAAAGGCATGCAGGCTCCCACAAAGCCCAGCTGGCCAAACTATCTGTTAACGCTTTTTCCTCCAGTATGGATCAGAGGTTTGGGGTTTTTGTGGTTGGTTTTGTTTGTTTGTTAGAAAAGAGGAGAAGGAGGAGGAAGAGGAGAAGGAAGAAGAGGAAGAGGAGGAAGAGGAGGAAGAGGAAGAGGAAGAGAGGGAAGAAGAAGACTCCCTCATTGTCCTTCAAGGTCAGCATCTGTCCCGCTCCCTCCCAAAATAACTAGGAGCAAAAGTTTTGCTTTTTGCTCCGGAATTGCGAGTCTCGGGAAGTGCATCTTCAGCGGGGTGTGGATTGCAGCTGTGTGGGAGGCGGTCTCGAGCCCACAGCTGACTCGTCTAATTTCTCTGCTCTTACACAGAACAATTCCAGGCTGTTCTTTGCCTGCTATTTTGATTTGTGACAGCTCCTTCCATCCCAGGAGGGAGCTGGGCTGCTGCTGAGTGGGAGCTGAGGCTTCTGGGGTTGGTCCCTGTTGGGCTGAGGGGCTCTCCTGCCCTCCACGGTCACGCCCTGCCCTGATGGCCTCCTCAGGTCCCCTGGGCTCCAGCTGCAAGACAACCCTCACTCCCATTCTGCTCTCAGCCCCCAGGACCTCTCCAAAGCACCCTCTGTGTTGCCTAAGTTGACTCCAACCACCTCTGGGATCCAGGCTCTTCAAACCTACTCTTTGACTAATGTCCTTCACCGTACCTGGCCTTTCTGCCATTCCTTAAACACGTGAAGCCCAGCCCTCCTCAGAACTTTGGGACCTACTGCCACCCTCAAGCCCCAAATTTGCCAAGGTTTGCCAGGTCACTTAACCAAGCCACATCTCTTCCAAGAGGCCCTCTCCCATCACCTTCTCTCAGACTGCTTCTGTGTCTCTAGCACATGCCACTGCCTCGTGTCCTCACTGAGGGAACTCACCTTCTCCCAGGACTCTGGCCCCTGTATGCTCTCCGAGTTAGAGGACTTTGTGACCATCTTGTTCCACAGTGGGTTCCCTTCGACATGTGTCACAGTGATATCTTATTCCAGGACTCGTGAGCTCTCATGGACATCTTTTCTTTCCATAATTTATTTATTTTTATTCATTTTACATCCCAGTCACAGCCCCTTCCCTCCTCTCCTCTCAGTTCCACCCTTAAAAATTCCTACCCCTACTGCCTCTCCCCTTCTTTGAGGAGAAGGGGCGCCCCCCCCCCCCGGGTATCACCCCACCCTGGGACATCGAGTCCCAGCAGGACTAAGCACCTCCTCTCCCACTGAGGCCGAACCAGGCAATCTAGGCAGAGGAAGAAGATGCAAAGACAGACAACAGAGTCAGAGACAGCCCCCACCCCAATTGTTAGGGAACCAACATGAGGACCAAGCTGCACATCTGCTACAAATGTGGGGGCAGAGGGGAACTTGGTCCAGCTCCCGCATGCTCTTTGGTTAGTTTGAATTTCTGAAAGCAAATCTTGGTCTCGGCTGCGGTAGAACTCGATGTAACTGAGGGTAACCTTGAACCCCTGACCCTCCTGCCCCCATTTCCTGAGTTCTGGGATACCCCTTTTAAAACGCCCCCCCCCACTTTCTCATTTGCTTGTTTCTATGTACATATATTTTTCTTCTCCCAAGCATCCTTCTCTGACAGCCACGGCTTCTTTTTCATGGTTCCAGTGTCCGCTCCCGACTTTGAGGACACTGGTCACGTTTGTATTATATTTTCTTCTGCTCTTCATTGTCATCACTATCTCGACTGGTCTGCCTGCTCTGGCCGCTCTCTTTTATCTTAGAGAGTCCCTTCTATTACGTATCACGTATTAAAGACGTGAGATGTGACCAAAGTTCAGTCTTTAAGGTAAGGCCTGAATAATGAGCTGACAGCTGTGTACGTGAGGATCTACGTGAGGGTCTACGTGAGGATCTACGTGAGGGTCTACGTGAGGGTCTACGTGAGGATCTACGTGAGGGTCCTGACGACTAGCGGGTGGAGGCGGGGATTTGCTATAAGGGACTTTCACACGGAGAACATGTAAATAACCATTTCTAGAGCTGCGTACGGAAGCACGTGACTGTAATACTTATATTTAGGAGGTAGAGGCAGAACGATCGGGAGTTCAGGGTCAGCCTCTGCTATATAGTGAGGATGAGGCCAACCTGGGCTGCATGAGACCCTGTCTCAAAGGAAAAATACCAGAGTTTTAATTTTGTTTTGTTTTTCGAGATAAGGTTTCTCTGTGTAGCCCCAGCTACCCTGGAACTCACTCTGTAGACCAGGCTGGCCTCAGAAATCTGCCTGCCTCTGCCTCCTGAGTGCTGGGATTAAAGGCATGCACTGCTACCACCCAGCTTCTCCTGTTATTTTTCCTTTTATTTATTTGTTTCTTTTTCATTACTCTTTTATCCCTGACTCAGAGCCCTTGAAGCCACATGGGAAAGGCTGGGGAGCTGGCTCAGATCCAAGTCCAGTCCCCAAGCCTTGCAGCTGCCTCAAACTCCAGCTCTAGGGGATCTGGCGCCCTCTTCTGGCCTCCTCCAGCACTGTATTCTGTAGCATATATACACCTGCACAGAAATGAAAAGAAATCCTTTTTTCTTTCTGTTTTTTTTTTTTTAAATCCAGGTAGATAAACAGACAAACTTGAGTTTTAATATGGGACAGGAGCGGGTGGTGTGCCAAAGTGGCCACCAGGTGCTGGTACTAGACTGCCAGACTGCCCTCTGGATATGCCTTCTAGCCACACGATCAGGAAAAGTCACCTCACTTCTACGCTTTAGTTTTTCTTCTCTAGAAGAGGCCAACACACATTTTAGAGGGTTTGAAGTGACTAAGAAGAGATGTAACAAGCTGAGCAGAGCGAGGGGTGGGACTGATGAGACAGAAGGATGACCGTCATCTGAGGTAATAGTGAGATCCTCAGCCCCACCTCCACCTGTGTGGACACCCTGCACAGGCTCCTGATCTGTTAGGGATCAGGGCTTTTCCCTGGAGGCCCTTTGACACAGAGTCAACCAATACAGAAAGGAGCACAACAAACACTCAAGCAGAAAACGAGAGGGTCCCAGAAGCCCCGTCCCCAGCTCTGTAGCCAGGATCCTGATGAGCAAAAGTTCGCACAGCAAGTGGAGGGGAGAGACCTCTAGAATCTTCTCTTCTGAGCCCCAGACTCACGAGGTCTTCTTCCTGACCAGCCCTGATTCCGGACGGTGAGTACCACTGCTGCTCAGTTTTCTTCCTTGGATGGAGATCGGGTGTGCTCTGAGAGAGGATCTGCTCGGCTGCACAACCAGAACCATGATGAATCCATACAAGGTCCCCTGGCTCTGGAATGGGGTTTCCTCAGCTCAAACCTGCCCTCACGTACACTGAATCTAAAGGATTTGCTCCCCAGGCAAATTCAGAGCGCTTGATGCTGGGAGCCCAGAGATGGTCAGAACTTTCCCTCCTTTGTACAAGGTATTCTTGGAGCTAGTCTGACTATTTAGTTGCTTATTTGCTGTCCTGTTTGTTTGTTTTTTGAGACAGGGTTTCTCTGTGTAGCTCTGGCTGGCCTCAAACTCAGAAATCTGCCTGCTTCTGCCTCCCAAGTGCTGGGATTAAAAGCGTGTGCTACCATTGCCCTGCGCTTTCTTGAAGCACTTTCTTGGAGTGACTGGGCCGTGGTAGTGCGTTCCTTTGATCCTAGCATTTCAGAGGGAGAAGCAGGTAGTCTCAATGAATTTGAGAGCAGTCTGATCTACAAAGCAAGCTCCAGGTGAGCCAAGGCTACATTAGCAAGATCTTGTCTCTAAATAAATAAATACAATTCTTGGAGCATCTTTCCTTTCATGATCCAGGCCCTATACCAAAAGCCTTATCTCTGCTCATCCTCACCACAACTGCGAGTTGATTCCATTCTACTGGGTTGGTTGTGCATGCCTATAATTCCAGCACTTGGATGACTGAAGCAGGAGGATTGCCAAGAGTTCAAGGTCAGCCTTGGCTATAGAGTAAAACCCTGTCCAAAAGGAGTGGGGGGGGGGGCGGGCGTGGTGGCGCACGCCTTTAATCCCAACACTTGGGAGGCAGAGGCAGGCGGATTTCTGAGTTCGAGGCCAGCCTGGGCTACAGAGTGAGTTCCAGGACAGCCACGACTACACAGAGAAACCCTGTCTCGAAAAACCAAAAAAAAAAAAAAAAAAAAAAAAAAAAAAGGAGTGGGGGGAAAAAGGAAAGATCTGGGAAGGAGATAGTGACAGAATTAATTCAGACTCAGATCTATACAGCTCCCAGGGCTCAGAGCTACTGCCCCATCGCTCCATTACTGTCCCCTGTTGTTCAGTCTGTCACCTGGACTCCTCCTGCCCTGGTGATGGGTCCAGACAGGAGGCCACAGCGTTCAGCTAGTTTTTACACGTTCCAAGTCCCTCTGGGTGATAGGGAGACAGCCTGCTCATGGTTTGGGTATGACCAGACTTATTAATAACATCACAGGCATAACGACAGGCCCAGGGGGCAAGGTGGAGAAGGCTCACTCATAACAAAAACGCTCACCTCTGTCTAGGCTTTCTGGACAGCCAGAGTTGCCTCTGCTTCAGTTTGTTTCCACAGATAATAAACATCTATTGGACATTTACTGTGTGCAGGCACACAGAATAGCCATTTACATCATTTAATCTCCACAACACACCATGGGGTAGATAGCAATTATAGACCTCAATTTATCAAGTGTGGTAATGAACTTGTCGAGATCACAGTCAGGGAGAGTCATGGTGAGGTCCGAGTGGTTTGCCCTGAAAGCCGGCATTTCCTCTGGACTCAGGCTTTAGCTTCTCCCCTGCACATGCTGTGGGCTGAGTGTGTCCCTCACACGCTCCTGGACAAATACAAGAGCCCGAAAGCAAGGATGGCATTTGTCTCGCTCCCCTAAAAGCCTGGCACCGACAGCAGAAACAAGCACAGAGCAGGTACCCAGGACGTGTCTGGGATGGATGTATATAAAGATGTCTGTCTTCCACTCCCAGCTGTCTGGGTAAGGACAGGTAGAGGGGGCACATTGATGGGTGCCAGTGGATGGTACCAAGGTACCCTAATCTTCAGAAGTAAGGAGCCACAGACCGAAGGGCTCAAATCAGGGCATCTGTTCTTTATCATCCCTCCCTCCTCCATCCTCTTGGCCAGGTCCCCGGAAGGATGCCTGGGCCTGATCCTCTTTGCCCTGAGTCTGAAGTGAATCAGCCCTGCAGGTGGTGAGAGAAATCTTCCCTCATTTATCCAAGGGAGCTAATTTGATTTTAACTAAATGGAGGTGGTAATGATGTTTTTCTCCAAAACAGGGGCGTGAGACCTAAAATCAACAGGAGCAGCAACAGCAGCAGCTGCTGCGGCGGTGACAGCCCAGTTGACCTTGTGGGACCTCAGGAGACAAACTTGACATGATGGCTTTAGCCTGCACAAAAAATAGCTTTGGTCCCCAACCAGACCCACTGTAGATCGCTGAAGTATTTACAATTAATATTCCTTCTAAACGCCTTTCAACTCTGCAATGTAATGGCTATTTACTGGAGAATATTCAAACACAGAATTGCGGCAGGTATGAAAATCAGTGTCAGCCCTGAAGATCATCATTGCGGGTACCGTGCCAACATGCTAATGCCATGTTCCATGCAAGGGAGCATGTTTGAAGACTGTCACCATCTTTTAGCAAAATGCTGTGGCCATTTTTCTGTATTCATACACAAATTGATATAGTTTTTGATGGTTGCTTTACAGCAAGCTTTTTTTGCACAGGGCCAAAGAGTAAATATTAGATAAATAATAGTCACTGCTGAGAGTCCACAAGGTCTCTGGACTATATTATTCTATTGTTTTTTTAAGTGCATGAGTGTTTTTTGCCTGCATGCATGTCTGTATACCACTTGTGTGTCTGATACCTGAGGAGTCCAAGAAAAGGCCATCACATTTCCAGAACTGGAGTTACAGACATTTGTAAGGCAGGTAATAGGAATAGAACCTGGTCACTCCCTGGTGGTCTAGTGGTTAGGATTCGGTGCTTGCACCGCTGTGGCCCAGGTTTGAATCCTGGTCAGGGAAGTAGCGTTTTAAAAGCTTATTCTGTATTTATTCTATTATTTCTGGGGCTGGCGAGATGGCTCAGCAGTTAGAGCACTGACTACTCTTCCAGAGGACTCGGGTTCTATTTCTTTCTTTCTTCCTTTTTTTTTTTTTAAAGATTTATTTATTATTATACTAACTTCAGACCCATCAAAAGAGAGCATCAGATCCCATTACAGATGGTTGTGAGCCATCATGTGGTTGCTGGAATTTGAACCTCAGGACCTTCAGAAGAGCAGTCAGTGCTCTTACCCATTTATGTAAAGACATAAAAAAAAGAAAGTTTTAGCTCAAGGACCATACAAAAAACAGTGGTCCATGCCTGGCAGTACAGGCTTGTAACTCCAACACCTGAACTGAAGCAAGAAGATCATGAGTTCAAGGCCCCAGTGAGGCAGCATAGTGAGACCCTGTCTCAGAAAGGTGTAGGCTGTGAGAGTGTTTGCCTGAGACTGAATAAGCTACATGTGGTGGTGCAGGCCTATCATCTCAGCACTCAGGAGGCAGAGGCAAAAAAAAAAAAAACCAAAAACCAGGAGTTCAAGTCATCCTCAGATATATAGGGCAGGATCTGAAAATGATGAGATGCAGAAAATCCGGTCTCAGTAAATGCAGACTGACAGACAGACAGACAGACAGACAGACAGACAGACTAGACTGGGAGAAGCTACTCTCACCTAGGAGTCTGGAGTAAATTTCAACTGGAAATCCTCCATGAAGGACATGAAGGCCCTTTCCACTCTCCTGCTGTCATACATAACACTGTGATCAATCCTCTGTGGGCACAACTAACTGATGAGTTCCTTGGGATGTCTGGAGCCTCAGAGCCGGAGGAATATTCAAAGTGGGAATAGCAGATACTCCGGACAAGCTCTGTCTAGGAAGGCTGTCTGGGTTGGGGGAAGGCTTCATCCCACTGTCAGGACACGTCACAGAGCATGCAAGTTAGTTCTCTCTTATGACCTCCCAATTGTATCTCTCAAAGGCAGCCCCCTCCCCGAGCCTGAGTGCCCCTCCCCAGGTACCACGGAAGAAGGAAAGCAAGCAAGCAACCCCTCCCCCACCTGCCAACACTCTGCCTGGCTCTCCTCATGGAATCATGGAATCACAGTCTAAATTTAGACTTAAAAGTCCAGAAATTCCCTGCTCCCTGCCCCTTCATGATACAGGCTGAGGACTGAGGTGGTCGCTCCCCCATTGCAGGAGTGTCCCCTGCAATGTGAGATTACTGGGGAAAGGGCGTTTGTAGATGGAGCAAAGGAGCCTGAGGTGTGAGTACCTGATTATAAGGCCGGGACCAAACTTCAAGTGTCCTCCCATGAGATACAGGGAGGAGGGGGCCATGTGTGAGGTAGTGATGAGAGAGATGTAGGCACAAGCTGAGGAATACCTGGAAGCCCCCGTTCCTGGACAGGAATTGTCTGGAACACGGGTACTCCCCACTTTGAACATTCCTCTAGCTCCGAGATTCCAGCAACCTTTTCCCAAGAAAGAGGCAAGGAAAGACCCCTCCTCCCAATGGATGGGGCTGGGAGAGAGGGATACCGCTCTGTTGGCACCTTGACTCTGAACTTGGGATTTCAGAACTCGAGCAACTACGAGACCCAGAGCCCGGAGTCTGACCTTCGGACCAGCGGAGGTTCTGATCGCAGGGAGGTCAGACTACACCTACTTCCCTCTCCATGGATGATGGAAGTGAGGCCTGGGGAAGCCGCACAGGGCCAAACAGAATCAGTCTCCTGACCTCTGGGAGGCTTTGTGCTTTCTCCTTCTCTGAGCCAGGAAGCTAAGGCTCAGTGGAAATCCAAGGGCTTGTCCGGACCTCCAGGGCCTCCGGCAGAGTTCCAGGCTCCCAGGTGTCAACTTCCATGGGCTCCCAGGTCTGGTCACTGAGCAACCCAGGGTAGTTCCCTGGACAGCAGTCTGTAACAACCATTGTCACCTCTGCCATGCCGTGACACTGCATTCCACCAGGCTAGACCATGACACTGACCTAGATCATCTTGTTTGCTCAACCACTCAAATCGCTCTCCACCACACTCCCCGCCACGCTTCCCTAACTTTATGGTGGAGAAAAGTAAGCCTCAGCGTGTAGGTTGAATTGAATACCATGCCCAGGGTCAACCCGTGAGACCTGGCAATGTGCCCTTATGGGGAACCAATGACCATGCTAGGTTAGGGTGGGTCCTAAGCCCCTCCCCCCAAACACTGATATTGAGGCTAGGGCCTTGGGTACAGCAGCAGAAAAGCACTGAGCTACATCTCCTGTCCAAGTTCTGTCCCTATTAAAGGTTTTGTTCCTTTGTGACCTTGGGATTGAACCCAGGACGTTGCCTCTACCATTGAGCTCTCTCTCCGGCACCCTGGTATTCTTGTTAATGTTTATTTATTTGGGGTGGGGGTGGTGCCTACCATACCGTGCATGTGGAGGGCCAAGGACAGCTTTTAGGAGTGAATTCCCATTTGGGGGGTTTGTTTGTTTGGTTTGTTTGTTTCTTTGGTTGGTTAGTTTTTCGAGACAGGGTTTCTCTGTGTAGCCCAGGCTGTCCTGGAACTCACTTTGTAGACCAGGCTGGCCTCAAACTCAGAAATCCATCTGCCTCTGCCTCCCAAGTGTTCTCCTTCCATCTTTTGGTCCCAAGAACTGGACTTAATGTCATCAGGTTTAGCAGCAAGTCCCTTCACCAGCTCAGCCACTCCCCACCTCGACTTATAAGAAACGTCGAAGAGAGGATGCACACACAGAGACAAACATGAGGAAATAAAGAACGTGCCCTTGTGAGGACAGAGGCCAAGGGTGGTGAGGCCTGCCAGAACCCCAGCTCAGCACAGGAGGGATTCTTCTCAGAGCCTGACCACACCTTAAGTTTAGGCCTCTAGCCTTTTGAAGGAAGAAATTCTGGAAGCTTCTTTGGTTTTGAGGTGAGGTTTTTTTATTTTATTTTATTGTTTGTTTTATAGGCACAGGGATATGTTGTCGCTGCCTGAAAAAGGATTTTACCCTGTAGCCCAGGTTACCCTTGACCTTGTAGTCCTCCAGAGTTCTGTGACATAGGCCTGGGCACCCAGACTATTAACGCTGACAGAAAAGCGAGCTGGCTGCGTGTCTCGTGTGCAGACTGTTTGGTTTGGTTTAGTGTGGTTTGTCTTAGTTCTTCAAGACAGGGTTTCTCTGTGTAGCTCTGGCTGTCCTGGAATTCACTCTGTAGAGCAGGCTGGCCTTGAACTCAGAGATCCACCTGCCTCAGCTGGGATTAAAGGTGGGCAGCACCACGGTTCAGACACTTGTGGATGGGCTTACATGCTGGGGACACACAGGGACATCACTATCCCCTTTTTACAGGTGGGAGAAGGTTGAGGGGTGGAGAGGTGAAGCTGATGAGCAGGCCTTAAATTAGGTCTCCAGTTCCTGGGATTCTAAAATTCAAGTCCAACCCCTTTGTTTTACAAATGAAGGCTCTGAGGCTGTGCTACAGCAGTGACCCCAGAGGCTGGGTGCACAGAGAGGGAACAGAGATGAGTCAACAAGGCCTGTACCAGCAGCCCAGGGGTCCAGCTGGAGCTCCCTCTATTTGCAGACAAAGGGTGATTGCTCTCCCAAAGGACAAAACAAGCCTGGTCGGGCAAGGAGGACGACAGCAAACTGTGTCCCTGCCCACCACTTAAGAGGGATGGCACTTGGCCAGAAATTAATTAGCTGTCTCAGTTTGGCAGAACCGGGAGAAGGAAAGTGGTTAATTATAACGAAGCCCAGAGAGCTTGCTTATCAAGGGGAAGATTATGGCCAGGCCTCGGAAGCAAAAGCCCCCCCCCCTCCCCCCGAGTTGAACGTGAGTGAAGCAAAAGGCCCCCTGAGTTGAACGTGAGTGGAGAGACCTGCCAGGCTATAGTTAGCAGCAACCAGGCTAAAGGCCTAGCTTCCATTGGAAACCCAGAGCACACTCAAAGAGTTCTCCCTTCCCTCATCCTGACCCTGCTTAAGGATGGCTGGAGTGTGGGGTGAACGGTACCCAGATACCATGGAAGAATCTGGGGCTGGAGATCTGATGGCTCAGTTAGGAAAGTGTTTTCTGTGTGAGCATGGGGACCTGAGTTCAGTCCCCAGGAGTCACAGAAACAAGACAGGTGTGGTGGGCTGAGGAGGCAACACAGACATTTGCTGGGACATGTTGGCTGGGTATCCAGCCTGCTCAAGCCAAGGCTTTGAGCCCCAGCTTCCAATGAGAGATCCTATCTCAAAAAAAAAAAAAAAACAAGGTGGTTGGTTCCAGAGGCACGACACCCTGAGGCTGATACTAGGTGTGTGTGTGTGTGTGTGTGTGTGTGTGTGTGTGTGTGTCTGTCTGTGTGTGTATGTCTCTGTATGGGTATGTCTGTGAATGTTTTTGTGATGTCTGTATTATCTGTGTGTCTCTGTGTGTGTGTGTCTGTGTGGCTATGTGTGTGTATATGTCTGTGTGTTTCTCTGTGTGTGTATGTCTGTATATCTGTGTGTCTGTGTGTGTCTCTGTGTGTCTATGTCTGTATATCTGTGTGTCCCTGTGTGTGTCTATGTGTGTGTTGGGGGGCTGGAGAAAGGGAGAGAGAGAGAGAGTCCTTCAGTGTGGAAGTCAGTGCCTGGATTTCCAGAAACAGGGCATGACCCTCCTACAAACCATATGTGCCAGACTCCCCCACCCCACACCTACTTCATAGGAACAGAGATGAGTAGTTGAGTGTTTGAAATAGAACATGGAGGTTCGGTGTGCTTCAGTGGTAGGACAATTATTGCTTATATGTACAACCCCCAGAGTTAGACAGACTGCACACAGGAAGGGGTTGAGAGTGGGGGAAGAACTGTATCTGGTCCCTGCTTTGATGGGACACAGGGGTCACTGTTGCCAACCATCAGAGAAAATCTCCCTGAAGGAGAGTTACTTGATAAAGGAAGTGAAAAGACAGTGGTTGCCCTGGAGGGGTGGTGGCCTGCCATTCTAGCGTGGCTCCTGTCCCTTTTATCTGGCGGCTGGTGGGTTTCTGTTTGTAGAGTCCAAAAAACTCTACCAATGGATCCAAGTGGCTGTTAGAGACTTAAGAACTATTTAGTGATGGCTTCTGAGGGTCAGGGCCTGAGTGAGCTAGGAACAGGGTAAAGGACGGAGGAAACGGTTTCTGCTCTAGGAAAAGCCATAAAGGGGAGGAGCCATAAAGGGGGAAGAGCCAGTGACAGGGCGAAGTCCAGAGAAAGAGAGAGAGAGAGAGAGAGAGAGTGAGAGAGGACAAACAGTGATGGCACCATAAAGCCTTGCTTACTGTGCATCTCTCTGTGTGTCAAGATGCTTATGCAAAGGTCAGAGGTCAGCGTCCAGGCTCTTCCTCTATCGCTTGTCTACCTTATTCGTTGAGACAACATTTCTCAAGGAGCCTGGAGTTCACCTTTCAGCTAGGCTGGCTGGCCCGTGAGCCCCTGGGACCTGCCTGTCTCTGCCTCTGTCTCTGTCTCTGTCTCTGCCTAGCACTGGGGTCACAGAGGCATGTTGTTACATGTTTCTGTGGGGGTCCTGAACCATCTCCCCAACCTGATAAGCACAGACTTTTGTCTATGTCTCTCCTATCGTTTGAAGGAATCTCAAAGTTCCCACAGTGAGTGATGTAGTAAGAGGAAACAACCAAATGTGTTGGGGAAGGAGCTTTAAAAGTGAACAGGGAGCCGGGCGTGGTGGCCCACGCCTTTAATCTCAGCACTCAGGAGGCAGGCGGATTTCTGAGTTCGAGGCCAGCCTGGTCTACAAAGTGAGTTTCAGGACAGCCAGGGCTATACAGAGAAACCCTGTCTCAAAAAACAAACAAACAAACAAAAAGTGAACGGGGGGGGGGGGTGGGACAAAAACAAACAAAAAAAAAAAAAATAAAAGTCTGGCAGTGGTGGCGCACACCTTTAATCCCAGCACTTGGGAGGCAAAGGCAGGTATCAGATTTCTGAGTTCGAGGCCATCCTGGTCTACAGAGTGAGCTCCAAGATAGCCAGGGCTAAACAGAGAAACACTGTCTCAAAAAAACAAACAAACAAAAAAGTGAACAGGGTTAGATAAAGCCAGGAGGAGTTTGAGGCTATCCTGTTCTACATGGCAAGTTTTAGGGCAACCAAGGCTAGATGATAAGACCCTGTCTCAAAAAAAAAAAAAAAAAAAAAAAATAGTAGTTTTTTTCTGGTCTATTCAATACAAAACAATGTCCTCCCTTTTTATGGAGGTGGCTGATGACATCCATGGCTGAATCTCTGTCTGACCTGGAATTCAGTAGCTGACCCAGGCCCAGCCTTGGCTCTGGTCTCAGGATGGCTGTGGCCAGCATGATGTCAGGCATGGTCTCCAGAAGCAGTTAATCACAGACATACTGGGGACTTTGTGGGTAAGGGACCAGTAGAAATGTCTCCAGGAAAACCTTTCCTGGCTGGAGCCTGGAGACTTGTGAGGATACACAGCTTCGTGATCTGAAAGCTGCGCACACTGTTGTCTGCCTGCTCTGAGTGTGTGGGCACATGAGCATCTATCTTGGCTACTAACACTCCCTCCACAAAAACGTTCATTGCCAACTGCATGGAGATTTGCCATTTATAGGGCGTGGAGGCCTCATCAAGGGTCTGTCTGCTCACACCTGAACGGCTTCCTTCCTGGAAAGCATGGATAAACTAGCAGTCTTGTTCCAAGGTACAATATTTCCCTGGTCTTAAGAACAAGTCCCAATTAAGAAAGGGCTTTCTGAAGGTCCCTGAAAGGCAGTCTTTGCCTGGCACCCACCACACTGAACAAACTACAGATTCCCAACCTCTTTTATAAAGAGGACAGAGTTCCTAATGCGATGCAGTTCTTCTGGGGCATCAACATGGCGACAGCCTGGTCTGACAAAGTTCTTTATCACGCTTTGTCACCCAGCCCTGCTCCCCTAAGTGATGGGGACTATGTGGCACTTGAATAATGTCATCGCACTTAATCCTGACAAGAATCAGTGAGCAACAACCCTGAGCACTGCCGCAGGACGAGGCATCTGGGAGAGTAAGGCTCAGAGAGGCAAAGGAGCCAGCTCGAGGCCCCACAACCCTGTCTAACCTTTTTACCTTTGTATGTCAGCTCAGCTAAACGACGGTATCCAGCGATCAAACTCAGGTATGACTGGGAAGGAG
Source organism: Mus caroli (assembly GCF_978045245.1). Lineage (NCBI taxonomy): Eukaryota > Metazoa > Chordata > Mammalia > Rodentia > Muridae > Mus > Mus caroli. The sequence continues at coordinate 25,689,612 of NW_028227261.1, read as the reverse complement.
TTTTATAATCAGCTGAGTTTAAATGAAGGAGATTAACCTTGTTCACCTGTGGGAGCCCTTATCTGAAGAACAACCCCGCGGGCCTCTCAGATGGCTCAGAGGGTAAAGGTGATTGGCACCCAGCAACGCAAGCCTGATAACCTGAGCTTGGTTCTTGGAACCCAGGTAAAGGTGGAAAGAGAGAACTGATTCTACCAAGTTGTCCTCTCACTCAGGCTGTGGAATGTGCCATGCCCTACGTAGCCAAACTGAATGAAGTATTACTGTGGAACACGGAGACCGTCCTCTTCCCTGGGAAGAAGTCAGTCTCCTGGCGAATGCAGCAACAGCTTTACTGGAGGGTTTCCAACCTGGAGACCCTTGTACCAATATCAGATGTACCTACCCATAACTACAGAAGTCCCCTCCCCCAGAATGGTAGCCCACTGGCTCTGTTTCAAAGATAAAAGCAGAATCAATAAAGTCTTAAGCTAAGCTCCAAGCCAATGAAGAAGGATCTCTTCACCCCTCACCCAGACAAGAACATGGGCAATCGGTTGTATCATGGAGGTCAAGGTTATAAAAGCCATCATGGCCAGGAGGTGGTGGTACACATCATTAATCCCAGCACTGGGGAGGCAGAGGCAGGCAGATCTCTGTGAGTTCGAGGCCAGCCTGGTCTACAAAGCAAATTCCAGGACTGCCAGGGCTACACAGAGAAACCCTGTCTTGAAAAAAAGAAAAATATATATCATTCCTGCTTAACAGGCAGGTTATAAAGATTGAGAATTTGTGTCTTGGGTCTTCTAAGCCATGAGCTGAGCAGGATAACATGGCTGCTCTGCCTTTAGTGACGATGGTTTTGACCAAATCCATGTACTAGGCTTTGTTAGGCTGCCCTGGGTGGCCTGGGATGAGCAGGCCTAAGGAAGCAGGAGGAGTGCCTCATGGCTACCTGCCCATCCAGCAGCTCTGCTTGCTCCCCCAAGGAGTGATGGAAAATCACCAGACACCGGGCACTTTGGGCACTGGCAGGATGCAGATTTGTAACCAAGGGAAGCAGATGCTCCTCCACAGGTCCTGCAGGGTTATCTGGCTTGGCCGGGAGCCGCAGTTTCTCTCCTGACTTAACCTTTATCCCTGGGTCCCAAGTGCTAGGTAGGTAGCCAGGCCACAGACATCATAGCACCAACCCTTCTTGTAGGAGTCAGGCTGAGGGCTACACAAGCCTCTTCAGGGCACACAGGCGTCATCCTCTGCTTAAAACATCCTCCCAAGCCCGCCTCTGCTCAACAGTCACTTCCCATATACAGCGGTATTCCCTCCACCCCATCTTCTTTGCCTGTTTTTGTTTGCTTGATTGCCTGTGGATGGTTTGCGGTTTTTTAGCCCCCCTTAAATTTCTGAACCTCCGCCTCCCAAGAGCTGAACCTTCAATTGTACACCACCACGCATGGCTGATTCGGAACTGGGAATTGAACGCAGGGCCTCCCGGCACATAGGCAAGCCCCTCCTCCAACTGAACCACGCCCCTGACCTCATGTCCATCTTCTACTTCTATCCTTTCTCCAATAAAATGGCAGCTCTCAGAGGGCAGGGACTGCATCTCTGCCGTTGCTTTGGTCTGGTTTCTGGAAGTGTGTTTCAAGCTCAGGAAAAGCCACAACGGGAGGGTGCCACCCGCTGCCGATGCAGTAATTTAGTGCCTCGCCCAGTTTACAGATGAGAAAACGGATTCAGCAAGAGACTTGGATCTGAACCCATTCGGCCACCTCTCCGGCGGCTGGCACTGCCCCAGGAAATCTGGGGTTCTGTAGGTGTGGATGACCTACAGTGTCGGGAGTCCCCAGAACTGCCCTATGTAGTCGCAGCTGTACTTGCAGGACTTCAACTTTGCAGAAGAATTCAAGTCATCCTGTTACATAAAGAGTCAGGGGACAGAAATGCCTAAGCAAGTCTGTCTCAAGTAAATTTGAAAAAGAACCCATTTCTTTTACTTTTTAAATATTTTTTTGTTGTTGTTTTAAACATTGACTCCATTGTTTATTTTTATTTTTATTTTTATTTTGTGTATAGGTGCAGTTTTCGTTTGGTTGGTTGGTTTCTCTGCATGCCCTTGACCTCATTCTGTAGACCAGGCCGGCTTGAAACTCATAGAGATCCATCTGCCTCTGCCTCCCTAGTGCTGGAATTAAGGCGTGAGCCACCACTGCCTGGTGTGTATCTCTAGTGGCCTGCATGTATGTGTATGCACCACGTGCATGCCTGGTGCCCTTGGAGGCCAGAAGAGGACATCCGATCTCCTGGAATTAGAGTTACAAACTGTGAGCCAACTGTGGATGCTGGGAATCGAACTCAGGTTCTCTGGAAGACCGTTGATTCCCTGAACTGTTGAGCCATCTTAAGAGCATGCCCCTCTCTGTCTGCACCCTCTTGCCTCACCTTAATGTTTTAGTAAATATCTCAGTCTAGGCTTTCTATACTGCCTTTGGTCATTCCGTTCCCAGATAAAAGACAAACAACCTTTATATTTGATTTAACCCTTTAATGCACTAGAGCTGGGCAGAGGCTACCGAATCAATAACCCCGAGTTATAACTTGCCATGTTCCACCTGGGCAGACCTCATGGCCATGTGTTCTTTTTCTTTTTTTAAGATTTATTTATTTATGAATATTAGTACAGTACACAGATGGTTGCGAGCCATCATGTGGTTGCTGGGAATTGAACTCAGATCTCTCTTCGCTCCAGCCCCCTTTGCTCTGGCCCAAAGATTTATTTATTGTATATGTAAATACACTGTCTTCAGACACACCACAAGAGGGTATCAGATCTTATTACAGATGGTTGTAAGCCACCAAGCAGTTGCTGGGATTTGAACTCAGGACCTTCGGAAAAGCAGTCAGTGCTCTTAACCGCTGAGCCATCTCACCAGCTCGCCATGTTTTCAAAATTTTTACCCCATGGCGTCTTCTCTCTCCACCTTCTCTCTCCCTCATGGTCCTCCCTCAAACCCCAAGCCCAGGAACCAAAACTCTACCTAGCTCTCTTCTGCCCAGCCTGTCTGCATCTTGGTTTTTTGGTTTTTTTTTTTGTTTGTTTGTTTGTTTGTTTGTTTTGGATTCTTTTCGAGACAGGGTTTCTCTGTGTAGCCCTGGCTGTCCTGGAACTCACTCTGTAGACTAGGCTGGCCTCGAACTCAGAAATCCGCCTGCTTCTGCCTCTCAAGTGCTCAGATTAAAGGCATGTGCCACCACTGCCCCGCTGACTTTCTGCAACTTTATTCAACCAACAGTTTTTAAATTAAGGAGCAAGGTCACATAGCATTAATTTGTGTATGCAACCAGGCCTTGGGAGCCAGTATTTAGCATTACAATACAAAGCAAAGAACAAACCTTAACATGCTATGCCACCTGCAAAAAATAAGTAATAAAAAATATACTTTTAAAAATATTTTTATGTGTATGTATATATTTTGTCTATGTGAATTCATGTGCACCATGGGTGTGCAGCAGCCCACAGAAGTCTGAGAGGGAGTCAGATCCCTTGGAACTGAAGTTACAGGAAGTTATGAGTCCCCATGTGGGCACTTGGAACAGAACCTGAGTCTTCTACAAGAGCCGTAAGCACCCCTAAACACAGGGCCATCTCTCCAATCTCTAAATAAATGCAATTCTCCATGTTTCAACTTGCATTTGGTAACAGTGTTACTCCTGAATAGGAAGGAGACCCAGGCTTCCTTTACTGTGGTTCCTTTGGGTTCTATTGTGGGACAGGGTCGCATTCTGCAGTCCTGGCTGGCCTGGAACTCACAGAAATCTGCCTGTCTCTGCCTCCCAAATTCTGAGTTCAAGAGGTATGAGTGCAGCTGAGGTTTTTGTTGTTTTTAAGATATATAGGGTGGGACTGGAGAGATAGCTCAGTGGTTCAGGAGCTCTGGCTGCTCTTCCAGAGGGCCTGGGTTTGATTCGCAGCACCCACATGGTGGCTCACAACCATCTGTGATTCCAATTTCAGAAGATCTGATGGTCCTCTGAGCTCTGATAATACTGACTACATATGTGGCCCAGACACACATACATGGCAAAAATCCATACACATAAATACAAATAATAAATGTTTACAAAAATTATTTGTGTATATGTATCTCTGTGTGTGCTCACACAAGTGTATAGGTGCCTCGAGGGGCCAGAAGAGTGTGTCAGGTCCCTGGGATGGAGTTATAGGGAACTCTCAAGTTGGGAGCTGAGAATTAAACTGGTATTCTCTAGAAGAACTTCAAGGGTGTGTTGTTGTTGTAATTTATTTTATGTATGAGTGCTCTGTCTGCATGTACACCTTCATGCCAGGTGAGGGCATCAGATCTCATTACAGATGGTTATGAGCCACCATATAGTTCCTGGGACTTGAACTCAGGACCTCTGGAAGAGCAGCCACTGCTCTTAACCTCTGAGCCATCTCTTCAGCCCTGCCCTCCCCCTGCTGCCCCTTGCTACAAGGGTTCTTAACACCAATTTTCTGGCATTTCCTGAGTCGGAATTCTTCAGACCTCGCTGGGACTTTGAAGTTAAAGCTCTGTCTTTTCACTCCTCACAGTAGCTAGGAAGGCTGTGAAGGACAGACAGACAGACAGCTTCTTCGCACGCCCTTCCAGGCTGGAGACAAAGCCACTGATTTCTGCAGCTGTGCTGGAAGCTACAAATCAGTAGAGCACAGCCAGACACCCCACCCCACCCTGCAGCCTGCAACTGGAAACGGGGCCGCATCAGCCTGCATGTTGGTAACTTGCTAATTTAAGCCGGGCTTTCTGTTCTACCCTGCGATTACCCTCCTTCCTGCGCGTGTGAGGATATTCTGGGTGGCCAATTTGATTTCAAAGTCCCAGGATCCTGAGTTTAATGAAATCATGCCTTCCCTTGCCTCTCAAAGTCTAGAGATCTGGCAGGGGCGTGGGGTGCAGGGGTGAGCCCTCGGGTCACAGCGCTTGAGACTTATTCTTGGGATCCCAGCTGGGCTGAGGAGACCTGAATGTTTGCCCAGTCTTATCTTTTCTCCATCTATCTGAATCTCTGGCACCAAACTTCCACTGATGGCTTTCTTGTGTCTGCTTTCTCCCTTCGCGGCAGGAAGCTCTCTGTGTGGGACAGCAGCCAGGTCTTCCTTAAAGAGGTTTGACCGCAAGAAAAGATTGTACAGAAATTGTAGGAGGAGTCTATAACCACAAATATTCAAAATAGTCCTAGAAGCCAGGCGGGGTGGCACACACCTTCAGTCTCCGCACTCAGGAGGCAGAAGCAGTCAGATCTCCAAGTTCCAGGCCAGCCTGGACTACAGAGTGAGTCCCAGGACAGCCAGGGATACACAAAGAAACCTTGTCTTGAATGCCTCCCCCCAACAAGAAAGAATACCCCAACTAGCCCACTCTACACGGAAGAGACGACTCAGCGTTAAAGAGCACAGTAGTTCCTACAGAGGCTCGAGGCTCAATTCCCAGCACCCATTGGTTGGTTCTCAACCACTTATAACTCCAGTGTCACGGGATGTGATGCCCTCTTTTGGCCTCTGCAAGAAGCAGGCATGCATGTGGTGCACATACAAACACTCAAAACACCCACACATGAAATTAAATCTAATTTAAAATTAAAAGAAAAGGACAATGGCAGGCCTGGAAAAATGACTCCGAGGGCCGGACAGTGGTAACACATGTCTTTAATCCCAGCACTTGGGAGGCAGAGGCAGGGAGATTTCTGAGTTCCAGGCCAGCCTGGTCTACAGAGTGAGTTCCAGGACATCCAGGCTACACAGAGAAACCCTGTCTCAGGGAAAAAAATGACTTGGAGATTAAGAACACTTGTTGGTGTTGCCGAGGACCCAGCTTCGATTCCCAGCATCTGCATGAAGGGTCACAACCATCCATTAGTTCCAGTTCCAAGAGATATGTTGCCCTCTTTTGACTCGCTTGGGCATCAGGCATGCACATGGTACATACACATACACACATGAAAGCAAAATACTTAAATAAAATAAAATAAAATAAAATAAATAGATCTCTAAAAAGTAAAAATAGCAAATGCTTTTAAAATGCAAGCTGCTCAATAGAAGAATACACTCACAATATAGCTATCAAAATCCATGAGCTTTTAAAAACATTTTTTTAAAGATTTATTTTATTTATTATATGTAAGTACACTGTAGCTGTCTTCAGACACTCCAGAAGAGGGAGCCAGATCTCATTACGGATGGTTGTGAGCCACCATGTGGTTGCTGGGATTTGAACTCTGGACCTTCGGAAGAGCAGTCGGGTGCTCTTACCCACTGAACCATCTCACCAGCCCTATTTTTATCTTATGTGTATGAGTGTTTTGCCAGCTAGTTTGTCTATGCACCATGCTCATGCAGTACCCTCAGAAGCCAGAAGAGGGCGTCGGCCTGGAGTTACAGAAGACTAAACTGCCATACCTGTCTGTGCTGAGGTTTGAACCTGGGTCCTGGAAGAGCAGGAAGTGCTGTCTACACCTGAGCCTTCTCTCTAACCTAAACCAGCTTTAAAAACAAAACAAAACAAAACAAAACAAAACAAAACAAAACAAAACAAAACAAAACAAAACAAAACAAAACAAAACAAAAAAAACGGTTTCCCTGGCAGAGCCAGGCAGATTTCTGAGTTCGAGGCCAGCCTGATCTACAAAGTGAGTTCCAGGACAGGCAAGACTATACAGAGAAACCCTGTCTCAAAAAACCAAAAAAAAAAAAACAAAAACAAAAACACAAAACAAAAAAAAAAACAAAACGAAAAACCGGTTTCCCTTATCCCTTTGGTTTTGTTATTTTGAAACAAGGTTTCAATTTTGTATCTCGGGCTAGCTTAGAAGGCAGGATGATGAGAAACTGAAACCCAGTGTGGGCTACTGAGAAAAAAATCTCACTATTCTCATCATTTACACAATCTTACAAAATCCATATGACTGGATCCTGACCCAAAGCAATCTTAATTTCATAAAAACAAGTGTGTGTGTGTGTGTGTGTGTGTGTGTGTGTGTGTGTGTGTGTAGAAGCAAAGATGGGAAAGAAATATACACAAATGACTAAGCGTTTTCTCTGCAGTAAGAGTATGGGTAATAGCAACCTCTAGTCCTGAAGTAACTATCTAGCTATCTTTAATATAAAAGAAAGCTTCTGATATTGACCTGATAAAGTTCCCCTGTAGCATCCAGCCAGAGCTCCTCCACAGCTTAGTAAATGGTGACTGAATGAGAGGGGAGCCTTATCCCTCCCCAACACGGCCAGCTTTACGCAGACTGCCTCCAAACAGCTACTGAACACCTGGAGCTGGTTGGCACCTCATGACTTTCTTACTCTCACCCTGTAAGGGTCTACCACCCTCCCATTCCACAGAGCAGAGCACTGAGGCATAGAGAGATTAATATATGTGTTGCCACGGCACTCCGGTGGAGTCAGCCTGTCAGGCAGAAATGCCTAAAAGCTGCTCATGAGGAAAAGAGTTTCAAGGAAGCTCTCCTCCTGGAGTCTGACAAAAGCCAGCTCTCAAGTTGGGTCAGTTTGACAAAGAGAAAGCTTGGAAGCTGCCCACAAGGAAAAGAGTTTCATGGAAATTCCCTCCTGGAGTTTGGCATTCCCCCTAACCCATAAAATTAATTTTCCGCTCCCGCGTTAGTCTAGTGTATGGATCCACGTGCTCTCTATTTAGTATTACCTTATTGTAAATGCCTTTTAAGATTGTATTCTTAATTAGCTAAAGCCTCTCCCAGTGTTCCAAGATCCCAGATAGCAGCAAGGAGCTTAACCTACTCAGTAACTAATTAAACACTACAATAAAACAATAAATCACAGCTATTAACTCAGTTGTCTGCAGAAAGAGACTAAACGTCTCACTGAGATAGAAATATTTACTACAAACTACATTCCACACCAGAGAAAGTTGATATACTATCCTGATAATGGGAATTCTCCAAACTAGATAAGAATTAACAAGGCCTAGAGAATTTCGGGGTCAGTGACACTACATTACTCTTGAGGCCTGTCAAGAGCTAAACCTCGGGGGCTGGTGAGATGGCTCAGTGGGTAAGAGCACCCGACTGCTCTTCCGAAGGTCAGGAGTTCAAATCCCAGCAACCACATGGTGGCTCACAACCATCTGTAACAAGATCTGACTCCCTCTTCTGGAGTGTCTGAGGACAGCTACAGTGTACTTACATAATAATAAATAAATAAATAAATAAATCTTAAAAAAAAAAAAAAGAGTTAAACCTCCCTGGAGCTATTAACAATAAAGTGTGAAACTCTTGCCTGGCACAGGGCTGATCCGAAGCAGGGTGATAATCTCTAGAGTAAACATTTATCTGGTTCCTTTTGAAGTCACTCCCCTTGCACCTGGAAAACTTCAATGTGCCCTATTCTGTTACTCTGTATTATAAAAAGTCTGAGGCTCCACCAGAAAATTACATTCAGATTCAACACCTCTCCTGTGTGTGTATCTGTTTGTCACTTCATACGACTCTTTGTCCATCTGCTCGAGAGACTCGTTTTACGCAGGCACAGGGGCCCAGAGGGTCTGCAGCAATGTGTTGTTTAAGCTCACTTAGAAAAATGTCACTAGCTGGGCATTGGTGGCACACACCTTTAATCCCAGCACTTGGGAGGCAGAGGCAGGCAGATTTCTGAGTTCGAGGCCAGCCTGGTCTACAGAGTGAGTTCCAGGACATCCAGGGCTATACAGAGAAACCCTGTCTGAAAAAATCAAAAAAAAAAGAAAAGAAAAGAAAGAAAGAAAGAAAAGAAAAATGCCACCATCTGACAATGGCCCCTGTTTGATGCTCATTGTGTAATAGTCACTGTGATGGCCACTGTATGATGTTTACCACGTGATGGTCACTGTGTGATGGGCATTGTGTGATGGACACAGTGTTATGGCCCCTGTGTGGCTCTAATGTCCAGGTTTGCAGCTGCTGATATCAGATACTGAGGCCTTGAGATTTACCTAACCCTAGCCTCCTCTCTGTGCATCTCAAGCCTAGCACAGGCCGAGTGGTTAAGGTTTGGGGGCTCAGAAAGACCAGGTCTAAGATGGGCATGGTGGTGTGTGTCTGTAACCCTATTATTTGAACAGTAGATGAGACAGGAAGAGGGGACGTTAACATTCATCCTCAACAATATGGCAAGTTGGGACCAGCCTTGGCTACAGGAGACCCTGTCACAGAACAAAAGCTGAGCTTGCAACGCCTTTGCGGTAAGAGGCACTTGCTGCCTCTGAGCCCATGTTCTAGTCTATGAATGAGAACAGAAGAGCCCACTGTGGGACTCAAGTGCAGGTTGGAGAATCCCTAGACTCCAGAAGAAGCTCAGAAGAGACTCTGTGTCCTTGGCGACTCTTCCCACTCACTCTGCTGTTTCTGTGACTCACATGCTTCCCAGGGAATGATCCTAAGACCTGGGAAATGGCAGATTCTGGGCAAGACCAGCAGGTCCTGGCCTCAGCTCACTCTCCACTCCTCCCGTTTTTGCTTCATCCAAAGTCATTGGGCCAGTTTCTGCCTTCCTGTTAGGTCTAGCTGGCTTGAGTTTCAGAGAGAGGTTAAGGAAGCTGGAGGCAGGGGTTTTGGTTACCTGTCCTGGGCTCCTCCCATCGCCCGGCACTAGCCTCTGATTCCTCAACACTCGCTCTCTGCCTGTCTGCTCCACCCCTTCTTCACCAGACCCATCCTCTTGACCATCATTCTTCACGGATCCTGACATTCAAAGCGCCTTGACTTCCCAGCATGGCTGGCCCGAGCTTGGGGCCACGAAGCTGTCCAGACTCCAATTTCACATCCAGACTAGCAGCCAGAGCCCCAGCACACGGTCTGTCCCGACCACCCTGGCCTGTCTCCAAGGCTTCCCCTTAGGGTCTCATTCCTTTCCCCCTGATCGCCCTGTCCCTATGCTCTGTGGCACTCCTCTTACATCTCTCTGCAACTTTTCGAGATTTCTGAACAGCAGAGACTAAGTTGGTAGTCTCAGACTGGCTCCCGGCACTACTGAAGCTCAGAACACAGCGGTGGCCTCTGCTTCCGGCAATCCCGACAACCCTTCTGCTTCTGATGATCCCGACCACTCCAGGGAAAAGGACACCACTTTTATGGTTTTCGTGTCTTTATCCTGTAGCCTCTCTGCCTTCATGACCACCAAGGCCTCAGGTGAAACCCTCTGCTCCCTTCTAGACCTCTACAGTCCTAGCCGTTCTAGCTGCCTGAGATGCCCCGCCCCGCCAGCCTCTCCATACAGCCAACTGCAGCATCTCAGACACCTCACAGTCCAGGTATCACCTCCTCTGGCTAAATCAAATCCCTGCTCTGAATTCCACAGCCCTAGGAAGTTGCATTTGATCCTAGCGTCACAACTAACCTTGGGTCCCTAGAGCATGGCTGTTAGGGGCCAGAGGCCACGGGAGGCTTGTGCTCAGAGTCTGGGCACTAAGGGCTCTCATGCCCAGTGTGGTGGAACATGCCTTTAATTTCAGTAGGGGGCAAGACAGGTGGATCTCTATCAGGTGACTTCAAGGCCAGCCTGGTTCTACATCATGAACACAGTCAAGGCTGTGCCAAAAAAAAAAAAAGAAAGAAAAAAAGAGAGAAAGAAACCTGAGGCTGGACAGGTGTGTCGATGATTAACAGCAATTATTATTGTTATATTTGTTGACAGACAAAACGTGTGCCCTTGCAGGGCCAGAGACAGGGCCCACTGTGGAAACTACAGACAACAGGGCCCCAGCTACCCACGCTGCACACCTGCAGCTGCTGCAGCTGTGCTGGTTAATCCAGACCCCCACCACACACCAAAGACCTAGGATGCTTCCCAGTGCCTGCTATTAGGACATTACCTGCATGCCTCCATTTAATCTTCCCAACAGCCTATTGTGGGGTTTTTGGGGGAGGTGGGTAATGGGGCTTGGGGAAGGTTGGTTTCTCTGTGTAGCCTTGGCTGTCCTGGAACTCACTCTAAAGACCAGGCTGGTCTTGAACTACTCATAGAGATCTGCTTGCCTTTGCCTCCCGAGTGCTGGGATTAAAGGCATGCACCACCACTGCCTGGCCCCAACAGACTATTCTAATCACCGTATATTTTCAAATGAGATAAATGAGGCTTGGGGAAGGTGAGCTGTTTGGCCAAAGCCACATTGTTAGGACATGTTGAAGTTGGGATAGAAACAGGGTACCACCTGGCCCACAGCCATGACCTTTACCTCTGCACTCCGTCATCTTTATGGAATGTCTTCTGGATGAGAGTCCGGGATCTGAACCCCTAATCTGAGCAAGAGAGGGGACAGAGGCAAGAGACACATGCTGTCTAAACAAGACAGGGTCTTAGTGCTCCCCAATCTCAAAACTCATCTCAGCAGCCCCTGGCGCCTTGGCAGCAAACAGAGAGGAAAGCAAAACCTCTCATTTGCTTATTGCATATTGTGGAGCCTGCTATGAGCCCTTACCTCGGTCTGGGGTCTGCAGGGGGTGCTTCATTTACATCAGGGCGCCCACAGGTACAGATGAGTTGGAGACATTTTGCTTTGTTAATTTAGGCAGTTCTCAGCCTTGCCTATCTGGAGGCAAGTACCCTGCCATTTAGCTATACCCCAAGCCCATTATCCTAGACTGGCCTCAAATTCTCTATGTAACCAAAGCATGATTTTGAACTTCTGAGCCTTCTGCTTCAACACCCCCCGGGACTGGGATTACAGCCGTGGGACCACCATGTCCAGTGTGTAGTGTGCTGGGGACTGAACACTACAAACTAATGTAAGGATTCACACATGCTGCAGAAGCTATCAATTAAGCGACAGTCTGTGGCCCCTAAAGCCCTTACTAATAATCTCACACCATCTATCTATCCATCTATCTATCTATTTCTCCCTCCCTCTCTCTCTTCTCTAGCTGGCCTTAAGTTCATTCTGTAGCCCAGGCCTCAAGGAGGATAAATCTGCCCTGAATCATATCCCGAGTTCCTGACCACAGGGCCACTGAGGAAGGGAAGAGAGAACCCCATGGTCAGTTCACAGGAACTATGGGGCTCTCCATCAGAGAACACGCAGCACAAAGACTGGTGTTCAAAGTCATCCCGGGTGCCTCCATCACCCATGACCTAGATGTTTGACAAGAAACAATGCAAATACATCTCAATCTCATACAGAATTACAAACTGATGGCTTGGGACAAGCACACACACAGCAACCACAGAAGACCAACGACGAAATGTGACTTGGGGCGTGTCCCCACAGCCCGGAGCAGACAGCCTTGTCCCTGCTGTATGCTCCAAAGACCTAAGGTATTGTGTAGAGCACCTCAGCTCACCCTTGCAAGGTTTCAGAGGACCGAACACACACGCTACCGTCAAACTGCCCAATCACAAACTGCGTGCGCGGCAGACACACAAAGTGTTGCCAAACTGTCCCACCTCCATGATGCAGAAGCAAAGAGATGTCAAGGATGATTAAATGTTATGTAGTTAGGTTAGTGCAAGCACACACACACACACACACACACACACACACACGCCTTGTCCTCATAATCTCAGAGGACCTGGCCTCTGTGCAGGGCATTCAGGAACCCGGGGAGTCAGGGTTGGGTATCCTGGTCTACAAAGAGTAGTGTCCACTCTGACCCTGGGACCAAACCCCGCGACGCCCTCGGCTGACTCACCGGACGATGCCAAACATGACGAGCACGTTGCCCAGAAGCCCCACGGCGCACACAGCCGAGTAGAGCGCGGTGATGGCGATGGCTAGGGCGAGGGACGAGGCACTACGGGCTCCCGGCGACCCCGACGCATTGGCGCCCGCGCTGGGGAAGGCGCTGGGAAAGGCGTCCGAGAGGTTGACGAGGGGCGAGAACTGCAGCTCCGCACGGGCAGAGGGCACCAGCTCCATGGCGCCGCCGTGTCCGTCTCCACCGTGCGCCCTGGGCGCAGGGACCCAGCGAGTGGCGCGCGGAAAACGGAGGCCACGGCCCCGACGCCGCAGGCTGCAGCGCTCGCTCCCGCCTCCTCCGCCTGGTCGACCGCCCGCAGTGCTCGCCCAAGCCCGGGGAGCCCCGAGCCGCCGCGCGCACCACGTGGTCCGGAGGCGGCCGCCAGTCTGCGCCGGCGATCGGGGGCGGGCGCTGCACCACCCGGCTCTGAGCTGGGCCGGAGAGGCCTCGCGCGCGCTCCCTGCCTGAGCTCCGCTGACTCCAGGTGCCCCGAGCCCGGCCCGGCCTCCCGCCCCACCCCCGTGCCACTTCGGAGTCAGAAGAACCTGGATGCGAATCCCGCCTCCCGCCTCTTCACGGACGATGGGAGTAACCTTGAGCGAGCCGCTTAAGCACTCTCAAGTTCATTCTCTGTGTCTGCACGATGAAGAAAATCTCCTGCCGCCTTCAGAGGGTTTGGGGGAGATGAAGACAACGGAGTAAAGAACTCAGATTTCCATCACCACCACCAACTCCCCCCTCCCCCGCCCCCGTGACTCCGAACTGTGTGCGCTCCGCTCCCTGCCGTATCTTCTAGAACTGTCAAGTGATTCCTGACCAAGAAACAAAACCAAAACCGTCCAGTTCCCCCAAAGGCTCCGGATGAAAACTAGTAATATGATCAGCTACAACCTCAAGGGGAGACACTGGAAATAAACCCACCTGGGTCTGTACAGCTTGGCACCGGACATAAGCCGCCATCAAGGCCACTAACCATCTCACCACATCAAGCTGAAAAAGGCCACACCTATCTGGACAGATGCGTGTGTGTTATTAGAGACACAACTTTCCTGTCTGGCTCTATGCTCTGAGCTAGCAGGCTGCTTGAGCGATAAATAAAACCACAAACATCCGTTATCAGCCACACTTTCCTGCGCCCCGTTCACTAGCTCCACATTCACTCTGAGGGTGCCTAACAGAAGAGCCAGGTACATCGGTGTGCATAATCAGACCAAGGCCCGGCTCCCAAGAGCTTACAGCTCAGACCGGAAGAGATGCATCGATTCTAAAAAACCACAATGAAGTCCTATTCAAGGAATGTCGGGGAAGGGTAGGGTCAGGAGAATATTCCTAAATATTGTGTGGATTTAGAGGTGGGGGAGACTAATTTAGGGAAGAAATAGGAAGAGCCTTCTAGAAAAAAGAAAAGCATATATAAAGGTCCTACAAGTCAAAAAGACTGAAGACAGCCAGGGTCACAGCAGGGACCCCCGTGGTGTTTGTGTTGGATTGGTTTGTTTCCCTCCCTTCGACTAAGCATACCTGGGAAGAGGGAATCTTAACTGAGAAAATGCCCCTTAAGATTTACCCATAGGCAAGTCTGTGCGCCATTTTCTTGATCGCTGATTGATGGGCGGTTCCACCCCTAGGCAGATGATCCTGGGTTGTGTAAAAAAAGCAAGTTGAGCAGACCTGTGAGCAGTGTTCCTGCATGGCTTCTGCTGCAGTTCTTCCTGGAGTTCCTTAGAGGACAGGCTGTGATGTGGAAGTGGAAGCCACAGACACTCTTTCCTCCCGAGTTGCTTTTGATCCTGTTTTTCTAATCACAGCAAAAGAATCCCTAACTAAGACAAGCAACTTAAGTAGGGCTGCAGAGATGGCTCAGTGGCTAAGAGGACTTGGTGCTCTTGCAGAGGCCAGGAGTTCAGCTCCCAGCACTCATATGGTGATTCACAACCGTCTGTGCTCTGATTCTAGGGGCTCTGACGCCCTCTTCTGGCCTCCATGAACACTGCATACACACAGGACAAAGACATTCAAGCAGGTAAACACACATAAAATAAAAATTTAACAACAGCGGGGCATGGCGACATAAACCTTTAATCCTAGCACTCGGGAGACAGAGACAAGTGGAGCTCTGTGAGTTCAAAGCCAGCCCAGTCTACATAGCCAGTTCCAATCCAGCCAGGCCTGCATAGTGAGACCTTGTCTTAATAATAATAATAATAATAATAAATGTAATTAAAAACCAAGGCCACCTTATGGACCAGTTGTGCTGTTAGAATAGCAGATGGCTGGCTCTCTCTTCCTATACTCATTCTCCAGCCAAGATCCTGAGCCATCCTTTTCTTTAAGGTCCCCAGCTGTTCCAGAACATTCTCTCTATCAAGCTGTTCCATGCCCGGGAAGTCTTTGTCTGGTCAGATAGAGAGGGCAAGGATAGGAGAATAAAAGCTATCCTAGTCTGGTTTGGTTATTGCTTTGCTTACAGGGGCAGGGTTACCTACTGGGGTGTGAAAGTCTGAGGTGGTTTCATCACCAGAAAGCCCCACCGACTCATGGATGACAGTTTAGGGGGAAACCCCAGGCAGAACTTGCAGGGATCTCCAACACTGAAAAGTCTCCTCTCCCCAGCAACTTTTTGCTATTCCTGTGACCTGAACCAAGAAGCTCAGAGCCTGTAGTGAGTTTGCTGAGCGTCCTAATGTTTGATTTCTTGTGAGTTCGTGAGCCTTCCCACTCAACACCTCCAAAGGGTTGGGCTTTTGGGGGGGGTTGTTTTTTGTTTTTCTTTCATATTTTTAAAAAATATTTATTCATTTATTTCATGTATGTTGGTACACTGTCACTCTCTTCAGACACACCAGGAGAGGGCATCAGATTCCATTACAGATGGTTGTGAGCCACCATGTGGTTGCTGGGAATTGAACTCAGGACCTCTAGAAGAGCAGTCAGTGCTCTTAACCACTGGTCCATCTCTCCAGCTCCTCCCTCCTTTTTTCCTTTTTAAATAAGATCATACTGTACAACCCTGGGACTCACTATGTAGACTAGGTTATCCTCAAACCTGTGCTGATCCCCTTGACTATGCTTCGGTCTGGAGTGCTGGAATTACAGACAGGAGCCACCATGCCTGGCTGTCAACAGGAAGGAAGAAACAGCTCTACCACATGTGGTGGTTGGATAAGAATGGCCCTCATAAGCTCAAATGTTTGAATGCTCAGTCATGAGGGAATGGCGCTACTTGGAAGGATTAGGAGGTGTGGCCTTGTTGGAGGAGGTATGTCACTAGGGGTGGGCTCTGAGGTTTTAGTAGCCCAAGTCAGCAGGATAGAGAGATAGCTCAGTGGTTAAGAGCACTGACTGCTCTTCCAGAGATCCTGAGTTCAATTCCCAGCAACCACATGGTGGCTCACAGCCATCTGTAATGGGATCTGATGCCCTCTTCTGGTGTGTCTGAAGACAACAGCAGTGTACTCACATACAAAAAATAAATATAAATCTGAAGAAGAAGAAGAGGAGGAGGAGGAGGAGGAAGAGGAGGAGAAAGAGGAAGAGTGGCTCTCTCATCCTACTACCTGCTGATCCAGATGTAGAACTCTGAACTCCCCATGATCATGTCTGTCTGCATGCCACCATGTTTTCCACCATGACAATAATGAACTAAGCCTTTGAACTGTAAATCACCTCCAAGCACTGTGGCATTTTATCCATGGATCACCATTTAATATTATACTCTTTTTATTGTCCCACTTTACAGATAAGAAAATTGAGGGTTGGCACTAAATTATCCCATACAGTAGCTATTCTTATATGATCTTTTCACCATCTTAAAGAGACCAGGTCTGACTGATCCTTGAAGCCAGGAGAGGCCTGGTCACACTGGGTGCTTGGGGCATGTCATTTGAAATAATAAAGATTCCCGGGCTGGGCGTGGTGGCGCACACCTTTAATCTCAGCACTCGGGAGGCAGAGGCAGGCGGATTTCTGAGTTCGAGGCCTGCCTGGTCTACAAAGTGAGTTCCAGGACAGCCAGGGCTATACAGAGAAACCCTGTCTCGAAAAACCAAAAAATAAAATAAAATAAAATAATAAAGATTCCCCAGGTGGATTGGAATAAGACCATTATTGGTGCTTCTCAGTTCTGTGCTCTTGGGTAATGACCTGGGTTCTGAGCATAGGCTGGCAAGGAAAATCCCCTCCCGCCCTCCACACGAGTCATTTATCAAGACATTTACTCTTTCCCAGAGAGAACAGAGCCAGCGCCTGGAGAGATGGCTCAGCAGTCAAAAGCCGGGATTGTTCTTGCAAAAGACCCAAATTTGGTTCCTAGCATCCTTGTAGGAAAGTTCACAACTGCCTGTAACTCCAGCCCAGGGGGGACCAGACACCTCTGTCATCCTCCAGCACCTGCACTCCCGTGTGTGAGTGTGTCCTGGTGAGCGTGTTGTGTATGTGTGTGTGTGTGTGCACCTGAGAGAGCACACATACATTCACACATATACACATGCCTGAAAAGGAACATTTTTTAAAAAAAACACTTCTCGTGTCGTTTTAAAAGAACACACCCAGAAGACCCCCAAGTTCATTCTTTTCATTCACTCTCCCCGTTCCCACCCAGTGGCCAGCTCAGCTCCACCCTCAGCTAGAGAAACCCACCCCCACTCACCTGCACCCCAGGCTTTCCCACTCAGCCATCTGAGGACTTGGGAAACAAGACTTTTACTCTGATCATATAGGTTGCTAGACGCCACCCCCATCTCGAATGGTCTGAAGTACTCAGAGACTTCAGTGTAAATCACCTCCAAGCACTGTGGTGAGTATTTTAATCCATGGATCACCATTTAACATTATATTCTTTTTATTGTCCCACTTTACAGATAAGAAAATTGAGGGTTGACACTAAATTATCCCATCCAGTAGCATTCTGATATGATCTTTTCACCATCTTAAAGAGACAGATCTCTGAATTCAAGGCCAGCCCGGTCTACAAAGTGAGCTCCAGGACAGCCAGGGCTACACTGAAACTCCAAACATGTGTGTGCCCACATTTGAGTACACACACACACACACACACACACACACACACACACACAGGAGATTGATCCAATTGGCTAACCCCATAAGGCTGCAGTACAAGGAGATCGATCCGATTGGCTACAGCATAAGGCTTCAGCACTCCGATAATGACTGTTTCACACGGGTAAGACCAAGAACAATGAGGTGGTTGCTCCGTGAAGAAGGCTAAAGCATACTCATCTGATGCCAGTGGTGGAGTCCTGAAGACCTGCTGGCCTTCAGTCCACGCTGAAAGCATGAAGAAGCTGGCTCCAATATCGGTGAAGGTGGCGGTTGTGTTAGCAGCAGGGTAGATGAACTCACTCGCCAGAAGAGTGAAGGCCTCCTGAGCAAAGCTTTCTTCCTTCTGCATCCTTGTGTCTGGACGATGTCAGAAGACCACACTCACATTTAGAGTGGGACTTCCCTCATCGATAAAGCCAATCAAGACACCCCTTCACAGATCAATCGCTCACTGAGACTCTTTCCCAGGTGACTCTAGAGCATGATTGACAGGCTTGTCAAGCTGACAACGCTAACAGCACAGGCTTTGCTGCCTACCCTGGCATCCCACACCTCTTCTTCCTGTAACTTCTCATGCATTTCCTCCTTCTTCTCCTCCTCTTCCTCCTCCTCTTCTTCTTCCTCCTCTTCTTTCTCCTCCTCTTCTTGTCTTTTTTTTTTTTTTTTTTTTTTTTGAGACAAGGCTTCTCTATGTAATAGTCCTGGCTGTCCTAGACTCAATTTGTAGACCAGGCTGCTCTCAGACTCACAGAGATCTGCCTGCCTCTGCCTCTGCAACTCAAATGGTGGCATCAAAGGCATGGGCTTCCCATGTCTTTGTTTGTTGTCAGCATTGACAACAAAGCATTGTGTAGCACCTTAATAGCTCTTACAGTGTAGCCTAGGCTGGCCTAAAGTTTAATGTGTAGTTTGAGCTAGCCTTGAACTAATAATCTTCCTGCGGCAGCCGCCTACAGGCTGGGATTACAGCACGCACCTTGCTCAGTTGATGTGGCTATCCTTCTACCTTGGCATGCCCTGACTCTCAGGTACTCTCCTGAGAATAGATGAAACTGTTTGGACAAAGCAGATGTAGCTTAATCCAGACCTGAGACTTCTCAGTAGCCGAAACCTTCTGCTTAGTAGACTATGTGTTACAGATCGGATTGTCCTACAAAAGCCCGAGTGTTAACAACTCAGTTTCCATGCGAGACACCAGATCAAATCCATCTTGGGTTCAGGCTCTATCTATCTTAGAGAACCTGACCTAAGATTAAACTTGAGTTATCCACCAGGCCTGCACCTAGCACTGGTCTCCAGGTCACTCCCTAACAACCACCAATCAGGAGGAAGGCAGAAGTTACAACTGTACCTAAAGATATTTACTTAGGAAAGTTTATGGTTTGGCTCCCAGCACCAGCCATACAAATTCCATAATAGCCCAATCAGATGTGTGCCAAGCTAGAAACTCCCTTGCTTATTTGCTTTCCTCTATAAATGCTTGCTTGAAACTGGGCTCCAGGCTTCACCCTCTTGTTCTGCTGTGTCAGTGAACACTGTTGCTCCAGCTTGAATAAAGACCCTTATGTATATTGCATTGGAGTCAGCTCCACGGGGCCTCTTCTCTGGGGGCTCGTGAAACAGCACAACACATGAGGAAATGTTCTCCAGTGAGGCCTCTGGGAGGTGATTGGATCATAAGGAAGTTACCACATCAATAGCAAAGTCTTAGCATGATACACACACACACACACACACACACACATTCAGGGGTGGTGGAGACCTTAGACTCAAGGTCTAGTGGGAGGAAGGGGTCAATGGAGATGTGCTCATGAAAGAGATATTTTTTATTTTATTTTATTTGTTTTTCAGTGCAGGGTTTCTTTGTGTCCCTCTTGCTATCCTTTTCTCTATGTAAACCAGGCTGGCCTTGAACTCACGGGGACCTTCCTGCCTCTGCCTCTTGACTGCTGTGTCAGGATCTGTCTAGGAAAGTCTATGGCAAGCAAGGGAGTTTCCTGGAGATGGGTTGCTGTTCTGTGTGGCTATGATGGATGCACTCTGGAGAGGCACAGCCCCAGAGACTTCATCCCAGGATTGCTTCTCACTGTTGAGATGTCTTTCCTGCCACTATTACACAGCGCAATGATTCCTGGGCATCAGCCCGCACTATTGGGCAGATCTCCTGCAGAATCAATACGAAGATGTACTTTCATGTAGTGATGATATGTAGGTGAGCTGATGATTTCATAATTTCTGATAATGATTTTATAGAACTCCTAAATTGATACAAGTAATTTCAAGTCTCCTATAGAATGAAAGTTACGATTATAGCTTTGTAAACCTTCATGTGTCATGGGATAATTGTACTAGGGAACAAAAAAAAAACAAAAAAAAACAGGCTTGGAACAAATTTACAATCAAGGAAAACATTCCTTCTACTCTAGGAATGAGGCTACTATCTGGTAATTAAAGGTCATAAACTGGGAATGGACAATCGATTGTAGGTTCAAGGACAGAAAATAAATGATGGGCTAGTTTATCCATACAAGACTGTGGGGCAGTGAGAGGTAGCCTGGTCCTCAGTTGAGCTAAAGACTTTGAAGCCCTGAGAATCCTTAAGGGATGGTAGTAGCTTCACCTGCTCCTGGGGACCAGGCCCCTGGCACTAGCTGCAGCCCCCCCACCCCCACCCCGCCCTAGATTTGTGGCCATCAGTCACATAAGGGCAATGCCCTAAGCCCTTCCACATGTAGATGAGGCATCTGTAACATCTCAAACCAAGTCAATGGGAAAAAAGATGTGACCTATGATCACATAGGCTCCAGAGCTCTCCATTCTAATGAGGTACAAAGAGGCCTGGAGGGCATAGCCAATAAGCTTTCCTTTCCAGACATTCCTCCCTGAAAAAGGCCCACCCTGAGAAGTGGGGTATGGTTTTACCTCTACTTCCCACCATGACAATAAATGATTGGGAACTACAGACTGTCTCTTTTCATTGGGATCTGCCATGGGGAGCCATGGAGAAGGCCTTTACCTACAGAGCCACTGTCTAACCTCTTCCATGTAAGGCCTCTCTGCACTCCCAGCCACAAGCCAGAGCCCTCCTTCCCATCCCCCGCCCTCCAGCCCTGGGCTAGATCCAGTCCTTGGGCTCAAATTCTGTTCTCAGCTCTTCTGTGACTTCCAGCAGCCCCTGGGTGTCCAAGAGCCTGGGAAGCCTGGGCCCCAGCTCCAGTTGTCTCATGCCTCAGACTGCACTTTCCTACCCTGAGTGGTGCCTGAGCACCTTCCTATGGCCCAGCACCAGTCAAAGTCCAAGTATTCTGTACCCTGTGGCCGAGAAGACAAGACTTCAAAATAATAAGACACAAGGCAGACGATTTGTCTCTTGTCGAAACTGTGCTAACTTACGACATAAAAATTCTTGCCTTGGGGCTGGTGAGATGGCTCAGCGGTTAAGAGCACTGACTGCTCTTCAAAAGATCCGGAGTTCAAATCCCAGCAACCACATGGTGGCTCACAACCACCCATAATGAGATTTGACACCCTCTTCTGGTGTGTCTGAAGACAACTACAGTGTACTTATATATAATAAATAAATAATTAAAAAAAATTCTTGCCTTAAACTTATAATGAACTACTGGAGCTAGTAACAAGTACTGAATGTTTAGTCATTCAATACTTACTGAATGTTTAGTCAGATACTAGTCTTACTGGAAAGACATGTAAACAGTTCTGCTGTAACTCTGTAAGTTTTATCAATCTAGGACATGAACTATTGTCTTAAACTTACTATGAACTTATGGAATATAAACATTTTTTAGAAAACCATGTGATCAATTGTCCTGAGAAAGTATAAAAACTAAGAACTATAGTGAAACAAGCAAGGGTCCAGCCTTCAGCTTCATCTGCTGTGTGTGTCTCTGTGTATGCCTCAACTTTCTCTCTTTTCCTCTCTTTCCTTTTCTCTCTGGCTCACAAAGAGTTAAAGAACTCCAGGCCTCTTGCCTGGCCAGTGAGAGACCTCAGTCAAAGAGAGAGAACCCAAGTATCTATTTTCCCCTGCTGCTATCAGTAGAAGTTAATTGCCAGGAGCCAGCTGCTTTGGGACCTGGAATAGCAAGAAAGAGTTAAATTGCCAGAAGACAACAGTTTCTGGCTCTAGAGATAGAGACAGAGTCAAAAGTCAACAGCTTTGGCCCTGATCACTAATGCCCCCCCCCCCCCCAGCTACCTTCCCCAGGTACCCAAACTGGATGCCAAGCTGGACCCCAGCAGTGCTGGGATTAAAGGTGTACCACTAATGCCCAGCAAAGGAGAGATTTTTGCCCTGGCCTAGTCAGCTTTTTTTCTTTCTGCATCCCAGCTCCCCACACACTGCCCACCATCATGCTCTGTCACAGGTGAAACCAGAAGCTGAAATAAATAAACCTTTCTACCAGGTGTGGGGTTTGAAGCCAGTCAGTCCTGTAGGCATGAGCGTCTGCTATTATCATTCCTTTGGTAGATGTTGGGTCTCCTGCCTGCCCGAGCCAACTTCTACAGATATCTTTCTCCTGAGCTATGGATACATAACATAGCACCTGTCTGGCTTTCATCAGGCCCTGAGTTCAATCCCTTGTACCAAAAGGAGGAGGAGGAGGAGGAGGAGGGAACTCTTCTCATCTCCAGGTTTACCTGAATGGCTATGAGGATTTTGGCCTTATCAGGTTGACTGGAAATCTCAGCTCAGCTCTTGGCAGAGGTGCCAGATGTGTGTGACCCAACACCTAGGCTCCTACCTCCCAGAGCAAAGCCAGTTGCCTCTGACCACCCTCTCTCCCCAGTATATAGGGGATCACTCCCTTGGAAATCAGGAAATGATTGTGCTTATTCCCACTCTTTGTTTTGGGGGTGGAGCATTCTGACTGTGTAGCCAGGGTTGGCCTTGAACTCACACTCCCCCTGCCTTGGTCTTCTAAGTGCTGGGGGTTTAGACATGAACATCACACCTCCCCCTCTGTTATAGTACAGAGCAGACAAAAGCCCTCCAAATCTAACGGAAAACTTTGGGCTGGGCTTGGTGTTTTAACACCATCCCTAACTTCAGGAGCAAAACCCAAAACTGGATGGGAAATCCGGGGCCAGCCCAGGGCATCAGAAGGCGTCAGTCAGTCAGCCACGGGAGCAACAGGAATCATTGCAGTAGTCAGAGCTGAAAGGAAACTCCCCGGGGAAGCTATTAGCAATTTAGTACGTGGGAATGTGGCTCCCACCTGCCAGAAAGACAAATCTGCCTGGTGCAAAATACAGCAGCTGGCTTGCCTCTTAGCAGCTCCCCTGGGCCGCCTTTCAGTCCACCTCCATCTGTGAGCCCCTGGAGGGAAGAGGAATGTGAAGATGACCATAAAACAATAAGCACTCTCACTTGCAAAGCACTTTTGGCTTCCCAGAGCACTTGCACATCAGTGGCTTCTCCCGACAGCATCCTTGATACCGAGGTCAGATTTCCTTATTTCATCTCATAGCCAGAGAGTTGGACATCTTCAGAGCCTGGATGAGATCGGGAGAGCATCCAACAAACGAGAGAAAAAAATATAAGATTGGCGCCTACCATCTGGTTGCTGACGGTAGGATCTGAGACTCAGGGAGAGACTATGATTAAGATCCACTGTGTGTATGTATGAAATCCTTAAAGACAATAAAAATACTATATTAAAAACAAAACTAGCCGGGCGTGGTGGCGCACGCCTTTAGTCCCAGCACTCGGGAGGCAGAGGCAGGCGGATTTCTGAGTTCGAGGCCAGCCTGGTCTACAAAGTGAGTGCCAGGACAGCCAGGGCTACACAGAGAAACCCTGTCTCGAAAAAAACCAAAAAAAAAAAAAAAAAAAAAAAACTAGCGCCGGGCGTGGTGGCGTATGCCTTTAATCCCAGCACTTGGGAGGCAGAGGTAGGCAGATTTCTGAGTACGAGGCCAGCCTGGTCTACAAAGTGAGTTCCAGGACAGCCAGGGTTACACAGAGAAACCCTGTCTTGAAAAACAAACAAAGCCGGGCGTGGTGGCGCACGCCTTTAATCCCAGCACTCCGGAGGCAGAGGCAGGCTGATTTCTGAGTTCGAGGCCAGCCTGGTCTACAAAGTGAGTTCCAGGACAGCCAGAGCTACACAGAGAAACCCTGTCTTGAAAAACCACAAAAAAAAAAAAAAAAGAAAAAAAGAAAAACAAACAAACAAACAAAAAAACCCAAAAAACAAAACTGGCTGGGCAGTGGTGGTGAATGCTTTTAATCCAAACACTTGGGGAGGCAGAGATAGCTAGTCTACAGGGCGAATCCCAGGCCAGCTACACAAAGAGACCCTGCCTCAAGAAAATTAGAAGCAAAACAAAATGCAAAAGAGAGGTTCATTCTTTCCTTTTACAGTGATGAGTGTTTTGCCTGCATGTATTTCTGTGCACCACGTGTGTCTGTGGTGCCCAGTGGAAGTCAGAAGAGGGTGTCAGATCCCCTGAAACTCGAGTTACAGACTCCCATGTGGGTGCTGGGAATTGAACCTGGGTCCTCTGGAAGAGCAACCACTGCTCTTGACCATTGTGCCATCTCTGTAATCCCTGAGACTAATTCTTGACTACTCTTTTTCTATCTTTAAAAAAAAAAATTGTTTTACTTATATCTTGTGTGTGTGTGTGTGTGTGTGTGTGTGGTATATGTGTGTAGTGTGTGTGTGTGTTTGTGTAGTATATGTGTGTAGTGTGTGTTTATGCATAAGGCATGTATATCCCAGGTCAGAGGACAATCTGTGAGGGTTGGTTCTCTCCTTCTGCCCTGTGAGACCCAGGGTTCAAACTCTGGCTGGCAGGCTTAGTAGCCTTTCCTGCCGAGCCATCTTGCTGGGCCTGTTTCTGCCTCTCAATGGCTGCCAGTTCCGTAGTGGTCTCCTCTGACCTTCAATTCTTGCTGAATCTGTTGGCATGGCTGTTGTCCCTGCATGCAGTCCTGCAGACTTGCAGCCAGTAGGCAGTCTGACTACAGGGCCCACCCCCCTATGGTTTCAGCTCTTTCTGCCTTTCATGTGTGACACTTTTCCAGAGGACAACCGTCGACTCACCCCAGAGTGGCAACGGACAGCAGACCAAAGTAACTGTACAGCGGAAGCCCATTTGGATGAACCAGTGAGTTTATTGGGGTTACTGAGAGGAATGTGGGTGAAGGGTTACAGGAACACAGTTAGCTCCCAGGCAGATGCATCACTGAAAGGCAACCCCAAATGAGTGACAGCTGGAGCTCTCTGCATGATTTCAGGCAGCTCAAAAGGTCAGAGAGCATCTCCCAAGACGTTGATCTCAGGTTCCCCCTGCTTATATAACATTGGAGAAGGAGTTTCCACCGTGCAGCGTGGAGATGAGAAGCTGGAGTTCTGGTGGGTCCCAGGAATCAGAACAGTATCATTAGACTTGGCAGCAATGACCTCTACACTGACCAAGTTTAGGATTGTTGGATCATTTGTTTAGGGCAGAGGTGCCAGAGCTTGCAAGGAAGGGGCAGTCTGACAGTCTCAGACCTGCCATTCCTATGACTCACTGGGGCTCTAGGGGTGGAGGCCTGGGTGCTGTGTACAGAAGGTAAGGAACCCTGAGCTTGAGCCCAGCAACGCAGGTTGCCAGGTGATGGGAGAAGAGACTTCTCTAGATCTCTCCGTTAAAGCCGTATACCTGGTAACAGCCCTCCAGCTAACAGCCCCCTGGGGCAGCGGTCTGACAGTGATAGTTAGAAAACCTCCATCTGGCTTTTTGACCAAGCTGTTGTTTTTTTCTTCAACAGAAATCAGTTCTCTCCTGTATTTCTTTAATCTCGGTCGGGGCTTTCTACCCCTCCTTTGATCATTCAGTTCCCAGATAAAAGACACAACACCTTTATATTTATATTAAGCCTTTAATGCACTAAAGCTGGGCAGATATCTACCCTCTAAGCTATTAGTATCTACTTCCCAATCAATAACCCCGAGTTATGACTTGCCATGTTCCATCTGGGCTGCTCTTAACTCCAATTGGCCAGCCCTCATGGCCATGTTTTCAAGATTCTTACCCCATGGGATCTCCTCTCTCCATCATCTTCTCTCTCTCCCTCCTGGTCCTGCCTCAGACCCAAAGCCTGGGAACCAAAAACTCTCTCTCTCTCTCTCTCTCCTGCCCAGCTATTGACTGTCTGCATCTTTATTCAACCAATAGTTTTTAATTAAGGAGCAAGGTCACATAGCACCACTGTGTGTATGCAACCAGGCCTTGGGGGCCAGTATTTAGCATTAGGATACACAGCAAAAGACCACACCTCAAGTCGGGTGTGGTGGCGCACGCCTTTAATCCCAGCACTTGGGAGGCAGAGGCAGGCAGAATTCTGAGTTTGAGGCCAGCCTGGTCTATAGAGTGAGTTCCAGGACAGCCAAGACTACACAGAGGAACCCTGTTTCCAAAAACCAAACCAAACCAAACCAAACCAAAACAAACCAAACCAAACCAAAACAAAACAAAAACAAAAACCTACAAAAGACCACACCTCAACACTTTCCCTTTCTGGGCTCTTTCTTCTTTGTTCCCCTTTGGTTTCTCGACCCTCTCTGGAACACTTGGGATTTCTGTCTCCTCTGTTGGAATCCTACGGGCATCCACTTCCCTCTTTCTTTTCTTCTTCCAACTGGAGTAGAGAATAGGATGTGCTCAACCTCCAGTGTCCACCCTCTCTTGCTGAGGAACACAGAAAGTTCTGGCTGCTGACCTCGTCAGCCAAGGTTCTCCCAAGACATTCTTCCCTTATTTACTTTCTTCCTCAGCCCCTCCCAACAGAGCATGTTCAGGGCCACCAGCCTGAAGCAAGCCCTAAAGAGCCAGAGGATACCCCAAGTTAAGTTCCTGCCCTTGGTCAGTTTCTCCCTGTCCCTTGTAAAGGGCCAGTCAGGCAGTGAGCCAGGGTGGTGTGTTGAAGGAAACTTAAGGGTTCTTTGGAAAGTTGGTGTTTTGCTGGGGCAAACATGTGAAGGAACAGTTTGTTAAAGTGGGCACAGGTGTGAAAGGCTAAGGCAGACTCGTGCAGGATCATTTTGCTGAAGCAGACACAAGAGGGAAAAAAGCAAGCACGAGAAAGGACACATGATGACGGATTCTTGGCTGACACGCACGTCTTGGTCTGCCTTACATTGCATAGCTGAGCTGAAATTTGTCAGGACTCCATAGAGAGAAACGCACCAAAAAACTTCTGGTGGTGTGCTGCAGTTTCTTGCTACTTCCAAGGACTCGGGCTGATTGGATGCACATGCTGAGGTAAGGCATGTGGAGGACAGGTGATGTTTGGAGGGTATAAATAGGACTCTGTGGAATGAAGGACAGAGTTTGGCTTGCTGGTACAGATAGCTGTGCAAGACTTGTGGGTCTCAAGTCTTCGGCTGATCTTTACTTCCCCCAGAGAGGCACAGCTGAGAACCCCTCTTGGTGTCCCTCTGGGTCCTTCCTGCTAACTTGTGCTGAGGCTGAGGGGTGGCTATCTCTACTAGATCATGTCACCACTGTTGCTAACCCAAATCTACCAAACCGGACTGCTGGTGTATGTGTGAAGTGTTTGCAAGCAGATCAGGCTGCCATTGCCTGCTAACCTATGAACTGAACTGCCGATTTCCAGACAGCACAGGTCGGAGTTGCTCCAAAGGATCTTTCTAAACAAGTCCATTCCCCCCCCCCATTCCTTTCTTTTCCACTACCTCTGGTGGGTGGTGGGCTACAAGGGAGGGTGAAACATTTAAGAACAACCATTAAAAATAAGGTTTGAGGGCTGGTGAGATGGCTCAGCAGGTAAGAGCACCTGACTGCTCTCTTCCAAAGGTCCTTAGTTCAAATCCCAGCAACCACATGGTGGCTCACAACCATCCATAACAAGATCTGACTCTCTCCTCTGGTGTGTCTGAAGACAGCTACAGTGTACTTACATATAATAAATAAATAAATCTTAAAAAAAAAATAAGGTTTGAAAAAACTAACATTACAGGTGGCGCCCAATGTGGTTTAGGCATAATGGGTAACTCTGCTTCTCGTGTAGAGGAAATGGCAGATTAGAAAGGTTAGCAATGTTGCTTAAGAAGATTGGCAAAATAGCAGCTACTGCTGCTGGAAGGAATCCTTCCTTGCTCCCAGAAGAGGCTATTTTGTTTGTTTTGTTTGTTTTTGCTTTGTAGTTTTCACATATACTATTATGAAAAAGTTTAATGAGAAACCAGACCATTGTCTTCCATTAGAAAGGATCACAGTGCCAGGCGTGGTGGCCACGCCTTTAATCCCAGCACTCGGGAGGCAGAGGCAGGCGGATTTCTGAGTTCGAGGCCAGCCTGGTCTACAAAGTGAGTGCCAGGACAGCCAGAGCTATACAGAGAAACCCTGTCTCGAAAAACCAAAAAAAAAAAAAAAAAAAAAAAAAAAAAAGAAAGGATCACAGAGTTGGCAATGTGTTTAAAGAGTTTGCAGATAGAGGTAGAGGTCCTTGGAAACGAAAAAGGGCCAAAGGGAAGAGAAAAAAGTTCAGGCTTGGAGAATGAGACCAGAAATGTACCACACGACGAAAGCGGGAAGCAAGCTAGGCTGGAAGGTAAACTACCACCCAGCCCTGCTTCTAGAGGCCTGAAGGAGCAGGAAATGGCACAGTACAACAGGTTGAGGTGCAGCCGAGTGCACCATCCGAGGATTTGCTCGGGCCTACACAGGTACCGTCAGTCGTCAGTCTTTGTGTAAAGAACAATTAATAAGGCCGTTCAACCAATGGCTCCTTTACAGCCTGGGCTTCCTTTACCATCTTTGTTATCAAAATCATGGCCTGTAATAATAATTGACTTGAAAGATTGTTTTCTTTTTCTCAATACCTCTGCATGAGAAAGACAGGGAAAGGTTTGCTTTCTCGGTACCTACTTTGAGTAATAGTCATCCCCTAGAGAGATACCATTGGAAGATACTTCCACAGGGAGTGTTAAATAGTCCAACTTTATGTCAGTAGTTTGTGAAACAACCATTAGAAATTATTTGTAGGGCTGGTGAGATGGCTCAGTGGGTAAGAGCACCCGACTGCTCTTCCGAAGGTCCAGAGTTCAAATCCCAGCAACCACATGGTGGCTCACAGCCATCTGTAATGAGATCTGATGCCCTCTTCTGGTGCATCTGAAGACAGCTACAGTGTACTTACATAAAAATAAATAAATAAATCTTTGAAAAAAAAAAAAGAAATTATTTGTAAGTTGGGCAGTGGTGGTGCATATCTTTGATCCCAGCACTTGGGAGGCTGAGGCAGGCAGATTTCTGAGTTCGAGGCCAGCCTGGTCTACAGAATGAGTTCCAGGACAGCCAGGGTTATACAGAGAAACCCTGTCTCAAAAACAAAACAAAACAAACAAACAAAAAAAACACAACAACAACAACAACAACAAAAAGTATTTGTAAGCAATTCCCTCAAGCTATCATTTATCATTATATGGATGGCATTCTGTTGGCTGATCCAGACAAAGATGTTTTAGAGAATATGTTTAAAGTAACACAAAGAATTCTGCCGCGCTGGAGGTTACAGATTGCTCCAGAAAAAAAATACAAAGAGGAGATTCACCTAGTTACTTGGGTTATAAAATCAGTCAACAAAATATTTGACCACAAAAGGTGCAGATCCATAGGGAATTGCAAACTCTTTTTTTTTTTTTTTTGGATTTTTGAGACAGGGTTTTTTTGGTTTTTTTTTTTTTTTGGTCTTTTGAAACAGGGTTTCTCTGTATAGCCCTGGCTGTCCTGGAACTCACTCTGTAGACCAGGCTGGCCTTGAACTCAGAAATCCTCCTGCCTCTGCCTCCCAAGTGCTGGGATTAAAGGCGTGTGCCACCACGTCCAGTGGGAATTGCAAACTCTTAATGATTTTCATAAATATTGGGAGATATTAACTGGCTGAGGCCTACAATAAACTAAGTACATATGAGTTAAGTAATTTGTTTCAAACATTACAAGGAGATTGGAATTTAAACTGTCCAAGATATCTAACAGTTGAAGCAAAAAAAAAAAAAGTGTTAACTCTTGTAGATCAAAGACTGCAAGAGGCACATGTGGATCGAATTGATCCTAAACTTGAGTGTATTCTGTTCATTTTACCTTCAACACATTCTCATACTAGGCTCAGTGTACAAAGGGAAGACAGTATTATCGAATGGACTTTCTTAGTTTATAAACAAAGTAAAAAATTGAAGACACATTTTGTAACTAATTATAAAAGGTAGAATAAGATGACATCAATTGTCAGGGACAGAGCCAGCTGGAATTGTGGCACCTCTTACAGATCCTGAGATTATGTCATTATGAGTGATTAATGAGGATTGGCAAAAAGCTTGTAGGGTGAAATTACTAACAAATATCTGAAAAGCAAACATATACAGTTTATAAAAGAACTAATTGGGGGACTGGAGAGATGGCTCAGTGGTTAAGAGCACTGACTGCTCTTCCAGAGGTCCTGAGTTCAATTCCCAGCAACCACATGGTGGCTCACAACCATCTGTAATGGGATCCAATGCTCTCTTCTGGTGTGTCTGAAGACAGTGACAGTGTACTCACATACATTAAGTAAATAAATATTAAAAAAAAGAGAACTAATTGGATTTTTCCATGTATACTAAAGAGAACACCAATTCCAGAGGCACTAACATTTTATACTGATGCAAACAAGATGGAGATAGCAGGTTATAAGTCAGATAAAATAAGCAAGGTGATCAAAAGTCCATATACATTAGTTCGGAAATCAGAATTGTATGAGATCCTTATGGTATGATTAGATTATCCTGAACCTCTTAACGTAATTACTGAGTCTTTATATGGAGAAAGAGTCATTTTGTATATAGAAACCGCTGAATTTGTACCTGATAACTCGGAATTAACTTTGCTATTTGTACAATTACAAGTCATTAGGAGCAGAAATTATCCATTAGATATTACTCATAATTGGTCTCATACACTTTTACCTGGTCCATTAGCTCAAAGAAAAGACAAAATTGACCAATTACTAATAGGAAATGTGTTAGAAGCCCCAAACTTTCACAAGAAGCACCATGCTAATGGGAAAGGTTTAAAGAAAAAATTTTCCATCACTTGGTAATAATCCCAAGAAATAATAAAAACATGTCTGCCCTACATGTTCTCTATACAACCAAACTTCATTACCTGCTGTTGGTAACCCTAGGATACCAAAAGAAATGACTTCTGGCAGATGTTTTCCATTTTGCAGAATTTGGAAAGCAAACCGTACCATTGACACATTCTCGGGACACCAAGGCACCTGCTTTAAGTTCTGAACAGGCTGATTGTGTAATTACAAATGTTTTGGAAATTATGGCAATTATGGGGATACCTGCACAAATTAAAACTGACAGTGCTCCTGCATATGTATCCAATAAGATGAAGCAATTCTTTACATATTATAATATAAAGCACGCCACTGGTATACCACACAGTCCCACAGGACAAGCAGTTATAGAAAGAGTCTATTGTACTTTAACAGAGATGCTGATTAAACAAAAAGGGAAAATGGAAACCCCCCAGGCACAGACTAAATAATGCATTATTAACTCTGTTTCCTTAATGTTGGTGAAAAAGGAACAATAGCAGCTGAGAGACACTGGGTTTTCAAAAAAAAACTGAGGAGCTAAACCAACCAATATACTATAAGGCTATGTTGACATTAGAATGGAAACCTGCAATAGCTTTTTTTTTTTTTTTTTTTAAGATTTATTTATTTATTATATGTAAGTACACTATAGCTGTCTTCAGACACTCCAGAAGAGGGAGTCAGATCTCGTTACGGATGGTTGTGAGCCACCATGTGGTTGCTGGGATTTGAACTTGGGACCTTTGGAAGAGCAGTTGGGTGCTCTTACCCGCTGAGCCATCTCACCAGCCCCTGCAATAGCTTTAAGATGGGGACGTGGTTACACTTATGTAGCTACAGAGAATGAAAAAATATGGCTACCAACTAAACTTAAGAAGTATAGATCACACCAACAAAACTTATAAACATCAGATCTAACCAAGGAAAACCTCTTATCACTTGAGACATGAATGTCTTCACAAAGCAAACAGACCAAATAATTCACAGACTGTCTCAATTACTGTCTTTTTTTTTAAATGCATGCAAATCAACTTCAAAAGGACTATCCCAGGTGATCAATCACAAAGAGACAGACAATACATAGACTGGACCGATGAGGTAGAGACTGGGTAGAGACTGGGCAATAAATGCTACAACTAGCTTTTTTCAGGCTAGTTATTATTTTGCCCTTGAGGCACAAAACAGGAATTCTTCACCCCAATTCATCAGGAAATAAATACATACAAGAAGATCATTGGTGCTGGAGAGATGGCTCAGTGGTTAAGAGCACTGACTGCTCTTCCAAAGTTCCTGAGTTCAATTCCCAGCAACCACATGGTGGCTCACAACCATCTGTAATGGGATCTGGTGCCCTCTTCTGGTGTGTCTGAAGACAGCTACAGTGTACTCATATACATAAAATAAATCTTAAAAAAAAAAAGACCTTAGTCCTAATTCCCTAAGTTAGGGTGGGTAGTTTTGGTCACTTGATGTGTTATGGTTGTTATCATCTAGGTTGTTTTGCTTAATTATTATTTAATTATTGATAACAATTTAAGTTTTTGTTTAATTATTATATATTGACAGAAATTATTTCCTTAATTATTGTATTCTATATTGATAGAAATGTAAGGTTTTTTGTTTAATTATTCTATTAATAGATGCTTAAGGTTTGTTTATTTTATATTAATAGGTGTTTGAGATTTTTTGTTTAATTATTGTATATTAACAGAAATTAAAGTTTCTTTAATTACTGTATATTAATAGAAATTTAAGTTTGGTTTGGTTTGGTTTTTCGAGACAGGGTTTCTTTGTGTAGCCTTGGCTGTCCTGGAACTCACTTTGTAGACCAGGCTGGCCTCGAACTCAGAAATCTGCCTGCCTCTGCCTCCCAAGTGCTGAGATTAAAGGCGAGCACTAGCACGCCCGGCTTAATTATTTCTATTCTGTATAGATTGTTAATGTTGCAGAAAAGGACAATTCTTAAACAGAAATGTTGCGTGAAATATTAAAAAAAAAAAAGGGGGGGGAGCTGGTGAGATGGCTCAGCGGTTAAGAGCACCGACTGCTCTTCCAAAGGTCCTGAGTTCAAATCCCAGCAATCACATGGTGGCTAACAACCACCCATAATGAAATCTGATGCTCTCTCTGGAGTATCTGAAGACAGCTACAGTGTACTTACATATAATAAATAAACAAATAAATATTTTCTTTAAAAAAAAAGATAACCATCTAGTTCCTGCCTTGTGCCTCTAACTCTCTGCCCTGGCAGCCTGGCCGGCCATGCACTGGCAGGCAATGGCTGACCTGTTTTTATCTCTTGGAAACTCGGACTCAGAACTCCACAGTCTCTCCACCCAGCTCACTAGGTTCCCACTCGCAGGTCGATATCATGTCATCCTCATGCTTCAAATCCTCCACGGCCTTAGTGGTGCACATCTGGCAAACCCACGCTTTGCCACCGCATCTTTCTCTCTTGAACCCAGATGAGCCGCTGCGTGAAGGAAAACACAACACAAACTTAGTTCACAAACAATTGTAACTAAAACTTAATCTTGTAAGCTTTATTAAAATCCGACTCCATTGGTGAAGCCTTGCTCAGGCACCATTCAGCCCCATATTTCTTCAGCCTACGGAAAAAGGGCTGAGGTCCAGGCTGATTGAGGGACGCGGTACACAGGGATTAGCGGAAGGTGGAAGCCAAGTCCCCTGAGTCCAATAGCATTTGGCCTCACACTGGATGAGGTGACTGCTGCATTTTTAGCTAAACTGCAGGCACTCTGCAAAGAACATGGTCTTCGGTAGACAGGAGGAGTCCTGGACTCAGAGTGTCAAACTTCTTGCTCTGCAGCACCACACGAGAGTGAAAAAGTCCTTAATACACCCAAAGAATGCTCGTGTGTGTGCGCGTGTGCGTGCGTGTGTGCCTGTGTGCGTGTCACATGATCCTTACAAGGGCTGGATTAGAACCTAGATCTCTAACTCCATAGATCCTCTTCGCCAAGGCATAAACCACTTGGAGAAATGTTGACTACCCTGGCCCTCACTTTCCTCCCGTGCGGAAAGACGGCATCTGGGCCCCAGCCCCCGAGGTCCCCTGAGGCCCACCCGCAAAGCTTTGGGAGAGATTTGAGAAGAAACTGGCTGTGCGCCGCCGGTAGCCAGCATCAGTGGGAGAATTTTTCTGTTTTCCAGTTTGCTTCCCAACAGCTCGCCCCCAGGTTTACACGGAGAAGAGCCCAGGAAGGTGCCATGGCAACCGAAGCGACTCCAGGGAGCTGAATTTGCCTGACTTGTCCAGACTGACTAAGCATGTCACCACCCACGGCCTGCCCTCTCGCAAGAGGGTCAGGGTAGATCCCCAGGCTGGCCCAGAGGATGGGAATAAGACTGTCAAGGCAGCTTGAGCTAATCACTTTCTCTGAACCTCGAGAAAGCTTCTGCCCTCCACCCAACACAGAAAAGATGGACAAGAGAAAATATCTGACATTATGGTTACTGAATTCCAAATTCTGAAGAATTAGTTACCCAGAAGATAATGGTTTTGAAAGGACTTTGTGTGAGGGGTTCTTGTTGTTTTACTACCCTCAGGGGTGAAGAAGTTTTACTACCATCAGGTGTGAAGAACCCTTCCTTTCATACAGTAGAATAATTGCCTCTAGCACTCCCTATAGAAAGGGTATGTTAGACACCATGGGGACCAGTACAGTGAAGCATACGTGGATCTGTGTCACCCGGAAGACACGATATGGTGATTGTATTAGGAGACCCCTTGCGAAAGCTGCTGGAACTCAGGAGAATGAGACAGACCATGGATTAAGTCAAACAGTTTCAGGGAACGTTTGCCTGGGGATGAGCCAAGTGGGAAGGAAATTGATCCCTGTGCCACAGCTGTACCCCCCACTGCAGATGCCTCTGGGCAGGCACACACTTCCTGGATTCCAGTTATTTATGGTCATTGTCAACTGGGACTCTGGTTACAGAAACCAGAAATCCATGCAGCTAATTTAAACAGACAAAGGGGATGTGTTTATTGTAAGGGAGCAGGGATGTCTATAAATCGCCGGCAGGGAGACAGACCCAGAACAAAGAAGAGCAAGAAGTACGTCCAAGGGGCAGGCTTCCGGCTTCTCACCTGCCCATCCACCAGCTCTACCAGCTCTACACTCTACCCGACTGCACCCTTTCCACAGCCCCTCCCGTCTGCACTGTAGACTTGGGTCTGACAATCCGAAGCCCTCACTCCCTCAGGAGGAAGGATAACCCACGACTTTTGCTGATGGCTTTCCTGGGGTTCCCAGTGAGACTTCTCAGGCCCTGAAAAACTGGAACCGTTAGCTATTCTGTTAGCGTTCAGGACGTGGGTTAGCCAACAAGTATTCAGGGCAGCATTTGAACAGCCACTTCAGCAAGCCTGGGTCCTAACTAAATCCCACCCACTGAGCTCTAAGCTCTCTTCTTTTCTCTGTGGTTTCCTTCCCAACATGAGTCATCCGCTAAGATAATTCTGGTCACTTACTAGTCTCAATTGCTTCCCCAACCCTATACTGTGAACCCCAGAAAGACAGTAGACTGCTGGTCTACCTCACAAATTTGGGTTGAATGTTTATTAAAATAGGCTGCAAAATTTTTACCTATGCTCCCCGAAAGTCAGTTTTCTCCCAGTTTTACCATGTAAGTCCCTGGGAATGAATTCAAGTTGTCAGACTGTCCAGCATGTGTGTTTTAGCCTCTAGGTCAGGCTGGTCTGTCCTCCCCAAACTCAGGACGCAGGGTCAGCAAAGATTAATGGAGTGATGGGAAGAGCCCAGGCCTGGGTATGGAGCTGGGATCTTGTTAACTTGTCTGGCCTTGAGGGCAGGCTCAAGCAGCTCTGAGTCTTGCAATGGAGGTAGCTTTGTGGAGGGGCGGACTGGGCAGTCTGCGTTCCGTTCTCACTAGAGAGACAGAGGGAAAAGATGAACAATCTGTGAGCCTCCTTGGGAGGCTTATATGTCTTACTTATTATACATTTTTCTTTGCCTTTTCTCATTTATACTAAAATGTATTTTTATTGGTGTATATGTGTGCTCGAGTACATGGGCATGGGTGTGCATGTGTGTGCTTGAGTGTGTATGCATGTGTGTCTTTGTGCTTGAGCATGTGTGCATGTATGTGCTTCAGTGTGTATGCATCTGTGTATGCTGATGCACCTCCAGAGGCAAGAAGAGGACGTGGGATTCCCCAGGGCCAGAGTTACAGGAGTATTCGCGACACATGGCTGTGTGGAGGCTGGGCTCTGAATTCTGGTCCTCGTGACTGTACAGATGGCTCTGAAGCCACGAGCCATCTCTCTAGCATGCTTTACTTCATTCCTACAAACCCTCTCTTTCTTCCTCTCCTTCTCTCTCTCTCTCTCTCTTTCTGTGTGTTTGTGTGTGTGTGTGTATGTGTGTGTCTTTGAAATAGGGTCTCACATAGCCCAGGGTGACCTCAAACTTGCTAAGTCAGAAAGGATGATCTCAAACTGCCTGCCTTCACCTCCCAAATGCTGGGAGTATAAACTCCTAATTAATGTGATGCTGGAGATGGAACCCAGGACTCCACACATGCTAGATAGGTCTTGGCTAACTGATTTGCATCCCCAGATCTTTTTTTTTTAAGATTTATTTATTATTATATCTAAGTACACTGTAGATGTACCAGAAGACGACGTCAGATCTCATTACAGATGGTTGTGAGCCACCATGTGGTTGCTGGGATTCGAACTTGGGACCTTCAGAAGAGCAGTCGGTGCTCCCAATCCCTGAGCCATCTCACCAGCCCACATCCCCAGATCTTATTTGCATTTTATTTATTTATTTTTTATTTTTATTTATTTTTTTTTGTTTTTGTTTTTCGAGACAGGGTTTCTCTGTACAGCCCTGGCTGTCCTGGAACTCACTCTGTAGACCAGGCTGGCCTCGAACTCAGAAATCCGCCTGCCTCTGCCTCCCAAGTGCTGTGACTAAAGGCGTGCGCCACCACGCCCGGCTTCATTTTATTTTTAATCTGCAGCAATCCAAGTGTGAGAGACAACTCCGAACTTCTTCCCCCTATTCTCTTGGTCCTCCCAACCCCCCCCCCAAGCTTCCCCCCTCCTGAGGAGATTCCTGCTGAGCAGCAGCAAAAAAAGCAGAGTGTGTGGGGTTATTAAGGCCCAGTGACTCTGGGAGCTCCAGTACCAACCCTAAGAGAAAGAAGCGTAGTGAGCTACCACTAAGCTGCCAGCAGGCTCCTTCCACACAAAGCGACTGTATGTTACTTGGTTGTTTTTTGTTTTTTTATAACTTTGTGCAACTGTCTAAATCTTTTAAAATAAATAGGGAAAAATCCAACGAAGTTCTTCTTGTCCTTTAAAGATATAAGTGCATAAATCTTCACACAGCAGCATCTTGTAGAAGATCTGAGATGCAGGTCCCTCCTCACCAGGAGCAGATGGCAGAAGGGCTGAGCAGAGGCTGGGCTGCTGTCCTTCCTGAATTTGGAAGCGTGACTCACTTCGGTCTTCAGACTTCTCTGAAAAAGAAAAGCAGCCTCCCCAGGAGGCTCATGGATCTCTCATCTCTTCCCTTCTGTCTCAGTGAGAACGGAACGCAGACTGCCCAGTCCGCCCCTCCACAAAGCTACCTCCATTGCAAGGCTCAGAGCTGCCTGAGCCTGCCCTCAAGGCCAGACAAGTTAACAAGATCTCAGCTCCACGCCCAGACCAGGGCTCCTCCCACCCCTCCATGTCCTGAGTTTAGGGAGGACAGAGAAGCCTCCCTCTGGGGACACCAGTCTGACCTTTGGGAAGGTCTGGGCCACAGCCAGGTTCTTAAGATGCCCTCTCATTGTGTGCACAGCCACCTCTTCAGCCCCAAGATCTTGAATTTCTGGTGTCCTCTCCCCAGTGATCTTTCTTGCACTTGCTTTGCATAATCAGAGCCCGGGTAGGTGTGTGGTCTGGGAAAGGCAGGCTCCCTGCACAGGTAGCTACTCACTGTAGAGGGTGCTGGCAGAGGTCTTCCTCTTCCTTCCTTCCTTCCTTCCTTCCTTCCTTCCTTCCTTCCTCCCTTCTTCTTTCTTTTTCTTTTTCTTTTGTCTTGTTTTTTTTTGTTGTTTTTTTTTTTTTTCGAGACAGGGTTTTTCTGTATAGCCCTAGCTGTCCTGGAACTCACTTTGTAGACCAGGCTGGCCTCGAACTTGGAAATCCACCTGCCTCTGCCTCCGGAGTGCTGGGATTAAAGGCGTGTGCCACCACATCCGGCTTTTTTGGTTTTTTGAAACAGTTTCTTTGTGTAGTTCTGGCTGTTCTTGAACCCTGTAGACCAGGCTGGCCTCTGCTTCCCAAGTGCTGTGTGTCTAAATAGCTGTGCCACCACATCCATTGTTGTTGTTGTTGCTCTTCTTCTTCTTTAAATTTATTATAATTTATTTATTTTTACTTCATGTGCATTGGTGTTTTGCCTGCATGTGTGTCTGTGTGAGGGTGTTGGATCCCCTGGAACTGGAGTTACAGACAGTTGTGAGCTGCCATGTGGGCGCTGGGAATTGAACCAGAGTCCTCTGGAAGAGCATCCAGTTAACCTCTGAGCCTCTGAGGCTCTGAGCCACCTGAGCATCCCAAGGTGCATCTTTTTCAAAGTCAACTATACATCAGATCTACCACTGCAGGCAGCTTTTATAGAATCATGCTCTTCCTGTCTGCAGTAGCCCGTTGTCTGTTGCCAATGATGCAGTAGCAGATGGGTGAGTTTTAGAGAAAAGCCTTATTTTGCCTCACAGTTCTGAACGCGTGAGATTGAGAAGCCGCGTCTGGCGGTGGCCTTCGAGCTTGCAGGCTTCGTTATCATTGTTTTTACCTTTATATCTGTGCCTGAGCCGGCACATATATGCCAGGGTGTGCACATGCAAGTCAGGAGACAACCTTAGGCATCAGGTCCTCACTAACCATCTTATATCGGACAGGTCCTGTGCCCCTGTGCCTGATCCTGAAGGCTTGATTTTCACCACTGCAGATGCCAGGCTAGCTGGTCCCCAAGCTGCCAGGGAGTTTCATGTCTCTGCCTCTCATCTTCCCATAGGAATCCTGGGATTCCGGATGCAATGGCTCCTGCTGCTACTGCTTCTAGCTTTGCTTGGGTTTTAGGGAATCAAACTCCATCTTGCCAGCTTACCTGCAGCCTCTGTGTGCCGTGCAAGGCATTATGTAAAGGAAGATGCGCTTGCCGGTGTGTGTGTGTGTGTGTGTGTGTGTGCGCGCGCGCGCGCGCGCGCATGTTTGGTTTCTGGTCCCTCTACCGAGATCATCAGAATCAATCGCAGGCCCCGCCCCCACAGCGCCCCCACAGCCCTGCATAATTCCTCTTGTCTCCCAAGGCCAAAGCTCTAAAGCCCACATTCATATTTGATTTCTACTCCCACACAATGGGGATTAATTTTCAACTCATGAATCCTTGAGGGACACACTCAAACCATACCCAGAGCGCGCAGCTCCTTCCCTGCTACCGTGTGAACACACAGGAACTGTGACGTCTAAGCAGAACACAGACGCCAGCCAGGGCTGGGGCCAGAGGTATTGCTTCGCCAGGTGGGCAGTTCTCAGTGCTCCAGAGGTGCTAAGCTCTTCTTGGTACTTTCCGAGTTACTAATTTTTCAATTCAGCCTCCACTGGTATTTGCGTATTAGGGAAAACAAAACCCAATATACATCAGGTGTGTTACTCTGGCTTCAGGCAATCTGGGAATGAGGAGGGGATTGGGAGAGGCTGTGTTCCCAGACTCATCAAGAGCTAGCTGTAGGCTGAGCTGGGATTCTCCCGGAGAGGTGCAAGGGCCCCAGGGGACAAACTTTCTCAGCATCTTTTGCTTTGTGCTTTCCCAGAGTAGAGGTCTCCTGCTGAGCACAGCAGTGCCTTGGGGTCAGGCACAGGGTCACTAATCTGCCACCAGGTGTTGGGGGCACTGGGGTGTCACTCCATAGTAGCAGGGGTACTTGTATTGCAAGCCAAAAAAAAGAAGAAGAAGAAGAAGAAGAAGAAGAAGAAGAAGAAGAAGAAGAAGAAGAAGAAGAAGAAGAAGAAGAAGAAGAAGAAGAAGAAGAAGAAGAAGAAAGAAGAAAGAAAAGATAAAATGGAACCAGCCAATGAATACACAATACATCAGAATACAGCCACATCACTGCACTGTAAATCTACCAACAAAGGGGCTGAGCCCTGCAGGGGTGGTGTCTCAGAAGAGATGTGTCTCCTGCAGGGTGATCACAGAATCCCCTGGCTCATATAGAGGGAACTGAGTGTTACTGGCTGGAGGTCCTTGTCAACCCTTCTCCGGGCATATGTATGGCTGCTATGTATGTATGTATGTATGTATGTATGCATGCATGTGTGCCTGTGCACCACATGCATGCCTGGTGCTCATGAAAGCCAGAAGAGGGCATTGGAATCCCTGGAACTGGAATTACAGACGGCTGTGAGGGGCTATGTGGGTGCTGGGAATTGAACCCAGGTCCTTTGGAAGAGCAGCCAGTGCTCTTAACTGCACTGCTTTCCTCCTTCACATTCCTTTCTTTTCACAGCTGAGCTTCCGTGTCAGACTTGGGGAGATGGCTCCCCCTGCAGAGTTCAGCTCTGAGGAAGGGCGTCCTGCCAGATGCAGGGAGCCAAGAAGGAGAAGGGCAGTATTAGGCCACAGGTGACAGGGTGAGCTTGTCGTTGACACCTTAGTCTCATCCCCCTGAAACTCTGTTTTTTGCTACCCACATGGTGTCTAGCGCTTGCAAATGAACGGCAGCCAGAGAACA
This sequence comes from Mus caroli, assembly GCF_978045245.1. Lineage (NCBI taxonomy): Eukaryota > Metazoa > Chordata > Mammalia > Rodentia > Muridae > Mus > Mus caroli. The sequence goes on along the minus strand of NW_028227261.1, from coordinate 25,648,934 downwards.
CTCCTCTGTGGATGGCCAGCGTCCACTCCACAGTGGCTGTCCCCATGGATAACCCAGTCATCAAAGCCCTTCCCTGAAAGTTCTTCTTCCTGAGTCTCTCAGGAGCAGCTGACATTTACAAAGCTCCCGAGAGTGACTCGGCGGCAGTGGCACACAACTGCGATCCATCATCACTCAGGAGGCTGAGGCAAAAGGAAGTCAAGCTTGAGGCTAGCCTGTGCTATAGAGTTCCTGGCCAACCTAAGCTTCAAAATGAGATCCTTAAAAAAAAAAAAAAAAAAAAAAAAAAAAAAAAGTCTATTTAGGGTCTGGAGAAATGGCTCAGAGATTAAAAACATGTAATGGTGGCCTGATGGTGGTGGCAGTGGTGGCTCATACCTTAATCCCAGCACTATAGAGGCAGGCAGATCTCTGAGTTTGAGGCAGCCTGGTCTACAGAGTGAGTTTCAGGATATCCAGGGCTACACAGAGAAACCCTGTCTTTAAAAAAAAATGGAGGAAGGTGTTCTTATCTATTGATGGTTCTAGTGCAGGGATTAAAACCATGTATATAGGGGACTGGAGAGATGGCTCAGTGGCTAAGAGCACTGGCTGTCCTTCTAAAGGACCTACCTGGGTTCAATTCCCAGCACCCACATGGCAGCTCACAACTGCCTGTAATTCCAGTTCCAGGGGATCTTACACCCTCACACAGACATACATGCAGGCAGAACAGCAATGCACATGAAATAAATTATTTAAGAAAAAAGAACAAATCACATGCACAGAGTCATGAACCCTGGGGATCCCAGCTCCTATGAAGCAGGCGGGGTACCCGGGCCTCCTGCTACTCAGCTGAGCTTCAAGCCTAGGGGAGAAAACTGGAGTTCCAGGTTCATGGAACCCTCAGGAATAGACACTGGGAGATGAGGACACCTGATACCCTCCAGGGGGAGTCCAGATACATATATACACATATGCATATATACTCACTTAGGCAGGTATACATACATACATACATACATACATACAGATAAATACATACACATATACTCAGGTAGGTATACATAATACAGACATACATACATAAAGATAAATACATATACATATGCCACATATGCACATATATTCACAGGCAAGCAGATAGTAGGTAGGTAGATAAGTAGATAGATGATAGATAGATAGATGATAGATAGATAGATAGATAGATAGATAGATAGATAGATAGATAGATAGATGATTATAAGGGTATAGAGGGGTGGTAAAGGAGGCCATCTGGCTCACCTACAGATCTAAAAGTGACTGGTAGCCTTGGAGGGTGGGTGCGCGGCCATCAGGCATGCTGGTTTTTGTAGGGCACAGAAAGTGGCTGTGTTCAGGACACTGCTGTAGCCTCACACCTGAGCCCCTCAAGGAAAGCATGGTACTAGGAGGTGATAGATATCTAGAGATAGATAGATAGATTATAGATAGATAGATAGATAGATAGATAGATAGATAGATAGATTATAGATAGATAGATTATAGATAGATAGATAGATAGATAGATAGATAGATAGATGATAGATAGATTATAGATAGATAGATTATAGATAGATAGATTATAGATAGATAGATTATAGATAGATAGATAGATAGATAGATAGATAGATAGATAGATAGATAGAGACTTCATGGATATTTGTCTACAGGTCCTGGATTCAATTCCCAACACCTACATGGCAGCTCACAATAGTCTATAACTGGAGTCCCATGAGATCTGATGTCCTCTTCATAGACATAGTGGTACAGGCAAACAAAACATGCATACAAATAAACAAATAAATCTTTAAAAAATCAAAAGTTACGATCATGCTCAAATGTAACTGTAAAATAGGTAATTTGGGAGTAGGAGCAGGGCACAGTAATAGAGTACTTGCTTTCATCCCTAATATCTAAGAAAATAAAATTAAGGCTGGAGAATTGGCTTAAAGGTAAGAGCACTGGCTGCTCTTTCAGAGAACCCAGGTGCAGTTTCCAGCACCTATATAGTGGCCCACAACCTTCTGTAACTCCAATTCTGGGGATGGGAGACCCTCTTCTGTCCTCTGCAGGCTCCTGTACAAATACATATAAAATATAATAATAAAAAACAAATTTTAGCCAGGTGTGATGGCATTTGTCTTTAATCCCGGAACTAGGGAGGCAGAGGCAGGTGGATCTCAATGAATTCAAGGTCAGCCTGGTCTACATAGCAAATCCAGGACAGCCAGGGCTACACAGAGAAACCTGTCTTGGGGGGAGGGGTCAAAATAAATAAATAGATAGATAAATCAATCAATCAATCCATCAATCAGGTAAGCTCTGCAGAACCACGCCCTACGGTACAGGGGCTCAGAGAAGCCTGTTTTTTTGGACATCACTCCAGCTTTCTCTTTGGCTTTGTGACCTGAATAACCACCTCCCTCCTCAGGCTCAGTTAGTTTGTGGATCATTTATGTTGCAGCCATGGTGTTGGTGGCCCCCACCGACGGCTGCCTCGCCTCCCTCCTGCATGCTACCCCTGTGTGTCCTGTGCACAGGGTGCTCTGTGAACCCCATAGCCCAACAGAAGAGTGATTCGTCATTCCACTTGACATCTCCCCACTGGCGCCCCCTCCCATCATCCAGTCGCCTCCCACAGAAAAGAACCAGAAAAACAACTCTTGCAATCCCATTAGCTGAAGGGGATGAAGGGCCAGAGAGCCAGCAGTAAGGCCCCTAAATAGAGCACTCATGGTACACTTTTAATCACCTCGCTCACCACGAGCTGTGCCATTATGTAATTCCAACATTGTTGGCTTTTTTTTTTTTTTTTCTACATTGTAAACAGACAGCAAATACTCTCCAAAGACTTTTCCTGATGATTCCCGACTCCATTGCAGGGCATTTAAATGCGCACGCGCGCCATTACCTGCTTTGCCTGGATCTCTCCCCTGCAGTTCCTTCTCCAGCTACGCTACCGGTCTGCCCTGTCACTCTTGATTTTGAGCTAGAAGAAACCATTCCTTTCTTTTTTCTTTTTTATTTTTTGAGACAGGGTTTCTCTGTATAGCCCTGGCTGTCCTGGAACTCACTTTGTAGACCAGGCTGGCCTCGAACTCAGAAATCCGTCTGCCTCTGCCTCCCGAGTGCTGGGATTAAAGGCGTGTGCCACCACCGCCTGGCTGAAACCATTCCTTTCTAAAAACTTCTCTAGCATCCCCCTGCCCCCAATATAATTTCCAAGCAGTAAATCACATACACCTTGAACAAATGTTTTTTTTTTTTTTTTCCTTCCAAATGATGGGGATTGAACTCACGGCCTGAAGCATATGTTGGGTACCATTGCCCATGTTCAGGTGCTATCTCAGATCAAGACTCCAGAGAGGTTCCTCTGCCTCCCCCCACCCCCACTCACTGTCTAGCTGGGACCAATCTTCTATCCTCTATCACGATAGATTGCTTCTGTCCGTTCTAGAGCACCATAAAAATGAACTGTGTAGTAGCGTAGTACTCAGGACTGGCACAGGATTGCCTGATGTGGGGGCCAGTTTGGACCCTTGGGGCTCACTAGCTCCAAGTGAGATACCCTGTGTCAAAGAAATAAGGTGAAGTAAGACAGAGTGTGATGGAGCAGGACACCCAGTGCCCTACCCTGTTCCATGAGCACATACGGGTGTGCACATCACTCAAGCATGGCACGTGTGCGCGTGCACGCACACAAAAACACACACAGACACAAGTGCACATAACACTCAAAATATATTCTTGGGGCTGGAGAGATGGCTCAGCAGTTAAGAGCACTGACTGCTCTTTCAAAGGTCCTGAGTTCAATTCCCGGCAACCACATGGTGGCTCAGAACCATCTGTAATGAGATCTGGCGCCCTCTTCTGGAGTGTCTGAAGACAGCTACAGTGTACTTACATATAATAAATAAATCTTTAATATATATATATATATATATATATATATATATATATATTCTCACCAGCAGGACTTTTCCCTCCATTTCTCTTTCTCTGCCACCAAATTCAGGCTGAGTACGTTCTCTTGACCTATAATATCCTCCAACCAGATAAGGTCTCCCAAATTCTAGGCCCCTTAAGCACTCTGCTATATCCCTAGCCCGTTTCTAGGTCCAGTTCAATAGTCACCTCTGTGAACCTTCCCCAACTGCCTCAAGCAAGTGGAACCTGCCTTTCTCCAGCTCCCAGTGGCAGAACAACACGTGTTTTCTTATAGAGAGTTGATCTCCCCTTGGGGTTACAGTCTTCCTAGCCAATCTGTGTCTCTTCTTAAAAGTCCCAGAGCCCGGCAGTGGTGGCACACGCTTAATCCCAGCAGTCGGGAGGCAGAGGCAAGATGATCCCTGCGTTCGAGGCCAGAGAGAGTTCCTGAACAGACAGAGCTACAAAGAGAAACCCTGTCTCAAAAGACAGACACACAAACAGACCCCGAACAGACGGCTGAGGATTTTTGTATGATACAGTGGTTAGAAACACTTCCCCGGAGCTGAATTACATGCCTGGATCCCATGAAGGAAGAGGGAAACCCCTGAAAATTGCATGCCTGCACTCATGGGCACAATACATACAATGACGTCACTAAATGAAAATTTGCTTAAGCGACACTGTCTACACTGGTCAAGCTACTACACCTCAGACTGCAAAATCTAGGCTGAGAGGCTGGCTCAGAAATGCTACTTTAGTGCCACCTACTGGCATAGTGGAGTATTACAGTTCCCAGTTTCTCCAGTTCAGGAAACTCAAAATCTTTTTTTTCCCTCTGTGTGTGTGTGTTTGTGTGTGTGTGTGTGTGTGTGTGAGATGTGTAATACAGAGACAAAGATGGGGACCACTCATGTACCACAACACACATATGGAAGTCAGAGAACAGCTTTTGTAGATAAATTCTCTCCTTCCACCCTTATGTGGTTCTGTGAATTAAACTCTGGTCAGCAGGCTTGCAATGTCAGGCTACAAGGACCTTTAGCTAAACTGCCGGCCCCACTTTGGTTTTTAAGACAGTCCTTCACTGGGGCCTGAGACTTACCAATTTGGCTAGGCTGGTCAGCAAAATTGAGAGAGCCATCTGTATCTGCTTCTCCAGAAAAAGCACATTCAACCACTTCTGGTCTTTTAAACAGGCGCTGAAATTCGAACTCAGAGCCCCACACTTGCACAGTATGAAGGGAGTGGCACTAATGGAAGGTGTGGTCTTGTAGAAATAAGTGTGGCCTGATTGGAGGAAGGGATGGGAGAAAGGCTTTGAGGTTTCAGAGGCTCAAGCCAAGCCCAGCAGCGTCTCTCTCTTCCTGCTGCCAGATCCAGATCTAGAACTCTCAGCTATTTCTCCAGCACCATGTCTGCCTTCCTGCCATGAGTATAATGCATGAAACCTCTCCAGCCATAAGGCAGCCCCCATTAAATGTTTTCCAGTAGAAGGCTTGCCATGGTCATGGTGTCTATTCACAGCAATAAAACCCTAAGACAGAGAGGCTTACAGTTCATTGTTGATGTAAGTCAAGGCAGGAACCCAGAGGCTGGAAGTGATACAGAATAGAACCCAGGACCCCCAGCCCAGGGATGGCATCACCCACAATGAGCTGGGCCCTCCCCCATCCATCACTAGTTAAGAAAAATGCCTTACAGGCTTGCCTCCAGTCTGACTTTAGGGGAACTTTTTTTTTTTTTTTTTTTTTTTTTTGGTTTTTCGAGACAGGGTTTCTCTGTGTAGCCTTGGCTGTCCTGGAACTCACTCTGTAGACCAGGCTGGCCCCGAACTCAGAAATCCTCCTGCCTCTGCCTCCCGAGTGCTGGGATTAAAGGCTTGCGCCACCACGCCCGGCGAACATTTTTTTTCCATCAGATGACTCTAGCTTGTGTCCAGCTGGCATAAAACCAGCAGCGTAGAAGTAGATGGACAAATTGGTTATTGATGAGGTGGAACAGATCAGGGAAAAGTTTGGGGTTGGGCCACAGACATGGATAAAATGGCTAATGACATAGCCACCGGGACAGTGGAACACTGCAGTGTTCAGGAGACAGATTTGGTCTGTCTAAATGTATTGACCTGTGATGGTTGGTATATGCTTGGCCCAGGGAGCAGCACTATTAGGAGATATGACCTTGTTGAAGTAGATGTGACACTGTGGGCATGGGCTTGTCATAGCTGCCTGGAAGCCAGTCTTCTCCTAGCAGCCTTCATTATGTAGCCCAGGTTGACTTCAGTCAAATTCATGATCCCCCTACATCTCCCAAGTACTAGAGCTACAGTGCCCCTCCATGTCAAGAAAGATGCCTTGCCGGGGTTCAAATGCACAAAGGATCAATGTACCAGCAACATCACCCCCTGCTGCCAGGCTAAGCCCGCAGACTGGGAGTCAGCACTGGGGGGAGCTGGAGAGCGGACTGAGGGGTTAGAGAGAACAGGAGAGGAAACACAGAGAAGGAAGTGGGTGGGTAAGTAAACGAGACTCTGCAGCACACCACCCAAATCTCAGCTACAGTCTATTCATAAGACAAGGTCTCCCAGGCTGGCAAGATGGGCCAGTAAAGGTGCTTGTGAGCAAGCCTGCCTACCCGAGTTGGGTAGCTGGGAACCACATGATGAAGAAACAAAAACTGTTGAAGGCTGTCCTCTGCGTGCATATATACTAAATCAATAAATGTAATATTTATTTATTTATAATAGCCATTTATTTATTTTGGGTTTTCAAGACAAGGTTTCTATATGTACTCCTGGTTTTCTGAAACTCATTGGGTAGACCACTCTGAGATCTACTTGCTTCTGCCTCCCGAGCGCTGAGATTAAAGGCGTGTGGCACCACCACTCTGCTGACAGATGTAATTTTAAAAAGGAATGTTTGGGCCGGGCGTGGTAGCGCACGCCTTTAATCCCAGCACTCGGGAGGCAGAGGCAGGCGGATTTCTGAGTTCGAGGCCAGCCTGGTCTACAAAGTGAGTTCCAGGACAGCCAGGGCTACACAGAGAAACCCTGTCTCGAACAACCAAAAAAAAAAAAAGGAATGTTTGGGCTGTTTGTATGCATATGTACCACATGCATGCAGTATCCGCAGAAGCCAGAAGAGGGCGCTGCTGGATCCCCGGAACTGGAGTTAACAGATGGCTGCTAGGAATGGAATCCAGAGTCCTCTGGAAGAGTCAGTCAGTGCTCTTAAACATCAAGCCATCGCTCCACACCATGCAAAAGCAATTTATTAAAGATAGTCCCAAGGAATCCTCCTATCCTCACCTCCCCAAAGCAGGGATCCAGATTTTTACAGGTGCTGAGGACTCTAACTCAGGTTCTCACTCCAGCACATCAAGTAATTCATTAAAGCAATCGTTCCTGGTCCTAAAATTAATTTAAAGCTCTATTAAAAAAAAAAATCGGGGGCTGGTGAGATGGCTCAGTGGGTAAGAGCACCCGACTGCTCTTCCGAAGGTCCAGAGTTCAAATCCCAGCAACCACATGGTGGCTCACAACCATCCGCAACGAGATCTGGCGCCCTCTTCTGGAATGTCTGAAGACAGCTACAGTGTACTTTACATATAATAAATAAATAAATCTTTAAAAAAAAAAAATCACTGCCTTCAGCAGCCATTTTTCTTTACAATGATGAAATTTGCCCAGGATCACACAATGGGGTGAGGATGGAGCAGAACACTGGGAAAGGTGAGGCTGCGGAAAATAAAAACCAAAAGAGAAGCCACACTGGGAAGTCCAACTGTGACGATTTTGTAGGGAGGATACAATCTGACTCGCCAACACAGCGCATGCACAATACTGGGGATTCAATATTGACTTGCTGAAAAGCTAGGCAAGTGTTCTACCGCTGAGGACTTTTTTACATTTTGAGAGTTAGGAGGTGAATGTATGCATACGTTGCCCATGTTGACCTTTGAACTTGTGACCTGCCTGCTTCCATTTTCCAATCAGCTGGGTTCCAGAGCTGTACCACTTTCTGCTCTCATCCAGCATTCTCTCTCTCCCCAATCTCTAAACTCAGTGCATTTGTCTCTTCCTTCTTTCTCCCTGTTCCCAGCAGGAGCAGCAGGCATGCACAAAATAACAGGCTGAATTGAATGATTCAGTACAGGAGGAAATGAAACCACTGACAGCAACACCAAACAGAGAAGCAAAATTGGGGGTTTCCTGAGGGTGCTGATCGTTTACAGGGCAGCCCGGCCAGCAGGTGGGGCTTTCCAACTTTCAGGCATTAGGAATTCTCACCTAACTTAGGGGTCAAGTGGTAATGAGTATGCCAAGATTGATGTCCTCAAGTCAATCCCGGGATTCACAAGGCGGAGGAAAGAGCCAACTCCCACACATTGATCTACACATACAATAAATAAAGGGATAAAAGACAACTTTGCCTTCCAAACAAGGTGTCTTCTGGCTAGGAAGGCTGCACAAGCGCAGAAGCAGACCATGTTGTGCCCCCAGGACCGTCCTGGCTACAGGTTAAACGAACTGGAACTGCAGTAGAGTGCGGAGCACAAGAAAACTGGTCCAGCAGCGAGGCAGCCACCAGAACACGGTGGGAGTTCCAGAGTCTTCCAGAAGCAGCCTCCAGGCTCAGGGGGGGGTGGAATCATCATCACCCCCACCCCCACCCCTTAGCCTTTGCAAGAAAGCACATTTTGCACCTGCAAAGCCTCCAGCAGCGATTCCTAAGGCCTCAGGTTAAGGAGTTTCACAGCCTGTGTTGATTCACCTCCCAATGCCTGGGAATGCACCTCTCGGATCTGAGGCCTAAGGACCTGTGTTACCTATACTCACTCATCTTCAGGGCATTTTTGGAAGAACCAAAGTGTATCCCCACACTCTCTAAGCGCCAAGAAGGAACGGAAAACTAGTCTGCTGCCATTCTCCACTGGAGGAATGGAAACCACAACTTGCAACATGCTAAAGGTAAAAAAAAAAATTTTTTTAGGATGAAAACCAATCCATGTCGTCTCCTAGGCCCCAGTTTAGAATAAGTACAAATAAAAGTACCCTTCAATTCAAAGACCCCTTCCTCACACAGTTAGGAAGGGGAGGAAGTGAAACGTTTAAGTCTCCATTCTTAATTCTCTACCTAAATCAATCACCATTAAACAAGGAAAGGAAAGGAAAGGAAAGGAAAGGAAAGGAAAGGAAAGGAAAGGAAAGGAAAGGAAAGGAAAGGAAAGGAAAGGAAAGGAAAGGAAAGGAAAGGAAAGGAAAGGAAAGAGGAAAAGAGGAGAGGAGAGGAGAGGAGAGGAGAGGAGAGGGGAGGGGAGGGGAGGGGAGGGGAGGGGAGGGGAGGGGAGGGGAGGGGAGGGGAGGGGAGGGGAGGGGAGGGGAGGGGAGGGGAGGGGAGGGGAGGGGAGAGAGGAGAGAGGAGAGAGGAGAGAGGAGGGGAGGGGAGAGAGGAGAGAGGAGAGAGGAGAGAGGAGAGAGGAGAGAGGAGAGAGGAGAGAGGAGAGAGGAGAGGAGAGGAAAGAGGAAAGAGGAAAGAGGAAAGAGGAAAGAGGAAAGGAAAGGAAAGGAAAGGAAAGGAAAGGAAAGGAAAGGAAAGGAAAGGAAAGGAAAGGAAAGAGGAAAGGAAAGAGGAAAGGAAAGAGGAAAGGAAAGAGGAAAGGAAAGAGGAAAGGAAAGAGGAAAGGAAAGAGGAAAGGAAAGAGGAAAGGAAAGAGGAAAGGAAAGAGGAAAGGAAAGAGGAAAGGAAGAAAGAAAGAAGGAAATAAGGCTGGGAGAGGCCAGCCTGGTCTACAGAGTTCTAAAACAGCAAAGGCTGAACAAAGAAACCCTGTCTCAAAAAAAAACAAAAAAACAAAAAGTGTAAACTACCCAGGCAGGGGTGATGGTAGTACCTGCCTTTAATCCCAGCACTTGGGATTAAAAGTGGATCTCTCTGTGATTGAGGCTAGCCTGGTCTACAGAGCTAATCCCCAGACTGCCAGGGGCTACAAAGAAACCCTGTCTTAGAAAAAAACAAAACCCAACTCTGGAGTCAATTTATGTTTCTATTGATTATAGCTGGAATAATTCAGCCAACAATATAAACTACAGAACTGATATTAATCTATAATGATATACCTGAATAAATGCATATCATGCCACATCCTTCTTACTGAAGGAATTGAGGTAGTGAATTAACATTTGACCAAATCCACAGTAGTATTTGCTGCAGTCAGTAGCAATCCACAAATGCAGAAATTAGGATCAGAGAGCATAGCCTCCATCACATTCCTTCCTGCAAGTGACTACGAAGGGGAAACTGCACAGTGCAGAGGTCTGGCAGACATCACTCTAACCTGGTTTGTCACTGTAGTATCAGCAGCATCATATAATGGATACAATACACAATGAATTGTTGAGTCTCCTGTCAAAGAAAAACCTCAAACTAGTAACAGTGTTATTGAGTGAGTAAATACAACCTATAGGACATTCTGTGGCTGGCTAGCACTCCTACTAAAGTGTCAATCTGAGAAATAATATGTAAAGCCAGGAGTGGTGTGTGCCTCCCAGCTACTGGGGAAGCCATGACAGGATTACAAATTCAATGTCAGGCTGCAGTTTCAGCCAAACCACTTCAAATAAATAAAGGTCAGAGACAGAACTCTGTGGCAGGATACTTTACACCCGTAAGGTCCAAGTTCAACGCCCAACACTGAAGAAAGCTAGGACTAAAGAACTAGATGTTCCAAAATAGAGAGGCAGCAGGATGCACTGTGGGATTCTAGACAGTATGCCGAACCAGAAAGAAGACAACAGGCACAATTTAAGTCTGTAGATTAGCTGTAGTGCTTTATGGATATTTACTGGTTTGGGTAACTTTATTATGTTTATGCAGAATGTTAACATTTAAAGGGACGCTGAGTGAATAGAAGAAAGTTCTATTATTTTTGAAAAAGTAAGTTTTAAAAATAGGACATGCTGGGAGTAGAAAGCAATCAAATATAACTAAAAATAAAGTGAGTAGACTTGAGAGATTCATGCATTTTGTTAATATTCAAAATTTGATATCCTCTGAACTCTTGACACCAATGTAAGATTGTTTCCCCTCATTTCAACACAGGAAAGTAAGCACTGCTATCCAACGTTATGACACTCGCTGTGAGACTAGTCAGAGCAGGAGAAAGGATTTTGCTGCTGCCTGAGGTCAGCCCTGAACTAGCTTTTAGACTTCTGTCACCCGACAGGAAGCACTATCACCTGCTCCCCAGGGTCTCACATGGCCCAGGCTGGCCCAACTCACTACAGAACCAAGACCAACTTCCTACTCTCACTACCCCAGTCCTGGGCGTACAGGTGTTGCTGCCACGTTGTTTTATGTGGTGTTAGGAATCAAGTGCAGGGTTCTGTGCACACTACACTAGTGTTGTACCAATTGGGCTCCATCTCCATCCTGAGTCTAACATTAAAAAAAAAAAAGCCAACACAGGGTTTTTGTAATTTTTTCTAACAGACCAAATCCAAGATTCTTAATGCCTGCAACACTCAGCAATCTCGGACCCTCTCAATATTCCGGAAGGTTACAGCTCCTGCTCCTATTGGTCTGTTCCCAGAGCCATGAGACAATTTCTATGTGATCTGAAGAGAGTGGGAAGAAACAGCTTAAATCACTATGCTAACATTTTAAATTGAAAAAAAAAAATTTTTTTTCAATAATCTCATGTCCAACCTAAATAAAGTATGAAAAAACACAGGTAAACCTGCTTTTCTCTGGATATTTTTCCACTTAAAGGCAAATTACTAGACAAAGTGACCTGTGAGAATCCTGTTAAGCCTGGAGAGATGGCTCAGTGAATGAATGCATTGGCTTTCTTCCAGAGGACCAGCGTTCAATTCCCAGAACCCACAAGACAGCTCATAACTGCCAAGCTCATAACTCAAGTTCCAGTGGATCTGACACGCAAATATACATGCAGGCCAATCACCAATGCACATCAATTTTTTTTAATTAAATGTAAAAAAATTGTATATTCCAACTAACAAAAACACTGAGAACTCCAATATGGGAGAAGATGTATTTTATAATAAAAAGTTTGGCAGAGGTGGCTGGAGAGATGGCTCGTGGTCAGGAGCACTGACTGCTCTTCCAGAGGTTCTGAGTTCAATTCCCAGAAACCACAAGGTGGCTCACAGCTATCTGTAATGGGATCTGATGCTCTTCTGGTGTGCATGAAGAGAGCGTGCTCATATGCATAAATAAATCTTAAAAAAAAAAAAAAAACTTGGCAGAAACAAATATGCACAAGCCTTTGCCGTGCCTGTGTTTGGTAAACAGTGCTGACTACAATGCTAGAAACCAGCACTGCTTTCCCTACATGGCGTAGGACACACCGGCTGACTGAGCGATATCCCAGCATCCCTGAGCTGCCTTTCTTAGCCGTCTGGCTGTGTGAGCACGGCCCTGCATTCCAGTGTAACACTGTCCACAGTATCCAGCTTTATTCCCAGAATCTCTTAGTATAGAGTTTTTGAACATTTAACCCTGTAGAATTAGGACATCTTAGGAGCAAGGACTCTCTAAAGCAGAAAAGCCTTTTAATGAAGCCTTAGGGAAAGAAACAAATTCCTCTGTGAATCCCACTACAATTTCATTTTTGGGACCTACTGTCTAAATCAGCCATATACTGGATCAGACACTTACATACTAGGACAGTGGGCTACCTCTTTTTACAGGGGTGAGGTTCCTATGGAATTAGCACAGTACCTGGCATGGCACCAAAAAACACAAACACTGTTGAATGGTTTAGCAGTGCTGTTTTCGCTATAAAGAACCAGAAACAAGCATTATGAATATTGTCACAGCCTGGTTTCTGTCTGTGGGTACAAAGCAATGTCCTTCCAATACAACCTTTTTGTTGACAGGGTCTCATGTAGCCCAACTGGCCTTTAACTCGCTATGTCTGAGGATAACCTCTGACCTCATCCATCCTGCTCCCGTCTCCGAAGTGCAAGGATTACAGGCATGCAACACCATGCAGGGCCGTTAACACAAACTGTCTAAAGTGAGTCACTAGGTCACCTCTCAAAACTCCTTAGTCTCCAAAATCTCTCCCCAAACACAGCAGACTCAAATAATACTAAGTGGTACTGGAGTGATGCTCGACAGGCTCTCACGTTTATTGAGAAGTGATTAATGGGAAAAAGAAAGGCAATGCCCTTTCCTCATTGGCTGAACAAGAAACTGAAGAAACATTCACTACATGTTTTACAATGTTTTCTCTTCCAAAATGCATTTCTGAAAACAAGTTTTTACCACTGTTCTTAGCTTTGAAATCAAATTAATCCTGACTTAATCAGTATAATACACAAGAACAGAACATTTCTTAGGCCTCCTAGTACTTTACTTTGAGTAACAAAGGGTCAGAGAAAATGAGCCACCCTTACAGACACAACCTTGGGTAACACTGTTATTAAACTTTCCTAGACAAAAATTCTTCATAAAAAATTTCTTCCAGTTCGGAAGGGAAAAATCAAATTCCCACTTTCTGGGGTGGACACCCAAAATCTGCGCAACTCAAGTGTTCTCCAAGTGCAAATGTCAAAATGGGGGAGGAAAGGGTTTAAAAATTAGAGAAAATTGTATGCACTTACGGACTTAAAAATCCGAAAAATAGAGTAAAAACAAAAAAAAAAAAAACCAAAAAAAAAAAAAAAAACCAAAGCATTATGCTCTGAATCACAACCAAAGCCAAAATAAAAGGGACATTTTTTTACCTAAACTACCTAGAGGGAATTTTTGTTTAGGTTTTTTTCTTTTTCTTTTTTTCCTTTTTTTTTTTTTCCATTTTCCAGTTAAGTCCTATGTCTTTTGTGAAATTCCAATACATAAACTGCAAGTTTGCAATTGTCTCTGAAGTCAATGAAATTAAGAAAAAAAGTCCTAATTTTCTTGCAGGTCATCGTGTCCTCTTAGGATAAGCAGATGCAACCGTTGCTGCAGTCTATGCAGAACCGCTTTCTATTTCCCTCGACCTTGACGTTCCTAAGGAGGTAAGAAAAAGAGTTAAAATAGTTAGCCAAAAATTATCTAAATTAAAACTTTATAGACCAGAACCTCCAACTTCTTACCCCAAATAAAAACTCTGAGTAATTTTTTACACAATTTTTACAAAACTTAATAGTCAATGTGATTACAGACACCAACAATGCCAGTATTTGAGAACGCGAGGCAGGGAGATCATAAACCTGAAGCTAGTCTGGACTATGAAGTAAGACCTTGCCTGAAAGAAAATAATAAACATACAAACTCAAAACTACAAGGTTTCTAAGAGGAAAAGGGGCTGTCCAGCTGTGGTGCACCCACCTTTGACCTCAGTTCTCAGGAGGCAAAGGCAGATGATCTCTGTGAGTTCCAGGCCAGCCTGAGCGGTCTACAAAGTGAATTCTAGAAGAGCCAGAGCTATGTAGAGAGACTCTGTCTCAAAATACAATAAAGAAGTGCACAGCCAGCTGGGCGTGGTGGCGCACGCCTTTAATCCCAGCACTCGGGAGGCAGAGGCAGGCGGATTTCTGAGTTCGTGGCCAGCCTGGTCTACAAAGTGAGTTCCAGGACAGCCAGGGCTACACAGAGAAACCCTGTCTCCAAAAACCAAAAAAAAAAAAAAAAAAAAGAAGTGCACGGCCCTAAACTTACAACTATAGCAACCCCAATTGGACTTCCATGTCCCAGGTATTGTAAATATTAACAATCTCTTACTTTCACTCCAAGACTATAAGTACAACAACAACAACAAAAGACTGTAAGTACTTCTGAGGTTTATTTTCTTCTTCTGTTATTGTTGTTTAAGAGTGTCACAACCCAAACCGGGCATGGTGGCACACGCCTTTGATCCCAGCACTTGGGAGGCAGAGGCAGGCAGATTTCTGAGTTCAAGGCCAGCCTGGTCTACAGAGTGAGTTCCAGGACAGCCAAGGCTACACAGAGAAACCCTGTCTCAAAAGCCTGCCCCCCCGCCCCCCCCCCCAATCAAAAAAGCAAACAAATACATCTTTATTTACCTAACAGGTGATTAACTATTAAATAAAATGGTGCTTGTTACATTTTAACATATACCCAGAAATAGTTTTAACCCATTTTCCTTATTCTATAAGAGATTAAACCCTAACACACATCTAATTTTATCAAAATGTCTAGTTATAGTACTTAAAGCTCAGTATGTGACACAGGTGACACAGGCTTCTAATCCCAGCACTGGGGAGACAGAGGCAGGAGGATCTCAGTATGTGATACAGGCCTTTAATCCCAGCACTTGGGAGACAGAGGCAGGCGGATCTCTGTGAGTTTGAGGCCAGCCTTGTTTACATAATGAGTTCCAGTACAGCCAGGGCTGCAGCAAGACACTGCTTCAAAATACAAACAAAAAACCAAATCACTTAAAATATTAGTAAGAAAAAAAAAATCAGAACACACACACACCAAAAATGATGATGGTGGCAATAATAACAATAAAGTCCTTAAAGACTATATAGACACTTTAGCATTTACACTAAAGCACCTTAAAAAGAATCTTATAGCTGGGCCATAGACACTTTAGCATTTACACTAAAGCACCTTAAAAAGAATCTTATAGCTGGGCCTTTAATCCCAGCACTCGGGAGGCAGAGGCAGGTGGATTTCTGGTCACCTGGTCTACAAAGTGAGTTCCAGGACAGCCAGGGCTACACAGAGAAACCCTGTCTCAAAAAACAAAAACAAAACAAACCAAAAAAAGAATCTTACATACTAAATTAGGTTTTAAAATAGTTTTGGGGGGCTAGAGAGAAATGGCTCTGTGGTTTAGAATACCGGCTGTTCTTCCAGAAGACTAGGGCTAGGGTTCAATTCTCAGCACCAACAAGGCAGTTCACAACAATCTCTAATTCTAGTCCCAGGAGATCCAACCCAACACCCTCTTTTGACCTCTTTAGGTTAAAATATACACATGATAACACACAAACACATCCAGGCAAAACATACATACACATACACAAATTAACAAAGCTAATTATTAACTGAGCAAGGCAAGATTTATTAATTAGTATTTAAAGGGGTGAAACTCTGATAAGGAACAAGATATTCATAGTCTCCTGCTTATGGAAATACAAAACAAAAACAGAATTTGAACACAATGTTTAAGATTTTAATTTATGTGTGTATATTTGTACATGCCTGTGGAGGCCAGAGAGGGTGTCAGATCCCCTGGAGGCAGAGCTATAGGGTGTGGTGAGATGCCCAACACAGGTGCTGGGAACTCAACTCAGGCCCTCTGAAAAAGTTCATCAAGTTCTCTTAACTGCTCCAACCCCTTACTTAACACAGGGGTTTATGTAACTCGAGGTTTTATGTGCTTTGGAATTACAATTCTCTCACCTCTTGTCTTCAAAGTGCTGAAATTACAGGTACACACCATCATATCTACTCAACATAGTAAAGTGGAAACCCTGGAAGGTTATGCCTTTTAAGTATTCCCAATAATGACATAAACTCTCTTGAAATGACTAAGATTAAAGCACATGGAACCAAATAATCCTGGGCAAAAATTGCTATATGAAATTAAGAAAACTGGAACCAGGCACTGTGGCAAGTGCCATTTACTCAGTGGGCACTTGAACCAAAGTGTTCTCAACCAGCATGGTCACTATGCTAAAGCCACACAACTGCAAAAAGCTGTGTGTGGGTAATAAAACTGCATTACCAATGTAGAATTTCCTGAATTGGATAACACTGTGGCTATATAATAGCTGATGTGGCTAGTCTAGCAAGCCAGCTTGCTTCAGGAATCTTGTCTCTCTGCCTGAGTAGAGGAATCCTAACCTAAAACCACAGAGTGGCAGTGCCCGATTCTACTCTATGAAATCTTAAGTGCAAACACAGACCCAACTCTCCTGCCCCTTACCATCAATGGATGCCTCAGACAGCAGCAGCTCAGACCCAACTATGACATTGACGGATGGACGGACACGATTAATATCTTTTCTTCTTTAAAGATACCCTTTCCATGGGCTGGAGAGATGGCTCAGTGGTTAAGAGCAGTGACTGCTCGTCCAGAGGTCCGGAGTTCCAATTCCAAGCAACCACATGGTGGCTCACAACCATCTGTAATGGGACTAAGTGCCGCCCTTTTTCTGGGGTGTTTGAAAACAGCTACAGTGTGGTCACATATATAGAATAAATAATTCTTTAAAAATAAAATCCTGGGCTGGCGAGATGGCTCAGTGGGTAAGAGCACTGACTGCTCTTCCGAAGGTCCAGAGTTCAAATCCCAGCAACCACATAGTGGCTCACAACCACTGGTAATGAGATCTGATGCCCTCTTCTGGTGTCTGAAGAGTGTACTTATGTATAATAATAAATAAAGATTTATTAAAAATAAAATAAAATCCTTTCCAGTCTCTGAGAGACAAAGGTGGGCAGAGCTCTTGTGAGTTCACGGCCAGCCTGGTTTAAACATGGGAGTCTTGCACAGGCATGGAGACCTGAGCTCAGATTACAAGAATCATGTGAAAGCCCAACAAGATGGTGATACATATCTATAATCCTAGAGTGGAAAAAAAGTTAGGACAAGAGGATTCCAGAAAGCTTTCACTGACCAGCCAGGTCCAGTGAGAAATGAATTCTCAAAAATAAGCTGGAGATCAACCTAACAAAGTGTACATGCAAGCAAGCCAATCCATGCAAACCCATACAAAATATTCTCTCTCATTTGCCTGCTTATCTGTGTGTTACCCGAATATCGGGAGCCTTCAGAGGCCAGAAGAGAACATTGGGCCACCTGGAACTAGAGTTACAAATAGTTAGAAGCTGCCATGGGACTTGAACCTGGATCCTCTCTCTGAAAGAGCAACCATTCTCTTAATCACAGAGCCATCTTTCATGACAATCTTCTCACTTTTTAGTTTTCATATTATTTTAAATATGCATGCAAGTGCCCATGGAGTCCAAAGGACATTGAATGATCCCCACAAGCTAGAATTACAGGCAACCATTAGTTGTCAGCAGCCTGACTTTTTTACTAGTAAAGAAATTCCAGTCCTCTGCAAAAAAAAAAAAAAAAAAAAAAAGAGCAAGTGCTAAGACAGCCCCAGTTTTACTTTACTTTACTTTCTTTCGTTTTTTTTTTTGTTTTGTTTTTTTTTTTTTGGTTTTTTGAGACAGGGTTTCTCTGTATATCTCTGGCTGTCCTGGAACTCACTTTGTAGACCAGGCTGGTCTCGAACTCAGAAATCCGCCTGCCTCTGCCTCCCAAATGCTGGGATTAAAGTTGTGTGCTACCACTGCCCAGCCTCCAGTTTTCATTTTTAAAAACAGTGTTGGTGACACAGGTTGAGAGTTTCAACCTCCTTTCCCAATTCTGTATTTATTTACTCTTTCTTCCTCTGCTTTTTTCTTTTTGTAGTACTAGAGCCTGTTCCCAAAGCTTTGTGCATGCTAGGCAAGCTCTATCACTAGTCTATACTCCCAGGCCTCTTCTTTCTCTACTTCTCAGTGTTCATAAAACACAACAGTCATATGTACATTCACTGGATATAATTTTATTAGCGGTAAAAAATGTGATTTCCCCCCCAATAAATCTGAATATTTCTTTTTTTTTTTTTTTTTTTTTTTTTGGTTTTTCGAGACAGGGTTTCTCTTTATAGCTCTGGCTGTCCTGGAGCTCACTTTGTAGACCAGGCTGGCCTCGAACTCAGAAATCCTCCTGCCTCTGCCTCCCGAGTGCTGGGATTAAAGGCGTGCGCCACCACGCCCGGCTCTGAATATTTCTGAATAGTCATCAAGTTGTACTCAAGTGTTGTGAATGAGTAAACCCAACCCTGTTGACTGGATGAATCTAACGGCATGACCAGACTACCACTAAGCTTCCCTCCCACAGGCCAAGTACAGCTCTATCAGTGCCAGCTGTAAAGGAAGGCTGAAATAGCTTATGGACAGTACCTTAATCTTCCCATCCCCTCTTCAGTCACGTAACTGGCTTAAAGTTCTGGGAACACCAGGATGGCATAAACACATTCATTAATAACTTATTTATAGTATGCTGGCTCAACCTGTAATCCCAGCATTCTGAGGCTAAGGCAGGGGGAAAATGCTATGAGTTCAAGGCCAGCCTGTGCTAAACAACCTAGCCAGTACAAAAACATGCACATAAACCCTTTCACTTTCCTACTGTCTCATTATTTTCCAAGACTAGTATTTGGTAGCTTAACTCCTGTATACATTTAATTGAAACTAGCTTGAAAGCCCAAAATCTGTTCAAGTCCCCGAGTAAACTTGACAATTTCTCAGGTGTATGATAAAGTAGAACTTTTTTGACAGGGTTTCTCAGAGCAGCCCTGGCTGTCTTGGAACTCACTCTGTAGACCAGGCTGGCCTCGAACCCAGAAATCCGCCTGCCTCTGCCTCCCAAGTGCAGGGATCAAAGGCGTGCGCCACCACTGCTCGGTGACACACTTTTTAAAAATTAAAAGCCATTTCAGAGCCAGAGGCAACAGCACCATCCACACAAAGCCTCACTTGTTCTGTCTAGGCTGGTCTCAAATGGAGGAGAGAGGGACAGATAACTAACTGTCTCCATGCTTGCCTCAAACTCCTGAGCTCAAGCCTTCTATCTGCATCTCAGCCATTGAAGTAACAGGAACTACAGATATATATCACTGCACATAGCTCTTTACTTATAAATCTGTAAGAAATGCCTAGAATGCTTCTCTAGTAAAACTTAAGTAACTGGGTAGAATCTAGCTATAAAAATAGCATTAAACCCTTTCAAACAACACAAATGTTATTCTGGGTTGTAATTCCAGCATAGGCTACAATAAAACCCCATCTCAAAGATAACAAGAACCAGGTATGGTGAAAGGCACACATTTTTTTCCCAGGGCTAGGGAGGGAGAGGCAGATCTGATCAGTGAGTTCCAAGACAGCCAGAACTACATAATCCAACCCAAGGGGGAGGGAGAGAGGCAGGGAATGAATGAGAATGAATATATGAATATTCCTCAGCAGATAAGAATACTGGCTATGGCTACTCTTCCAGAGGACCTTGGTTGGGCACATAGCAGCTCACAACCATAGGGGACAGAGGAAAACACCCTATTCTATGCTCCACAGGCTCTGCACATACTTGGTGCACAGACACATAAAGTAAAGATTAAACACACACAAGAGGACCCATAAGACGAGCTCAGCAAATGAAGGTCCTTGCTTCAGAAACCGGAGAACTGCTGGGTGAGGTGGCACACACCTTTGACCTCAGCACTTGGGAGGCAGAGGCAAGTGGAAAGGAGTCCAAGTCCAGCCTGGTCTACAAAGAGAAAAACAAAACAAAGCCTGACAACCAAGTTCAATCTCCAAGTGGAGGAAGAGTCTAGCTCACAAGCTTGTTCTCTGACTTGCATGTCAATGCTTTTTCTCGACCTTAAAAAACAAAACAAAGAAAGGAAAAAACAAACAAACAAAAAAAAACACCTTAAATCAGTCGTATATGTAGGGGATGGGAAGGATTTATACTGTGATATTCTCTCCGCATCTACCCAGTGCCACTCCCTTATCCCTTTGCTGGATGGACCTTAAATAATTTTTTATATAAATTACCCAATAACTGGTCTATGTTCTAGCTAGCGCTCTCCAATGAGATGACCTGACCTTATTGTTTGGGTGTAAACTAGGAGTAGACTACAGCCTTCCACTCAGTCTTAATGACATCTCAGCCAACAGCTTGCATTCTTTTTTATTCTTCCTGCCTATCATTAAATCACAACCCTTAAAACTTTCATCAAGGGCTGGTGAGATGGCTCAGTGGGTTAGAGCACCCAACTGCTCTTCCGAAGGTCCAGAGTTCAAATCCCAGCAACCACATGGTGGCTCACAACCATCCATAATGAGATCTGACTCCCTCTTCTGGAGTGTCTGAAGACAGCTACAGTGTCCTTACATATAATAAATAAATCTTAAAAAAAAAAAAAACTTTCATCAAATTCCAGGAGATCTGGCCCCTTTTCTGACCTCTTCAGGTTCCTGCATATAAGAAGTACAGACACAATCAGGCTCAGATATACATAAAACTAAGTTTTTAAAAATTAATTATTTGGAGCTGGTGAGATGGCTCAGTGGGTAAGAGCACCCGACTGCTCTTCCGAAGGTCCGGAGTTCAAATCCCAGCAACCACATGGTGGCTCACAACCACCTGTAATGAGATCTGACACCCTCTTCTGATGCATCTGAAGTCAGCTACAGTGTACTTTGTATAACAATAAACAAGTCTTTGGGCCAGGGTGAGCAGGGACTGAGTGAACTGGGCTGATTGGAGCGAGCAGAGGTCCTAAAATTCAATTCCCAACAGCCACATGAAGGCTCACAACCATCTCTACAGCTAATGTGTACTCACATACATAAAATAAATAAAACTTTTTTAAAAAGTGAGACCCTGTCTCCAAAACAAATAAATCTATAAATAAATTCACATGAAGTCAAATCTTACATGAAAAAGTGATAGGACCGAATTTGTCTTATCTAGCAAGCATTTTCTTTTCTTTTCTTTCTTTTTTTTTTTTTTTTTTTTTGGTTGGTTGGTTGTTTTCAAGACAGGGTTTCTCTGTATAGTCCTGGCTGTCTTGTTTTTGTTGTTGTTGTTTTTTTTCTCTCTTCTTTTCTTTTTTTTTTTTTTTTTTCGAAACAGGGTTTCTCTATATAGCCCTGGCTGTCCTGGAACTCACTCTGTAGACCAGGCTAACCTCGAACTCAGAAATCCGCCTGCCTCTGCCTCCCAAGTGCTGGGATTAAAGGCGTGCGCCACTACGCCCGGCTTAGCATGCATTTTCTGATGTTTGTTAAGACCCACAAGACGATTGGGGATGTAACAGTGCTTGTAGTATCCGTTTTGTATGTACATAGTGCTGGGTTCAACACCACAGAAAACCAGACATGGTAGCAGAAGCCTGTAATCCCAGCATCTAGAAAGCAGAAGCTTGATAATAAGTTCAAGGTCATCCTTGCCCATAGAACAAGTTCTGGGATATATGAGATCCTATCTCAAAAATAAAAATTACAATCTGAAGTCCATGGGGTTTCTAGGGGTTTCTCCCATCATCTAAAAAAATCCAAGATACTCAAGTACCTTACAGAAAATAGCACAGTATAAAAGTCAGTAATAATAAAGAAAATGGTAGTGTTTGCACACAACCAACACAAATTTTGTGTGTTGCTGAAGATAGTAGACTTTGAAAATGTTCTGCCAACATTTCACCACTAAGCAACATACCTGATACACTTTAAATCACCCCTAAATCACATACTATCAAATGTAAACGCTCTGTAAATAATTACTACACTATACTGTTTAGGAACAATGACAAAGGCTATACGTGAAGACTTACCTCAGGACATTGTATGAACTAAGTTCTCTACTACTGAGTTAAGTGTAACCAGATCTTAAATATCTCCAATCCAGTCAGCTGAACTGACAGACACAGAAACCACAGCTATAGAGAGCAGACTAAGTGCAAATAAGCTGAAAAGAACAGTTTCCTCTATGCCTAACAACTCAAATTTGGATTAGCCTTTTTTTTTAAGTATTTATTTATATATATGCGAGTACACTGTCATTGTCTTCAGACACACCAGAAGAGGCCATCAGATCCCATTACAGATGGTTGTGAGCCCCCATGTGGGTCCTGGGAATTGAACTCGGGAGAACAACCAGTGCTCTTAACCACTGAGCCACCTCTCTAGCCTCTCAGGGAAAATTTGAAAGGTAGTTCCCGCCTCCATAGTTTCTGTGGTTTATGCACATGTACAGCTGAATGAGTTGTAGGTGTGCTTGTCTCTGCTGGAGGTTGACATCAAGTAGCTTCCTTTATCACACTCCACTTTTATTAATGAAATATTTATTTTATTTTTAATTATGTATGCGTCTATGCAAGTGAGTACAGGTGCCCTCAGAGGCACTGATCTCCTTGAGCTGAAGTTATTATTATTAGAGTTTGTCAGCCTCCCAGCATAACCTCAGGTCCTCTGCTAAGTGCAGAATAGTAAATGCTCTTAACTGCTGAGCCATCTTCAAGAAGTTTTTTGTTCTGCCTATGAAAAACAACAACAACAAAAACATGGGGCCTAGGAATTGACCTCAGGTTGCCAGGCCAACATAGTCCTTTACCCACTGAGCCATCTTGTTGGCCCAGTGTCAGCATTTTAACATACACTGCTCTGAAGCACTTCAGATGACCCTCATGTTCTAATTATCCTTAACATCAGGTCTGCTGGGGCTTGTTTACTCAGCAGTGCAAAGTATTACCCAGATACTTGCACTACCTTTGTTGGCGCTATCACTGTGTCCAGAAGGAGGCAGCAACAACTTTACTGTCAACCTCTGGCAATGGAACCATCTAAACTGCCACAATCAGTGCTTTTCTTCTTGGCTCATTTGCAGACTTAAGTAAGGGTCAACAGTGGTTACAGAAAAGCAGAAAGGGATCAACCTCTGCTTGCCTTAATTCCAATCAGGTCAACAATGAGTCAGCAAGTAAAGGCGCTTGTCATCAAGCCTACTGCCTTGAGTGTGATCCCAGGGAACCACAATGGTACCAGAGAACTCCAGCAGACTGTTATGGTCTACATCATGCACATTGTGGCTCATACAACCAACAAGTTACACAAACACAAAATAAAAGGTAAATAAATAAAAGAGCTATATGAAAGTCCTTCATCACAATCCCTTGAACTACTGAGAACTCAATGCAATACTTCAAAATCTGTAGCAGCCTCTACATCATTCCAGCAAGGACATCTAGGCCTCTTTGCCCATCCTCCCCCCACCCACCATTGAACAACCAAACAAAAGTAACAAAGATGCTGAGTCTGCAGAATTTTCACTCACATTCCTCCATTTCTTTTTTCCCTTTAAATCAAGAATGCCATGTGGCCCAGAACAGCCTCAGAGGTAACTCTCAACTTCCAATCCTCCTACCTCCACCCTTCCAATGCTGGAATTAGACGTATGGGCCACTCCATTGTACAGTGCTAGGAGCTAAACCCAGAATTTTGTGCAATCTGAGCAAGTGCTTTATAAACAGAGCTACACTCCCAGACAGTGGAAAAGAGAACCAACTCCCACAAGCTGTTTTCTGACTCCCACACGTGTAGAGTACACAAAATACACTCAACAAATACAACTGGACATTCTCTTCAGGGGGGTCTAAAAGGTGAACTGCAAAGTGTTGAAGTAAGGAATAAATGGAAAACAACAGTAAGTATGGGGTTTTTTCCCCCTCCTTTTTTTTTTGGTTTTTCGAGACAGGGTTTATCTGTGTAGCCCTGGCTGTCCTGGAACTCACTTTGTAGACCAGGCTGGCCTCGAACTCAGAAATCCGCCTGCCTCTGCCTCCCAAGTGCTGGGTTTAAAGGCGTGCACCACCACGCCTGGCTTCTTTCTTTTTCTAAGACAAAGCTTCACTGTGTAGCCCTGGTCACTGGAAGTCACTAAGGAGATCAGGCTGGCCTCAAACTCATTCAACCCACCTGCCTCCTGAGTATTCTGTGTAAAGGCATTTGCCACAATGCTGGGCAAGTATGGTAATTTCTGCCCTAGTCATTTAATAAGAACATATAGAACCTGTATGAAATATCTCTCACTTGCAATCCTAACATTTGAGAGGATTCATTAGAAAGACTGATATGAGTTCAAGGCCAGCCAGAGCTATAGGCAGGCTGTCTCAAAGAGTAAAATCAACCAACAAGTTTTAACAGATTACAAAACCACTAAAAGAGATATTCTGAACCAAGGCACTGAGATGGCTCAACAGGTAAAGGCAAACCCAGAGACCTACTACTCAGTAATCACCCCCTAAAAGTTGCCTCTAACCTCCACTTTCATACATTGGGGTGTGCTTGCTCTCTCTCACACAATAAAAATGTTTTAGATACAAAGTTTTTTTAAAAAAGAAGTTACAAACTAAGACAGGCTGGCCTATAATCCCAGCATTCAGGTGTAGACCAGGGGATCAGAAGTTCAAGACCTGGGGCTGAAGAGATGGCTCAGGGGTTAAGAGCACTGACTGCTCTTCCAGAGGTCCTGAGTTCAATTCCCAGTAACCGCATGGTGGCTCACAACCATCTGTAACGGGATCCAATTCCCTCTTCTGGTGTGTCTAAAGACAGCTTCAGTGTACTCATATACATAAAAATAAATAATTTTTTTAAAAAGGAAGTTCAAGGCCAACTGGGCTAGAGACAAGGCACTGCAGGGGTGAGGTGGGACAAGAAACCCAAAAGATGCAAAGATTCCCTAAAAATTACTGGAAATATAAAGTCAGACAGATACAATGTTTAAAGGTTTCAGGACACTGAATTACATCAGGTGGCAGAATGATTCTATAATAATGACAGGCAATAATAGCAGTCTATACTTCAGTGTGGTCTGCCAACATATAGGTTTGATCATGATCATGGGCCTTATAAGAGCTATGGTATCATCCTCCGTGTAAATTTAAGTGCTTCTTAAGGCACTGCACTGCTGCCCTACTTGCCATCAAGTCTTCAGTCATTTGGTAAATAATACATAGGCACACACAGAAAGTCAGGCCTTGATGAGCTCTGAGTCCCATTCTCACGAAACTTTCTTGGAAACCTAATAAACTATTAAGAGATTACAGTCAGTTATGCATGGACAGGAGAAGCAACCAATAGAGCAGGCAATTCTGACTGAAATGGAAACAGCTAGCAGTAAGTCTTCCTGAAACCCCATATTCTCTTTCCACAGAACAGCAAAAGGCAAGGGACGACACACATATCATCAAAGCTTTAATTTTTACCTGGTGTTTTGTTCACCAGTCTGAGAACCATCAGGACACTCAATCATCTAGGTCTTTACATACAGTTCTGGAAATGAACCATTACCTCTTTATTTAAAGGAGGAGGATGTGGGGATAGAACCCAAGGTTTGGTGCATGCTCCCCAAACATTCTACCAGCGTTACACCCCTACCCATAGACACTATTTAACAACCTTCATTATTATATTCATTCTAGGAAAGGTGTAAGGCTAGTTAGTTCTAAGTTAAGAATCTTTTTTTTTTTTTTTCAAAAAAATTGGAGCCGGGCCTGGTGGCACACGCCTTTTTTTTTTTTTTTAAAGATTTATTTATTTATTATATGTAAGTACACTGTAGCTGTCTTCAGACACTCCAGAAGAGGGCGCCAGATCTCATTACAGATGGTTGTGAGCCACCATGTGGTTGCTGGGAATTGAACTCAGGACCTTCGGAAGAGCAGTCAGTGTTCTTAACCGCTGAGCCATCTCTCCAGCCCCTAAGTTAAGAATCTTACACCCAACTATATTATAAAGTTCATTATTAGAACTGAGGCTGACTCAGTAGAACTCTAACTTAGCGTGAATAAAGTCTTTAGTTCAACCCCAAGCAATGTAAACAGGACATGGTGGCAATGGTGGTAGCTATAATACCAGCACTTGGAGAAATAGCAGAAATTCTAGCTCAATGGGTAAGGCCACATAAGCCAGGATACCTAGTTTGAGTCCATGAACACATATAAAATAAAGGTAGAGAGAGTGAGAACCAACTGTGTATCTGTGCCCCTACCCCCATGCAGGCACAGATACCACACACACAAACTCAAAATAAGCTTTAAAAAAAATAAAAAAGTTGTGGTAGCTCACACTGGTAGTATCTGAAGGATATACACAGGCAGGAGGATCACAAGTTCAAGGCCAACCTGGGCTATGTATTTTGGGGGACTAGCAAGATAGCCTAGCAGTAAAGCGCATTTGGTTTTACAGAGGATCAGGATTCAAGTCCCTGCACTCACATGGCAGCTCACAACTGTCCATAACACTGGTACACAGACAGGTATAGGAGCAAAATACTTAAACATAAATCTAAAAAAAATTTAAACTAAAATATTAAAAAATACATTAGTGAAACCCTGTCTGGAAAAAAAAATTAATTTCAGCACTGGGTATGTTGCTGTATGTCTTTAATCCCAGCACAGGAGGACTTTACAGCGAGACCCTGTCTCAAAAGTCAAAAGTTTCACAGATTCAAGATCATTCTCAGTTAATGAGTCTTGAGGTCTAAAATATGAGACCCTCTATCCCTGAACCACTCCAGTGAATTTAATCCAATATAGTCCCTTGACTAAAAGTCAAAATAAATCCAGGGGCTTAGTTCAGTGTAAGAATGTTTCCCTAACATACTCAGGTCCTCATTCCATCCAGAGAACTGGTCTAAAGAAAAAAAGTCCGGCTGGAGAGAGATGACTTATCAGTTAAGAGCACTGACTGCTCTTCCAAAGGCCCTGAGTTCAAATCCAGACAACCACATGGTGGCTCACAACCATCTGTAATGAGATCGGACGCCCTCTTCTGGTGTGTCTGAAGACAGCTTCAGTGTACTTACAGATAATAAATATTTAAAATAAAAAAGTCAACCATGGGTTCAATCACCAGCAGGACAAAAATTAGGTCAGCATAAATCAACAAAAAGTCCAGGTTCGCGGGATCTGAAACCCTCTTTGGGTTTCTGTGTGAACCAGGCCTAAATGCAGTGTACATACATACATGCAAGCAGAACACCTGTACACATAAAAGTTAATAAAATATGAATAAGTAGCAACCGAGCTAGAAAGATGGATCAGTTAAGATCACTAGCTGCTGTTCTTGAGAAACTGGGTTAAATTCCAACAGAGCTTACAACTACCTGTAACTCCAATTTCCAGGATGCCTGATACCCTCTTCTGGTCTCTGCAAGTATGCATGTGCTGCACATGCATAAATGCAGGTCCATACACACAAAGTAAAAATAAAACTTAAAAACAAACAGCTGGACGATGGTGAGGCACACTTTTAATCCTAGCACTTAGAAGCCAGAGACAGGCGGATCTCTATGAGGCCAATCTGATCTACAAATTGAGTTCTAGAACAGTCAGCGAAACCCTTGGAAAAAACCAACTGTGATGGTTTGTATGCTTAGCCCAGGGAGTGGCACTATTAGGAGCTATAGCTTTGGATAAGGTGTGTCACTGTGGGCGTGGGCTTTTAATACCCTCTTACTAGTAGCTTTCAGATGAAGATGTAGAACTCTCAGCTCTGCCAGCACCATTCCTGTCTGGACGATAATGGACTGAAACTCCGAACCTGTATTCCAGCCCCAATTAAATACTGTCTATAACTTATAAGAGTTGCCTTGGTCATGGTGTCTGTTTACAGCAGTAAAATCATAAGATACCAAACAAACTAAAAAAACCCACAAAACAAACACCCCCACTGTAGTCCTAAAATTTGCATGTACATAGTATTCCCCGATCAAACACTATTTCAAATAAATCAGTCTAGTTGTGATCGATTTTCTATCACTCTTTCCACTTCGTAAAGAAAAATCAAAAGAAAATGATTGAGTAATAAAATGTTAAAACCAAGAGATAGCTTTCCTAATGTTCAGGTTTAGGGGTTTTTAAAGATATTTTATGTGTATGAGTTTTTATAAGAACGGATATGGCACACATATGTGCCTGCTGGTTCCGCTAGAACTGTGGCTATGGATGGTTATGAGCCACCATGTGGGTGATAGAAACTGAACTGAGCCTCTGCAAGAACAGCTAGTGCTTTCTAAATGCTGAGCCATTTCTCCAGCCTCTCGAACGCTGTTTTTAAAGTTTTATATAATAAACAGTAACTTTCTTACAGCTGGGGGTGTGGCTCACTGACAGAGGGCTTGCCTAGCATATACTTGGTTCAGTTCCTATCACTAAAAAAAAAAAAAAAAAAAAAAAAGAAGTAAATAAAATGAGCATTACAAAGAGGAAAACAAAGTTCTGAAAAATAATACTGTCAACTGTCAGAAGCAGACAGATTTCAGGGCAGGAACACACCAATTCTTGAAAATAACAAAAAATGGTCAAAGGCACAGACCAACTCCAACACAGAACTTTCATTCTTTTCTGTAATTACATCCCCATCGGTCCCTTCCCATCACACCACCACTTCAATTATCCTTTTGTATCTTTACAATTACCTGTCTATAGCAGTTAAGTTCACACTGTATTGTTTCTGCTCTCCACTAATGCTCACATTCCTTCACACTAGGGTTCAAAAGACCAATTATACTCCCATAAAGCCTTAAGCTGCTAAATCACACCATTATTTACAGAGCTTTTATTAAGCACTCAGTCACTACAATACCTTTCTTATCCTTTCTAATGCCGCCTCCTTCCCCATAGTCTCAATGATAAGCTCCTTTACCTTTTTAACACTTTCTTCTTCCTCTTGGCGTTTCTCATAGTGTGAGAAGTCATCAAAAATGGAAGTGGTGTGCTTGTAGCTGGCTATGATTTTCAACACCTGCTTAGCTTTTTCCAGAGGCACTTCCTGAGTGTCCCTAGAGTTGGTCACTGGTTTATTCTCGTTGTTCTCTAGACGAATGTGTCGCAGTTGGCTATTGGGAACGTCCTTCACAAAAATCCATCTGACATCAAAACGACCCTTCCATTTGTCCTGGGACCACACACCTGCACATGTGTTGTAGTCCACAGCAGATTTCATCTCTGCAACTCCACAGAAGTGTCCACTGCCGTTGACACTGAAAAGTAAGTACACGGGACCCTTCCCATTCATGGAACGATAGGCGGCATCCAGTCTCTTGTTACCGTGCTCTGTGCTGCACCAGATATTATACTTAATGGAACGGTGGATATCGTCCTCAGAGTAGCTCTTAATGATGAAAACCCGGCCATGTTTCAGATTCCAGTCGAAATCTTTAGGGTTATAGTTATTAATGGACCGAAGTTTCTCCAACACTGGGTGAGGCTCTGAAGGAGTAGATCCAGAACCTGCCTGAGACTGTCCTACTCCATTCCCATCCACCCCGTTATGACCGAGCCCACTGCCACGGTTCCGAGGCGCTACCCAGCGAGTTGGCTGAGTTGCCTGTTGCTGGACTGAGAGCTGAGCAGGCTGAGGTGGAGGTGGAGGCAATGGCTGCGTCTGTTGCCCCACTGATGTCTGAGCCACTGGTGGGCTAGTATTGGCCTGCTGTCCGACAGGCTGAGGAGATCCCTGGGTTGGCTGACCTATATTTTGAACCAAAGCCTGTGAGGGGGCTTTTGCTACAGGACCCTTGTTATCCCAAGTTCCAATATCCATGTTATGCTTTATTGGGGGTGGTGGAAGACTTGATCCTGCAATGCCATTCTTGGTCTTCAGTTTAGGTTGTTGTTTTGCAGGCTTGCTAGCAATATCAGCCCAAGATGCTGGTTTTGGAGGAGCAATAGTAGCTGGAGGCAAACTGCTAGAAGCCACAATGTTACTAGTGATGGACCCACTACCAACAGCAGAGCCTACAACTTTTGGAACACTGCTTGCAACTTCTGTGCTACCTAGTTTCAGTGCTGCCATCCCTTGGTCTATAGTATTCATGCCAGGAGCTTTATTGAGGGTCTCATTGGCAAAAGCTGACTGTCCATCAATCATGGCTCCACCTAAGGAGCTGGGTGCATAAGCATAATTGCTACTATATCCAGAGCTTTGAGTAGACTGTCCCTGAGAACTGTTATTTCCCCATGCTGAGAAGTCAATCCCACTGGGAAAAAAATTAAAACCATGCTGACCAAGAAATGGAGTGCTACCTAGGGCTCCTGGTTGCCCAAACATTGCATCTGGTAGAAAGTGGGGCTCTCCGTTGCTCAGTTGTCCATAAGAAGTTAGATAGGGCATGGCTGTGTCACCTCCAGTAGACCAAGCAGCTTCACCCAAAGAATAGGAAAAGCCAATGGAGGGGCTGTAGTAACTGGGTAAGTAGGAGTCTGACATGGCAGTATATGCATTATTCTGTGGAAGGAAAAAAGGCAGATACATCAAAACAACAGATAGATAGATATAAAAATATAAATAGCAGGACTTTTCCTTCCACATCATTCACAACTGAAGGATTTGAGCCATCACTACAAAAGGGAGTAGCCTATTCACATGGTCTTTCTGTAAACTTTTCAAATATATGGAATTTGATGTCATAACTGAACTGCTTAACCTTCTGGGCTGCTAGTTTTCACATGCTATGTAGTCCAGCTGGCCTCAAACTTAATGGAAGCCTCCTGCCTCACTTGTAAGTGTTGGGATTATAGGCATGTCACAGCATACCTGAGGTTCTGTGTATACATGTAATGTCAAACTGACACATATGACAAATACTGTAAATACACATTTTGATGGTTGTTCTTTTTTTTTTTTAATTTTTAAAGATTTATTTATTATTATATCTAAGTACACTGTAGCTGTCTTCAGACACACCAGAAGAGGGCAGCAGATCTCATTACGGATGGTTGTGAGCCACCATGTGGTTTCTGGGACTTGAACTCAGGACCTTCAGAAGAGCAGTGAGTGCTCTTAACCACTGAGCCATCTCTCCAGCCCGGTTGTTCATTTTTAAGACAGTCTTACTATGCAGCTCTGACTATTCTAAAACCTTCTATACAGACCTGGCTGGGATTAAAGGAGTGTGTCACTGGGGGCAGACAGATGGCTCAACAGTTAACAGCATGAGTACTTCCAGAAGATCCAGGCTTGGTTCCCAGCACACACATAGCAGCTAACAACCATATGTTACCCCAGTCCCAAGGGATTTGATGCCTCAGTCTGTGAGCAATGCACATATGTGGTACACGACATACCTACAAACAAAACATCCATTCATACATATCTATCTATCTCTATTATCTCTATCTACACACACACACACGTATACATACATCTATTAAAAAAAAAAAAAAAAAAGCATGTGCCACCAGGCCTGACAGTTGTTGCTCTTCAAGTTCTCACTATGTAGCCGGCAAACCAGGCTGGCCTTATATACTCCCAGAGATCCTCCAGCCTCTGCCTCCCAAGAGCTAGAATTAAAGGCTTGAATTACCATGCCCAGCTTGGTTAAGAATAACAGGATTTTACTCTATATGCCAAAGAGGTAGGGCAACTTCTAACTCCTGCTAATCCAGGTCCAGTGGAGATGATGTCTTTATTAAAACTACTTAGTTTTGAATTTAAAAAGTGGGGTCTAAAATTTATAGCCGGGCGTGGTGGCACACACCTTTAATCCCAGAACTCAGGAAGCAGAGGCAGGCAGATTTCTGAGTTCCAGGACAGCCTGGTCTATAGAGTGAGTTCCAGGACAGCCAGGGCTATACAGAGAAAAAAAAAAAAAAGAGTGGGGATTTTGCTGGATGGTGGTGGCACACACCTTTGATCTCAGCACTTGAGAGATAGAAGCAGGCAGATCTATCTCTATGTGTATGAGGTCAGCCTTGCCTACAAAGTGAGTTCCAGAAAATCCAAGACTACACAGAAAAAGTCCTGTCTGGAAAAACAAAAACAATAACAACCAAAAAAGGTGGGAATTATGCAAGATCAGAGTTAGAGTTTCCCAGCACAAGAGCCAGACCTCATTGTGCATGCCTATAATCCCAGCAGTTGGGGAAACTGGGGGAGGGGTACAGGCATGAAGGTAGAATTCAAGGTCTTTCTTAGCTATATAGTAAGTTTAAGACCTAACAAAACCAGATAACATGTCCAACAAGAACCTGATGACCTCTTCTGACCTCCAGGCACATACGTGCTGTAGATACATATACACAGGCAAAACACTCAAAACGTAAAATTGGTAAATCCTAGATATGAGGGCCAAAAGATGGCTCAAAGGGTAAAGATATTTACTGTCATGCTTGATAACCGGAGTTCAATCACCAGCACTCATATGGAGACAAGAACAGGCACTGTCAAGTTACCCTCCGACTTGTACACACACGTACACACACGCCATGGCAGGCCCACACCCACATAAGGAGATGTGTAAAACAACAAAGCTAGGTGAGATGGCTCAGTAGTCAGGCTCAAGAACCTGATCCTGGATCCCACATGGTGAACAGAGAGAGCCAACTTCTGCAAATTGTTCTCTGCCTCCCACATCTGTGTGGTAGCACATATATGCCCAGTTCTTGTGTGTGTGTGTGTGTGTGTGTGTGTGTGTGTGTAAGAAAACTTTGGAGAGTCGGGCAGTGGTGGCGCACGCCTTTAATCCCGGCACTCAGGAGGCAGAGGCAGGCGGATTTCTGAGTTTGAGGCCAGCCTGGTCTCTAGAGTTTGTTCCAGGACAGCCAGGGCTATACAGAGAAACCCTGTCTTGAAAAATCAAAAAAAAAAAAAAAAAAAAAAAAAAAAAAAAAGAAAGAAAGGAAAGGAAAGGAAAGAAGAAAGAGGAAAGAAAGAAAACAAACCTTGGCGGAAAAAAAAACAAAACAAAATGGAAAGAACTAGAAATGTCAAGTTCTAGTCCAAATGTCTAGTCTAAGCATTCTTCCCTCATAAACTAACAATGCTTACTAAGTAAAGTGTGCAAGAATCTGGAAGGGAAATAGTGGTTTCCAAAGGACTTAAGATGGGGGGGGGGGGTAGTTTAGTTCCCGTTTTGTCTCATATATAAAATGAGTGAGTGACTGCCATTTGAAATTCACACTGCCTTTTGCATTAGAAGTAGAAAAATAGAATACAAATAAGTCTATAGCCTTAAATAATCAGAAATATGAAATCGTGTACAATCACTCTTCACATCAAGTACACAGATGTTATTATTTGAAAGCCTTGATCATTCTTGATCTTAGTTTGTGATAGTTTTGGATGTTTCGTTTGGGTTTTGCAAAAAAATCCTACAGAACTATTGGGCATGGTGATGTGTGTATGCCTTTCACCCACACTGGAGAGGCAGACGCAGTTAAATCTCAATTATTGGAAGCCAACCTGATCTACATAGAGATAGTTCCAAGCCAGCCTGGGCAATATTCTTAAGACCCTATCTCAAAACTTAACTAAATGAACCTACAGTGTAGAGAATAATCAAGTTTAAAACAAGAGATATATAACACTGATTCCCATAAATACGTAGCCCAACTCAAAACACTCTGCCTTAGCTGTAATAGCTCCAGCAACATAAGGCACTCGTTACTTACCAACCCAGAGCTACCAATAGGTAGATCTATCCTGAAGAGACTTAGAGAACTAAGCACCTTAGTACTTAAACTTGTATTACCAAGGCCAGGAAGCAGTATAAACTGTATTCTTTAGCCTCTAAATACATCTATACAATAAATTTTTCTACTGATAAGACAGTGATAAAGCCAAGTATGGTGCCTTATGCCTTTAATCCTAGGATTAAGGAGACAGAAGCAAACAGATCTCAGTAAGTATGAGGCTAGTCGAGACTACATAGGGAGACTCCCCTACCCCACCCCCCAAAAAAAAGAAAAAAGAAAAAAGATTTAGTATGAGGCCCCGTGTTAGACACAGTGTATTCTGTAGTCATGGCCAACCTACAATTCTTTTAAAAAAAGAAAAAGGCATGCTTAAACCTCTGTGTAACAGACCTGGCTGCCCTGGAACTCAACTTTGTAGAGCAGGCTGGCCTCCAGCTCACAGAGACCCATCTTACTCTACCTCCCAAACGCTGGGACTAAAGTCATCATGTTAAGACCAAACTGGCCTCAAACTCAAACTTGCCTCTGTCTCCCTAGTCCTTGAGTTAAAGGCATGAGGCACAACACCCAACTCTGTGAATTACTCTAGATTATATACAAGAAACAAAACAAAACAAAATCAGCCATAGTTCTTCAAGGTCTATAGCCATACCTCCATGTTTAAAAGTCAAAGAAGACAAAGCTCCACCAGCACAGCACAGGTTACGCCAGGACGCAGGCGGACGGCTGCGCCTGAGATGCAGGCAGTCCACACATGCCAGAGCGCCACTCTCAATTACACAATACTGTGCAAGAACTACCTAGAATGGGTCCTAAATGCTCCCACTCAGTTACAATGATTAGGAAAGCAAACTACATCATTAACAGCAATTATTAATGTTTCATTCCTCTGCTTCTTTGATTGGCTGGTTGGCCAGTGTGGAAACTTTTTGTACTCTCAATATGAAAATTTTTAGATAAGCTATCTCAAAAATCTTAGGGAACAATCAGGTCCAAATCTGAATACATACATGTATGTCAAGTTACTGAAAACCAGCTATATTTTTTTCCTACAGAATAGGTTCAAATTTTTATATCAATGTTCCACAAACTTCTTAATCTATGCTACAGCATCTTAAAATCAAAATCTTCAACTCTTTTGGATACATTTATCTGTGGATTTACGTTAACGAAAATTTTGTGGCTATCCTAAGAGAAAACCAAGTTGGTAAATCAAACAATTCATACATACAGTTCATATTAGGAGTATCTACATATATATGCAGCTAATCCTCCCATCAAATAAATGTATCTCAAACTTTTCTTGGTGGCAATGGGAACTACACTAGAAGGCCACACTGATGCATAAGCCTGGCCCTACCTGGCCCTACCTGCAACCACCATCATCCTTGGTCTGAATGTCAAGTGTGTTCAACAGTGCTTTAACCTCCTTTAACAAACACATCAGCCAAAAGAGCTATGCACAGAGTTTTCTCTACAGATACCAAACAACCAAAAATCACCGTCTAGCACGCCACCGTCTCACTCTGAAATAGCTTTAATGCACAAAGAGCCTCACAGAGACAAAAGGGATAGTTAAGTTTTGTACAGGTGAAGCTCAGGTGATCATTCACTAGAATTTCCTCACTACATCATCATCCCAATTCCCTAAAAGACAAGGTTTTGTTTTCTTTAGAGCTCAGGCTAAACTCTGGCCAATATTCTTAAGCTGTGCACTAATCCTTTCCTGGCAAACAAGGGGCAATTACTCATGCCAGCATTACAGCTCTTATACAACGAGCGTTATCAGGACTACAGTCTCAGAGCACATGCTTTGTTGACCACACAGCTAATATCTTTAATGTTTTATATAACAAATTAGTAAGTTGTAGTAGGAGAGTCAGCCACCACCACCACCCCCCAAACACAAAAGTGAGACAGAGCAGAGAAAGTGAGGCAGTACACTGTCCCCTCAGATAATATAGAACGATTTACTACTCACCGGCCTTGCCTGTGGGCTCAAGTAAGGTTCGAAATCATCATCATTTAGTCCATCCTTTTGATGCACAGAACCATTTTGTACTAGAGGGGAGAAGTTAAATTAGCAATGCCGTGGTCCGAAGAGCTCCCTTCCAAACTCATCAGTTTGCATCCACACCAGGAAGAAACCATGCTAGTTCCGAGAGTCACTTAGTTTGAAACTCCGGGGAATAACGATGAGCGCCAGGGCTGAAGCAAGAGGCGGACAGTGAAAAGAGTCTCTCCACCCCAGAGCAAGCTGATCTTTTTAAAAGGTCAGTGTATTGGCTCCTTCGAATTTCAATTCCCTCCCGATTTCTCTTCCCCCCCCCCCCGCTTCCTTCACATGTGAGTGACTTCCAGAAAGTGCTCCACGAGGAGGAAACACAAAGGGCTCCTAAGACCTACGGGAAAACTAAGGACCTGGTGCTTCTCAAAATGCATTCCACCCCCGGCCGCTCATGAATTACTCGTTGTTAACGAAAAAAGCTGCCCGCCAGCTGCAGGGCCACACCAAAAGGGACGACCGCCCCGCGCGCGGCACCTGCGACCCGAGCGGCTTCGGAAAGGTCCTTTCCCCGGGGCGCGTCCTCGAGCCACCGCCCCCACGGCCCGGCGGACCCCCCTCCCCATCCCGGCCGGCGGCCACCCGGAGGAGCGGGGCCTTACCTTTGTTTCCTTGACCTTTTGGTCTCTGCGGGAGGAGGGGACGTCGCCGAGCAGCAAGTCGTCCGAGAAGAAAACGGAAAAGGAAAGACAAATGAACGCGGGGCCCGAGCAGGGAAGAAAGGAACCGGCCTGGGGGGGGAGGCGGGGACGAGCGCTAGGCCGGCGGGGCAGCCCCGGCAGCCCGGCCACCCGGCAGCCACACGAGGGAAGGAGAGGAAACGAGGAAGGGAAGCCCGGGCCGCTACTGGGAGGGAGCGCGGCTCGGCCGGGCCGGCCCGGGGAGGAGCGGGAAGAGCGGGCCGGGCGGGAGACTCAGGGCGCGGCCGGCCTGAGGCCCGAATCCCGAGCCGCGAGAGGCGCTCGCCGCGGCCCGGCCAGGAGCGGCGGGCCCGGGCCTAGTCGGGCCCCGTCTCGCCTCACACAATGGCCGAGACATGCGGGCTGGGCCTGTACCTGCTCCAAGAGGCTGCTGGCCGACATGGCTCTCGGATCCTCACGAGGAACGACGGCGGCGGACTCCTCGTCGGGACAGCGGCGGCGGTGGATGAGCCCCGACGGCGGGAGCAGAGGGTGCGGCGGCGGCTTTTGTCCCTGACACTCGGAGCCTCGCCTCGGCGGACGCAGCAGAGACACAGCGCGCGACTCGGGCTCCGGCTCCGATCCGGCGACGCTCTAGGCCGCCGAGCTCAACGCCCGTCTCTATGCTCCGGAGCGCGCGCCCGCCCCCTCGCAGCCCGAATGGGGGAGGCCGAGCGGCAGAGGCGGGCGGCGCGCGCGGCGCGAGCGCTGACTCTCACAGTCGCTGACCCACGCGGAAGGGCCCGGCGCGGAGCATCTCGGGAAGAGAGAGCCGCGCCCGTGGCGCCCTCTGCTGGGCTGGAGGAGCGGAAGCGGTGCGCGCGCGGTCTCCCCGCCCCCACCGCCGCCTCTTTGGGCCTAGGAGCCCTAGGTGGCCCCCGGGGTTGCCACTGGAGTTTTTTGACAAACACCTAGAGAATAATTGCTTTGTCTTAAGAAAACACGCAGAAGCCCCTTTCTTAATGTGGCAGAGGCTTCTACTCTGTGTAGGACTTGAGCCCTAACTCATAGCTGCATTTGATAACTCTCCCCCAATTTGAAAAGGAACCAGAAGAGAGGTCCTAAGAGCTCACAGGGAGAACTTCAGGGAGGTCGGCCCAGAAGACACCCGCGCCCTTCCTTAAGACTATTGTCACCTTCCTTCCTCAGGGACTTGAAAAAAGCACCCAGGAGCAGTACTTCCACTAAATATTAAAAAGCTGGCCCTCACTGCCCTGCACACAAGACATTTGTGTCTTGTACCCCTTTGACTTTTGAGGGAGAAAAATATACAGTCTCTTTGCAGAGAAGTCAGTGACCCCAAAATAATCTAGTAAACTCTGGACTTTATTTCCAAGAAAAAGACACCTCACCCGTGTGCACACAGTGTCACATACACTTTCATGAAGTCTGTCGGACCCTAAGAGGAAATATTCTCGATCTAAGAACAGGAAAATGAACGCTATTCCAGTACGTGCTGTGTGCAGGGCTTTGTCATGAAGTGCTTTCTGACACATTAAATTTAGAGACTTTCAACAAGTTCAAAGTGCCTATCAAACAATGTTACAGCTGGGAAAAGGGAGATTAAGCATGCTGCCAACGTTATCAAGTTATTAAATAGATCTGTGCTTTTGTCCTGAGTTCCAGGACAGCCATGGCTATACAGAGAAACACTGTCTTGAAAAACAAACAAACAAACAAACAAAAATCACTCTAGACAGGGATATTTAGTAGGTTTTGCTATTGCAAATGGTAGACACCTGAGAAATGCAATATTGTTAACCTAATGCCATCTGCTTGCTAGATAGAGAAGGCTTAGATTTGACAGATTCAGGAGGAAAAAGCCAAAACTCTTGGATTTTACTTCGTAAACCGCTCAAAGTGCAAAGCATTTCTTGTCTGCTTGTACTCACAGTTATGGCTGAAGTGAATAAGATCAGACACCAAAGTTGAA
Source organism: Mus caroli (assembly GCF_978045245.1). Classification (NCBI taxonomy): domain Eukaryota; kingdom Metazoa; phylum Chordata; class Mammalia; order Rodentia; family Muridae; genus Mus; species Mus caroli. The sequence continues at coordinate 25,610,301 of NW_028227261.1, read as the reverse complement.
GAGCTCTTAGTAAAATGTCACATCTCAGGGTGGAGAGCCCACTAATTGAATGAGAGAAGCCTAGTAATGTTTTTTTTTTTTTTATGAAAGATAATTAGCCAGTCAACCTCATGGCTCAGCTTTGTATATAAACTGTATCAGCAATTGCTTGCATTTAGAGACAGCTTGATTTTGTAAAAAGAAAATTAGACTAGACATCATCTCTTGAGAGCGAGAGAGAGTCTAAACACTGGTCTCCCGAGTCCAGGTACAACACTAGGAAAATTATTACACCTGTCTCAGATTCCCTCCCTTAAGACAGAGGATAATACCACCTGCCTAACAAGTTTCTCACAAAAATAGAGGTTAAAAAAAGAAGAAAGAAAGAAAGTAAGAAAGAAAGAGAGAGAGAGAAAGAGAAAGAGAGAGAAAGAAAGGAATAAGTTGAAAACATTAGAAAATGGTAGGTATGCTGTGGGTTCCTTTCGTGTGATCTTCTTAAGAGATGGGGGTCGGGGGGGGTGGGGAGTGCTTCTGACAGTTTCTTCAGCTACAGGGAGCCTTGATTAGCTCCTATGAGATCACCTTTTCTGCAGGAGTTCCCAGTTAAACGCTAAAATATCCTTGTGGGGAAGGGTAATGCTAACCCTGGGTTCATTTACCAAATTGGTTTCACAGACTCCTAAACAAACAGAACATACCAAACTGATATGTGTAATCCCTGGGAAGCAGGAAGGGAAGTGGATGATAGTATTTTAGGGCTTAGAGACTACCACATGGGAACTGAGTTGAGGTTCTAGTCCAGGGTCTGCCACTGGAGCGCCTTAACATCACCTATGGAGCGCTAAGCAATGTGCTAGGGAGAAAGGCTTACAGTTCACTTTCCCTTGGAGTTTATAGACTCGTTAAGGACATGGAGAGCATGCAAATAGTTATTCAAAGTGACTCAATTATCACTGTGCAAAGTGCAATGAGGAAGTAGAGGCAGGTGTCCTCTTCAGAAGAGCATGGAAGTGTTCACTGAGGAGTGAGCTGTAGCCCAGGCAGACTTGAAGGACCATGAGTTATTAACCAGACAAGGAAGGAAGCTAGCAAGAACACGATATGCAAAGACCTTAAATGAGGAAGAGGCAGGCACCAGTAGGGACTGATAAGAGGTTGCCATAGCTGGCTCATGACGAGAGGGAGGGTGGCACCACAGGAGACTGGAGAAGTAAGCAAGAAAAGCTGTAAGGGCCTCGTTCTTTTTTTTTTTCTTTTTTTTTTTTTTTTTGGTTTTTCGAGACAGGGTTTCTCTGTGTAGCCCTGGCTGTCCTGGCACTCACTCTGTAGACCAGGCTGGCCTCGAACTCAGAAATCCGCCTGCCTCTGCCTCCCGAGTGCTGGGATTAAAGGCGTGCGCCACCACGCCCGGCAGGGCCTCGTTCTTTTGCTACAAATTTTGGTCGGCCAATAAAAGGTTAAAAGTATAGTAAGTCCCAGTGCACTGTGGGAAAAGATTAGGGATTAGAAGATCATGACACTAAATCTAGGCCAAAAATAATGGCAGCAAATCCAGTGTAAACTGACCTGTAGACACAACAGAGGTCTAACCAGTCATGGTGGGCCATGTCTATAATACCAGTATGTAGGAGGTACAGGCAGGATACCTTCAAGGGCAATCTTGCCTACATGAGAGCCTCTCTAAAATCTACAGGGACTGGAGAGACTCTGGTCTCCACATGCACCCACATACATGTGGAATACACACATACACACACAATTAAAGTAAATTTTGCCAGGTGTGGTGGCACACATCACCATATCCTGAAATCTGTGAGTCCAAGGGCAGCCTGAGCTACATAGTGAGTCCTAGGACAGCCAGGACTATGTAGAGAAACTATCTAGGAAAGCAAAGCAAAAAGACAACAAGAATAAATAAGTAAACTTTAAAAATAATAAACTCTAAAAAGTAAAAATCTCAGTTGGAGGTAGAAAGACAGCCCGGCTTTTAAAAGCACTTGTTGCTTTTGCAGAGTCCTAGGTTTTATTGCCAGCACCATACAGAGGCTACAACCATCTGTTAACTCAAGATCCAGGAGACCTGGTGTATGGGATCTGGTGTGGCTTCTGGTATCTTTACATACATGCAGGTAAAACATTCAAACACATAAATTTTTTTTGTTTGTTTTTCTCTATGTAGACCAGGTTGGCCTCAAGGTCCTAGAGCTCCATCTGCCTCTGCTGCCTCCTGAATGCTGAGATTAAAAGCCGGGGACCACCACACTCTGCTAAATGTATTTTAGCTAATTTATTAATTAGTTTGGTTTGGTTTTGAAACACATATTGTCCTGGAACATATAGCTGTCCTGGAACTCACTCTGAAGAGAGGGATGGCCTTGAACTCATAGAGATCTGCCTGCCTCTGCCTCTGGAATGCTGGGATCAATGATACTGTGCCTAGCCGTTGAATTCCTCAGTAGCCCAGCTAGACCTTGAATTTTTGATCCTCCTGCCTCAGGTTCCCAAAGAACTGGGATTATAAACTGCTTCTATCTTATTTTGTTTCCTACTGATTTTGTTTTCCTTTAGTACTGAGTTCCAGGCCAGCCTGGTCTACAGAGCAAGTTCCAGGACAGCCAGGGCTATACAGAGAAAGCTTATCTGAGAAAAGAAAGAAACAAACAAACCCAGAAGGCAGGCGTGGTAGTCTATGCCTTTAATCTTAGCATTTAAGTAGGCAGCGGCAGGGAGATTTCTCTGAGTTCTAAGACAGCCAGAGCAACACAGAGGGACCCAGTCTCAAACAAACATTTAATGAAAGAAAGTCTTGGATTCAGTTAGAAATCTAGAAGGAAGTAAAAGAAAGCAATGGGTCTTCATATCAGCCTATGGTGGCACAAGGACATAATCCGAGCTCTTGGGAGATAGAGTGAAGATTTAGGGAGAGGCAAGGTCAACCCCAGCTATATTACAAGTTGCATGTAGCCGGAGCTACAAGGAACCTTGTCTCAAGTTTTATTTTACTATTTCACTTATTTTATTTCGAGGAAGTATCTCGCTATGTAGCCCTGACTGGTAAAACTCCCTGTGTAGATAAGGCTGGTTTGGAACTTATCCACTAGTCTCTGTTTCTTGAGTGCTGGAAATAAAGGTATGTACCATTGTACTCAGAAAAAAAATCTTTTGAGATAAGGTATTGCTATGCCACCCAGGTTGGCCTAAGTCCACCCAGCTCTGCCATCCAGCTGGGATTAAAGGCATATGCCACCATGCCTAGCTCATAGTCCAGTTTTAATTCCTTTTTTTTTTTTTTAAATAGCCTGGGCCAGAAATAGGGGCACATAGGAGGTAGGGGCAGGCACAGGTCTGAGTTGAAGGCCAACCTGGTCTATATAGCCAGTTCTAGGACAGCCAGAGCTACATGGAAAGACCTGTCTCAAAACAACTGGCTGGAGAGATGGCTCAGCGGTTAAGAGCACTGACTACTCTTCCAGAGGTCCTGAGTTCAATTCCCAGCAACCACATAGTGGTTCACAACCATCTGTAATGGGATCTGATACCCTTTTCTGGTGTGTCTGAAGACAGCTACAGTGTACTCATATAAATAAAATAAATAAATCTTAAAAAAAAAAAACAACCAGAGAAATAAAGCAAAGCAAAATGAACAAAAATGGGAAGCAGAGAGCAAGGGACAGGAGGAAGTGGCCATTTTTCATAAGGTTGGTGGGGGTAGGAAAGCCTTCTCTAACAAGACAGCATGTGAACAGAGACTGGGAAGGAGTGAGGGAAGGAGCTGGGCATATCTGTAGGGTGACAGAAGAGACTGCAGAAGCAGGACCATACACTGCCAAGATCAGGAGATGTGGGTTGGCCACACAGCTGAAGCCTGTGAAAAGGCCAGGCCCCAAGTAAGCTGTATCTCAAGGGCTCTGGGAGGAAACACTGTTATCAGAACTTCTGGTAGCAGTTGCATTTGTTTCTGTTTGAAGCAGGAGCTCACATAGACCTGGCTAACCTCCAACTCAGAGTGTAGCCAGCACTGCCTTTGAGGTTCAGGTCCTTGGCCCCCTGAGTGCTGGAGTTGCAAGCATGCACTGCAGCTGACTTCCCGTTTGGATTTCTGGGAACGGATCTTATTGGGGATTGCAGGTGTGGGTCACCAGTGCCACCCACCTTCACTGGTTTATACACATTCAAATGTATTGATCATCCTGTTCTCACAGTAGTGACAGGTCCATATACAACATGTACTAAGCTGTGGCTCTCAGGAGACCAGAGATGTGTGAGAACCCAGGGCAATTCTCCAAGGCAGAACTCTGTTACAGTTGAGCAGCTTTATCAGACATAATAGGAATTTCAGGTAATGCTACCCAGCAGAAGTTATTTATCCAGAAAACTGAGGTGTGTCTTAACACAGTCCATGATCCTGGGTAGAGAATGACGCAGGTGTAAAAGATAGGCTTTAGTGTGTGTGTGTGTGTGTGTGTGTGTGTGTGTGTGTGTGCGCGCGCGCGCGCGCGCATGTGCGCACTGGTTGTCATGGTTTGAATATGCTTGACCCAGGGAGTGGCACTACTTGGAGGCGTGGCCTTGTTGGAGTGTGTGTGTCTTTGTGGGGATGGGCTTTAAGACCTTTACTCTAAACCAGGCCGTAGTGGTGGCGCAGGCCTTTAATCCCAGCACTTGGGAGTTTGGGAGGCAGAGGCAGGTGGATTTCTGAGTTTGAGGCCAGCCTGGTCTACAGAGTGAATTCCACGACAGCCAGGGCTATACAGAGAAACCCTGTCTCGAAATGCTCTCTCTCCCCCCCCCAAAAAAAAAGACCTTCACCCTAGCTGCATGGAAGTCAGTCTTCCACTAGCCGCCTTCAGATGAAGACATAGAACTCTCAGCTCTGCCTGCGCCATGCCTGCCTGGATGCTGCCATACTTCCACCTTGATGATAATTAACTGAATCTGTAAGTCAGCCACAATTAAATGTTGTTATTTATTACACTTGCCTTGGTCGTGGTGTCTGTTCACAGCAGTAAAACCTAAGACACAGCCGGGCGTGGTGGCGCACGCCTTTAATCCCAGCACTCGGGAGGCAGAGGCAGGCGGATTTCTGAGTTCGAGGCCAGCCTGGTCTACAAAGTGAGTTCCAGGACAGCCAGGGCTATACAGAGAAACCCTGTCTCGAAAAACCAAAAAAAAAAAAAAAAAAAAAAAAAAAACCTAAGACACATGTATACAGAGATACATGTATATGCAGGTATGCACATCACATGCACATATGGAAGTCTAAAGATGTCAGGTGTCCTATTCTTTCCGTTCTTTTCTTTTTTTTTTTTTTTTTTAAGATTTATTCATTTATTTTATGTGAGTACAGTGTTGCTCTCTTCAGACACACCAGAAGGGGGCATCAGATCCCATCACAGATGGTTTCGAGCAACTATGTGATTGCAGGGAATTGAACTTATGACCTCAGGAAGAACAGTCAGTGTTCTTAACCACTAAGCCATCTCTCCAGTCCCCTTCTTATTTTCTTGAGACAGGATTTCTCACTGAACCTGGAGCTAGACTCCCAGCCTGTGAGCCCTCCCAACACTGGCGTTTCTGCCCACACTGCAGTGGGTTCTGTGTGTGCATGAGGACACATCAAGCTTTTGTTTGGCATGGATGCTGGAACTCAAGGTGAAGTTCTCTAGCTTACACAGGAAGTACTCCAACCCAGTGAGCCATCCCCCTGGACCCAGATGTGCTCTTAGAATCTGTGTGCTCTGGAAAACTTACCTTGTGTACATACACAGTACATGACAAAGGGCGTTTCAAAACCAGATTTGGTGGTACAGACTGGTCATCACTGCTTCTTAGAAAGCTGAGGAAGGAAGTTCAAAACCAGCCTGGAGCCAAACAGTGGTGGGTGCACACCTTTAATCCCAACACTTGGGAGGCAGAGACAGGCGGATTTCTGAGTTCGAGGCCAGCCTGGTCTACAGAGTGAGTTCCAGGACAGCCAGGGCTACGCAGAGAAACCCTGTCTCAAAAAAACTAAGTAACTAACTAACTAACTAAATCTAAACAAAGATGGGACAGGAAGAGTTACTAATGTGGCAGAGCATGAGAATCAAACTATGGCTTTTTAGGAGCTGAAGAGAAAAGATGATGCAGAAGAGAAGTGTAGATCAAGGATTCTGTCTGAGTTCTTTCTGATGTCCTCCTCAGCCCTGAACAGAGGGACAGAGAACAGGCTGGAGTCCCTTGGACAAACTGGGCTCTGGGTGTTTAGCTGAAACAGGATTTCACTTTAGGGCCCACGCTGACCTCAAGTTCAAGCTCTTCTGACCTCTGGTCCGCACAGGAAGAGTTACAGGTAGGACACACCACATCTGGCAACCTTGGTTGTTTATTAGCACATTATAGATTATTCTAGAATTCTTATCTGGGGCCTTGCGCCTGCTAGGCAAGGGCTTTTGAATCACACCGCTGCCTCTACACTAGGATTTCCCAGGGAAAAATTATTGTAGGTGGAAGGAATATGTCTCGCCTCTAAGTGATCAACTGCTAGGAAATTGTCTGGAGGTACAGGGACTGGGTTGCATTGGGACTTCCTCTCACTGAGTTTATCCTGTCCTCAGGATTGACCAAAGCAAACCACAACTTCATTTACTTATTTTTTTCAAGATGTGATTTCTCTGTGTGGCCTTGGCTGTCCTGGATCTCTCTGTAGACAAGTCTGGCCTTGAAATCAGAGATCCAACTGCCTCCTAAGTGCTGGGATCAAAGATGTGTGCCACCACCACTCTGTGCTTAATTTCAGAATTCAACCTTTTTTTGGGAGGGTGGGGGGAAGGATTCTTTTCCATCTCCTAGATAGTCCTCCATTATGGGTCAGTTCTGACTCAATGACTCCATATTTCACAACAGTTTTGTTATTTATAATATCACCCGAAGAGACAGCTCAGTTGAGAGCATGTATTCATTCAGAGAACCTGGGTTGGATTTCCAGCACCCACATGGTAGCAGACATCATCTCTAATTCCAGTTCCAGGGGATCTGAAATGTTCTCCGACCAACCACCTCAGATACCAAGGCATGCGTGAGGTGCACATACATACTTGTAAGAACATTTATACACATCAACAAAAATAAATACATCAAAAAGAAACAAATCTCACTGGGCCAGCAAGATAGCTCAGTGAGTAGAGGTGCTTGCTTGCCAAGCCTGGCAAATTGAATTTGATCCCTGGGACCCACACAGTGGAAGAAGAGAACTGACTCCTGAAAGTTGTTCGTTGACAAAGATACCATGTACTCCGGCATGCCACACACACACAAGCACACTAAATGTACATTTTTTTTTTTTTGTAAATAAAATCAGTACTCCCCACATATACTTACCTTCAGTGTCTCTCATGAAATGGGACAAACCAGCAACATTAAAAGAATCACCTGCTATTCACCTATATTAGTTCTCCCTCCTGCTATGGCAGGTGAGGGGAACGACACACCAAAGTGGGTTTGAATCTTAAATGTCTATTGTCCATGGGGGAGGGGGGAGCGACACAAACAAAAGTAGAGTAACTTTGGGTTTGGGATGTGGAAGCCTAAATTTCTGGTTTGTGAGACAGGATCTTGAAGCTTTCTCTCCTCTCGCCCCTGCCCTCTGCGGCTGGGGCCGCGGGCAAGCATGCAGCACCACTTTTTGGAAGCCTAGAAACTGAGGAGGAGCAAGAGCCAAGTGTGATCGCTTTAATCCCAGTGCTTGGGAGGCAGAGGCAAATGGACCTTTAGGAGCTCAAAGCCAGGCCACTCTACATAGCCAAGTTCAAGGACAACTAGGGCATGCAGAGAACTGCCTCAGATTAGCGGAAGCCATTCAGACCCCAAGCTGAGTGAGTGCTTAACTCCAGGCCAAAAGACCATAGCTGCTGTCACCTCAACCTAATGTAAAATCTCACCAGGGGTGGCTTCACCTCTGTGACTTTGCCAGCCTGCTGAAACCTAGGAACTAAAGACTCAGAGTCCTTCCCAATATTTAAGATAAAACAGGGTTACAAAAGAAACCAACGACATTAAAATACGGTTGACTATTCACTATGGCAGTGGTGGTGCACACCTTTAATCCCAGCACTTGGAAGACAGAGGCAAACAGATCTCTGTGAGTTCCAGTCAGCCTGGCTACAGAGTGAGTTCCAGGACAGCCAGGGCTACACAGAGAAACCCTGTCTCGAAAAACAAACCAAACAAACAAAAAGGGTGGTTAACGGCAAAGATGTCTGGGTATGAACTTCTTGAGAACAGGAATTGGCTTGTCTGCAAGATCAGTATCTAGCACAAAACCTGCATCTTCATGGTACTTACTGGGGCTTAGGTGACGCAATCTATTGGCGTTTAGTACTTATACATAGACAGTACTTACAAATGTTTATTTAATGAATGGCTAGAGAAAAGATAGCTACCATCAAGTCAGCCTGAGGAGTAATTTCATTGCAACTGCCTATTCACACATCAGTAGCTTGCATGTGTATCACCCCACCTAAAATAATCTAGACCAGGGCCGTGAGAGATCTCATCTCTCCAAGTACCACTGCAGCTAGCAATGACAGCAATTGGAAGACCAGGAAAACAGCAAAGCTCATGTAATCTGTTTTAAGTAAACAGGCTCTGTCTCAAGAAGGAAATCTGACTTTGGAAGCATGCTGCTCACACAACAGCTGTGAAGAGCAAAAAGGCAGGACTTGAAGGAGCCTGCCTCTATTCTCTAGGGTGCCTCCCGTGTCCTGAATTGGTCTGCCTGTCTGTGGAAAAGAGAAATGACCTAAAGGACACAACAGGGATGCAATGTGGCTTTCTAGGTTCAAGTAACAGTTTCGGTCTGAAAGACCGAAACTTTTAGAGCAGGCAAGATGGCTCAATGGATGAGGGTGCTTACCACCAAGCCTGGCAACCTGAGTTCAATTCCCAGGACCCACATGGTGGAAGGTGAGAACAGACTCCTGCAGGTTGTTCTCTGATCTTCACATACATACCGTAGCAAGCTCACCATCACACACGCACGCACACACACACACACACAGATAAATAAGTGTAATAAAAATTCCTATGTATTAACAGAAAGTCTAAGGAAGGCAGAAATAAATGCCTTCTTTCACCAAAAGCTTGTCCTAAACAAAAATTTTTTGAGACACTATTTCATATATCCCAGGTTGGTCTTGAACTTGCTATGTATGACCTTGAATTTCTAAGATTCCTGTCTCTATTTCCCAAGTGTTAGGATCAAAGATATGTGCCCCCATGCCCAGTTAATTTCTTGCTGGAGACTGAACCCAGGGTTTCATGCATGCTAGGTGAACATTTACCAATTCGGTTCTGTCCCCAGCCTAATTAAATATTCTGAAAAGAAAAGTCCGGTTTTAAAGCTGAAACAAATCTGAATAGAGTTCGGAAGCTGCACTCTTCAGGGCCCTCAGAGTGATCCCTGAGGGCTTGCTTCCCTGCTGACACATGGCCATCTAAGAGATGGAAGGTGCAACTCTCGGTTGTTTACAGGGTTTTCAAAACCTGCAGGCAGGAAGACAGATTTAGACAGGCACCCTTCTCTATTTTTTTTTTAAACAAAAGCCAAAATTTTACTTTTAATAATAATAATAAATCCTCCAACTCCTAGGCTGTATGCTTTTTTGACCTATAAAGTCACCGGGAGAGTGTCTATATTTTCCCTAACATAGTAAACAATGTAATTAAAGAAATCAGAAACCCTGCTTACTCTCCCCCAAACAATGAAGAGAATCAACGACATGGGATCACGGCAGAAAGAGTGACCTAGTAGTTCTGAATGTACAAACAGCATTTAGGAAGAAGCCCCGTGCCCAGACGTTACTGACACTCCTGTCATACTTCTTGCAATGTCAAATACAATGTCCCTTTCCCAGGAAGTGCAGCTCACTCAGGAGCCATCTAGTCCACACCTCAGGAAAGGTGTTACCAGTTGTCCCTGCCAAGCCTAAGCCATTTTATGAGTTCTGTATCTCACAGAAACATCTGTGGTATCAGAAGAGGAGACTTGCAAAGAGAATGAAGGCAGGCAGGCACCTGTCACTGCTGTCTGCCAAAAGCTGCCGAGCGTGGGATCCAGCAGACGGAAGGAAAAGAAGAGGCAGCACCAAGGAAATGACTGCTTTTGGTTCCAAACCCGAAACATGTACACACACACACACACACACACACACACACATACTTGCATGCTTACATGCAGGGCTCCACCAAAAATAGCAGCTGGTCTGCACGCGGGACTCTGCCATTCCTGGAGTCAAGAAACGAAAAATGATGGCCTTGGAGCCCCACCTCCATGACAGCCACAGTCCAAGAATTAGAACAATTTATACCACATCACAGTCTGCAAAGGAATGGACTGATAGTCCTGGGCGAGGAGGGTGAGGGCTTTGACAAGGCTGGGGGCAAGGTGAGCTATCCCAAAAGCACAGCTGTGACAAGCTTTTGATTGCTGTGTATCTTTCTATAATCTCTGTCCTCTTCTGAAATTGAAAATGGTACCCAACCCTCAGAGAGCTCAAGGGGCATCAGATGCCCCTCTGGAAGACCATTCCTTGACTCCTCCCTGTCACAGGGCTCCCCCTGTGAGCTGCTGACCACACTACTTTCCGCCCTAAGCAGAGCCAACTTCCTGTTCTTTCAGTTTTGCACACCAGCATCTGAGGCCATCATATCCAGGATACAGAGGCAAGCGTGCTTCTGTATCCACAGCAGAGCTGGTCATCTTCTGGAGTCAGATCTGTGCTCCAGGGTCTGGTCAATGCATCTTTACAAGAGTGAGGCCATGCGTGTATACACAGACAGACTACTCAGGAAAGGATTCCTGGATACCTGACACCTCCCCTAAAAGCAATTACCTTCCTTGGGGAAAGATGGTTCAGACCCTGGGTGACCTGTATCTAACTTCTGGAAAGGTAGCTCGTTCTGTCCGTTTGTCAATGAGGGAGTAGGAGGAACCCAACATTTTCAGTTACAACGAGATTTTGTAGTTTGGTTTTTTTTTTTGTTTTTGTTTTTGTTTTTTGTTTTTTAAAAAAAGTTCTATGTGGAAATGAGCGGGACAATGATAAAAATAAACATAATTAAAATTCCAAACCAAAACACAGCTCTTGGCCCTGTCCCCAGTCAGTCCTCCAAGACCACAATCTCCACATTGTGGACCTGATGCTGGTGTTCTTCCATTTCGGCTACCACTTTCTCCTCAGTCCTCAGCTCTGTCTCCAAGATGACTGCTTTGCCCTCAGTGTCGTCAGCCTCGGAGTCTGGGGCAGGGTCGATTTCAATGATGGTCTGCCCATCCTCAGAGGTGCTTTCAACAGCCTGGATTGCTGACGTCAGGCCGGACTCCATGGCCACCAGCTCCATGGGGCTCACCATGGTGGCCATGTTGCCCAGGGAACTCCCATCCTGCATAGAGGTGGAGCTTAGCAGTGCCAAACTTGACGAAGGGTGGATGGTCACTGTGTCTGGTGAGTTGCTCTTGGCAGAGGAAACCACCGTGGCATAGCGGAAGAGCTGAGGGCCAGAAGGCAGTGTGTGGACAGTCACAGGACTGGAGCCCTGGCTGAGGGTAGCCACTGGGATGTTGCCCATGGAGAAAGACTGGCCCACAGGAGTGATGGTGATGGGAGAGATGACAGTAAACTGAGGCTGCTGGACAGGAGAAGGGCTCAGGACGGTGGTGGAGGCTGGCCGCTGGAGCCGGGGTCTTTTTGGGGGCTTTGGGGTGCTCACAGGCATCAGTACCACATTTTGAACCGTCTGGGATTTCAGTCTGGGATCTTGGGCTTGCTTTTTTTGCTCCTCCAACTGCCGTTCCAAGTCTACGGGGAAAAACAAAACAAAACCAAACCAGCCAGACTTTGTGGAAAGAAATGTTATTTTGGGAATATTCACCAGGGGTCAGGAGACACAGGGTCCTGTCATTATGTAACCTCAGGCACAGCATACCACTGTTTCTCAAGTGAGTCCTAGAGAGGATTCGTTTTTCTCTTTTTAACTCTTCAGGAACTGCATTTAGTGGTGGGATTATGGGCTGGGCCACAGTTCAGAGCCTTTAAACTGTGATCTTACTTAATTCACCACACACTCCTCTGCAAATTTTTCATCTCTTTTTTTTTTTTTTTTTTTTTTTTGGTTTTTCGAGACAGGGTTTCTCTGTATAGCCCTGGCTGTCCTGGAACTCACTTTGTAGACCAGGCTGGCCTCGAACTCAGAAATCCGCCTGCCTCTGCCTCCCGAGTGCTGGGATTAAAGGCGTGTGCCACCACGCCCGGCTTCATCTCTTGTCAAAACACAAATCCAAGAAGCTGCCATGGTCCTTTTCCTTTTCACAAATGTGTAATTCACACTCGGGACCACGGCCATGCTAAGGATGTGCTTTAGTGGAGCTACAGCTTCCAACCTGCACATATGTATGAGATATGTGTATCCATGTGCATGTGGATTTCTGTGCAGACAAGAGGACAAACTCAGGTGTCACCTAGAGGAGCACTGTTTCTCTCCTTCAAGACAAGGTCTCTCGTTAGCCTGCAACTCACCAATTAGGCTGCAGTGGCTGTCTCTTGGGCTGAGTTAAATAGTGTATCAGTTAGAGCTATCTTTTAAGAACACTTATAGCAGCGGGCAGTTTAAGAGCAGAGGCATGTCCCTTCAGTCTTCACAGCTCTTCTAGCACACCTACACACCTGAGCTTTCCTTGTCTTTGTCTGTTTCTATGTTTACTTTCCTTAAGTTCCTTAACGACCCTGACGAGACGGAGACTATTTTGTTCCATATTACATTTCTAAAGCTTCTTTGGCAATGAACAAAGTAGGCGGAAGAATTAAATTACCAGGATGCTCCTAGTTCCTGACTGCTTTGTTTGGTATTTTTGTGTTTGGGGTGTAGGTATATGTTAGTGGGGGGATGTGCCCAAGTGTGTGGAGAGCTATTCCCTTGATCACTTTTCACCTTGTGTTTTTGAGACAGGGTCTTTCAGTGAACCTGGAGCTCCACAATTTGGCTAAGTAGCTAGCTAATGAGCTCCAGGCATCTCCTGTCTCCTCTTCCCCAGTGCTGGGATTGCAGGTGCATGCCCTAAGCCCGGACTTCTCATGTGGGTGCTGGGGATCTAAGATGAAGTCCTCATGTGTATAAAGCCAATACATTACAACTCAGCCAGCCATCTCTCCAGTCACAATTTATGGTTATGACAAAAAAAAAAAAAAAGGAAAATGTACAAAATCCACAGTTAGCAAAAACGGCAATAAAATAATGTGAAAAGGGAAAGCTGACCTGTGTTCTGTCACCAATATTCCTAGACTATTAGAATAACCTAGTCAGCCCTCCAAAAAGCACTCAAAAATAAGCACATTCTGAGAAGAGGTGAGCGCCACCTACCTGCCAGGGTATAGAGAAACTGTTCCTCCCCCTGCTCCACTTGCTTCCGTCTGTTGTCCAAAACTCTCTTGACCGTGTCCATTAGGCCAAATGTGTTCGCCACATTGTTTAGAACAGCAGCATCTATTAAACCAAGCACAGGCCTGTAGAGTTGGAACAGAAGCTCCTACCAGCCCCCTCCTGTGCTAGTTACAGACCTGAGAAAAGCCAGAAGAGTGGCAGGGCATGCTTGCAAACCCAGCACACTTGGAAGACACAGGCAGTATGGTCAGGAGTTCAAGGATAGCCTAAGCTATAGTGAGCTCTAGGCCAGCCTGAGCTATGTTAGACTCTGATTCAACCACACCTCCCTTACTCACTACAAGGAAAAGAATCAAGATATTATGGGACTCTCTTAACTACATCTCAGCAATTGTGGTGGTGGTGGTGGTTGAGACAGGATCTCACTGCCTAGGCTGTCCTCAAACTTGTCAAAGATAACTGAACTCCTACTTGCACATCTCTAGTTCCGAGATGCTCATCACCATGTCTGGCAATTTTTTTAAGCCAGGATTTATCACATGGACTTGATTTTGATTTTGTAACATATTTGCGAGCTTCCTATGTAAACAATCACACATGGGTAGGAATACGGCGCAGTGGCAGGGCGCTTGCTTGTGTGATGATTCCATTCCAACTACTGCAAAAACAAAGGCCAAAATCAATAAATAAGAGAAATAATATTTAAAAAAAAAAACACACAAAAGAACACCAAACACAACAAACTTTAAGCTTTGCATCTAGTTTTAAATTCTGACCCACTGTTTAGAAAACAGGATGGTAAAAGCTGGGTGTAGCAGTGGGCAGCCACAGCCTCAGCTGAGGCAGAAGGACTATTTGAGCCTAGGAGTTCAAGATCAGCCTGAGCAATATGGTGGAACTTCATCTTTGAATAACACAATAGGCCAGGGATGATGGCTCACACTGTAATCATAGCATCTGAGATTGCTGAGGTGAGATCACTGCCTTGAGTTGAAGACCAACCTGGGTTAGAGTAAAGCCTTGTCTCAATATGTATGTATGTGTGTATGATTATATATATCAATAAATGAAAAAAGAAAAAAAAAACAATAAATGTCTAGATGTGGTGGTATATGCCTTTCCCAGAACTCAGGTGGCAGAGACAACTTCTGGGCTAGCCTGTTCTATATAGTGAATTCCAGGACTGCCTACATAGAGAGAAACCTTATCTCAAATAACAACAAATACCTATACAAACACACACGCACACGTCCTACTTTACATGTCAAACATGACACCTTGCATACAATACTGCTAAGTAAAACTAACCCTATACACAGCTCAGACCACTTCAACTCAGACCACTTTAGATACACTTCTTTTCACAGCTACTTCACCCAATTCTATGTGTTACTTTTGGTGTTTAGAGAAAAGGTCTCGATATGTAACCAGCTATGTTTAAACCCCTGAGCCTCCACTTCCTGTGGACTGGGATTATATATATATAAAGGCAGAGCACAGTGTCTGCCTTTTAATCCACTAAGGAGCCGAGACCACGGGCTGGTGCTAGTGTGTCCACCTCAATGGTTTTATACATACAAAAGCTGAGAGCTCCCACATGTAGTTCCCCAGCTCCACTGTTTCCTGTGTTCCACACTCACACCCCCATCTAACTTGCTGACCCTTCTATTTGAAGACCTTACAGTCATCTCAAGGTAGTGGCTAAATGGAAAAGTGTATACTTAGCCCGTTCAAAGCCCTGCGGGGCCAGTGGTTAAGGCACTCTGCTCTTCCTGAAGCCCGGTGCTAAGTTCCCAGCACCCATGGCAGTCAGTGCACAACTGCCAGCTCCTGGAGAACTGGGTGCTTCTGCTCTCCACGAGCACTCACACTCATGTCACATACAGACACACACGTGTGCTAAAGTTTCATGTCAACTCAACACAAGCTAGAATTATTTCAAAGAGAAAACTACAATTTGGAAAATATCCCTACCAGAGTGGTCTGTGGGCAAGCCTGCGATGCGTTCCCACCCCCACCCCTCAGACAGGGTTTTGTAGGGATGATCTTTTTGTGCACTGTGTAAAGGTTGTCTTTTTATTATTCAAATGCTGATTTATGTACTGGCAAGGATCTGATTATCGGCCATACTTTGGTAATGTTATTTATTTATTTTGTTTTTTCGAGACAGGGTTTCTTTGTGTAGCCCTGGCTGTCCTGGAACTCACTCTGTAGACCAGGCTGGCCTCAAACTCAGAAATCCACCTGCTTCTGCCTCCCAAGTGCTGGGACTAAAGGTGTGTGCTACCACTGCCCGGCTGGTAATGTTATTTTTATGGTGCTTCACCTGTATCAGCATTTTGTAAACATCTTCTCCATCACCTCCTGATTGAGCTGCAGAGCCTATAGCAAAGAAGGAGAGGGACGTCTGGGGACGTCTGGGGATGTCTGGGAAAAGAGTCAGAGGCTGGAGATTCGCCATCCAGACAAGGAAGAAAAGGCAGGCTTTTTTTTTGTTTGTTTGTTTTTTTGGTTTTTTTTTTGAGACAAGGTTTCTCTGTGTAGCCCTGGTTGTCCTGGAACTCACTTTGTAGACCAGGCTGGCCTCGAACTCAGAAATCCGCCTGCCTCAGCCTCCCGAGTGCTGGGATTAAAGGTGTGTGCCACCACGCTTGGCTAAGGCAGGCTTTTTCTTTGTACTCAGGAGATGAGGGCCGTAGATTAGTGTAAGTGTGTCAGTGACAGAGTGGGACCTAGAAGCATAGGATGAGATAAGCCCTCCCCAACACACGCCCAAAGTTGCTTCCGTTATGCTGTTTCATCACAGCAATAGAATTGAAAAAGAAGTCTTTGAAAAAACAAGATATGAACAAACCAAAGTTTAAAACCCAGTTAATGAATAAAATAAAGTAAGGCTGGGGAGAAATCTCAGTGGAAGAGGCTTTTAGCAAGTTGAGGCCAAGTTAAATACCTAGGACCACATAAACAAAGCACAGTGGCGAACCGTAAAAGACAATGCCTTAACTTCTCCAAGCCTTACTTTTCTTTTTTTTTTTTTTTTTTTTTTTTTTTTTTTTTTTTTGCTTGTTTTTTTTTTTTGTTTTTCGAGACAGGGTTTCTCTGTATAGTCCTGGCTGTCCTGGAACTCACTCTGTAGACCAGGCTGGCCTTGAACTCAGAAATCCGCCTGCCTCTGCCTCCCGAGTGCTGGGATTAAAGGCGTGCGCCACCACGCCCGGCCAAGCCTTACTTTTCTTATCTGTAAAATGAAGGTGCGATGCCTCTGCCTCTTGAGTTGTGAGGCCACTTGTGAATATTTGAAATGCTGGTTAATTCCGGACTGAGTGGACTCACCTGTGACCTGGAAAGGGGCCTGAATGAGCCGCTGCTGAACGCCCCTGAGCAGCTCTTCCATCTCCTTCTGGATGTTGCAGACGACCTCCTCCATCAACCCTACATCAGCTATCCCCTTCCAGAACATCAACGTGTCCTCTGGCACAAACCGGATGAGACAGAAGGGGAGCAGACATATTACCCAGAGACCTCAGCGCATGGCTACAGTGTTCATCAGAACATCAACGTGTCCTCTGGACAAACCGGATGAGACAGAAGGGGAGCAGACATATTACCCAGAGACCTCAGCGCATGGCTACAATGTTCATCTCCACTCAAAAGGACTCTGTATTAAAACATGAAACATGGCTGCTTCCACAAGTTGGTACCTAATTATTAGTCCCTGCATCTCTAGGGGCTTAGGATATTTACCTCAATTTGTCAGACCCTTGATTTGTTCTGATTCTGGCTATAAAAACAGGCATCTCACGCCAATAAAGATACTCAGTTAAATATTAATTAGCCATTCAATATTTAAGGCTAAGTATTACTTGATTAAATTCAATTTTAATTTTGCTTTTGATTAGATAAGATTTAATGTTATGAAGGTTAGCTAGTAAAGATAGTACACTAAATATTAACTAAAGATTAATCTTTATTAGTTCTATATTAAACCAAACACCTGGGTGGGAGGGTCTGCAGGCTTCCCTAGAATGGTCACTAAGTCTCTTTACGTATGTACCCAGCAAATAGCAACAAATATGTTTGTTTGGTTTTTTTGTTTTGTTTTTCGAGACAGGGTTTCTCTGTATAGCCCTGGCTGTCCTGGAGCTCACTTTGTAGACCAGGCTGGCCTCGAACTCAGAAATCCACCTGCCTCTGCCTCCCGAGTGCTGGGATTAAAGGCGTGCGCCACCACGCCCGGCCAGCAACAAATATGTATTAAAGGAAAGTGGAGATGCTTTTCTTAGTCCCTCTAAGGGAATTAATAATCACTATACTATGCTGCCTGCTACCAGAATTTTCTTTCTAATATCTCCCAGTTTGATTTGCCTGAGAAATGTGCTAGAGATGGGACAGCTGGTTAGAGAGAAGCAGAGACAATGGAGTCAAACAGCGCCCATCTGTACTGTACTGTGTAACCGGTCTCAGACCACCTTAAATCACACCCCATGCATGTTTAAACTGTGCTTTTGCAGGACGGTTGCTTGGGGTGAAAGGAGATGATCCCAGCTATATCAGTGCTCATGTTTATGAGGAAAACCAGCAGAGGTAACAAAGAGGTCTATAACCCTGAGCTGTATGGGAAAGTACCTGAAATCTCTTCAGATTCTTTCTTTATACCCTCCTCTGTGGCCATGGTGACAGCAGCGGTGAGGGCTGAGTTCCATTCCAGCCCCGCCTCTTCCATGCTCTCCTCTGAGATGGCGATCTGTGTGATGTTCCCTAAGGAGAGTCCATTAGACACAAAGCAGTCAAGTTTATGAGAACAGTCCTAGCTATCATCTCTCATCCTCAGAGACACAGAGACCTGAGACTTCAGCATGCTGCCTCTTGCCCATATTTAAAAACCCACATCTCTAGGTAAGCCAGGATGTTTACTGAGTTTCCCAAAGAAAACGTGCCCTGCAAAGGAAAAAGCTTTCTTTTTACTCTGAACAGAAGAACAGAAAGCCATACAAGGACAATCTGCTTCCCAGTCAGATGTTTTTGAAAGTTACTGAGGGTAGATGTGCCTGCCGGGCTGCCCCACTCACAGTTACTGAGGACAAGGAAGAGCTAGGATCACTTAAAACAGTGTGCTTGTCACGAGCCCTACTACAAACATCTGAAGTTGCAGTAGCTAATGGATCAGCCTGGGATGCGAAAGCAAGAGAAACAAAGGAAAAAACAAAACAAACAAACCAAAAACCAAACAAAACACAAAACACCCAATTGATTAGGTAAAGATCCATGGATAATAGGCACAGGCCTGAGACTGCAGTGATGGGCGGCTCAGTGGTCAAGAGCATTTGCTGGTTAAGGGCGCCTAGGCGAAGAGATTTCCCTTTTCTCACCTATTGGTTACTCTCAGGATATGAGGGTTCACCAAGAACTACACCAAAACCAATCCCACAGAGCCGTGTGAGGTAGGTCAGGAGGCTGAGGCAGAACAGGCGCCATGAGTTTGAGGTGAGCCTGGGTGCCACTGTGCCCAAGGCTTTATAATAGTAGTTGAGACACGTATTATGTAAGTATGGTGTCTCCAGAGGCCATGACTGAATCTGTCAGAATTCATCTCTATACACATGCTCATCCCCCTCTCTTCTCTCCCCCAGATAATAAGGAGGAGCTTCAGACCCAAGTTCAAAACCACCAAAGGCTGGGCTGGAGAGATGGCTTAGTGGTTAAGAGCACTGACTGCTCTTCCAGAGATCTTCCAGGGATCTGATGCCCTCTTCTTTCATGCAAGTACATATGCAAATAGACCACTGATACGAATGAAATTAAATAAATCTTAAAACAAAAGCTCAGTTGAGCATAGTGTCATCTCATCACTCAGGAGACACAAGTTCTAGACTAGCTGGGACTACATAAGCAGATTATGTCTGTTTACATATAAACAAGACGAAACAACCACCCTAAGTTTGAGAGCAGCTGGCCTACACAGCAAATTCTAGGCTAGCCAGACTCTATAAGAAGACTGTATCTAAACGAACAGTGTGCCCGCCCTGCTCATCTGTGAGGAAGTCTAGCCTAGTAAGCTCGGGCTCACTCAGGCAGAACACCTGTTGCACATAGTAGTCTTCTCTGCCACTGATGGGTTTGTTATTCCAATCTACTGCTCTAACCTTATCAAGTCTCCTTCAAGCCTGACATGCCTCAAGAGGGGCATGAAAGTGAGAGCACTGTGGGAGCACTGTGGGAACAGAACCATCTTTCCAATACTTGGTATGCACTGTAAGAAAGAAATGAGTGCTGGAAATTTAAGTTCTAATTTAATTCCAGCAGGACAAGTGGTGGTGATGCATGCCTTTAATCCCAGCACTCAGAAGCCAGAGGCAGGTTGCTCTCTGTGAGTTCCAGACCAGCCTGGTCTACACAGTGAGTTCCACAACAGGCAGTAATACACAGAGGAACCCTATCTGGAAGAAAACAAAACAAAACAAAAGGAAAAAAAGAAAGAAAGAAAAAAGAAAAACCAACCAACCAAAAAAAAAAAAATCAATTAAGATAGCCAGCCAGGCTAGGAGTAGTGTTACATGCTTTTAGTCCTTTTAGTCCCAGCAAGTAGGAGGCAGAAGCAAGTGGATCTCTGGGTAACACAGAGAAACACTGTCTCAAAATCACCATCCCCCTACCGGCCCTGCAAGGAAAAAAAAAAAAAAAAAAAAGCAAGTAGAGAGAGTGAGGTAGGCATGGGCGAGTCAAATCTGTGACTGTAGAGATTGAGAGATGAGAACACTATGTAGCCAACCTGGGCTACATAGTAAGTTCCTGGAGAGTCTGGCCTATGGAAACATAGTCTCAAAACAAACAAAAACTAAACATTTTTAAAAGGAAAAAAAAGGATGGGCTGGCAAGATGGCTCAGCTGGTAAGAGCATTGACTGCTCTTCTGAAGTTCCTGAGTTCAAATCCCAGCAACCACATGGTGGCTCACAACCACCCGTAATGAGATCTGACACCCTCTTCTGGTGCATCTGAAGATAGCTACAGTGTACTTATGTATAATAATAAATAAACCTTTGGGCTGGAGCAAGCAGGGACTGAGTAAGCAGGGTTGACTAGAGCGAGCAGATGTCCTAAAAATTCAATGCCCAACAACCACATGAAGGCTCATAACCATCTGTACAGCTACAGTGTACTCACATACATAAAGTAAACCCTTAAAAAAAAAAGGAATCTGCTTCCAGGGTAAGATCCTACCCAAGACTGCTATAATACCTTACAACAAAGCATCAGTGCTCACAAGAATTGGAAATGAAGAAATACCAGGGGCACCTGGCTTATGTTTGTGGTTCTAACACTTGGGAGGCAGAAGCAAGAGAATCACAGAATCACAGCAAGTTCATATTCAGCCTGGGCTACATGGTGAGTGAGACAGGGTCTCAAATGCAAAGTCAAGCCACAAAACCACAGAGAGAAGTGGTGCGCGACGCTGCACAAAGTAAGGCTGGTGAAAACGGCGGGCTCTAGGTGGTCTCCTACCCCCTACCATCGGCCGAGGTGGGGGTCTGCACCACACTTGTCTGCTGTCCTGGCACTGGAGCCCTCGCACTGCTGATCAGGAGGTCAAATTTGGTGCTCCTGCAGGTATTGGAGCAAACTTTGTCATGCTGGTAAAAATCGATCTGTCCAGAGTCCATCATCTTCCTGTACAGGGAGAAACAAGGGCAGGTCAGCCTGCATTTCACCTTTGAGAAGTAGGCCAGAGGGGCAGGTGGGGACAAGTTTTGTCCATGACAAAGATTAGAGAAGCCTAATAATATCTGAGGTCATCAAATTCTGAAAATTCTAGTTAGAATTACAAACGCCTGTTGGTCCCACCCACATCCACCTCTACTCTTCTGAGACTGTGGAGTGTCAGTGTTCTTCACCACTGCAGATACACTTACAAGTAGGAATTCCATTATCACCAAACCTGACAGAGCCAGCACAAGGAAGGAGAGGCCGAGCTCAAGGCCAACCTAGTCTACATAGCAAGTTCCATGCTATCCCAGGCTACAAAGTTAAGACCTGTCTCAGAAACAAACAAAAAAAATCAAACAACTTCAAGCTGAGAATGCTAGAGTATATCACAGAACTAGGATTCTGAAAGAGATCCTGATGAATTCGTATTCTTAGACCAGGAAGGCATGGGTGGTAGTCCAGGCTGGCCTCAGTTCACTGTGATACATGGGATGGTCTTGAACCCGATTCCTGTCTTCATCTCTTAGGAATTGACAAAACACCTATTTTATTGCCACTTTTAGAGATATAACATTTCAGAAGACAGAGAGAGGAATAAAAGAGGAAAGGAAAGGAAAAAGGAAGGGATAATATTCTAGCTGCTAGAAGCTATGGCACAGCGGTGGAGTCCTTGTCTTACACATATGACACAGTCAGTTCAATCTAACAGCAAAAAATTAATCCATTAAAAACGAAATCATCTCGAAAAAAAACAAAAACAAAAAACAAAAACTAAATAAAATTTATAAAATTAAGAAGTCTCCTAGAGGGCTGGTGAGATGGCTCAGTGGGTAAGAGCACCTGACTGCTCTTCTGAAGGTCCCAAGTTCAAATCCCAGCAACCACATGGTGGCTCACAACCATCCGTAACGAGATCTGACTCCCTCTTCTGGAGTGTCTGAAGACAGCTATAGTGTACTTACATATAATAAATAAATAAATCTTAAAAAAAAAAAAAAAGAAGTCTCCTAGAAATACTGCACAACATTGATGATATAAGGCCCCTTCTGGAAAATGTCCTTGGAACGAGACCCATGAGCCCCTACTGTTACAGACCCTGAGAAAACCCAGGAAGCCTGCAAATTATAGTACACTCTACATCATTAGGAAGCTGTTTAATTACACTACACTTTATACCATCCTGTCACCTGTTCCACTAACAGATCTTTAGACATTCTGCGTTTAGACATCTGTGGGAAATGGGCACATACCTGTCTTCCTGCACATAAATAAGTTGAGAAGAACAGAGCAGAAAGGTAAGGAAAGCCATTTCTCTCAAACTATATAACAGGTTCAGGCCTGGGCTCTGCTGACAGTAAGTCTCCACCACTGAGAAACTGTGCCCAATGGAACCAGCCCCTTGTCTTTTATTTCTACACAGGGTCTCTTTCTGTAGCCCAGACTGCTCTGGGACTTGCAATGTAGCCCTGCTCGACCCATGTGCTGGAATTAAAGGGACACTCACACTAGCTGGGGACGAGGGACTCTTGACCTTCATTTTTTTTTTTTTTTTTTAAATGTATGTATGGGCACATTGCTTGCATGCATGTCTGTACACTAAGTACACACTGGTTTCTGTGAAGGCTAGAAGGTGCCGGACCCCCTGGAACTAGAGTTACAGACAGTTGTGAGCTGCCATGTGGGTGGTGCTGGGAAGCCAGCTCCTTCGACAGAGCAGGCAGCACTCGTGACAGCCATGTCATTGCTACGGCTCTACTCTTTGCATTGACTTTTTTCTATCAGAAGGTGAAAGTCAAAGGTGGAATACTAACTAATGCAGTCACGAGAGAAAACCACAACCTGACCCTGATGGAGCAAGGGTGTGGTGGGCGCTACGCCACACACTGACTTGTTTCTGTCAGACAGTGATGGTCCCGGGGCCTGTCAGTCATGGCCATTAGACTTACTCAGCCCCGAGACTACTGCCTCTACTTGAGGACAGGGAGAATTTTCAGCTACTCAGAGCTTCTCTGTCAAGAGAGGATCCTGCTAACCTCCTGACACCAGCAGCCTCAGCCAGGCACACTGCTGTCAGCCTTGGCTACAGGGCAAGTTCAAGGCTCACCTCAACTAGAAAGACTAAGAGATGTGCTGTAGATGCTGGGTTGGCTTGCTTGCTTTAATAGATAGGTTGTTGCTCATATAAACTGATTGACTTGTTAGGGCCTGCAGGGGTAACTTAGCAGCACAGTGCTGGCTTCACAGGCACAAGGCCCTGGGTTCCATCCCGAGTCACAAAGGAAGAAAAAGGATTAAACATAAGTTACGAAAGCCAAACGGTGTAGACTGCCTGAGCTAACCCTTCAGAATGGATACAAGTGTCAAGCTGAAAGGAAGACTCTCCCACAACTGAGTGCTTGTCACCAGCACTTACCTGAGCATGATGCCGCCTAGCCGGATGGCTCTCTTCCAGTCCTTCAGGGTGGACTTGCCAGCCAGGTGAACGAAGTGCTTGGGACTGATCAGCTGATCATTGAACTGAAAAATGCAAAGTGGGCCAGTGTCAACGCAGGTGGGTCAGCAAGGGAAGAATGAAGGACTGCTCCCAGACAATGTCACAGCCACACCAGGACCTCCTGTCCTGGGCTGCCAGACAGCATCCCTCTCTCAGTCTCTGTCCTTCCCCAGGACAACATCACAGAAGATGAGGGTGAAAACGTGCTAAACGGCATGTACAAATCCACTTTGAAGCCGGTGGGGGTGGGAGTGGGGGGTGACTGGGTGGTTGGGTGGGTCTAGTCTTCCACAGGTTGGTTAAGCAAACTGAAGAGATCTAAGTAGTAATAAAAACAGATAAGGGAGAAAAGTCAACAGTAAAAGCACTAATTGTGCAAGGCTACACACTGAGCTCGAGCCCAGAACCCACATAAAAAGCAGATGCAGTGAGCTGTATCTGTAGCAACAGCTCCCTTTTATTTGTTTGTTTTGCTCTTTGAGACAGGGTTTCTCTGTATAGCCCTGGCCATCCTAGAACTCACTCTATAGACCAGGCTGCGTCTACACAGAGACCCTGCCTCTTCTCCTGAGTGCTGGGGTTAAAGGCTTGAACCACCATCATCTGATTAGTTTCAGAACTCTTATAAGATGGAGCTCAGAGACAGAAGCTAGAAGACTGGCTAGCTTGGAATATTCCATAGAATACAGCAGTAGAAGTCAGTCAGTTATACACACACACACACACACATAAACTGTGCACACACATTTATACACATTGCATATCACACATACACACACAAAACTGCACACACATACACACAAGCACTGCACACACATATACACAGATACATAAACACTGCACACATACATATAGACAGTACATTCACATGCTGCACAAACATACCAAATACCTGCACACTCACATTGTACACACACATATACACATGGTACATCACACACAAACATACACTGTATACATACACTGCATACACATACATACTCCATACCACACACACACACACACACACACACACACATATATATACTGCACACACACTATACACACCATGCACGGCATACCACACACGCACTACGCATACTACATACATATATATACACACTGCGCACACACACACCTGCACTCTACACACACTAAAGACTCTTTTAAAGATTTTTTTTTTTAATCTTATGTGTATGGGTGGGTGTTTTGCCTGTATATGTGTCTGTGCACCACATGCATGCAGTGCCTACAGAGACCCTGAAGAAGGCATCAGGTCCTGTAGGACACTGGTTTAGATGCTCTCATTTAATCTGGAATCTGCCAAAACTGACACTAAAGGTCCTTTTCTCCAATTGGTTCTTGATCAATCAATAAAGATACCAGCGACCAATGGTTGGGTGGTAAGAAAGAGGCGGGACTTCCAGGTTCCCGCAGGCTAGGAGAGAGGAGGAGGAGGAGAATCAAGATACCTGGGGGGAAAAACAGAACACTCAGAGCTACAGGGAAAATCTTCCAAAATGAAGGCGGAAAGGGAAACCGGCCCATGGAAGGGCAGCCAGAAAGTGTCTTGGGCACCAAGACCAATGGGCTTCACAGAAGATAACTGTGCAACTAAACTGAGAGCTGATTTAGAGATGTTAAGCTAGGAGAAATGGTAAGGACACAGTAGCCACAGGAGGCTTAGAAGAGCTTAGTCACTGAGCCAGTAGGGTAGGTTAAAAATGACCTAATGTGTATGTATGTGTGTGTGTGTGTTCCATCTGTGGAGCACGCCTGTGACTCTCCAGGAGCTCAAAGCATAGCAGTTAAAAAACTTAAAACATATGGCGCCCAACACAGCCACTGCAATATCCCTTGATACTGGAGTTTTGGACTGGTTCTGAGCTGCCATGTGGGTGCTGGAACTGAATTCAGGTTCTCTGGAGAGCAGCCAGTGCCTTTAACCACTGCGCCATTTCTCCAGCCCCCTAACTCATTATTATTAGTAGTACTATTATTATTTAAAGGAATTATTTATTTAATATACATGAGTACACTGTAGCTGACTTCAGACACACCAGAAGAGGGCATCAGATCTCATTACAGATAAGGTTGTGAGGCACCATGTGGCTGCTGGGAATTGAACTCAGGACCTCTGGAAGAGCAGCCAGTGCCCTTAACCGCTGAGCCATCTCTCCAGCCCCCATCATTATTACTTTTTAAGGATTCAAGATGTTAGAAAACCTAAGTATAGTAGACAAGCTTCAAAACCCTGAACCCTTCTTGGCCCTAGGCTGGTACCACAAAGCCACATGGTGACAATCTGCAGGGATCACTGTGGCCACCGAGGGAGGCAGAACAAACTACTACTTACAGATGCTCTTGGGAGATCTATCTTTCTTTCTTTCTTTCTTTTTTTTTAATTAAATTAATATTTTTTAAAGATTAATTTATTTTTATATACAGTTACAGCTATTTTCAGACACACCAGAAGAGGGCATCAGATCCCCTTACAGATGATTGTGAGCCACCATGTGGTTGCTGGGAATTGAACTCAGGACCTCTGGAAGAGGAGTCAGTGCTCTTAACCACTGAGTGAACCATCTCTCCAGCCCTTATTTTTTTCTTGAGACAGGGTCTCACTGTGCAGCTCTGGCTGGCCTGGAACTGGACATGTAAACTAGGCAGGCTTTAAACTCACATCAATCTGTCTGCCTCTGTCTCCCACGTGCTGGGATCAAATATGTAAACTACCAAGACAAGTTCTCATGAGATTTTTCATTTGCTTGCTTGGTTTTGGGGGACTAGGGTTTCATTATATAGCCCTGGTTGGTCTAGGACTCCCTATGTGTAGACCAAGTTGGCCCTGAACTCATTGAGTGCACTTTCTTCTGCCTCCAAGTGGTGACATTAAAGGTGTGAGCCACCATACCTTTTGGGGTTTTTTGTTTTTTGTTTTCTTGGTTTTTCGAGACAGGGTTTCTCTGTATAGCCCTGGCTGTCCTGGAACTCACTCTGTAGACCAGGCTGGCCTCAAACTCAGAAATCCGCCTGCCTCAGCCTCCCAAGTACTGGGATTAAAGGCGTGCGCCACCACGCCCGGCTTGCCTTTAGTTTTTTTGACACAGGGTCTGTAGTGAGAATTTTAGAGTTTTAGTTTCTCTAAAAACCACAGAACTATTGTAAGAACATGTTGTCGTTTTAATCCCAGGTGTGGGCTATGGGGCTGCCTCCGATCGTCCAGACAGCTGACTATGATGTGCCTCCTGTGCAGATAGTTTCTGTGACTGTGCGATGTGTGGAGGTCCGGGGACTTTTCAGAGGGTATAAATGCTAGGGCCTTGATAAGTGGGTTGTGTTGGTCTCAGTTTGCTAAGCAGTAAAATGCACAAAGAAGAAACAAGACAAAAAAATTAGCTATCCTGACGGCAAAGATCAAAGCTGCCCCAAGGCCTCAAGGCCCATATCAGCAGGAAGTTGTCTACTGATGCCTCACCCCTTTCCCATCTGACTTTTCCAGGGATCTCTTTCCTTTCCTCTCTATCCTCTCTTTTTCCTCTTATCTAACGTTAGGGGATTGAAAGTGTGATAAAAGGTAGAAGAAAAAAGAATCCACAAAGTAGCAGAAGACTGGCTGACTACAGGGTTCCACTCATGAATTACCTCTTGCCCACAAAACAATCTTTCTGCCTCCATGATGGTTTACAGTCATGACATATTACATCTGCTTATTCTTATCAATAGCAATAAAATAAGGCTATTATGCTGAATACCAGTTCTAGCCATGTTACATATAATTTCCTTCACTACAGCACAGTGTGTGCTATATAAATGTGTGTGTACATTTATTGTATGCATATTGTTAAGAATGATCGCTATTTTAATTCCTTAGACTGAAGTTTTTTTTTTTTTTTTTTTTCTGAGACATGATTTTTCTGTGTAGCTCCAGCTATCCTGGAACTCTTTATAGACCAGACTGGCTTCAAACTCAGAAATCTGCCTATCTCTGCCTCCCAAGTGCTGGGATTAAAGTTGTACACCACAATGCCTGGTAAGGCTCTGAAATACTAATTATTAAATACCTTGCTCAAAATCACATAGCTAGGCAGACATAGAGAAGAGTTCTGGCCATTCACTCATTGTTGACCAAGTACTTATCAAACACTATTATATATTAGGCACCACACAGGGTCAGCACTGTCATGCACAAGGTCCTGTCACTACTAGCAAGGCATCATACTATGTACTAGGTTTATCTCTGTGAAAACAGACAATGCCCTCTGCTTGACAAGACTCATGCTCCAGTGGAACTGGCACCAGGCCCATTTTACTTCAAAATCTTCATGTTTCTACTGTGATAGCATAAGAAAACAGCCGTGTGGACAGCAACATGGCTCAGCATAAAGGTATGTGCTGCCTGTCAGAAGCAGAAAGGCCTGTGTCAGTGAAGTTCTGAGACAGTGTGTTGTTACTTCAAGACAGGGTCTCACTCTGTAGACCAGCTTGGTTGCCTCTGTCTCCCAAGTGCTGCAATTAAAGGTGTGTCACGGGCTGGTGAGATGGCTCAGTGGGTAAGAGCACCCGACTGCTCTTCCGAAGGTCCGGAGTTCAAATCCCAGCAACCACATGGTGGCTCACAACCATCCTTAACGAGATCTGGTGCCCTCTTCTGGAGTGTCTGAAGACAGCTACAGTGTACTTACATATAATAAATAAATAAAAATCTTTAAAAAAAAAAAAAATAAAAAAATAAAGGTGTGTCACTATGCTGGCTTTTGATGTGGGCACAACCATGCTGAGGAAGCCCAAGGCTTCAAGACCATGTGGCAACTGGCAAAATCTTTACCCATTACAGACCAGGCTCACGAGCCCCAGCACGAGTGAGTGCTTATGAATAATTATCACTGTGAGCAAAGACCAGCCATGGCAGCCTCCTCCTGCTGCTCCTGCTCCTCCTCCTCCTCCTCCTTGATCTTTCCAGCCTGAGACTGCTCACCCACAGAGACCAGCTAATCTCTCCCTCTGTGCTGAGGTTCCAGGTAGCGGTTAAGAGCACCCCACCTGACCCAGCTTTACTGTACATGTGGCTGCCCTTTCTTCACTCTCTCGATGCCCTGGCCAGGGTTGCAGAACCCAAGTCAGGAAGGAGTAGCAGCTGTGCTGCCGAGCCTGGCAAGCAGAGTTCAATGCTCAGGTGAATCCCATGGTACAAGACAGAAGAGGATGGCAAGTTCCCGCTGACCTTTGCATGGCTGCCACGCAAAATAACTAAATAAATGTTATAAATAAATGCTATAAATGAATGAATGAATGAACAAACAAACAAATAATAAGTGAAAACAGCTGCAAAATAAAAAGCTGATGATGGTTCTGTGGCAGAGCCTTCGCCTGGGATGCTGAGACCCTGAATCAGAGCCTTACATTTCCCGGCAGAAGCTGATCTGGTGAAGGAGACACAGAGAAGGCACTGAAATCCGACCTCAAGACAGGGGAAGTTACCTTGACACACTTCACGTTGATTCCTGGACACACAAACTTCTTCCAGAGGAGGACAGCTTTACTCTCCCCGCAGGTTATAGGGTAAGCGATCTCCATGTCCTCGTTCCCTTCTAGACTGCTTGCATCTGACATGGAAAGGAATCTGGGATTACTAAATGATTCTTTCCTAAACCCAAGTTCCAACAGAGCTTTTTGGGTTCCTTTCAGACCATGGTTTTTTTTTTTTTTTTTTTTTAAAGATTTATTTATTTATTACATATAAGTACACTGTAGCTGTCTTCAGACACACCATAAGAGGGAGTCAGATCTTGTTACAGATGGTTGTGAGCCACCATGTGGTTGCTGGGATTTGAACTAAGGACCTTTGGAAGAGCAGTCGGGTGCTCTTACCTGCTGAACCATCTCACCAGCCCCCAGACCATGGGTTTTTTTGTTTTGTTTTCCTCCCTTCCTTCCTTCCCTCTCTTCTTCTTTGGCAAGGGTCTCATACAGCTCAGGGTGGCCCTAAACTGACTGAGTATACAGCAATGATTATCTCAGATTACGGACCCTGCATGCTACCAACAGCTGTATCCCCAGCACCAACAGGGAACTCTTTTTTAATTGTTATTATTTTTTATTTTATTTTTATTTCATTTTATGTGCACGGATGTTTTGCCTACATGCAAGTCTGTACACCGCTTGCTTGCTTGATGCCTGCAGAGAGCAGAAGCAAGCACTGGATCCCCTGGAACTGGAGTTATGACGATTGTGAGCTGCCATGTGAGTGCTGGGAATCTAAGCCAGGTCCTCACAGCTTACTTAAGATTACCAGAAGGGCAGTGGTGGCACACGCCTTTAATCCCAGCACTTGGGAGGCAGAGGCAGGCAGATTTCTGAGTTCGAGGCCAGCCTGGTCTACAGAGTGAGTTCCAGGACAGCCAGGGCTACACAGATTAACCCTGTCTTGAAAAAACAAAACAAAACAAAAGATTATTAACTATTGGGGCTGGAGAGATGGCTCAGTGGTTAAAAACACTGACTCCCAGAGGTCCTGAGTCCAATTCCCAGCAACCACATGGTGGCTCAACAACCATCTGTGGTGGGATCCAACGTTCTCTTCTGGTGTGTCTGAAGATAGCTATAGTGTACTCACATACACAAAATAAATAAATAAATCTTAAAAAAAAAAAAAAGAGTATTAACTATTTAATTTCTCCAGCCCCAGGAATCCTTGTAGAGTTTGACCTAACAGCTATGTCTTCCTGGAGGGAGCATGGTGCCATGCCTGTGGAACAGATAACAACTCTTGTGTCCTTCTCTTCTTCCACCTTCACGTGGGTTCTAGGATTAAACTCATTTGAAGGTTTACCTGTTTACATGACAAGTACTTTTGATCTGCCGTGCCACTCTCCAGCCCCTCAGATTCTCTTGTTTTGTATGTTGGTGGGGATCAAACCCAGGGCTTTGTACATGCTAGTTAAGTGTTGTACTACTGAACAATATGGCCAACCCTACCATAAACTTTTGGGTTTTTTCGTTTGTTTGTTTTGTTTTTACTTGTTTTAATATTATAATTCTTTTGTTTGTTTTCTGATGCAGGGTCTTGTGTACCTCAAGCTGCTGTGAACTTTTTATGTAGCCAAGGGTGGCTCTGATCTTGCTGCCACTATTTCCAAAGTAACAGGATTTGTACTGTACATGAGACAATACACCCAGAATTTTTAATTCTTCCTATAATCTTTTGAGATGGGAATTACTTTCTATATTTTACATATAAATACATGAGCTTCACAAAGAGGAGTTTCAGAGGGGGGACAGAAGACTAAGGATTGAATGTAGGTCCTGGTACATGCAAGACAAGCATTTTACTATTGAGTTTATGCCCCCGATCTTCTGACTTTGAACTTGCCCTGCAGTATAGATACATCCTAAACTTGTAAGTCTTTTGCCTCAACTGCTCAAATAGCCAGACTTACAGATTCACATCACAGGCCCCGTGCTTGTTTCTTTTTAATTTGTTTGTTTCCCCCCCCCCAATGGTGCTTAAGGATCCCACATAGAGGCTCAAGCTAAGCATTTTACCCCACCTCTCTCTGCAGGATTTTTAAAAAATTAATTAATTAATTTATTTATTTATTATATGTACGTGCACTGTAGCTGTCTTCAGACACTCCAGAAGAGGGTGTCAGATGTTGTTACAGATGGTTGTGAGCCACCATGTGGTTGCTGGGATTTGAACTCAGGACCTTTGGAAGAGCAGTTGGCACTCTTAACCGCTGAGCCATTTCACTAGCCCCCCCATTTAATAGGTTTGAGGTGAAATGCCCATATTTATGGAAAGTAAAACATTACTAACTAAGTCCAATCCTATCTTGAGAAAGGGAGAGCAGTGGTAGCAAGGATACAACTGGAACTGCTGCTTTAAAAAAGACCGTAGTCAGTTTCACTTAAATCAGGACTGCCCAACAAAAACATTGTTAGCCATTCATGATCTGAATTTGGTATATGAATTAAATTATGGTATACATTAAAAGCCATGAGACAGGTTTTGTAATAAATAAGGCAGAGGAATTACTCATTAGTAGCCTTTTTAAGATAAGCTATTAGGTCTGCCTTTCTCCCTTCTTCTTAATTACAGCAAAGATCATTTTTGTTCCAGGGATGTACTTTTTGGGATTCTCCAAATATTCCATCAGGGAGGGTGTCCTCTCCCCAGGTGATGCCTTTGTTCTTGCTGGCATCTGTGTAAGAGAATCCAGCAGCCTGGCCTGGCTTCCACCTAAGCAGACCATGGAGATTTGGTCCAGTCTTACGCTTGCCTCCCTTTTCCACAGTGTGGCACTGGGCACACTTCTGAACAAAAATCTTCTTGCCTTTTTCAACATCACCCATTCTTGAATTCACTCCGGGCTGGTCAACACCACGAACGTTCAGACTTGAAGACAGATGTCCTGCACTCTTGCAGGATTCTTTTTAGACCAAAAAAACCAAACTTTTTGGCTACTATAATATATTGATAGTAAGTGATCAAGTTACAGGTCTGCCATCTTTTTGTATGCTTGTTTTTTGGTTTGGTTTTGTTTCATTGAGACAGGGTTTCTCAATGAAACCCTGGCTGTCCTGGAACTTGCTGTAAACCAGGCTGGCCTCAAACTCCCCAGTGCTAGGATAAAAGGCATGTGCACCCACAACCCAGCTTGGTTGTTTTTTTTTTAGAGTTTTTCTATGTAGTCCAAGATCCTGAAACTCAGAGATGTGCCTGTCTTTGCCTCCTGTGTGCTGGGATTAAAGGTATGCTCCATCATGCCTGCCAAGTGCCATCTTGGTGGCATTATCAGTTGGTACACTGGGTTGGTTGGGACAGAAAATAGGGCACAAAAGACCAGCAAACACAGGCTGGGGGCCCAGCTCAGCAGTGAGCATCCTGCTGGCTTGGACAGGGTTCTGGGTTTTATCTCCAGAGATTTCACAGCAAAAACATGCAGAAACTCACCAACAAGCTGAAGTCAAAGGTACTGGATAGAATGGCAGAAAGACTTACCAATTCCTTCCTCGATTTTGTGTATTGTGTGGGTCTCTACGGCTACAACTGCTGCACTATTCTCCGACCCAGCTTCATAAATCCTGTAGTGAAAGTGTCCATCAATAAAAACTATATAAGTCATGAAAAATTAATATTCATAGTAAGGGGGGAAGACGTGTTTTAATCAGAAAGGAGTAAAATAAGGGTATTTTCGGCATGACTTTGACAAATTTCCCATTGTAAACTTCAAGAGGCCCAGACCACTTAGCAGTTACTGCCAGAAGATGAAACAGCTCCCAGCACCCCAAGTCCATGAACCCGTCTTACATTGACTCCCTTTGCTACTGTATTCCATGGACCCTCTCCTTCATAACTTTATAGATCTGTGTTACTTATGTGTATAAAACCAGATGATTGCTTATATACATCTACGCATGTGTGTATGTGTGTGCACATGCGTGCATGTACCTATGGAGAACAGAGGGGATGTCAGATACCGTGGAGCTAGAGTTACAAGTGGTTGTGAGCTGCCTGCCTGA
This sequence comes from Mus caroli, assembly GCF_978045245.1. Classification (NCBI taxonomy): domain Eukaryota; kingdom Metazoa; phylum Chordata; class Mammalia; order Rodentia; family Muridae; genus Mus; species Mus caroli. Next base: position 25,577,202 of record NW_028227261.1, on the reverse strand, counting down.
TGTGGGTGTTGGGAGCCAAACTTGGGTCCTCTGAAGAGCAATGTGTTCTCTCTACCTGCTTCTCTCTACCTGCTGAGCCATCTCTTCAGCCCTTCCTCAATAACTGGAGGGCAGGTTCTCACCTTCCTTTCACTGCAGCCCTCTGACACAGCTACTAATGCTGTGGGGACCCCCAACCATAACATTATTTCCTTGCTACTTCGTAACTCTAACTTTGCTCCAGGCATGAATCATAATGCAAATTACTGTATTTTCTGATGGTCTTAGGCAACCTCTGTGAAAGGGTTGTTCAACCTTCAAAGGGGTCGTGACCCGCAGGTTGACAGCTACTACTTTAAATGCTCAAGATACAGTGAATACTGCTTCAAGTATAGGACAGACCTGTTCATAAAATTCACCTGACTAAAACAGAGCCAGCAGACAGCATGAGACAGAAAGTGGTCTGATGACCCAGAAATGGGTGGCTCTTGCTGAAATCTGCACATTATAGAGTTGGGTTTTATTTTTATTTATTTTTTATAGCCTTTTAGTCTTTCAGAAGCAAATTATTGGCATAAACCAAGTATATAGTAACATGAATCTGCCCCAGGTACCCAGCGATCACCAGAGGTGCCACTAAATGGGAGGTTATACAATCTTCTGAGACCGTATCACAATGAACACAACCTCTCTCATGTGCTCTTTGAAGCTAATCAGGGTTGTACCTATTTAGACTTTGATGGAGTCGGTTAGGTAAAGCAGATCTTCCCAAATGTCTCTACATTCAGATGACCTAACATGTCACACATGTCACACATGTCACACGAGTGTCCTTTGTTTCCTCTCATCAGCCTTTCGCACTAACCTGAACACACTGGTATCTGAAAGCACCGCCTGTACACTGGTCTCTGCAGATGCAGGAGGATTTCTGAGTTTGAGGCCAACCTGGTCTACAAAGTGAGTTCCAGGATAGCCAGGGCTACACAGAGAAACCTGTCTTGAAAAACCAAAAAACAAAACAAAAAAACAAAAAACAAACAAACAAAAAGTCAGTCTTCTCCCTGAGTGATAGTAATTTGTTCCTATAATCCCAGCAGAGGCAGACTATGAGTTCAAAGCCAGCCTGGTCTACATACAATGAGAGCTGCAGGACACCCAGGGCTGTTAGACAAAGTCTGCCTCAAAAAAGTCAGTTATGAGCCGGGCGTGGTGGCGCACGCCTTTAATCCCAGCACTCGGGAGGCAGAGGCAGGCGGATTTCTGAGTTCGAGGCCAGCCTGGTCTACAAAGTGAGTTCCAGGACAGCCAGAGCTACACAGAGAAACCCTGTCTCGAAAAACCACCAAAAAAAAAAGTCAGTTATGGAGCTGGAGAGATGGCTTAGTGATTAAGAGCAATGACTGCTCTTCCGAAGGTCCTGAGTTCAAATCCCAGCAACCACATGGTGGCTCACAACCATCTGTAATGGGATCTAATGCCCTCTTCTGGTGTGTCTGAAGACAGCTACAGTGTATCACAAATTATCATACATATGTATAATAAATAAATCTTTAAAAAAAAAAGTCAGTTATGTCAAGCAGTGTTTCAGGACAGGCAAACTCAGGAGCACATCTGGCCAGGACTCACTAAGATATCAGCTTCTTTACTTCAGGTGTACCTGTAACAGTCACGTGTGACCGTGTGAGATCTCAGCTACCGAGAAATTTCAGGTATGGCCTAAGTATATGATGAAGACTCTAAGCTAAGGATTTGGTTACTTTCTATAAAAATCAGTTATTGATTCTGTGCAATGAAAAAGGAGAACCAAGCCAGGCAGTGCTGGTGTTTTAATGCCAGCACTCAGGAGGCTGAGGCCAGCCTGCTGTACAGAGTGAGTTCCAGGACAGCTGAGTTCTGAGGTTAAGCCTACACCAGCCTTTTTTATGTTTGATGTGTTGCCAAAGTGTTTGGATTCTGAATATAATTTTAATGGTAGTTATAAAACTGTACGAACAAATCAAATTTTAAAATGCTAATTAAGGGCTGGTGAGATGGCTCAGCAGTTAAGAGCGCCGACTGCTCTTCCAAAGGTCCTGAGTTCAAATCCCAGCAACCACAGGGTGGCTCACAACCATCCGTAATGAAATCTGATGCCCTCTTCGGAGTGTCTGAAGACAGCTACAGTGTACTTAACATATAATAAATAAATAAATAAATAAATAAATAAATAAATAATTAAATAAATAAATGCTAATTAAACAATAATAGCAAATGGCTTAGCAGTTAAAAAGAATTAGCTGCTCTTGCAGAGAACTGGGTTCAATTCCCAGCACCCACATGATGGTACACAACTGACGCAACTCCAGTTCCAGGAGATCTGACATCCTCACAGACATACTTGCAGGCAAAAAAAACTAATGCACATGAAATAAAAATAAATCATTAAGATAAATATTAGATGCCTTTCCTTCTATCTAACGCCTCCAGGATAACCACTCATCATCTTTTGGTATGACTGTTCTTGAGCTTTGGTTACAGCACTGTTAGTATTTAACCAAACATTCTTGGAGCTGGAGAGATGGCTAAGTGGTTAAGGCAAGTCACTCTGTAGAACAGGCTGGCTTTGAACTCACAGAGATCTGCCTGCTTCTGCCTCCTAAGTGCTGGGACTAAAGGCGTGTGCCACCACCACGAGGCTTTTTTTTTAATTACCCCTTAAAGTTAGGCATGGCAGCACCACATACCTATCATCTCAACACTGAAGAGGCTAAGGGAGAAGGAGAGTGAACTTGGGCCCAATCTGGGCTACATAACAAGACCTTGTCTCAAAAAAAGAAAGAAAAAGAAAGGAAGGAAACAGACAGACAGACAGAGAGATCACTACCATCAACTTGCTCCCTCCAGGGTTTCTCTGTGTAGCCCTGACTCTTCTGGAACTTGCTCTGTAGACCAGGCTGGCATCCAACTTGAGAGATCCACCTGCCGCTCCTTCCAAGTGCTGGGATCAAAAGAGTGTGAGACTACTGCCCAGCCCAAAGAAATGCATCCTAAGTTCTATCTTTTAGGGTTGGTATATAACATAGCTCAGGGACAGATCATCTGTGCAGCATAAAGAGAGGTTCCAGGTTTGACCCTGAACATTGCAAAGGCATTTTAGTCAACTTTCCTTTCTTAACCGACAGTGATCCACTTAGCCCTTTGTCTTCACTAGGTAGGGATTCCATACTTAATCCATGCACTTCTGGCTTTTACAATAGATTGCAAGCTTCATGGTGGTGAGGACCTTGTACTGTTTCTTCTAACACCTTCACAGTGCATCTTCATGGTGATGAGAGTGCACAGATACTTTTGATAGACTGAGCTTGATAATGCACCTATCCATGAGTGTTTGAGAGCTTATAGTAGAAATATTTTTGGATGTGTCTTTCTTAGTTTCTGAGTCAGCACCACATTTGAGAAATATGCGCCTGGGCCCTGTGCTAACCAGCTCACACTGTAAAGGCAGAGTCGGGTACTAGGGACGAACTCTAAGATGACAGAGATGGAAACCCAGGAAGCTCTAACTGAAGCAAATGTTTATGCTGTACTAAACCACTGTACAGCTCCTACTTCCCATCCTTTACACCTGGCAATAACAACTGTCTGGAATATCCAAATCTCTAGCCACTCACCCTTGTTGCACAGGCTGTAACTGCAAGATCACTTGAGTTTTAGTGTCTTCCGGGTTCTCCCCTTCATTTCCTTCAGTGGGTACCACAACCACATCTCCCACTGGGACGCTCACTTCTGCATTGGCCATCTTTCACATGAAGTCAGCTAGCTGGGGCTGCTGCGGGAAACAAGGAGCATGAGTAACTTCACCTTGAAAGAGACAGCTACCGGAGAGGAGCGCGAGAGAAGGAACAGCTCAGAGTGCCCAAAGATGTTCTCTGCAAAGGATGAGGACTGAGAGGAGCTGACGGGCGCACACGGGCTCTTAGTGTGTTTTCATAGACATATGACTCACCAGTGGTTTGCCAGAGCCAATGCTACCTGCTCCTCAGACCTAACTGTGCATCTCCTCTCAAGTTTAGGGAAATTAAATTGGTAGCCTGGGATCATCAGCAGCCCTGGGAGGGATCCCATCAGCACAGAAATGAACAGTACTAGAATGTAAGGGGGTTTTTGTTTAGGGTTTTCTTTGTTTTCTTTCTTTGAGACAGGGTCTCACTATGTAATGTTGTCTGACATGAAAATCAGTATGTAGACCACCTTAGCCTCAAACTCAAAGATGAGTCTGCCTTTGCCTCCTGAATTCTGGGATCAAAGAACTTTGCTCTTTGCTTTGGTTTTGAAAAGGGACTCTCAAGAAGTATTCCAGGCTGGCTCCACTTTGCTGATCCTTCCACCTCTGCCTCCCAAGTGCTAGCATTGCAAGCATGCACCATACCTGGCTTGTTTTTTCTGTGGATCAAGTTACAGCATAGACTACTTCCATCCCAAAGAGTGGCCCCTGGAAAGTAGGAATCATACCTATTTTAAGTGCAAGTAGTCATTTCATATCAAGTATGTGATATTACATATAGTGTTCTATCCTTAATCAACACTCAGTAAATATCTGAATTCAGGTATATAGCTTTTTATAACAGCTGACTTCACTGTCTTAAAAACCTATCTCTTTCTTCTGTGTAGCCCTGGCTGTTCTACAACTCAGACTGTAGACAAGGCTGGCCTCAAACTCAGAGATCCTACAACTCACATTAGAGGCATGAGCCACCACGTGGCCAAGAACTTTCTTTTTTAAAAAATAATTTATTTTTATTTTATGTGCATTGGTGTTTTGCCTGCATGAATGTCTGTGAGGGTGTCAAACCCAACCCTCTGGGAGAGCAGTCAGTGCTCTTAACCACTGAGCCAGCTCTCTAGTCCAAAACAAAGTCTCCAACTCAAAGCAGTCCTTCTGCCTCTGCTTCAATGTGCTGAAATTACAGGGTATATAAGTCGCCAAACTTGGCTTTAAGAACTTTATGTTCCTTTTGTCTTATTTTTCGAGATGGAGTCTCAAATAGTCCAGGCTGACTTGGAACTTTCTCTGTAGCTGAGGATGGCCTTGAACTCTTGATCTTCCTGCTTCCACTGGGAATGCTGGGACTAAGGTTTGCACCTCCACATGAGTCACAGAAACATATCAGTTGCTCAGAGTGAATGGAGATGACACCGTCTGACAGCTCCTTGCAGAGCTACTGAGGACACCACCAAGTCCCATGTACTCCTTCGAGCTGACACACTGACCCACCCAGTCTTTTTGTGTTGTTTAAATAGTTGTATGTCTGTGCACATGCTGAGGCACCCACGTGGAGGTCATAGGACAATTTCCAGAGTCGGTTCTCTCCTTCAGCAACAATGGCAAGCACTTTTACCTACTGTGCTGTCTCCATTGTCCTAATCTTTATGAAAACTCAGAGGGTCTCAGGATATCCTGCAGCTGTTAGACTTCAGAACTCAGGGGGGAAAAATTTTGTTTTGTTTTGTTTTCAGTGCTAGGAACCCAGATCAGAGCCCTGTGCATGGTGGGTAAGTGCTCTGACAATAAGGAGCAGTCCTTTACACTACACTTGAAAAGAGAGCGCGCCAGGTGCTGTCACACTGGGAGGCTGATAGGGAAGATTACGAAGCATTTGAATACAGCCTGAGATACATATCTGTCTTTTAAAAAGGAGGAAGAGGAGGAGGGAGGGAGAGAGGGAAGAAGGGAAACTGCAGTTGGTATAGAGTACAAGAAAATACACTGAATTTCCTACCTCAGTCTAAGTGAGCATGTGAGGGTAGCAGGAGACAGCCATAGTGATCATGGATTCAAGCTGGCATGTGTCACTGGTAGCCAGAGACCCAAGTCACTCCTCAGCTCTGCCAGCCTTGTTTGCACATACGTAACATGTCATTCAAAGTGGACCTCTCTGGCCTCAGAATATTCCAGTTTTATCTACAGCATTCATCTCCAACCCTATCAGCCACTTGCTACACTTTGAACACACACTAATGTGTTTCTAGCGCTCTTTTTTTATTTTTTTAAGATTTGTTATATGTAAGGACACTGTAGCTGTCTTTAAACACACCAGAAGAGGGCACCAGATCCCATTACAGATGGTTGTGAGCCACCATGTGGTTGCTGGGAATTGAACTCAGGACCTCTGGAAGAGCAGTCAGTGCTCTTAACCACTGAGCCATCTCTCCAGCCCTTAATCTTGGTTTTTCTTTTCTTTTTTTTTTTTTTTTTGGTTTTTCGAGACAGGGTTTCTCTGTATAGCCCTGGCTGTCCTGGCACTCACTTTGTAGACCAGGCTGGCCTCGAACTCAGAAATCCGCCTGCCTCTGCCTCCCGAGTGCTAGGATTAAAGGCGTGCGCCACCACGCCCAGCTTAATCTTGGTTTTTCAAGACAAAGTATTGCTATGTAGTTCAGGCTAGCCTCAAATGTCTGCCTCATTGGGCCCAGTGCTTTGGCGCTGTCATTGAAACAGTCTTGTGTCCATCATTCTCCTCAGCTTTGACAATGAGAAATAATGTGAATTCACTTTGTCAGTATGTATCACCTGGTCAAATTCCTTCATATCTGGCTTTTTAATTCCATTCAAGTTTGTTGGTTGGTTGGTTTGTTTTAAAGGATTCTACATCTTTGTATTTATTGGCCTTTACTACATCAAACTGAACCATATTCTCTTAAACCTGCTCCTAGATTTCCTGTTTCCCTAAGTGGTGCTAGCCTCCACCCGTTTTCAAAAGAAGGGAGCTCAGGAATTATTTTTGCCTCCTCTTTCTAAATCCAATCAACCACAAAACCCCATCCAATCTCCTCTGTATGTGTGTGTGTGTGTGTGTTCCTCCCATTCTCCATCTGTGCTACCAACACTGTACCTGGGATGTCACACTGTCACCTGGAGTTTTCCAGCTTTTTTTCTATATCCCAAGCTTTGGTCTTGGATTCCTCCAATTCATTCCCCACATAACCAAAGTGATCCTACCAAAGGCCATGCCTTAATATGCACTCCTGCTGCGGTGAGAAGAAAGTTCAAGCACTTCACTGTGGCCTACAGAGTCTTGCAAATCAGCCTCCTTCTAAAAGGTGGCATATCAGCTCCTGTCACAGTTTTTCAGCTTTCAAACATGTCACATTTCCTGGACTGAGCTTCAACCTTGCTTTCTGCCTCAAGGCCTGTCCTCCCCTTCCTTCAGGCTAGTCTCTGCTAACCTTTGGAGATCTCTGAATCACTACTTCTGTGCAAAGGCCTCCAGTGACTTCCTTCACAGGCTTTGAGCTTGTGCTGGTTTCCCACCATGTTTCTCTACCTCTCTGGGAGAGGGGGTTGGTGGGGGCTGTTGAGGATTGAGGTGAAAGCTCTTCTGCTTAGTTGTTAAGTGCAGGCTGTCTTCCCCACAGCTTGTTTCTGCCGTGCTGACAGGCTGGTCTCTAACTTCTGGGTCTGAGGGATCCTCCTGCCAAGGCCTCCGGAGTCATCCAACTATAGGTTTACTGATTTTGCGGTGGCCTTGAAAAACCACTGTGTCACTGAGGATGACCGTGACCTGGTGTCCTCTCACCTCCCAGATGCTGGCATTATAGATGCGTGCCACTGTGCTCAGCTTTGCAGAATGAGGGTTTGTATACAATAGTAACATCCTAAGTCTGAAGTAGGGGCTGGAGAGATGTATCATCCGGTAAGAAGAGCCTGGTTAATCTTGTAGAGGACCCAGGTTAGATCCCCAACACCCACATGGGCTCACAATCACCTTCACTCCAGTCCCAGAAGGCTTGATACCCTCTTCTGACTTCTTTAGGCACAAATGTGGCACACATACATACATTTAGGTAAAATACTCATGTACATACAAAAAGAAAATAAACCTTTTGCCTTTTTTTTTTTTCTTTTCGAGACAGGGTTTCTCTGTGTAGCCCTGGCTGTCCTGAAACTCACTCTGTAGACCAGGCTGGCCTCAAACTCAGAAATCCACCTGCCTCTGCCTCCCAAGTGCTGGGATTAAAGGCGTGCGCCACCACTGCCGGCTTGCCTTGTTTTTTGGGTTTTTTTAGATAGGGTCTTGTTATATAGCTCTGACTAGTCTGAAACTCACTAAATCAGGTTGGCCTCTAACAAGAAAGTAATTCTTTTTTCTTCAAGATAGGGTTTCTCTATATAGTCTTGGCTGTTGTCCTGGGACCCAATATGTAGACCAGGCTGGCCTTGAACTCACATAGATCCACCTACCCCTGCCTCCCAATACTGTGATTCAAGTTGTGTGCCAGTGGGCCCAAATAAGAAAGTAAATATTAACAAAACAAACAACATTTGAGGTACAAATTTGACTCCCAAGTCAAGATTTATTCCACCAAAAAAAGGAGCAGTTTCAATCCTGGGAGGTTGTAGGGAGACAGGAGGATGGGACAAGGTCTTGTTATATAATAGCTTCCTGGCTTGGGACTCATTATGCAGCCCAAGCTAGCCTCAAAGTTTAAGAATCCTACTGCCTTTGAGTATTGGGACTATATGTGTTGAGCCAAAGACTGTCTTCAGGTACACAGGGTTTCTCTGTGTAGTTCTGGCTATCATGGGACTCACTCTGTAGATCAGGCTGGTTGGCAACTCAGACATCCACATCCGCCTGCCTCTGCCTCCTGAGTGCTGGAAATAAAGGCATGTGCCACCACTGCCCGGCTCCAACTTTATTTTTTAAATAAATAGCTCAGATAAATTACTGGGTCACAGAAGATCTAGAATGGTGCTTCTAATTTCAACCTTCTTCCCAGAAAGGCTGAGTTCCTGTGGCCATCTTGAATAAGGAGGGTGGCTAAGTTGTTAACACTCTCTGCAGAATTTGTACTTTATTCCTTCCATACCTGGAACCCAGAAGGAATGTTCCCGCTTCTAACAGTCGAGCCTAAGAGTCATCTGGAACATGTTTTTAGTGACAGAGAAGAGTCCACTCCAACAAGACAACTCATAATTCTTAGTAAAATGAAGCCTAGGTTCAATATCATCACCTTAAATATCCCACTTCCAGCGTGTACCTCCAAACCAGCAGACTGCATGGCTAGCTGCAGGGTCATCGCTCTAAAATGTGTAAACACAAAGCTGCCCCTTGTGTATAGCAACACAGCCTCCAGAGGAGAGATGAGCCGACGGATCCCATGGGTGCCTCACAGAGGAGGCCTTGCAAGATCCCTGATGAGATCACATGAGATCGCACTGCTGTGAGCGCTGTAACTCTATGAGAACGTACAAAGCCATGACAGAATTTTAATAAAATGTAGTCAAGTATGCAGAAAGAAGCATTGCAGGGCAGTACAGCTCAGGGCCCAGGCTTGGCATGAGCCATGGGGTCAACCTACAGCAAAACAGTTTTTCCCCCAGTTTGCTTTTTAGTCCTTGCTTAGTTTTGGGCTGGTCTCAAACTCTCTATGTAGCTGTGGGTGACCTTGTGCTATCGAGCCTCCAGCTTCTACCAAGCTCGGGAATGCAGGCAAGAACCTCCACATTCAGTTACTTGGGTATTTGAGAGAAAAGTCTCACTAAGTAGTCCAGGCTGGGCTTGAACTTTCAATCCTCCTGGCTCAGTCTACAGAGAGCTGAGATTACAGACAAGTTCTAACTGGCTGCTGCTCTGCAATTATTTTCAGGGGGGGGGGAAAAAAAAGCCTGGTTACCTGAGTTAGACCTCATGCAAAGATAAACGGAGAGAACCAACTCCATAAAACCCTCCAGCCTCTGCCCACCTGCACACCATGGCACAGGTACCCCTCCCAACATTATGCATATAGCATTATAAACTTAAGAATATTTAAAGTGAGCAGGAACAAGGCATAGCAGCACTCTGGGGGTAGAAGCAGAAGTGTTAGGGATTCAAGGTCATCTTCAGTTACATAAGAAGGCTGAGACTATACAAAACCTTAGTTTAAAATAAAAACAAAAACAAAAAAAGGAGATGGGTGCCTGCCTGCAAGATGGCTCAGAAGGTAAAGACAGGCTATTGTTGTGGAGCATGAAAACCTGAGTTTGATCTGAAGGACACAGACAGTGGAAGAAGAGACTCAAATCCTGTGTTGTCCTCTGACCTCCACAAGTATACCAGCACGGCAGGCAAGCAGACACACAGATATATATATATATACACACACACAGTGACAGGAACATATACATTTTTGCTGTTGTTTTGAGACACGGGCTGGAACATGCAATGTAGTTGGCCTCAGACTCAGGTATCTGCCTGCTGCTCCTTTACAAGTGAGTGAGGTCAGGAAGATCTGCGTGTGCCACTGTGCCAGGTAATAAATCTAATTTTAAAATCTTAGCTCAGGAGAGGCAGAAGCAGAAAGATATGCAAGCGTAAAGTCGGTCTGGTCTATACAGCAAGTGCCAGTCAAACCAGAGCTACAGAGAAAGATGCCAAGAAAATAAATAGAAAGAAAGAAAAGCAAGCACATGCTTGGTATGATCATCTCCCATCTACATGCATGAACCTGGGCTTCTGAGGCAAGACTACCATAAGTTCAAGGCCAGCCAGGGCTACATAGTGAGCCCCGGTGTCAAATAACTAACATACAGAGCAGCCTGGCATATTTTGGAGGCAGAGGCAGGTGAAATCTCTTTTCAGTTTGACACCAGCCAAACTAAAAGAAGACTTTATCTCAAAAAGAAACAAACAAAAGCCAGGCAATGATGGCATATGCCTTTAACCCCAGCACTCATAAGGCAGAAGCAGGTAAATCTCTTGAGTTCAAGGCCAGTAAGGACTACAGAGATACCCTGTCTCAAATACCTAAACAAGTGGAGGCCAGTTCCAAAACAGCCAGAGCCACACAGAGAAACCCAGTCTCAAATAAATAGCCAAAACCAACAACAACAACAACAAAAAGTCTCCAATTTGCAACTTTATTACTTAAGCACAAAACTCACTAAGTCCACCGTATGTACTTGGTTGTTCAGCCAAAGTGAACTCAGATAAAATGAACCCAAGGTCATTTCACTCTGCAGGAAGTATCCAGAGGAAGTGAAGTTCTATATAAATCACAGATTGGATGGAGACTCCTATATAGGTGTTTGGAGGAATCAAGAGATACGTTTTTAAAAGTCACCCCTCTAAGAGTGTAAGAAATCAAAACAGGGCCCAAACTAACCCAACAAAGCTCAAATACAGCTAGTCAATGAACTTGATTCAGTATAAATGAAAAACAAGTTATTGCATGGTTGAAAAATTAGAAGCGTTAGGCCCAAGCTCTTATGAAAACGTTCCATAATACTAGCCAAGGAAAGGGGTCTGGGCAGAGGGCAAGAGTGTGCAGATGTGGAGAAAACCCCTACTTCCTGGTTCTCCTAGAGTCAGTAACAGGTCGCATTTTGAGAGCTCAGGGTTTCCTTGTTCCTTGGACAGCCAGGTCAAGACCCTCGGGTAAGATTCTGCCCACATTTCTCTTGCCTCTCAAACTGAGGACACCTGGCCAATCCCCCTGTCATTTCTGAAAGCAAGGGGTACCCTCTTCCCAGCAAGTACCTTCTCACTACCCCCATAACCTTAGGCTTCCCTCGTCTCCCGATGCAGGAAACCTCCCTACTCTCCACCTAGCCACCGGAGGTCCTCCATTCTGAAGCCCTCGGGGAGACCCTTCTCCTTCTTACTGCCCTTCATCTTGGGAAGGACGCTGCCTCCTCTCCGAAGCCCTCCAAAGGACCTGCCTCCTCCTCCCCAGGTCTGGTGGCCCAGGCCTCTCCCCTCGGGCGAAGGCTAGACCCTATTCCCTGCACCCCACCCCCACCCCAGCACGCCGCCCTCTCCCCCCACCCGGCGCGACCCAGGCCTGACCCTGCTCCTCCGCGCAAGGCCCGAGCTCCCAGACCCCGTATTTTTTGGGTGGGGAGGGGTTCCCCTGGCCCCTCCGCGAGGACTTCCGGGCCCCTCGGTCCGGGGGCGCCGAGCCTTCCCCACCCCCCCACCCCCCGCCCAGTACGGGGTTCGCAGGACCCGGAGCCTAGGCCCGGCCGGCCACGCTGGGGGCGGCCCGGCGGCTCGGGCGGACCCAGCGGCAGCGTCCCCCCACCCCCCCCGCGGCGCCGCGACGTCCGCTCGCTCCCCGGCGGCGGCGGCGGCACGCACAGGGCGTGGGGAGGCGCCCGCGGAGGCAGCAGCCCCCCGCCCCCTGCGCGCCCGCCCGCCCTCGCCCTCGCCCTCGTCGTCGCCGGCCGCCGCGCGGCCCCCGCGCCCGCCCCCCCCCCCGCCCCCAGCCCTCGCCGCGCCCGCGCCGCGCGCCCACCCCTCCCCCTCCTCACCGTCTCCGTCGGGCGGGCGGGCGGCGAGCGGCCAGGGCGGGCGGGCGACGGAGCATGCGCACAAAGCCGCCACGGCGGCCGCCGCCACCGCCGCCGCCAAGCCGGGCTCCAGCACTTCCGGCCGCCGCGGCGGGCGAGCCGGCGCCTTAAAGGGGACGCGTCCTTATTGCGGGCCGCGCAGGGGATACACCCCCACCCTTCAGCCGAGCGATTTGGGGGAGCCTGAGAGCTTAGGTCTTCGGTCCTAGAAAGGCAGTGTTGGAGAAGTCGCGGGAGATCCCAGGGGACTGAATAAGGTTTAGATGCAGAAGTCATCTCGCCCTGACTCTTGTGGAGGACTAGGGCTTTTCTTTCTCCAAATCCTCTTTATTGACGCTTACAATTTATCAGGATTTCAGGTTACCAATGTGGAATCAAAAGATGCTGCTGAGCATAGATAGTAACCCCTTCCCGCGTCCAAACCATGGCTCTTTGCGCAGGTTTTCCTGCTTGTGCGGGTTCGGAGTTCAAGTTTGAACTTCCTTGGAACGGGTACAACAACTGTGCAGTGACTTGACAACTCTAAGCCACCTATTTCCCAAAAGGTATATGTCGCTCATGTACAATGAAATGATACTTGAAAAGTACTTGGGCAAGTTTCTGAGGCCGGGGAATAGTAACTGACTAGCTTTAAGGCAATGTGGTCAGGCCTTGGGGCTAGATGCTTTTGGTTTATAAATTCCTCAGAGCCATCTTACTCTTTCATTCTCATCTTTAAAAGTTAAACAGGAACGTTGGCACGTGGTGGTGGTGGTACACGCTTTTAATTCCACAATTCCTGTCTAGCCTGGTCTACATAGTGGGTTCTAGGCCAGCTATGGCTAGTCAGACCTTGTCTCAAAAAAAAAAAAAAAGCAAGCCAAACATAAACGTAGAAATGAGGAGTGTGAGGAGGGAAGTAGGTCGGTAGGTAGAACACGTGCAGAAGACCCACAAGGGTTATTTCCCATCTTTCCTCCTATAGACATTGTGTTGTATCTGTCTTCTTTGCTTCCAAAGGGCAGGTTGTGGGCTCTGTGTGAGTGTGTGTGTGTAGAGATGGCATGTTGGGTACAGGCTCCTGACCACCTGAGTTCCACCACTCGAACCTACATAGTGGAAGGAGAACCAACACACGCTAAATGTGATTTATTTATTTATTTTTATTTTATTTTTATTGAGACAGGGTTTCTCTGTGTAGCCCTGGCTGTTCTGGAACTCACTTTGTAGACCAGGCTGGTGTCGAACTCAGAAATCCGCCTGCCTCTGCCTCTGGAGTGCTGGGATTAAAGACACCACGCCCGGCTTTTCTTTTTTTCTTTTTTTCTTTTTTTTTTTGGGGGGGGGATGTGAGAGTGTTTTAACAGGGTTTTTTTATTCACAAGCAAGCGCGAAAAGAAACATTGGGGGCTGGAGAGATGGGTCAGCAAGTAAGGTGTGTACTGTCCTTGCTAAGGATGTGAGTCAGGTTCCCAGCACTCATGTGGGTTGACTCATTATTGCCTGTAACTCTTATCTCTAGGGGATCCAACTCCTGGCCTCCGGTGATATTCACACAAACAAACACACATACAGTTATAAATAAGAAATAAGATCTTAGGGGCTGGATGAGATGGCTCATTGGTTAAGAGCACTGACTGCTCTTCAGAGGTCCTGAGTTCAATTCCCAGCAACCATATGGTGGCTCACAACCATCTGTAATGGGCATCCAATGCCCTCTTCTGGTGTGTCTGGAGACTGCGACAGCTCTGGAGGGAAAAGCCTGGGTCAGCCACTGGGTTCAGCAGAAGAGCTGCTCCTGCTGGGTGGAGTCCTCTCTGAGGCTGGGGACTAAATGGAGCTGGATGGCAGTGAATGGAGCTTGTAGGGAAAGCACTGAGGAGCCACAACTGTAATTGTGTTTCTTTATTATGTTGCTGGAATGAAGGGAACAATAAACCAAGGTAATAAGATGACTGCTGGCTTTCAGAGGGAAGTGATATGAGAGACCCCACCCCCACTTAATCACTCCTCCTGTTACCAAATGCTCACATAGGGTTGGAAAACACAGAATGTATTTCTATTTATAACTGACATATTCCCAGCCAATATTTTTCTATTAATTTTCCTCCTTTCCCTTCATGATTTATTATACATACACAATTCTGAATTACACTTTTTATTTTTATTTTAGCTCACTAAAAGCTGTTTCTTAGGAATTAAAGAGGTGTTAGTATATTTGGGCTTTGGTTTGAGGGTGCTAGGATCAAATCCAGTGTCTGGTGCACACCAGGAATTTACTTCACAGTCAGGTGATGGTTAAGCCCTGGAGAGGCAGAGGCAGGCAGATCTCTCTGAGTTCAAGACCAGCCAATCCCAGTATAGACAAGGCAACACAGAGAAACCCTGTCTCGGAAAAAAAAACAAAAAAACAAAAAAACAAGAAAGAAAGAAAGAAAAGAAAGAAAGAAAGAAAGAAAGAAAGAAAGAAAGAAAGAAAGAAAGAAAGTAAGTTGCTTGGACCCAGCCACTGGGGAGAGGCATACAGATCACAAGTTTGAGGTCAGCCTGAGACATGAGTTTTCTAGTACATGTGAAGTGCTAGCTTCTTTCTCTAGGAACCCAAACCAAACATATAATACAATGTTATAGAGATGCTCGCTGCCAGGTCTGGATTTGTCTCACCCTTCATCATTCTGGGGGTTAGCCGATTTCAATCGGGGGAGGATTCAGTTTGTTTGAGTGAAAAGGGAAGTTGACCAATGGAGGAGACAACTGTTCTGAAGGGGCGTCTACTGGGGAGATGCTGTGTGCACGTAATGGTGTATGCACATACCAGGGCGGGCTCTTCCCTCCTCAGGCAGTAGCTTTGGAGGGAAGATTGAGACTTGAATGTTTCAAGTGTATCTCTCTGATTTTTGTTTTGACATACGATCTTCTCCAGCCCCTACAAATAGATTTGAAATGCCTCCATACTCCCAACAATGGGTAGGGCGAGGCAAGCAGGGTTATGAGTTTGAGACTAGCCTGGACTACATAGAGAGGGTTTTTTTTGTTTGTTTGTTTGTTTTTTAGTTTTAGTGCATTGGTGTTTTGTCTACATAGTAGTCTAGGTGAGGGTGTTAGAGCTCTTGGGGCTTGGCTTGCAGACAGTTGTGAGCTGCCCTATGGATGCTAGGAATGAAACCCTCTGGAAGAACAACCAGTGCTCCTAACCACTGAGCCATTTCCCTAGCCCTACATAGTGAGTTCTAATCCAGCTTGTGAGGTATTGTCTCAAGGAGCAAAAAACTAAACAAAACAAGAAACCCATCCCTCTTCTCTGTACTTAGGCTTGGCGGTCTGCCTGCTCTCTGCCCTGCTGCTTTAAGGATTCAGTCTTCTAATGCCCCACAGGTCCTTAGAACCAAACTTGAACTCCTTTTTCAGTCTACCTGCCCTCTTTTTTTTTTCTTTTTTCTTTCTTTTTTTCTTTTTTTCTTTTTTTCTTTTTTTTTTGGTTTTTCGAGACAGGGTTTCTCTGTGTATTCCTGGCTGTTCTGGAACTCACTTTGTAGACCAGGCTGGCCTCGAACTCAGAAATCCACAGGGAGTCCATGGCCTTTGGAGGTAGGCAGCTTCCCTACCTGGTAAACTGCTCCAGATCATCAGCTGCCTCTTTCCCAGGCCTGAGAGGCCTTTCCTGTCCTCCCTGTCCTGATGGACACTCTTTTCCACATCTCCTTTTGTTTCTTTGTTTGTTTTTCTGAGACACGGTTTCTCTGTATAGTCCTGGCTGTCCTGGAACTCACTCTGTAGACCAGACTGGCCTTGAACTCAGAAATCCGCCTGCCTCTGCCTCCCGAGTGCTGGGATTCAAGGCCTGTGCCACCACACCTGGCTTCCACATTCTTACCCATTGCAGTGTCTACTCCTGGTTGTCGACTATATCTGGAATGAACTACCATCCAGAATTGGAAGGCTCACCTGTGATCCAGATTTTGAGGCTGGGAGAGACAAGTTTCTGACCTGGATCTTGGCATGGAGATCTTGAGGCAGAGTGGCTGTGAATCCCAGGAGACTAAGGCAAGGAGATCTCTGAGTTCAAGATCATCTGGGACAAAGCAAGTCCTAGATCCAGGTGTGATGACACACACCTTTGATCTGGGCCACACCTTCTGGGAGACCTACATAAGGATGTTGGAAGAAGGGGGATTCACTCTTCTACTTGCCTTGTGGAACTGAGCTGCTATTAGATCCTTGGACTTCCATTCACAGCTGACCATTGTTGGGGAGTTGGACTACAGACTGTAAGTTATCACAACAAATTCCCTTAGAGACAACCCATATCCAACACTAGAGAACTCTGACTGATACACCCATATCCAACAGGGCTTCCTTCTGCCTGGACTTGTTCTCCCTTCACAATACATACTTTCTCTGTGAGGGCTCGGACAGACAGGTTATATTAGTCTCGGAGGACTCCCTGGTACACAGAACTCTCAAAATAATCTGCACTCTCTGTCCCTCCCTCCCCAACCCCCACAGCTTGTCCCTCCCTTCTGTATCATCCACACTTTGAGAAACCAGAATCTAGTAGCAGATGGGATGTGAATCAGAAAAGAAGGCAGAATCAGAAAGAGAGGAAGCTCTGCCAATTCATGGGGGGGAAAAAACCAAGAACCAAAAACCAAAAAACAACAGCAACAGGAAAAAAAAAAAAAAAAAAAAAAAAAAAAAACCCTGAGACTAATGTAGATGTAGACAGGTTAGTCACTGCCTCGGCCACCTCTGCCCCATCTGCCATGTCAGCATCAAAGGAAAAAGCTGGCTTCGGGCTTAGGAGGAAGGATAAGAATCGAATCCTGCTGGCACTGTGCTTATGAGTCTCTGTTTCAACCTCAGCATCCCAGTGTAGAGAAGGGAGATGGAGGTCAGGACCACACTGGGAGGCAGAAGCAGGAGGATCTCTGTGAGCTCCAGGACAGCCAGGGCTACCCAGAGAAATCCTGTCTCAAAAGACAAAAAGCAAAGTGGTGGTGGGGGTGCCAGCTGGAGCTGAGTGTGTTGGCATAAATCCTTAATCCCAGCAGATCTCTACATTCTAGTCCAGTCTGATTTACAGGGCGGGCCTTTGGAGTGTAAGCTCCTTGAGCCTGTGACCTCCCCAACAGAAAGAAAACCCTCCCCATTTTCTTTTCTTCTGTTTTCCTTTGTTCTTTCACCCATTCCTTCCCTGAAACAAGAGTCTCACTATACAACACTAGCTGGCACTCACAGAGATCTACCTCTGCCTCCTGAGTGCTAGGATAAAGATATCTACCATTACAGGGCCAGTGGTGGCGCACGCCTTTAATCGCAGCACTTGGGAGGCAGAGATGGGCAGATTTCTGAGTCCAAGGCCAGCCTGGTCTACAGAGTGAGTTCCAGGACAGCCAGGGCTACACAGGTACTGTAGTGGCTATTCCTGGTTGTCAACTTGACTATATTTGGAATGAACTACAATCCAGAATTGGAAGGCTCACCAGTGACCCTTATCTGGAGGCTTGGAGATAGAAGTTTCTGATCTGGTGAGATGGCTCAATAGGTAAGAACACCCAACTGCTCTTCTGAAGGTCCAGAGTTCAAATCCCAGCAACCACATGGTGGCTAACAACCATCCATAACGAGATCTGGCGCCCTCTTCTGGAGTGTCTGAAGACAGCTACAGTGTACTTACATATAATAAATAAATCTTAAAAAAAAAATCAGTTGCAGGGCTAGAGAGATGGCTCATTGGTTAAGAGCACTGGCTGTTCTTTAAGAGTCCCAGGGTGGCTCATTACCAGTCTTCAACTGTTAATCCCAGGAAATTCAGTGCCCAGGCACACAAGGGAAAAAAATAATTTAAATGAAAATAAATAGCTAAGGGGCTGGAGAGACAGCTACTCTTTTTGTTTGTTTGTTCTGTTTTTCGAGACAGGGCTTCTCTGTAGGCTGGCTGTCCTGGAACTAACTTTGTAGACCAGGCTGACCTCGAACTCTGAAATCCGCCTGGGTCTGCATCTGCCTTCCAAATTCTGGGATTAAAGGCGTGGGCCGCCATGCCCGCATTTGAAATTGACTTCTAATTCCAAAGCTCAGAAAGTTTAGAAGGCCTTCAGAAGTATGAAATCAGACAAGCATTGAAATTAGGCAGGTCAATACAGATTTTAACTACTAGACATGAAAGAAAACATAAAACCTCCAAACACAGATATTTCTAGGAGGTTTGACAAGATCCAGGTGTTAACCTTAACATGTACTCAAAAGCTGCATACCGGCAAAATACTTATAAAAAGAGATAAAGGATGCCCCCATAATACCTGTATTTTAACAGGTGTACAGGCGCCGGGACCAACGATCACCAGCTGCCCAGTTACCAAAAAATTATGCTTCCGAAATCTCTTGATGTCGATTCCGCACGCAGAGCAATCGAGTTGCCCTGCGTGTGCCACTCACGACAGAAGCCCTTTTTACTCGAGCGCTTGCTGAAGCACAGTGGCATTGTCGTTCCAACCATCTTACGGTAAAGGTGAAAATAAAGTCCAACCAACTTTCAACTGTATATTGACGAAGTTAAAAGACAAACTATCGATTCTTCTCGGACTGAGGGAAAGCCTTCACAAAGAGAACTGTTGTGTCGTTTTTTGTATAGCAGTAAAGGAAAGTCCGTGAGTCAATATGCAAATCAGAGCAGTGCTTGCCGGGAATGCTCTGATCGACACGGAGGGAGAGGTAGGCGGCGCTGGAGCAAAACAGCTGCTCCCAGCTAGAGGTGGGACGTTGGGTTCTAGGAGCCTTTAGCTTAGTTACTAGGGTTACACGGTGCCCCAACCTGTCAAAACGGATGTGTAATTTAGTGCCACTTGTAGCCTCCAACTTGGACGTTATGTTCTAACATATGGGTGCTAGGAACCGAATTCAGGTCTCTGACAGGGACACATAGGAGACGGGCTGTAAAAGCAAAAAACGGAGTAAATTTATCATCAAAGACCTAGATTCTAGGTGATGGGGAGGGATTTTAAAAAAAGCTAAAGCTGACATGCGCTCTGTGTTCATATGGCGGGGCGATTTATTCTGAATTTCAATGAAATCAGTTTTAAAAAATAAACCGGTGTGATGGCTCATACCTGTAAATCAGGAGGCTGACACAGGAGTATTACAGCGAGTTGAGTTCCAAGCCAGCCTGGGCTACATGACACCCCACTTCAACAAAAGCCAAACCACTGAACCGAATATAATGGCACATGTAATCTCACATGGGAGGCTGACTTCTGGTCCGCCTGGGTTTCTGGAGGAATCTGCATCAAAAGACAAAGCGCGCCCCCTAAAAGAATGGTAGATTTGTGTGACTTAGGCCCTGAGTCAAGCGATCACCATCTTGGGGCGTTCAGTGGAGCCTACTTGCAAAGGATTTTCCCAGTTTGTTGACTGTTTATACCCTCTCAAAGAGGTGGGTGGGGTGGGTAGTCAGAAAACTCACCTCAATAGCCAACTGCTCTAGAATGAACAAGCTATCACGTGGGACTATTAACTGTATGTGGTATCCAAGAAAGGTTATAGTATGTAAAACAGTAGGAGAGGGTGCTCTATTCATGCACTATAGAAGATTCGTCCATTTGAAGGTGCAGATTTGGGGAGACAAATTAACCACACCCCTGTTGTAAACCGGTCACTTGCTATGTAAATAAGCCACATAAACTAACTGCCTGCCCTGAGTGAACTGTGGTGGAATCATGCCTCAGGCTGCAGCTGGGACTTCCAGGAAAATGGTAGACTTTATGTCTCCTCCAAGGAAGGAAGTTTAGCAAGGATTTCATCGGATAGCTCAGGCTGAACTTGAGTGCCTGCTGCTTCAGCCTCTAGAGTGCTTTGGTTTCTAATATTTATGTTTTTTTTTTTTTTTTTTTTTTTTTTTTTTTTGGTTTTTCGAGACAGAGTTTCTCTGTGTAGCCCTGGCTGTCCTGGAACTCACTTTGTAGACCAGGCTGGCCTCGAACTCAGAAATCCGCCTGCCTCTGCCTCCCGAGTGCTGGGATTAAAGGCGTGCGCCACCACCGCCCGGCATATTTATGTATTTTATATATATATATGAGTACACTATAGCTGGCTTCAGACACAAGAAAGCATCATGTCCTATTATAGATGGTTGTGAGCCACCATGTGGTTGCTGGGAATTGAACTCAGGATCTCTGGAAGAGCAGTCAGTGCTCTGAACCCACTTGAGCCATCTCTCCAGCTCCCAGAGTGCCTGTTAGCTCTCACTATGCTGCCTGTCTCCAGGGCCCTCTACTCTGAAAGTTGCGGGGATCCCCGTGTTCAGCTCCCAGAGCCTGCCGACAATAGCCTGGCCCAGCTTTTCCTCAGGATGTTGAGTTACATTTGCACGCCACGTTCTTTACCCACTTGTGAGCCCTTCCCCCGCCCCTAATGTTCTTACATTAAAAAGAATGTGTAGGGGCTGGTGAGATGGCTCAGTGGGTAAGAGCACCCGACTGCTCTTCCGAAGGTCCAGAGTTCAAATCCCAGCAACCACATGGTGGCTCACAACCATCCTTAACGAGATCTGGTGCCCTCTTCTGGAGTGTCTGAAGACAGCTACAGTGTACTTACATATAATAAATAAATAAGTCTTAAAAGAGTGTGTAGAAGAAGCAGATGAATACTTTTTGAAACAAACAAAAAAAAATAGACTGTTGGGCATTACACTTTAATAATGTTCCCTGCCCTTTATAAAGTAGGAGCTACAAAAGAAAGGAGATACATAGCCAGGCATGGTGGTGCACGCCTTTAATCCCAGCACTCGGGAGGCAGAGGCAGGTGGATTTCTGAGTTCGAGGCCAGCCTGGTCTACAGAGTGAGTTCCAGGACAGCCAGAACTACAAAGAGAAACCCTGTCTCGAAAAAACAAAAACAAAAAAAAAAAAGAAGAAATGAGATACATAAATGGGAAAAGGTGTAGTTGAAACTGGTGAAGCCAGGCATGGTGGTGCACGCCTTTAATCCCAGCAACTGGGAGGCAGAGGCAGGCAGATTTCTGAGTTCGAGGCCAACCTGGTCTACACAGTGAGTTCTAGGACAGCCAGGGCTATTCAGAGAAACCCTGTCTTGAAGAAGAAACTGGTGAGGAGCCAGTGGTGCTACGCACTGTCCATCAAGGGGTCCTTCTACAATCCAAGTGTTCATTTATCGCCACACACTTTATTTGACACATGGTCCTACTGTGAAGCAGTGACGAGCCTGAAAACCAGGCTGGCCCTCAAACTCAGAAATTGACTTGCCTCTACCTCCCAAGAGTAGGGACCAACGGTTTGAGCCAAGATACCCATCCACCCAATGCTTCCTTCAATACAAATTACCATCTCACTCCTCAGTTTTCATGCCTTTTCACTGAACACTGAATAAAATCCACCCATTTCCACCTGTCCCTTCCTGTCCCCTAACCAAGCTTCAGCCATGCTGCTCATCTAGTCTTTTTTTGTTTGTATGTTGTTTTTTTTTCTTCTTTTCTAGACAGGGTTTCTCTGTGTAGCCCTGGCTGTCCTGGAACTCACTCTGTAGACCAGGATGGCCTCAAACTCAGAAATCTGCTTGCCCATGCCTCCCAAGTGCTGGGATTAAAGGCGTGCGCTAGCACTGTCTGGAGCCTGTAAACTCTTAAGGACAATGATGACTGACTTCCCCAACAGGATATACCCAGCACATAGCAAAAAAAAAAAAAAAAAGGTTTAGTAAAGTTTAGTACATGCAAGGATGCAACCACAAAAACTGATTGGCCAAACTCTGAGAACCATGATAGAAAAATAAAGCTGGGGCTTGAGAGGTGGCTCGGTGGTTTAATGAACCTGGCACTCTTGCAGAGAGGGCCTGGGTCAATGGCAGCAGTCACATGGTGGCTCACAACTATCTGTAACTTCAATTGCAAGGCTTCAGATACCTTCTTCTGACCTCTTTGTGCACCAGGAATGCACATGGTGTACATATATAAATGCAGACAAAACACTTTTCCACATAAAATAAATCCAAAAAGAAAAATAAGGCTATAGACAGTTTGCCACTTAATGGTAACTAAGTCGTTGCATCCAGGATTTTGGACCAAGGGAGGGTGGATGAGCCTAATGGGATGAAGATGCAAAGATAGAATGGAATCTTTATGGGCAGGAACCATTGATAGCTCTGAGATTTCAGACTTATATATATTAATATATATTAGTTTGCGAGATCTCTATTTTACTAAGAATCCTTGCCGGGGACTGAAACTGCCTGTTGCTTACATGCCTAGCAAAAAAAAAAAAAAAAAAAAAAAAAAAAAAAAAAAAAAAAAGGTACTCAAATCTCAGGACTTAGTGGTTTAACGGTTACTGTACCAGTCCGGGGTTTGGAGTGAGAATTTTCAATTCAAGTTGAGAACCTACATCCCTTAGGGAGAATTTCACACGTTTCTTCCACTATTACATGGCATACTCCAAGTGAGGGACTGAACCAGTCCCTCACAGACAGCTCTCGTCCAAGTGTATATTGACTACAGATTAACTAATAGGCACAATCAGCTTCTCTAGTCCCCAAGTTCTCGTGCTGGTTGAGAGTCCCATAGTTGGCATCTATGCAGAACTGCGGTCCCATCCTTATAGCACGACAAAGGCACCAACCAAAAATGGCGACTTGGAAGCTCTCCCAGGCCGTCGGTTACGGGTCACGCTCGTGAAAGAGATGAGTCGGAAAGAAACATCAAGGACAGGGATTCATGCCGAGGTAGGGGACGAAGAGTAAACCCACGCCACCAGCAAGCCACACACAGCAGAAAGCCCAACCTGCCAAGCCAGGCGCTGGGCTCACAGTCCTACCACGTGTTGTAGTACGGTCTGCGCCTGCGCAAGTCAGGCGCGCGCCCGGCGGCCGGAAGAGCCGCGCGTTTCCGGGTTGGAGGCGGGGAGCGGTGCCGGAAGTGCTTGGGGAGGGCCGCGCAGTCGGACCGGCTGCTGAGACGAAAGCTTCACTGGGGCAGTCTCCGCATATCATGGGGAGATAGACGCTGCTGCCTGTGAGTCTTGGGCCCTGGCAGTTGAGGACGAAGAGCGGGAGGAGGGTGTCAGGACCCAGACCCACAGCGGGTCAGTGCTGGAAGAACTAGGCTGTGGAAGAGACGGGGCTGTGAGGAGCCCAGGCTCTTGGGACGGGACTTGAGGGGTTCGGGCTCGCAGAAGCAGCGGCTGTTGGGGACTCGAGCTCTGAATGAGAGACTTAGGAAACGGGGACGGATGTGGATTCTGCAGCATCTGAGGGAAAGCCTTCTGAGAGGGACAGGATGGTGAGGATCCCGCACTTTATAGGAGGCGAGGGTAGGTACGAAACGGGGCGTGAAGACACAGGCTCCAGAGAGGTAAAAGTGGAGCCCGAGAGGACTCGGGCTCCTAAGAGACAGAAGCGGGACAGTAAAGTCCCAGCTCCTAAGGATTCAGAAACCGGGCAGCAAAGACTTAAGGACTGGAGCTAGAGAAGGAGGCAGAGAAGACTTGAATTTGAAAGGGAATAGAAGCGGGCAGTGAGGACTGGGTCTTCTTTGGGGACAAGATCCCGGGCTTTCAGACTTCAAGAGTTTCTGGAGGGACAGAGATGTAAGGACCCGAGCTCCTAAAAGTGAAGGAACTAGGGGGTCCTTAACGGCTGGGAGATCAGCCTTCAAGGGAGAAAAGTTGAAAAGGTTTAGCGACCGGAGGATTAAGATTATATATATATATTCGGGGGAAGACTTCTTGGCGCTGCCTATTTGGCTTTTGGCATTTAGGCTCTTTCTTGTAACCTAGAAAAGCCACATGAAACGTCTTCATTTTTCTTCATTATTGTGAATCAGATGTGAAGTTGAAAGCAGTTTGAACTCAGTTATATACTTGATAAGTACCTTAAGCCCTGTTCCATTCAGCCCCTGTTGAGCACAGATCTATATTACAAGCAAACTGTCATAGATGGAAGGGCAGCAAAAGATCACTTTGAATTCTTTTACATTTAAGAAAAAGAGGGTGCAAAGAAGGATCACTGTGAGCCAGATTCTTAGGTTATACAGCACTCTACCATGTACATCGAAGAAGAGATGCTTGCTTGAAATTATTTGAATAAATGCTTTTAGAATCTCTACCCTCAAACTCAGAAGGGATTTTTTTTTCTAACGGATTTTAATATTTTAGTACCTATTATGTATGGCATTGATATAAATGTTACAAGCGAGGAAACAAACTTTTAAGTGAAAAGTTTTTTATTTATTTTAATTTATTTATAAATTTTATTTATTTTTTAATAATATGTTGAGAAATTCACAAGTAAATGTGGCTTAGAACATTTTCTAGGGATTGCTTTTAGAAGAGTGACTTGGACCCTGTCATTTCCCTTCATAAAGACCCAGGACTGAAACCTACTCAGATGAATGGGGCACAACTTAAGCACTTTGGGTTTTTTGTTCTTTTTTCTTTTGGTTGGTTGGTTGGTTGGTTTGTTTTTCAAGACAGGGTTTTCTGTGTAGCCCTGGCTGTCCTGGAACTCACTGTGTAGACCAGGCTGGCCTCAAAGTCAAGAAATCTGCCTGCCTCTGCCTCCGGAGTATTCCGTTTAAAGGTGTGCACCTCCACCATGAACAACTTAAACACTTTTAAGTATTCCATCCCTTCCCACAGTTAAGTATGGTTAGTCCTGTTGTCTGTCCAGAGAGGTTAAGGAGTTTGTCATAAAGTACTGAGTAGCTTATCCGTAAATGTGCCTCCAAAGTTTTCTTGAACTTTTCTAAGTGGATTTCCTGCCATGTATAGTATGCATAAGAACGAAATATAAGTAATATTTATAAATCCTGCCACTGAATGAAAGCACACACCCCTCCTCCCCAAACTACTTGGCTCCCCCTAGCCTGGAAATTGCTGTGTAGACAAGGCTGGCCTCAAACTCAGAGATCCCCCTGCCTCTGCCTTTAGAGCGCTGGTGATTCAAGGGTGGGTATACCACCAAAACCAGCTTCTTCCTTAACTCCTTTTCAAGTCAAGGACTGTAACTTTTAGGATACTTCCATAGTATTTGAGATCTGAATTCCTGTGTTTTCACAGAAGCACAAATATTCCAGGTAGAATCTTTCCCATGATAGAGTAGGGTTTTTTTAATTTTTTTTCTTTTTCTTTTTTTTTTTTTTTGGTTTTTCGAGACAGGGTTTCTCTGTGTCGCCCTGGCTGTCCTGGAACTCACTTTGTAGACCAGGCTGGCCTCAAACTCAGAAATCCACCTGCCTCTGCCTCCTGAGTGCTGGTAAATTTTTTTAAATTAGAGCGACATCAGATTAACTTTGCAGTTAATTGCTAGCATATACTGGATGTTGTGAATGCTCGGGCTGACAGAGCCAAGCATCATAGTGCTTGACTATAATCCCATTACATTGGAGGTGGAGGCTGAACGATCAGGAGTTCAATGTCAACATAAAACTTTATCTCAAGAAGAAACAGAAGAAGAGCAGATCAGGTGAGGTGGTTCTCCTGGTAAGGTGATTGCCACAAAGAGTGATGATTTGAGTTCAGTCCCTGAGTCCTGCATGGTGGAAGGAGAGAACAACTACCAAAATTATCCTCTGACCACATCAGCACAGACACATTGAATAAAGAAAAGGTTGTTGTTGTTTTTTTTTTTTTTTAAACATGCTTGAAGCTATTATTTTCCCAGGAGCTTAGCTACTCTATTATTTTTTTAAGGTTTTACTAAGGGTGATGAGACCCGTACAGCCAGCACACAGAGAAAAACCAAAGCAAAGGGGGGATTTTTGAAGCCAAAGCTTCTGGTACCATTTTTAAAGATTTGCTTGTTTGTTTATTCATTTCTTATCGGGAAGGGGCATTGAGTCAGGGTCTCTCCGTGTAGTCCTGACTGCCTTGGAACTCTGCAGACCTCAAATTCACAGAGACCCTCCTGCCTCTGCCTCCTTATTTTTTATGTGTATGAATGTTTTGCCTCAATATATGTCTGTGTACATCGGTACTTGATTTAGAGTCCTGAAAAGGGCATTGAGTCCCCCTAGAACTGGGTTGTAAGTCGTTGTGTGGATGGTGGGGACAGAAGCCAGGTCCTCTGCAAGAGCAATAAGTTCTCTTAGCCACTGAGCCGTCTCCTGTTCCTGATACTGTTTTCAGAAGCCTGCATAAAAGTGGTCAGCATTTTCTTATACCAAGTTATGAGCAAAAGCATACCCTTATCACCATCTTGTTGATTTTAATTTGGGAGGTGGCTGTCTTTTTTAGAAGGGTCTCACTGTGTACCTAAGACTCTGTTGCCTTGGTTTCTTGAATGCTGCGATTATAGGTAGCACCACAATTGATAGTTCAACTAGTGATAATGGATTGCTGAATTAGCATTCTTACCTATATTTACAAAATACTTGAATTCTTTCTTTTTAAATTATGTGTGTTTGTCTGTCTGTCTGTCTGTGTGAATGCAGGTACCGTTAGAGGTCAGAGAAGTCACACCCCCTGGAGATGGGAGTTTGAGGCATTGTGAGCTCCTTGATAGGAGTGCTGAGAACTTAATGTGGTTCCTCTGAAAGAGCAGTTGTACTCTTATCGCTGAGCCACCTCTTGAGCTCCCTATAGTTTTCTTTTCTGAGACAGGGTCACTGGCCCAAGCTGGCCTCAAACTCTGGATAGCCAAGGATGACTGAATTCTGACGCTCTGAGTGCTGAAATGGCAGGCATGGGCCACTACACCAAGTTTATGTGGTGCTGGGTATCTAGCCCACAGTATCGCCTATGCTAGGCAAGCACACTACCAACTGAGTTACAGCCCAGCCCAACATCCAGTTTGTGTTCTGCACTGTGAAACAACAGGTGTGCTAGAGTCATCTTGAAATATTCACATATGGACTTAATTTTAAACTTACACTGCTTGTTGAACCTTAAAGGGACTTTCGAATCTGCATGGGTTCAGTTGCTAAAACAGATGTAGAACTAGGGTCACAGATGGCACCTAGCTCTCTTCACTTGGGTTTTCCACAATACCTCTCATAAGCCTCCTGCACACTCTGTTAGTCTGCCGCCGCCGCCACCTCCTTCTCCTCCTCCTTCTTTCTTCCTTCTCTTCCTCCTCTTCTTCTTCTTCCTCCTCCTCCTCCCTTCTCTCTTTTTTCTTCTCTTTCTCCTCTTCTTCTCCTTCTTGTTCATCTTTTTTTTTTTTTTTTTTGGTTTTTCGAGACAGGGTTTCTCTGTGTAGCCCTGGCTGTCCTAGAACTCACTTTGTAGACCAGGCTGGCCTCGAACTCAGAAATCCCCCTGCCTCTGCCTCCCGAGTGCTGGGATTAAAGTTGTGCGCCACCACGCCCGGCCTTCTTGTTCATCTTAATCTTATTTGAGACAGGGTTTCTCTGTGTAGTCCTGGCTGTCCTGGAACTCACTAGTCCTTTTTTAAAAATGGTATCTCACGTAGCCTACAGTACCTTGAACTGACTATACAGCTCAAGACTACCTTGAAGTACTTCCTGCCTCCACCTCAGAAGTACCGGGATTATAGGCACTCACCACCATACCTAGCTATTAATTTTTATCCTTTAAGATGGGTTTTACAACGTAGCCCAGGCTGCCCTTGAATGCCTGGGCTTAAGTGATCCTCTTGCCTGAGTTTCCAAGTAGCTGGGGTTGCAGGCTTCAGTCTTTCCTCCATCCCTCCCAGTGCAGGAGATCAAACCCATAGCCTCATACATACAAGGCAAAATATTCCTACCCTAACTTAAATAGCCAGTCTCTTTCCTAAAAAACAAACAAAAACCCTCAAAAATAACTCTCACCATTAGGGCCAATAAGATACCTCAAGAGAACCAAAATGCTTGCTTTCAATCCTAACTAAGCTTGATCAACATGGTGAAATGAGAGAACCAACTCCCCAGAGTTATCTTCTGACTCCCATACTCACTATGACCCATGTCTGTCCCTTGCCCAACATAAAACAAGTCGTAAATAGAAAAAAATTCTCTAGCTGTAAAAGTGATTACAGAAGTCGGGCGTACACTGTGATCTTAGCACATGGAGCAGGACTGGTGAGTCAGGAGAAGCAGTCCTGATTCAAAGTCAACTTGGACTGCTAGCAAGTGCTGATCTATCGAAGGGTCTCTAACAACATTCTGTCCCAGAAAGACCTGGGTCTGGTGGTTCAGGCCTGTAATGCCAGCATTTGGGAGGCTAAGGCAGGAAGGTTGTTTATGGGTTCAGTTGTCTCCTAGTGAATTCCGGGTCAATCTGGGGTACTTTGCAAGACCCTAAAAACATACAATAAAAAATAACTTCTCCCCCCCAAAAAAAAACCCAGGATGGTTATAATGCATGGGTAGTATAATGAGTTATCAAAATGAGCAAAGCTTTTTAATATACCAATCTTGCCACTGTGCACCTTTGGTCCCAGCACTTGGGTAGCAGAGGCTGGTGGCTCTCTGTGAGTTTGAGATTAATCTTGTCTGTGCAGTATGTGCCAGGATAATGAAAGCATGAGACCCTGTCTCAAAAACAGCAAAAAAAATTCCAGCAGACAACGATGCTTTCTTCTTTAATCCCAGCATTGGAGTCAGAGGCAGGCAGATCTGAGGTCCAGGCTGCTCAGGGCTACAT
Source organism: Mus caroli (assembly GCF_978045245.1). Lineage (NCBI taxonomy): Eukaryota > Metazoa > Chordata > Mammalia > Rodentia > Muridae > Mus > Mus caroli. The sequence continues at coordinate 25,548,342 of NW_028227261.1, read as the reverse complement.
AGAGTTCCTGCTTCAACAAAACAAAACTTCCACAAAGCTGACTTTTTTTTTTTTTTGGGGGGGGGGGTTTGAGACAGGGTTTCTCTGTGTAGCTCTGGCTGTCCTGGAACTCACTTTGTAGACCAGGCTGGCCTCAAACTCAGAAATCTGCCTGCCTCTGCCTCCCAAGTGCTGGGATTAAAGGCGTGCGCCACCACGCCCGGCTAAAATGACTTTTGTAACTATGATTTAGAAGAGAATGGAGCATAGGCATGTTTATAATATTAGAAAACATTTGTATCCATACACACTCTTCCATGTGCTTTCATTTCAGAAACTCAGTGAACCAGAAAATCAGTGTCAGGTCTCATGACACACTTTGTAACTGTTTTTTTAGTTAAAGGAACTTGGGGAGCCAGAAGGTGGTAGCACACACCATTAATCCCAGCATCCTGAGAGGCAGAGGAAGGTGGATCTCTGAGTTCAAAGCCAACCTGGTCTACAGAGTTGAGTTCCAGGACAGCCAAGGTCACACAGAGAAACCCTGTCTTGAAGAAAAAAGTTCACAAGGCCTGAGTAAGGAATTATACCTGGATTTAATCTCCACATAACATACGTACACACGTCCACAGGACTGAATAACTTGTTCAAGGCCATATAATTGGTACTTGAACCCAGATACACATGCTCAACCACCAATCTATTAATTGAAAACAATCTACACAAGTCCAACTGTCCAAAAATAGGGCTGGATAGCTGGCACAGTGTATAAGAGCACTGACCAATCTTCCAGAGGTCCTGAGTTCAATTCCCAGCAACCACGTGGTGACTTACAACCATCTAAATGAGATCCGATGCCCTCTTCTGGTGTGTCTGAAGACAGCTACAGTGTACTCATATACATTAAATAAATATTTACATTTTAAGGAAAAAAACCAAAAAACTTTTTTTTCCCTTTTTGTCTTTTCTTTTTTTGGTTTTGAGACAGGGTTTCTTTTCTTTTCTTTTTTTTTTTTTTTTTTTTTTGGTTTTTTCGAGACAGGGTTTCTCTGTGTAGCCCTGGCTGTCCTGGAACTCACTTTGTAGACCAGGCTGGCCTCGAACTCAGAAATCCGCCTGCCTCTGCCTCCCGAGTGCTGGGATTAAAGGCGTGCGCCACCACGCCCAGCTAGACTTGGTTATTTAATTGAACTCTCAACCGTGCAGCCTATAGTTTTACTGTTTGAAGTAAGAACAGCTACCTGGATGACTGACTCTGGCCTCATACCCAAGATCCTCCTGCCTCAGCCGCCACATGTAATACAATGCTGTTTTGATGGAGTTACAAAGCCAGGGCCTCACATGTAGTAGGCAAGCGCTCTATCCCTGAGCTGCATCTTCAGCTGAATCCCTGCTGGTGCGACTGCACCATGCCACACTCCAGGGTGGTACTTGATGCTAGTTATTTGTTTACAGGTAGCTTTTGAAAATGGCTGCCTCTCATTACAGTGGGCTTACAGCAGTTGCTGATGTAATTAAAGATCTAGACACTCAGATAGCAGTAAGTAAATTCTTGGAGGCTGCCATGGGCAGAACTTGGTGAATGTGCTTCTGATCTTGACACCACAGCCGATGTCCAGAGTCAGTCTAATGGCTCCAAAATCTAGGATTTCTGGCTGCTTTAGGCAAGAGCCTCCGCATGTCTTGAAGAATGCTAAAACACAATGGAAAGAGTTTGTTACAGGAAAGCAGAGCTCTTAATAGTTGCTAAAAGTTGTGTTTGTTGGGCAGAGCCCTGCCTTGGACGTAAGCATGTTTTGCAATGCTTCACCATGTTTTGAAAGTGAACTAATTGTTTTCTTAAGCTTTGTGACTGAGTTTCAAGTATTTGATTGTGCTTCTGTTTATTTGAATTTAACATTATTTGATACTTAAAATAATGCATGTACGTACTTAACCCAGTATTCTGCTTGTATGAAACCCTTTAAAATGTCTGTCTTATTCTAGTTCACTTTTTAAAATAAGATTGCTGATTTCACTTACTTTTTTCCTTATTTCAATTTTGTGAACTATTTCATTTCCATTTTGGAGACAAGATGGTTTCTAAAAACCAGGTGAGAGCAATGAAATTCCTTATTTCCTCCATTTTAATGTCAACGTCAAGAGGTCACCCTCTCAGATAAGACTCAGAGTCTGACAGCTTTCATGTTACTTTCAGAACTCAGCCAGCACTGCAGGTGTCTCTAGAGTAACTCTGTCTGTTTCCCTTCTACAGTTGATTGGCCTTGGTCCTCACAGCTCTAAAAAGAAGCAGGATCTTGACAAGCTCTATGAGCTGAAGTCTAAAGCTCGGCAGATTATGAACCAGTTTGGCCCTTCAGCGCTAATCAACCTCTCCAGTTTCTCATCTGTAAAACCAGAGCCAGCTAGCACCCCGCCACAAGGCTCCATGGCCAATAGCACCACCGTGGGAAAGATAGCAGGCACTCCTGGGACAGGCGGTCGTCTCAGCCCTGAAAACAACCAGGTACTCCTGCGCCTTCCTCGGAGCCCCCTCTAGTTTGGCCTTGTCCATTGTCAGGCGCTCATTCTTTCTGTTGAAGAAGGTCTTCCACTCTAGCAGTTTTATTGAATTATTGTCTACAGTGTCAGGTCTGGTTTTTGTTTTTGTTTTTTAAGATTTATTTATTTATTTCATGTATGTGAGTACACTGTAGCTGTCTTCACACACATCAGAAGAGGGCATTGGCTCCCCATTACAGATTGTTGTGAGCCATCATGTGGTCGCTGGGAATTGAACTCAGGACCTTTGAAAGAATAGTCAGTGCTTTTAACCGCTGAGCCATCTCTCCAGCATCAGTTTTTGCTCTTTTGTTCCTTCTTGTAGTTTATCTTACTGCTGCCATCAATGTCAGCAGGGATTCCCTCTTCGTACCTGTGAGCCTGATTCTACCCTCTAGAGCAACAAGAAAAGAAGTATACCTTTGCCGTGGATCATGTAGGCTGCATAGGATGGTTGAGGAGCAATTCAAGGGAGTGGGAAGAAGGACTGGCCGAGCTGCTTGGGGAACGGTTGGCTGAGCAGAGACCAGCCTGTGTTGACTCTGGAAGCCACTGGAAAAGAACAAGAGAAAGTGGGTGTGGAGGGCACATCTGTGATCCCAGCACTTGCGAGGTGGTAGGAGGAAGGTCAGGAAACAAGTTCAGGGCCCTGTCTCAAAGAAACGGAGGGTCACCAAGTAGCAGCCAGTAAAGGCACATGCTGCTAAGCTTGACAATCAGAGTTCAGTCCCCATGTCTGTGGTGGAAGGAGAGATCCTAATTCCTCAAGTTACTTCCACATATGCATTATGGTGGGCACATGTAAACATACACACACCTAACTGCTGTAAAGCCTTTAATCCTAGCACTCAGAAGGCTGAGTCAGGCAGCTCTGAGTTCAAAGCCAGCCTGGTCTACAGAGTGAGCCCCAGGACAACCAGAGCTACATTGTGAGGACCTGCCTCACAAAAAGGGGTTGGGAGGACACACTGTTTGTGGTGCTGGGAATCCACTGTAGGATCAAGCCAGGCAAGTAATCTATAGCTAAGCCGAATCTTCAGCTCCCTCATCATGTTTTAATGTAATTTAGATGTGGCATCCCTTTCCTTAGAAAAGAGGGGTGATAACTTTAGCTGCTTACACATTACTTAGATATACTCAGATACCTAAATAATTTAGGTGGTTACATGTTGGTTGCCCTCATAGAACTGTTAGATTTTCTTTCTCTCTCTTTTTTTTTTTTTTTTTGGTCTTTCGAGACAGGGTTTCTGTGTAGCCCTGGCTGTCCTGGAACTCCCTCTGTAGACCGGCTGGCCTCGAGCTCAGAAATCTGCCTGCTTCTGCCTCCCAAGTGCTGGGATTAAAGGCGTGCGGCACCGCTGCCCAGCTTCTTTTCTCTTTTCTTGTCCTTCCTTCCTTCCTTCCTTCCTTCCTTCCTTCCTTCCTTCCTTCCTTCCTTTCTTTCCTCTTTAATTTTTTTTGTGTGTGTGGGGGGGGGGGGAAGGGTTGTTTTGACATGAGTTTCTCTGTGTAGCTCACTTTGTAGCCCAGGATGACTTTGAACTTAGATATCTGCCTGCCTCTGCCTACCTGGTACTGGGATTAAAGATCTGCGCCAGCACACGAGCTGGAACTGTTAGCCAGATGCAGAGAGTATGGAAGACGAAACTGCATAAGCTGCCAGACAAGTTAGATGCTGGCCTCTGCTTAAAAGTGCTCTCCACCTCTCTCCCTCCACACTGCTCTCTTTCCCATGAGAGCTTGTCTGGACTGCACCTTTGTAGCTGTGCCACATGGCAGGACTGTCTGAACGAGACTAAACCCAGGGAGTTGACAACCTGTCTTTTGTAGCCACAATAGATTTGCTTCCTTCATACTTATGAAAACTCTTTCCTCGATTCACTGAAGGTATTGACCAAGAAGAAATTACAAGACCTAGTAAGAGAAGTAGATCCTAATGAGCAGCTGGATGAAGATGTGGAAGAGGTAAGGTGGGCTTGGGTACCAAAGGCCGTGTGTCCCTGCTGTTGAGGCAGCATGCATGGTGAGAAGGAGCAGAGAAATTGGGTCGGGGAAATGGCTCAGCAGTTAAGAGCATTTACTGATCTTTAAAAGGACACCAGTTTGGCTTCCAACACTTGAATCGGCAGCTTACAACTGCCTTAACTCCTGCTGCAAATAATCTGGTGCCCTGGCTTCCTGGGGTATCCTCAAACACGGACATATACATATACCCACATGGATACAAAGGAAATAAAAATGTGGGGCTGGAGGCGGCTTGGTGTTTAAGAGCCCTTGCTCCTACAGAGGACACTCAGTTCCCAGCACCCATGTGGTAGCTTATAACCATCCATGACTCCATTTCCAGGGGATCTGATACTCATTTTTGACTTATGCAGGTACAGGTACACACATGCTTTATATTCATACATGCAGGCAAAATACTTATAAACAGAAAATAAAATGTAAAAATTTTAAAAAAATAAAAAGTTTTTTAAATAAAAATAAATTTTATGCAGGGCTGCTATTCTCTTCCGGAGGACCCGGATTCATTTCCCAAACAGAAAATAAAATGTAAAAATCTAAAAAAAAAAAAAAAAGTTTTTTAAATAAAAATAAATTTTATGCAGGGCTGCTCTTCCCAGCACTCACACGGCAACTTATAACTGTCTGTAATTCTAGGTTGAGGAGATCTGACACCTAGCCTCCATAGGCACCAGGCACAGATGTACATGTAAGCAATACATACATACATATGAGAGGGAGAGAGAGGGGGAGATGGTGGGGAGCAGTTTTAAAAGTAAACAAAAATAAAAAGAGCTCAGGATTTGAACTTAACCCATTAGGCTGAGTCCTATCTCCATTGCTCACTGGTTACACAGCCCTGAGCAGGTTGGTCGCAGTCTTACCATCTTCCTTTAATGTCTGGGGATAAATGTCTAGTGAGATGATGGCTGGACCGTTAAGAGCACTTGCTATACAAGCATGAGAGCTAAAGGTCAGATCCCAGAACCAGGGTGAGAAGGTAGGCACTTCTTGGGCCTGTAACCCCAGCTCTATAAGGAGCAGAGATAGGCGGTTTCTCAGCGTGTGCTGAGAAAGGGTCAGTTCAGAGAGAGACATTGCCTCATGGAAATATGGATGGAGGATACTTGGTGTCCTTATTAACCCCCTCAAAGGCCCTGGAGATGCCGGGCGTGGTGGCGCACGCCTTTAATCCCAGCACTCGGGAGGCAGAGGCAGGTGGATTTCTGAGTTTGAGGCCAGCCTGGTCTACAAAGTGAGTGCCAGGACATCCAGGGCTACACAGAGAAACCCTGTCTCAAAAAAAAAAAAAAAAAGGCCCTGGAGAAATGTGTGAGATGTTGAGAGCACTTGCTGGTCTTACAGACCGACCCAAGTTTGATTCCCAGCAACTATGTCAGGCAGCTCACAACCACCTGTGACTCCCAACTGCAGAGGATCTGATGACACCCTCTTAGGTCTTCTGACCTCCTAGGGCAACTGAACATAGATAAATGTAGCACATGTCTTTATCCCAGCGCTTGGGAGACAGAGGCAGTTCTGGAGTGAGTTCAAGACCAGCCTGGTTGGTCTACATAGCAAGCTCCAGGCCAGCTGTGGCTGTATAGTGAGACACTGTCTCAAAAATGCAAATAGCCAGGCATGGTGGCTCATGCCTTTAATCCTAACCCTTGGGAAGTAGAAGCAAGCAGATCTCTGTGAGTTCAAGGTCAATCAGGGCCACACAGTGAAACCTTGTCTCAAAAATATATTAAACAAGCCGGGCGTGGTGGCGCACGCCTTTAATCCCAGCACTCGGGAGGCAGAGGCAGGCGGATTTCTGAGTTCGAGGCCGGCCTGGGCTACAGAGTGAGTTCCAGGACAGCCACGACTACACAGAGAAACCCTGTCTCGAAAAACCAAAAAAAAAAAAAATATTAAACAAACAAATGTTTTAAAGATTTTATATATATGTGTGTGTGTGTATATACACTCTGATACACACATACATATATACATATGCATACACTGTAGCTGTCTTCAGACATACCAGAGGGCATCAGATCTCATTACAGATGGTTGTAAGCCACCATGTGGTTGCCGGAATTTGAATCCAGGACCTCTGGAAGAGCAGTCAGTGTTCTTCACCGCTGAGCCCTCTCTCCAGCCCAGTATAGACATTTTTTAAATCATCAAAATAACTTATATATGATGTCTTCTGAAGCTAAAAGTAATATGCATTCAATCAGTTTTTAAAACCTATTTGGAATATTAACCATGATAGAAGTAGAAGAGAATCTCTCATGAAGTCCTCTATGAAAGGGAATTGTGACAAGTTCCTGATTACACAGAAACTGTCCATCTCCAGGGAGAATATGCAGCGTAACTGTGGCTTCCTAGAATGGATTGGGCAGTGTTCCTTCTGTTTCTATTTTGTGTAATCGTTTGAAGAGAATTGGTATTAGGTCTTCTTTGAAAGTCTGATAGAATTCTGCACTAAACCCATCTGGTCCTGGGAGATTTTTAATGACTGCTTCTATTTCCTTAGGGTTTATGGGACTGTTTAGATGGTTTGTCTGATCCTGATTTAACTTTGGTACCTGGTATCTGTCTAGAAAATTGTCCATTTCATCTAGATTTTCCAGTTTTTTTGAGTATAGGCTTTTGTAGTAGGATCTGATGATGTTTTAAATTTCCTTGGTTTCGGATGTTATGTCTCCCTTTTCATTTCTGATTTTCTTAATTTGAATACTTTCTCTGTACCCCTGGTTAGCCTGGCTATGGGTCTATCTTGTGGATTTTCTCAAAGAACCAGCTCCTGGTTTTGTTGATTCTTTGTAGAATCTCTGTAATTTCAAAGTCAGCCTGTTCTACAGAACTAATTCCAGGACAGCCAGGGCTATACAGAGAAACCCTATTTCTAAAAACAAAAACAAACAAACAAAAACAAAAGAGTATGTTAAAGAACAGAAATAGCAAGTCTGTCTGTGTCAGCAGTGAGTATCGAGGGGTCACCTTTATTTCAAGATTAAATCAGGAGATGGCAGAGGTTCAGGGAATGCAGAAAGAACAGAAAATGTGCACAGGATGGCACGGGCTGCTCTTGCTCTGAGGGATGTTTGCCCTCCCCACTCCTCATCCACACTGGCCCAGATGCTGAGTCCAGCCTACTTACTAATGGAGGCTCAGGAAGCACACAGTTGTCCCAGCAGCAGGAGCCTGCCCTGCCAGAGCCAGGCTCACGCTCCCATCTCCCCTCCAGATGCTGCTACAGATCGCTGATGATTTTATTGAGAGTGTGGTGACAGCTGCCTGCCAGCTTGCTCGGCACCGCAAGTCCAGCACCCTAGAGGTAAAAGACGTCCAGCTGCATCTAGGTATGTGGGTTCACTTCTCCCTGGAGTACCTCCATGACTAGTCCGTAGGACCTCTTACAAATGTCAGAGAAACCTTCGTGCCATGACCATTCTGAAGCAGTGTCTAATAGAAAAAGGAAAGACCTTTGTGGAAGGGGGATGCCCAGGAAGTCAGATTTAAAACAGTCTTTCCATCTGTACAACAGCCTGCGTACTTGACTTCTGAGAGTCTGTCTCCATTTCATAAAGTGAGGATCGTAATGTCTTCCTTGAAGATTATATTTATGAACTGGGGAGAAAAGGGCATATTCTACAACTGAACACAAGTTACTCTCATAATATTTATGTGCATCAGATGTAGCATATAATGATAAAATCACAGAATTTCTGTTTGAGGGCCAAGGAGGTGGGTCAGTGGGTGGGGCAGAGCACTTGCCATGGACGCATGATGACCTCCATGCAGTCCCCAGCACCCACAGAAAAAGACCTCTATGCAGCCCTGTAATCAAAGCCCTAGGGAGTGGGGACATGCAGGAGGGCTGCTGGGGCTTGTGGCAGCCAGCCTGGCTGGAAAACAGTGTGTTTCAGGTTCACACAGATCTGTGTTAGAGGAAGGTGCCGAGTTAGAGAGGAAGACACCAGATGTCCTCTGACCCACAGGCACACAGGAGCACATGCACTTGTGCACACAAACACACACACATCACGGATACATACATACGTGCATCACATACATACATACATACATCACACATACGTACGTGCACCACATACATACATGCATGTATAATGCACACATATAACTTCAGTTTGATTTAAGTAGCTGGTCTGAGCCGGGCGTGGTGGCGCACGCCTTTAGTCACAGCACTCAGGAGGGAGAGGCAGGTGGATTTCTGAGTTCGAGGCCAGCCTGGTCTACAAAGTGAGTTCCAGGACAGCCAGGGCTACACAGAGAAACCCTGTCTCGAAAAACCAAAAAAAAAAAAAAAAGAGTACTGGGTGATCTTCCTGAGGACTCAGGTTTGGTTCCCAGCACCACATGGTAGCTCATAACCAACTTTAACTCCAGATCCTGGGAATCTAGCACCCTCTTCTGGCCTCCTTGGGGACAAGCTTGCACAGTGTATGTATACATACATACATACATACATACAGGTAAAACACATGACTCCATGCACATAAAATTGATGTTACTAAATAATATTTTTTTAGAAATTAAAATTAAACAGGTTAAAGAACTTGAGGATATGACTCAGTGGTAGTGTTTGCCTAGTACGTACTAAACCCAGTGCTAAAAACCAATGAAGCCTGGAGAGACTGTGTGTGTCTGCTCGGAGTCCAGTCTGTCTTTGCTTGCAGCTTGTTGCAGCTGCATTGCCCGTCTGGCTGCAGCCTCAGCTCTGTGCTACTGTCTTCTTTTCAGAGCGCCAGTGGAACATGTGGATCCCAGGCTTTGGCTCAGAGGAAATCCGACCCTACAAAAAAGCATGTACCACAGAAGCTCACAAACAGGTGAGGAGCCAGGGAGCCCGGGAGCCAGGGCTGGAGCCTCTGTGCCTCACTGGGGGACAAGCAGCTGCCTCCTGGACTGTCAGTCCCCTGTGCAGCCAACGTGACTGCACCAGAGGTCAGAGGTCACAGGTCAGAAGCTCTGTCATAGCTTCCCCAATGCTGAGCTGCTGCAAGCGCGCTTTGCATTTTCATTTAGAGCTCTTGATTCCAGATCTCCTGTGGGCACGCCCACCTGCTCTCTTACTGAAACCCGGCCTGGAACATCACACACCGCCCAGGTCAGAGGAAGAAGTATGTCAGGCTTGTGCTGGGAGCTACCCAGGCTTTTCTGCCCGACATTCTGGGTTATGTCCCACGATAGCTGCTTCCTCTGCCTTTCTTGACAGTGTGAGGATATCATTTCTGATCAAGAACCAGTTGTCCTCATCCGTAGTCCAGTAAGGGCACTGGCCTCCCACTGACAAGCCTGGCCTCCTTTCTGTTGTGATTTCAACAGCTTCCCTGATGGGAAAAGCCAGCCCCACGTGAGCACCACAGGCATAGCTGAGTTCTCTTGGGCGTTAACCATCTCTCCACCCTGTGTGCTGCTCCCTATAATATAGACTGTGCTACTTGCTAGTGGCTTTCTAGATGTGCCAGAAAACTCCTGACTCTGGCTCCTGTTAACTGCTCATTTCTGTCTCCTTTCAGAGAATGGCATTGATCCGGAAAACAACCAAGAAATAACACAGGGAACGGTCAGGGAATGGACAACGTGTATTTGGAGATACTTGAGCTGAGACCTCAGCCATCTCATCCTTGGATTTTTTTTTAAATGCTTTACAGAGAAGCATATATTTTTTATTAACAGTGCAGCAATATCTATAATGACTGAGAAGATCTGCCAAAAGAATAAAGCCTCCTGCTCACCTTCTGGTCCCTTTTCCCTGCCGTCTCAAAGAGAAGCAGTGTATCTACCAGAGAAGATTTTGCCTGTGGTTTATTATAGAAGTGATTGGCTGTAGGAAGAGCATTTGGTCGTGTTGGGTGAGACAGTGTTAGCAAGTCTGTAGAGGGTCTGTCTCCTCCCCCGTCCCTGTACTTTGTAATGTCAGTGTTTCTATGAACATGAACTTGATTTGCTTTTCCAGAATAAAGGAGTTATTAACTGAAGACACAGGGTGCATAGCTGAGAGCCTTTGAAATGCCAGGGTCCCAGCAAGGCTGGGAGCGCTGCAGTCAGCAGGTGGCAGTACAGGCAGTGATCCTGTTAGAGAAACCGGCAGGGACCTCCCACTGTTTTACTCCAAAGGAACAAGCCAGCAGTCGGAGTTGGAGCACTTTCTCTGCCACCAGACACGGTGACCTCTGCTAAGCCCCAAAATAAACAAAGCATTCTAGTTTTGATAATGTTAATGTCCATAGGACCTTTTTGTGTGCGTGCGTGTGCATGTGTGTGTGGGCATGTGTGTGTGTGTGTTTTGAGGCAAGCTCTCGGAGTAGGCCAGGCTGGCTTCAAACTCGGTATCTTGCTGAGACTATCCTTGAACTGACCCTCTCAGTGAGCTGAGACCACAGGTGTGCATCATCACGCCTGGCTTCTTAGAGCCCCTTTAGACCTCTCTGGATCTCCATTGAAGATTGTATTCATCCTTGTCCCTGAGGAAGGATGTGAATAGCTCTGGGGAAGTCCTGTTCCTGGGATTCTGTCATCGGAGGAGAGCAGGCCCTCTCTCAACCGCAGGATGTACTTCCCCGTCATCATTCTGACCCACGCCCAGCACAAGCCTTGTGGATTGTGAGGGACCATGGGCTTGTGGGAGGGTGGCTGCTCCACCTAGGGGCCACAGCACAGCCACACCTACCTTTGATCCCTGCTTTGGTCATCTTCCTCCTGAGGCTTGGTCCGAGATGTGACACAGTTCATAGATCTGAGGAGTTGAAAGGCCATGCTTATGTTGCCGTTTTCTTGGCTGAGGTTTCAGCCTGGAGAGTCAGCAAGGGGACAACCAGCTTCACTGGTCACGCATGACACTGAGCTATGGGTCTGTGGCCTAGCGTCAGGATGAGGATGTTGGAGGGCCTTAACTCTCCAGAACCTACAGCCACTGGAAGATGTTCTCAGAGGATGCTCTGTTGGTGACACCAGACAGCAGAGGGGTCCCACTGAGTCCGGATAGGAACAAGTAACTGACGCCAGCAGCCAAGATGGAATCTGGAATGACTCTTGAGTCCTCTTTTGAGGACTGAAAGGGACAAGGGAATTGGGGAAGTACAATGACAGAAGTGAGGGAGTCACAAGACGTCAAATTATTCTTGATCAGCTATGTGACAGGTAGGTGGCTTCTTCTGTCTCAGTCTTACTGTCTTACCAGCACACTGAAGGGCTGTTCATGTCTCTGTAAGCTGTGCCCATTCCTTCAGTAGGCAGAAGCCATAATAAAAGGAAGAAAGAGGTGGACAGTCCTCAGATTCAGTGTGTGGCTTCATTCTAACATCTCAGGCATTGGAGCCCTTGGTTTGGTGAGCTATGTTGGTGAGCTATGTTCTTGGCTTCCCACCCAATTCACTTGAACAGTATCTTTGGTTTTTCAAGGCAGGGTTTCTCTGTGTAGCTCTGGCTATCCTAGAACTCACTCTGTAGATCACGTTGGCCTGGAACTCAGAGATCTGCCTGCTCTGCCTCTCGAGTGCTGGGACTGCAGGTGTGTGCCACCACCGCCCAGCTGAGCCATGTCTTAACTGTTGAGACGTGGGAAAGATTGCATTAGACAGGATGATACGGCCTGTTCTGCCTGTCTGCAGAACGTGTGTGTGTGTGTGTGTGTGTGTGTGTGTGTGTGATATTCACAGAGGCATATTCACTTGTATATGTGGAAGCCAAAGAGAAACCTCAGGTGTGGTCCTTAGGAAGGTCATCTCCCTACTTTGGGCCTGGGTCTCTCCATGGACTCGAACCTACCAATTAGGGTAGACTGGCTATCCAAGGATTCTCCTGTCTACACGTCCTCACGTCCTCACCACTGGGATTATAAGTGTGTACCACCACGTCCAGCATCTCTATGTAGGTTCTGGGCATCAAACTCAGGTCCTTGTGCTTTTAGGATAAGCATCTAGCTATCTCCCAAGCCCTAGTTACCATCTTGATTGTTTAGTTGTCGTTGTCTTGAGGTAAACAGATTTATTGAATACACTGCAAGGAATAGCAGGCTGAATATTGACTAGCACACCACCAGCCTTGTTTCAGTTCTTTTTTTTTTTTTTTTTTTAGATTTATTTATTATATGTAAGTACACTGTAGCTGTCTTCAGACTCACCAGAAGAGGGCGCCAGATCTCATTGCGGATGGTTGTGAGCCACCATGTGGTTGCTGGGATTTGAACTCCGGACCTTCGGAAGAGCATTCGGGTGCTCTTACCAACTGAGCCATCTCACCAGCCCCGTTTCAGTTCTTTTGATGTTGAATTTGTTATGTGTCTAAGATCCAGCTGTCTCCACGCCCAAGTGCTGGGATGACAGCTGTGTACTGCCAACCTTGCAGGCTGTCACCATCCCACTCAGAGCAGCTGTGAGTGACTACCTGCAAGTGTCCTTAAGATCAGGTCTGCCAGCATTCTCTCATAGAAGGGAGGGGGTGAGAGGGGTCAGTGGACCCTCACTGAGCATTCTAGCCTGCCTCCTCACAAGCTGCCTGCTAGTCCACTCCAGCCACATGTGGTCCTGGGCAGTGCTGGAAGGCCAGCCAAAGAGAGAACTCCATCTCTGCTGTTTGGGGGAGGCTGCCACCAATACTAAGGTAGGACTTCTCAGTGATGCAGCTGTTTGGTGGTCACCCATGTCCTGTAAGCCAAATAAACTCATTGGTTCACCAAGATAGACTTGGGTGGAATTGTTCTATCCTTGGTGCCCTGCCTAGACTGAGCAGACATCAGGAAGAAATAATGCACTTGAAGGGATGAGGGCAGGGAGCAGACTCTGCTCTGCAAGGGATTGCATATGTCAGTGTCAAGCATTTCCCCAGGACTAAAGCTAGCAAGAGGCTGGGGGTCCTGAAGGAAGCAGCAAGGGGTTTCCCAAAAGGTATTTGAAGCCTGACCCAGCTGGGGTTCAGTGGGGAAAGGGTTTGCTGTGAAAACCTGTCAACCTAAATTCAATCCCTAGAAGTCCTGTAAAGATGGAGGGAGAGAGGCAGGCAGACAATAATATAAATGTTTTTCAAACTGTACATGGATGGGCCTTTTGCCTGGATGTATGTCACGCAGTATCCATGGAGGACAGAAGAGGGCGTCAGATTCCCTGGAACCAGAGCTAACTCTGGTTCCATATGCCTGTGAGCTGCTAGCTGGGAGCTAGGGATTGAATTTGGGTCCTCTGGAAAAGCAGGTCATCTCTCCAGTCCCAAGTAAATGATTTTGTTTTTGTTTGTTGAGACTGGGTCTCACTGTTCAACTCTTGACTGTCCTGGAACTTGCTCTTTAGACCAGGCTCGCTTGAATTTGCAGAGATCTCACCTGCCTCTGCCTCCTGAATGCTAGAATTAAAGGAATGTGCCAAGATGCTTGGCCTAAATAAATAAAATTTAAAACATATTTGGAATACTTCACCAAAAATACTGGGTGAAGAATCACCTATATTAGTGAAGACTATATTAAATGTGGGACTGGCTGCTTGCTCATAGCTGCTAATGGCAAATTACTTGCCCAGGAACTAAAATGAATATGATCTAGGTTTTTGTTGTTGTTGTTTTGTTTGTTTGTTTTTTTGAGACAGGGTTTCTCTTGTGTAGCCCTGGCTGTCCTGGAACTCACTCCGTAGACCAGGCTGGGCTCGAACTCAGAAATTCACCTGCCTCTGCCTCCCAAGTGCTGGGATTAAAGGCATGCGCCACCACTGCCCGGCTAACACAGGGCTTTTGAGAAAGTCTCAGCCAGGTAGTGGCTGCGGCAGCACACACTTCTGATGCCAGCATTTGGGAGGCAGAGGCAGGTGAATCTCTGAATTTGAGGCCAGCTTGGTTTACATAGAGAAATCCTGAGAAACATTATCTCAGAGAGACAGAAAGAGACAGACAGAGACAGAGAGACAGAGAGAAGGGGTGGAGAGACCGACTGAGAGACTCTCTCGAGCTGGCCTTAAATTCATGATCTTCCTCCCTCAGTCTACTGAGTGGCTGAAATTACAGATATATATCACTATGCCAGCTTGTCTGTTTAAGTTGTTGAACAAAACTTGGACTCCCTCCTCTGTGCCCCGCCCCAAAATGAATCCAAGAAAGAATTCTGATACTCATCATTGTCACATAGGGACTGGAAAGATGGCCTGAAGACCCTGATTTGATGCTTAGCTCTCACATGGGAGTTCACAACTCTACAGTTACAGTCCCAGGGCATCTGATGCCCTCTCTAGACCTCCTTGGCACTACATGCTCATGATCCACAGACAGACATGCAGACATTCCCACATAAATAAATAAGTAGAGACATGGTGCATATGTACTTAATGCTAGCACTCGGGAGGCAGAGGCAGGTAAATCTCTGTGAGTTCAAGACCAGCTTGGTTTACATAGCAAGCTCAAGGCCATCCATGGCTACATAATGAGACCTTGACTCAAAGATAGATAGATAGATAGATAGATAGATAGATAGATAGATAGATAGATAGATAGATAGATAAAAAGCCAGTGTGGCAGTACATGCCTTTAATCCCAGCACTGGGGAGGTTGAAGCAGGTAAGTTTAAGGCCAACCTGGTCTACAAAGGGAGTTCAGGTTAGCTAGGGCTGTTATACAGAGAAAACCTACCTCACAGGAAAAGAAATGTATTTTTTTTAAAAGATTTATTTATTATTATATGTAAGTACACTGTAGCTGTCTTCACACGCTCCAGAAGAGGGAGTCAGATCTCGTTACAGATGGTTGTGAGCCACCATGTGGTTGCTGGGATTTGAACTCTGGACCTTTGGAAGAGCAGTCGGGTGCTCTTACCCACTGAGCCATCTCACCAGCCCCAAGAAATGTATTTTTTAAAAAGACTGGCATGGCCAGGTGTGGTGGCGCAAGCCTTGATCCCAGCACTTGGGAGGCAGAGGCAGGGGGATTTCTGAGTTCGAGGCCAGCCTGGTCTACAAAGTGAGTTCCGGAACAGCCAGTGCTATACAGAGAAACCCTGTCTCAAAAAAAAAAAAAAAAAAAAAAAAAAACTGGCATGTTGGCTGGTTGTATTGGCACATGCCTTTTCTCTCTGTGAGTTCAAGGCTAACCTGGTCTACATGGTAAGTTCCAGGATATCTAGGGCTATGTAGAGAGACCCTGTCTCAAAAACCAGACAACCAAATAAAAAGATTGACTTGTAGAGCAGGGATCTGTGCAGATAGTCAGAGGCCAGGAAGTTTTGGGTGAAGGCAGGTATGCCTATAGTGACCCCCCCCCAAAAAAAAAAAGCATTGCTGGGTGCAGGGTGTAGACTGGAGTTAGAAACAGACAGAAAGGGCTATCTGGGATATTGCTGTAGTTATTTGGACCAAAGATAAACCCTTGAGGGAACCTTCTGAGGAAGAACTCACTAAATATCAGGGGGTTGGAGGGAGGCTTGGGAGGGCTTTCTATAATAATAATAATAAGAAGAAGAAGCAAAAAAATAAAAAACAAACAAACAAAAAAGCCGGGCGTGGTGGCACACGCCTTTAATCCCAGCACTCGGGAGGCAGAAGCAGGTGAATTTCTGAGTTCGAGGCCAGCCTGGTCTACAGAGTGAGTTCCAGGACAGCCAGGGCTACACAGAGAAACCCTGTCCCCCCCCCCAAAAAAAAAAAAAAAAAAAAGAAGAAGTGTGTCTGGCCCACCTAGGACCAGGAAGCCATCATGAAGAAGCCTGTACCTATACGAGGTAGGCCAGGAAAAGGAGTGAAAAACTGAAATAAGGCCTTAATGGAGTTAGAAAAGACAAGGCCTCAATAGCCAGGTATGATGGCATGTATCTATAGCCTCAGCACACAGGAGACAGAGGCAGGAGGATTGCCATGAGTTCCCTTCCAAGGCTACATAGAAAGCTTTTACCTTAAATAGAAACAGAACCAGGAATGTAGCTCGGCTGGTAGAGCGCTTGCCTTCAGGCCTTGGGTTTGATCACCTATAATCCCAGCAGTTGGGAGCTTGTGGTTGGAGCATCGGGAGGTCAAGGTCACCTTTATCAATACTTTTGAGTTTGAAACCAGCCTCTGATACATAAAATCCTGTCCAAGAGGAAGCAGAAGAGGGGGAAGATAATAAGGCCAAGAAGGGAGAGAAATGGGAAGAAGACAGGCAGGAGGGAGGAAGGCCACCCTGCTAGGTCTGGGGGCAGAGCACATGCATAAGGACCCTTTTGGGGATGTCTCCTGATCTTCCTGTCACAACTTCTGAGTGTTACCCACTCAACCATTCTAAGTGACAATGACAAGAAACAACTGGTTCAAGTTAACCTGAATAACCTATCCCATTGTGAATGAAGTAACCAGGCATGGTGGGGCATGCCTGTAGCCCCACCACTATGGGAGGTGGAGGCAGGAGGATCAGGAATTCAAGGTCACCCTGCTTGGTTATAGACTCGGAAGCCAGACTATCCTACATGAAACCTTGTCTCAAAACACAACATACATTACACAAGATATTATAAATGTTTATTTTCACAGAACAGAAGAAGTAAGTAAGTAAGTCCATTTCCATGACAAACATGAAGGCTTTGGACTGGCTGCAACCACCTGTAGAAATCTCTCTAGGTTTCAAATAATTTGTGGTTTGTGGTTGGTTTGTTGATTTTTTGAGTCAGGGTTTCTCTGTGTAGCCCTGGCTGTCCTAGAACTCACGCTGTAGACCAGGCTGGCCTCAAACTCAAAGAGATCCACCTGCCTCCCAATTGCTGGGATTAAAGGCTTGCGCCGCCACACCCAGCTTTTTTTTTTTTTAATATTGTTATTTTTAAATTCATTTATTTGTATGTGTATGGGTGTTTTGCCAGCATGTGTATCTGTGGACCACTACCTGCTTAGTGCCTTCAATGAATCCCCTGGGACTGGAGTTAGACTATCGTAAGCTGCTGTATGGATGCTGGGAATTGAGCCTGGTCCACTGGAAGAGCAGCCAGTACATTCAGTCCTGAGCCACTTTTTTTTTTTTTTTTGGGCGGGGGGGGGGGGGTTTATTCGAGACAGGGTTTCTCTATGTAGTCCTGGCTGTCCTGGAACTCACTCTGTAGACCAGGCTAGCCTCAAACTCAGAAATCCACCTGCCTCTGCCTCCCAAGTGCTGGGATTAAAGGCGTGTGCCACCACGCCTAGCTAGTTGAACTACTTCTTATATGAATGTTTTGCCAGCTGTGTATGTGTGCCATATACAAGCCTGGTGTCCTTGGAGGCTAGACTGAAGTGATGGGTGGTTGTAACTCACTGTGGATGCTAAGCATTGAATTACTACTACTCTACACTATTTACAAGGGCTCAGAACTGCTGAACCATCTCTCCAGTCCCTCCCTGTCTCCTCTTTTGTTTGTTTGTTTTGATATCATCTTACTGAGTAGCATAGCTCTGGCTAACCTGAAACTTACTACATAGATCAGGCTGATCCACCTATCTCTGCCTCCTCAGTGCTGAGATGAAAGGAATATGTTCTACGCCTTGAACACCATTCTCATAGACAGATGCCGGTTGCCTTAAGGATGGCCAGGTTCCAGGCAGTGCAGAATCCCGAGGTCCATCATGCAATGGGCCTCCCGGCAGACACCCTGTTGACACCTCCATGCTGCCTAACAAGTCTGCTGCTCATTCACAGTCAACCGTGAAAGTCAACTGTAGACACTGAGCTTGAGTTGGGAGCTGTGAGAAGCACCAGGTGTTAGGGCCAGACTCCTGCTACCCTAAGGGCTGGGAAGCTCTAAAATTTCCACTAGAATTCCCCACACTGCCTTGCCAGCAAAGCCGTGGACAGATGCTGTCTTCCAGCCCAGAAACGCTGCCAGAATAACTATGTGGAAGCCAAGAAAGAAGCCTGGAAACATGGTATTACCATTCACCTGTCAAAGCTGGCAGGCGCTGAGTGAGCAGGTCTATCTCTATTGGTCTTTGCATGTAGCCTGGTCCACTGGAAGAGCAGCCAGTGCCCTCACCCCTGAGCAACCAAGGCTGACCTTGAACTGTCTACGGAGCTGAGAATGTGTTTAAGCTCAGGATCCTGCCTCTGCCTTTCAAGCTTGGGGATTACAGTTATTTGTGTGCCACCACAAGTCCCAATAAATCCCATACCTGATCTTAGATTTTCCTCTAGAACGGAGTTGTGCAGATAACTAAAAACCCAGAGAGATTCTAGCCTAGTGGAACACTTCTGTAATCTCAAGCACCCAAGAAGGTTACAAGCTCAAGGCCAGACTGGGCAATGTATCAAGATCTATTCTGAAAATATAAAAGAGTTGAGGCTGTCTGTAGCTAGCTAGCCCTGTGTTGAATTTCTGACGAAGAAAAAAAAAAAAATCCCAAGAATTAGAAGGCAGGGAGGGACATGTCAGGAGACTGTTGGTATTAGGTTTTTTTTTTTTGTTTTGTTTTTTTTTTTTTTTTTTTGTCTTTTGTCCTCCTGTGTCACTGGAGAGTCTGAGGCAGTTACCACTTTAACCCTTTCTCTCCTGAAGTCAACATTGGCATGCACCCGAGTCCTGCTTCCTGCTGGAGGATCTAGGGTTTGGAGATCTATGGAGGAGCCGGACACCCGCCCAGTCCTTGTCCAGCTTGATGTCCCCCTGCTGCAGGGCCTGTTCGATGGCGCTAGTGACAGTGTTAAAGGCCAGGTCGACATTGCAGTTGCTTTTGGCTGAGGTCTCCATGAAGCCCATGCCCAGGGAGGCAGCAAGTTCCTCTGCCTCCTGAGAGGATACGCATCGGGTGCTCAGGTCACACTTGTGGCCAACCAGTAAGAAGACCACCTTGTCAGGGCCCTGAGTGGATACGACCTCCTGGTGCCAGGCTTGGATGTGTTCAAAGGACTCTCTGTTCGTCACATCAAAGACCAACAGAACGCCCACCATGTTCCGGTAAAAAGACCTGGTGATGCACCTGGAGGGGAGTGTGTGTATAATTGGGAAAGTTGTAATGGCTTTAAGACAGTCTTAGAGCCCGCCCACCTCCACCCCGAGATCCACAGGCAGCTTCCTGTCCTACAACTCCCACCGGTGCCTGCACACCAGTCTTCCTTCCCACCCCCTTGACACGTCTGCTCCGGCTCTCTGCATCTCTGGGAAAGTCAGAGTTTCAGTGCCAATTCTCTTTATGCTGCTGTTCCTCTAGGGCTGGGTAAGGGCTTTGGGGGTGGGGATGTGGTTCAAAAATCACAGCAAGCTGGGTTTGGGGGCTTGGCCCACTCGGTGGAGTTTGAAGGATGAATGACTGAATAGGGAGGGGTTGGCAGGGTTGGGACCATGGATCCTTGCTTGAGCCCCTGCAGTTGGCACCTGTGAGAAAGGGTCCCCCCAAGTGACTGACATTACCCACTTCCCGCCGCACCTGAAGCACTCTTGGCCTGCGGTGTCCCAGAGCTGCAGTTTGACTCGCAGCCCAGCGGGTAGCTGCAGCGCGCGGCTGTAGAACTCCACGCCCACAGTGGGTTCGGGATCCGGCTCCGCCGCCCCCTGCGCGCCCGTCACGTAACACCGTAGCAGTGATGTCTTGCCCACCCCTGCGTCCCCGAGCAGCGCGATCCGAAATTGGTAGCTGCAGCCCGCCGCCTCCATGGGATCTTGGCTCCCCGCTGACCTCCGACAGTTTCTGTGTGGCTCCGCCCCTCTACCCCACCCCCACTCCCCCATGAGTCTGTTACTGGTACAGCCTCCAGGAAGGGTCAAGATCTGGAGAACTTGATCCTGGAAGGCAATCCAGGATGTAGTTGGTTGGGCAAGACCTAAATCACTACCTCTGTAAAATGGGACAATTACCACTTTTGCTTCACAGGATTAAAAAAAAGTTTTTAATCCCACAACTGGTGAGGCAGAGAAAGGAGGATCTCTGAGTTGGAGGCCAGCCTGGTCTACAGAGTTCCATCCAGGGCAGCCAGTGCTATGCAGAGAAACCTTGTCTCCGATTAAAAAAAAGAAAGCCAGGCAGTGGTGGTGCACGCCTTTAACCCCCGAATTTGGGAGGCAGAGGCAGGTGGATATTTGAGTTAGAGACCAGCCTTGTCTACAGAGTGAGTTCCAGGACAGCCAGGGCTACACAAAGAAACCCTGTCTAAAAAAACAAAAACAAAAACAAAAAAACAAAAACCACTTAGATTCACCTTTAGTGGACTATTTTAGGGCTTAGGAGTCCAAGGCTCAAAGGTGTGGCTTGTCCCATGTGGCTTGTCCCAGGTCATACAGTGCTTCTTAGAGTCACAGTGATTCTGTGGCAGGGACTCAGCCCTCACGACTGACTCCCTTGATGCCTCAAAAGAGACAGTCGGAAAGCCAGGATGATCCGGTCGGGTCTTGGGTTACCTTTGGATGAAAGTTCACATGAGGCAGCACGTGTGCACTCAGATCTGGCTTCTAGAAGCGGAAGGAAGGAATCACAGCTGGAGTTCTGGCAGGTCCCAGGCAGTGTTTGTTTGTTTGTTTCCAGACAGGGTTTCTTTGTGTAGCCCTGCCTGTCCTGGAACTGCTCTGTAGACCAGGCTGGCCTGCCTCTGTCACCGCCACCCAGCATGGGCCAAGGCAGTTCTCAACCTTACCAGGAGGTGGTTACTCCACTCACTTCTACAGTGGAAGAAACTGAAGCTCAGAGAAATTACATGGCAGGCCCAAGCTCATTCACTAAGGAAGACTTCAACAGCAGGGAAGTCTATACAAACCCAGAGTTTTATTTGTTTATTTATTTATTTTATTTGAGGCAGGGTTTCTCTGTGTTACAACATTGGCTGCCCTGGAACTCACTTTCTAGACAAGGTTTGTTTATTATTTAATTTTCTCACAGGACCAGTCTGAGATCTGGAACAGCCCAGGGTTCTTCTAACCACCCTCCTCTTCCCTCTCTTCCTCCTTCTTCTAAACAAATTATTTATTTATTTTATGTATATGAATACACTGTGGCTGTCTTCAGACACACCAGAAGAAGACATCAGATCCCATTACAGGTGGTTGTGAGCCACCATGTGGTTGCTGGGAATTGAACTCAGAATCTCTGGAAGAGCAGTCAATGCTCTTAACTGCTGAGCCCTCTCTCCAGCTCTCCCCCTCCTCCTCCCCCTCCTCCTTCTTTTTTTTTTTTTGAATGTACTTATGTGTATGCATGTATGGAGGCCAGAGGACAACTTGAAGATGTAGGTCCTCCTTCTACCCTGTAGATTCCAGGGATTGAACTTAGGCCTTCAAGCTTGGCATCAAGTATCTTTACCCAATAAGCCAGCTCGATGGCTCTCTCTCTTCTCACTGATTCTAAACAAAGAAACAAAAGCCATTTATGCACTACCTGTAAATAATCCTAGCCAGGGCAGCTGGGCAAGTGCAGAGAGGTGTGAGACAGCTGGAACTGAGTCCTCCCCAAAGACGGGTTGCACCGCACTTCGGTCAGCCCTTGTGGGCTGTGTGCAGTGTCAGCATCAGATCCTTTGAACTTTGCATTTTCTGTTTCAGAGGCTCCCACTAGGGCTGGGGTCACGTGGCTGTCTCTGACTGCACCTGACACGGGAACCCACAGTTCAGCTGATCCATGCCATAGATAAGGCGTGGGTAACCCAACGGGCTAGCAGTTTCCCTCCCCTCTGCCCTGCTTCTTCATGTGCTAAGGCCAATCTTCATGGGGTGGCTCAGACGGAACTGTCAACCTCAGCAGCAAAGGTCTGCACATTTCCATCCAGGAGATTTTGAGTTGTGGTTCAAGGGCCACTTACTGGTTATGCAACTGCAGCCAAGTTTCATTCATCCCCCACCCCTACCCCAATCATCATGTGGGGCCAGTGGACAACTGTGGAGTCAGCTCTCCCAACCTTTTGTGTGGGTTCTGGGCATTGAACTCAATTTTTCAGAGTCATGCATGAGCTGCTGAGCCCTCTCACTGGTTCGTTCCATCTCTTTTTGCTTTTTTGGCCCCAGTGCTGGGATTAAAGGCGTGCGCCACCATGGCAGGCTCCGTTCCATCTTTTTTTTTTTTTCTGTTTTGGCTTGGTTTGGTTTTTTTCGAGAGAGGGTTTCTCTGTGTAGTCCTGTAACTCACTCTGTAGATCAGGCTGGCCCTGAACTCAGAAATCTGCCTGCCTCTGCCTCCAGAGTGCTGGGATTAAAGGCGTGCGCCACCATCTGTTCTGTTCCATCTGTTATATACAAGTACGCACAGAGCATGGAGCAGACAGAGGAGGTGTTCCTGCTCTTGGAGAGCTCCCATTCTAATGAGGAAGACAGGGAAACACATACTTGGGCTAAAGCGATAAACAGCTCAGCTGGTAAAGTGCTTGCGGCACAGGCCTGAGGACATGAGTGCCACCCTGAGAACACCAGCAATAAAGCCAGGAGCATGGCAGCAACCTCAGCCCTGGGAGGAGGAGACAGGCGATCGCTAGACACTCTCTTACTCCATGAGCAAACTTCAGGCCAATGAGAAACCAAGTCTTAAACAAAAGCAAGGAAAGGGTTGGAGAGATGGCTCAGCAGTTAAGAGCAATGACTGCTCTTCCAAAGGTCCTGGGTTCAAGTCTCAGCAACCACATGGCGGCTCACAACCATCTGTCATGAGATCTGACGCCCCGGTCTGGTGTGTCTGAAGGCAGCTACAGTGTACTTACATATAATAAATAAATCTTTGGACCAGAGTGAGCAGAAGTCCTGAATTCAATTCCCAGCAACCACATGAAGGCTCACAACCATCTGTACAGCTACAGTGTACTCATATATATACAATAAATAAATAAATCCTTTTTTTAAAAAAGAAAGGAGGGCTGGAGAGATGGCTCAGTGGTTAAGAGCACCGACTGCTCTTCCGAAGGTCCTGAGTTCAAATCCCAGCAACCACATGGTGGCTCACAACCATCCGTAATGAGATCTGACACCCTCTTCTGGTGCATCTGAAGACAGCTACAGTGTACTTAGATATAATAATAAATAAATCTTAAAAAAAAAAAAAAGGCAAGGCAAGGCGGTATAGTGCAGGTCTTTAATCCAAGCACTCAGGAGGAGGAAGCAGGTCAAGGCCAGCCTAGTCTGTATAGTGAAACCCTGTCTCAAAAAACAAGCTCCCTAAACTACCACTCCCGGCTTGCTGGGGGAGGGGAGAAGGGGTGGTAGGATCCAAATTGTGGTCTTCATGTTTGTGCAGCAAATGCTTTTAACCTCTAAGACACCTCTCCAGCCTGAAACCTATTTTTTCTCCTTCCTTCTTTCCTTCCTTCCTTCCTTTCTTTCTTTCTTTCTTTCTTTCTTTCTTTCTTTCTTTCCTTTTTTAAAAGATTTATTTATTTATTTATTTATTTATTTTACGAATACATTGTAGTTGTCTTCAGACACATTGCAGATGGTTGTGAACCACCATGTGGTTCCTGGGAACTGAACTCAGGACCTGTGTAAGAGCAGTCAGTGCTCTTAACTGTTGAGCCATCTCTCCCGCCTGGAAACCTATTTTTTCAGGTGTATGTAGGAGCTAAGGGGAATAGCTTGGGAGCAGCATGTGGTAAGTCCAATGACATCCTCCCTAACATTGGGGAAGGAAAGAAACTGGACCTGGCAGGATGCTTGTAATTCTAGCTACTTGAGAGGCTGAGGTCTGCCTGGACAAACTTGTGAAATACTGTGTAAAATAAAAACAAAAAACAAAACAAAGGAAACGTCCCTGGGTGTGGTGGTGCATGCCTTTAATCCCAGAACTCGGGAGGCAGAGGCAGGCGAATTTCTGAGTTTGAGTCCAGCCTGGTCTACAGAGTGAGTTCCAGGACAGCCAGGGCTATATAGAGAAACCCTGTCTCGAAAAACCAAAAAAAAGAAAAAAAAAAGAAAATGTCACCTCTCCACTTTATACTGTAGACGTGGTACAACCAGCTAGCCCCCCCTCCCCCCATGACTTTCCTGTCATGAAAGACTGCAATCTGGAATTATAAGCCAAATAAACTATATTCCCCTATCAAAGAAAATAAAATAGGAAAAAAAAAAAAAAAAGGTGGACTGGAGAGATGGCTCAGTGGTTAAGAGCACTGACTGCTCTTACACAGGTCCTGAGTTCAATTCCCAGCAACCACATGGTGGTTCATAACCACCTGTAATTGGACATAATGCCCTCTTCAGTGTACTCATATACATAAAATAAATAAATAAATCTTTAAAAAGAAAAGAAAAAAGAACAAAATTTACAAATTTGTCACACAACAGAGTAGGTAATTGATCCTTGGCATCTAGGGTTTTTTCCTTTTCTGTTTTTTTCCTTTTTTTTTTTTTTTTTTTTTTGAGACAGGGCCTTAAGTAGCCCTGGCTGGCCTCAATTTTTTTTTCCGGGGGGGGGGAGGGGTGGTGGTGGTGGTGGTGGTTTCAAGACAGGGTTTCTCTGTACAGTCCTGGCTGGCTGGACCTCACTTTGTAGACCAGGCTGGCCTCGAACCTAGAAATCCGCCTGCCTCTGCCTCCAGAGTGCTGGGATTAAATGCGTACCCCACCACGCCTGGCTTTTGAGGGTCCTCCTTTAAGAAGATCTGCCAGCATCCTAGGCCATTCCGGGATGCTTCGAGCGAAAACTCCATTCTTTTTTCTTTTTTTTTTTAATTTGCAAAATATCTTTATTAAGCTCATCCAAATGTGGAAAACCCTTTCTAAGATCAGTGTTAATTCAAAGTCGCCCGGGAAGTTAATCCATAGGGATGGCAATTGGTCAAAGATTTGAGTTGAGCACTCTGGCCTGGGTCGAAGCCACTATCAGGGCCAGACCAGGAGCAGGAACCGGGCTGTGCTAAGAACTACATTTCCCAGAGGCGCCGTGCGTCGTCAGGTGGATGACGCAGACTCAGTGGAGGGCGCGAGAGTATATAAGCCTCGTGCAGGCCGTTCTCCGTCCTTTCTCGCTTCATCTGTGCCACTTCTCTGCATTCGGTATGGCGCCTTGTACTTCTATCCAACGTTGCCCGCTCCCCATCTTCCCTGCCCACCAGCTCACTGCCCTCGGTCCGCATCTCCGGATGTTTCGTGAGATATGGAGCCTGCCACCAGGGAACCGGATTTTTCCGTCTCGTCCATGGAAGCACGGGTGATGGCCGCATGCGCAGTGATAACTCAGCGACTCGCGCCTTTTGACCAGTGAGTGTTGTAGGCTTGGGGGTGACGGGATCTGGTAAGAGCATTTGTGCCTTGAGTGGATTACGTGCTTGGGGTGCAGTAACCTTATTAAGATGACGCCAACTGGAAAGCCTGTGACCATTGCCTCCGGGCGACCTTTCTGTGATCAATCTCGCTCCTCCAATGTTGGGTGGAATTTGGGTCCTACCACGTGCTAGGCGATCCCTATGTCAACCATAGTATTAAAGCTTTTTAAAAAAAAAAAGTCAGGATAATCGCCCCTGCAGAGTTGGGCGAGGCTTCTACAACCTCGGCGAGAAACGCTTTCTGATTGCAAAAAGCCGCCATTTTATACAGCTTACCCTGATGTCTACAGCGCCTTAAAAAGTGTTTGTAGGCGGTAGGGTCATTAATTTGAGACTGCTTTGGGTTATAAGCAGGAACCTGGCCCAATGTCTAAAGCTGCACGTATTAAACTAGGAGCCATTGGAGCCCACAGGATTGCCTTTTCAGGCAGTAGACGGTGGTGAGACAGGTGACTTGTGGGTTTGAGGTCCAGCAATTGCTATCGCTGTCTGTGGCCCTTATCGAAGCTGCAGCAGCTTCTACGTAGCTGCTGTGGTCAAAAAGTGGCCCAGAGAAATAATTTTCCTTGACGGTCGCAGTTCTGTTGACTGTAACTGATCTGCAACATTGTGGAAAATGACAGCTACACCTTACTGTTTCTCTGGAGTATGTAGGGATCTTTATTATTCAAAATGAACTGATGTAGCTGCCCGAGGCTATTATTATTGGGGGGTGGGGAGGGGATAGGAGGGAGACAGGTGAGTGAGCTCAATCTGATTTACAATTCAGGCTTGTATTGATCATCTATTGGTAAATAACAAGGCCTTGGTCACTGTCACAGTCCATATAAGGTAAGGACTGGGAATATGGAACAAGATTATTGTGGCTAATTCTGTTGCCATTCATCTTAGCTGTTGAGATGAAGATTGTGAGGAGGGAGACCAGAAGATAACAGACGAGGACACAGCAGAAGGGCCTGGTAAGGTCCCTTTAGTTGGATTACCTGGGGAGACCTGAGGCATGTTTCCAAGGGCTGTGGCTGCCTGTAGCCATGGGTTCTCCAACTGCATGCCAGAGTAATGGAGAGACTTTGACAGCCCAGGTCAGCACAGTGCCTGCAGCTGCCACTCATCTTTCCTATATATGTATATCAGGCCTGGAGTTGAGTGCTGTCTACCTGTGAGGCTATTGTTCTGTGGTATTCACAACAAATATTTCTTCTGCAGGTCACACTTGAGCTTATTTCTTGGAAGAGTCTGAGAAGACAGCCTGTCAGGCTCCTAACACCAAGGTAACTTTGCTGGCTAAGACAGCCTGACCCTCCGGTTTCCCTTTCCCATCGGATCTTGACACTGGTCTTGGTGGTCGTTAAGGAGGAAGAATACCCTGAAGCTGGCCTCACAGCGATGCAGTCTGCTGTAGAGCAGCAGGCCAGACTCAGACATATATGCCTGGGCTTTGTGAAGTGGGAAAACTTAAGAACTGGTCAGTGTTTCTGAATACTGGCTTACTTCCATGGTTTTTTTTTTTTTTTTTTAAGGGCCATGTAACCTGTGAAGCAGCCATTATACATGATTTGGTCTACACTTGCTGGGTAAGTTTAAGGATTGTTAACCCTTTTCCTAAGTAGTATAGCAGAAATTCAGGTTTGCACAGTGGCTAGCCAGCTATAAGCCACCTCCATAATTTATGTCTGGCCTGTGTACTGAACTAGTTAGCTGTTCACACCTGGGGCATGCTTGCCATGCTGGTTGGTTAGTATTTGTCCATTGAAGAACATTGCATGAGTACAATCAGACACTGGTCCATGATGAAACCCATTATCAGTGGACATCTATGGATGAGAAATGCGGATATGGGACTGAGACCAGTTCTTAGGAAAGCCTGAGTTGGGGGTTGAGTCTGAAGGTGGAACTAACATAGACTTGCACTTCCTTTTCAGAAAAAATCTACAAGAGGATCCGGAAGCTAGCCGACATTTTTGGCTAGTACATAGCCAGGCAGCCATTGGAATCAGAGCTGCAGACAGATTAAGGCCAGCCTGGCCTACATTGAGAAACCTCATTTTGGAAAAGTGGAATAATCTGTAAATTAACATGCAGTTGGTTCAATAAAGACTTTTGGAAAGTATCCTCTCTGTAATTGAATTTTAAGTGGCAGCTTGGTCTGCATTGTGAGTTCTAGGACTGTCACGTTCTACCATTGGCCAGCCAACCAATAGGTATTAATGGGGTTTGGAGGTTTTTTTTTTTTTTTTGATGAGCACACCAGGATCAGGCAGGCATGGGAAGCTAAGGCCTGTTAACCTATGGTCATCATTCCTAATTAAAGCCACTAGTTGCTGAGCCAGAACTGCTAGGGTACTTTTAAATGTCATGTGACCCATCTGCTTATAGAATAACTATTAACTATGGCTTTTCTCTTTGGTTTTCTAAGGCTTTCTCTGTGTAGTCCTGGAGACCAGGCTTAACTCTGCTTGCTAAGCTATCTCTCCAGCCCTTTGAAATCCGCCTGCCTCCCAAGTGCTGGGATTAAAGGCTTGTGCCCCCACTGCCCACCATGGCTTCCAATACAGTTGAAGTAGCCCACTTCAAGGAAAAATTTTTTTTTTTTTGGTTTTTCGAGACAGGGTTTCTCTGTATAGCCCTGGCTGTCCTGGAACTCACTTTATAGACCAGGCTGGCCTCGAACTCAGAAATCCACCTGCCTCTGCCTCCCGAGTGCTGGGATTAAAGGCGTGCGCCACCACGCCTGGCTCAGGAAACAGTAATTTATTAAAACATTATAAATCACATCCAAAAAGATAGAAGCTTCACAATAGAAAATGGGTCATTGCTCTAGGCCTCTGTCTTCATGTCCTGCTTACATCATAGCTGGGATCTCTGAGGACACAGTGTCCAGGGGCTGCCAGTGACAGTCCATCAGAGCATCATACAGTTCCTCGCTCTGCTCCATGAACTCCTTGTTGGCTTCAGTCACATCCAGCTGTGGTGCTGGGTCTGCAGGAAAATGACAAGGTTAGGTAAGCTAAGACCAGTTTCAAGGAGGGTTCAGGCTTCCTAGGTCGGTGTCTGAGCAAGAGGAACATTGAGATTTGGAGCATGGCAGCTACTGTCCCTCCAATATTCAAAGCCATGCCTGTCTGGAGAGATGGAGTTAAGAGAACTGACTGCTCTTCTAGAGGTCCTGAGTTCAAATCCCAGAAACCACATGGTGGCTCACAACCATCTGTAATTGAATCTGATGCTCTCTTCTGGTGTGTTTGAAGTGAGCTACAGTGTATTCATAAATAAAAACCTAAAAAAAATGAAATATGGGCTTGGGAAACATTTAAGCTAATGAATATAAAGTGCCACCTGAAACGGGGGACCTAGTCCTCTCAGATCACAAATTTTCAAGGTATAGTGGCACCCATATAACTATTCCGTGGGTGGAGGCAGATGAATCATGAGTTTAATTACCAGACCTTTGGGTTTTGAGACAGGGTCTGTAGTCCTGGTGAATTTTGTTTTTTTGTTTTTCGAGAAAGGGTTTCTCTGTATAGCCCTTGCTGTCCTGGAACTAACTCTGTAGACCAGGGTGGCCTCAAACTCAGAAATCCGCCTGTGTCATGTCATCCCCCCCACCCCCCCAAGTGCTGAGATTAAAGGCGTGTGCCACCACTGCCCAGCCAGGTGAATCTTAAACTCAATCCTACATCAGCCTGGAGGGTTCTGAGGTGCTCTACCATGCTGAGTTTTACAAAGAGAAGTCCTCAGTGCAGTGTCTCTCGGGAGTCCTACTGTGTGGCCCTGTCTGCTCGCCAATGCTGGGTCTAAAGCCTGGTACGACCACACCACACTGAGTTGCTTTCCACCTCGATTTTCTGGCACTGTGTAGACAGACCAGGCTGGCCTCAGACTCAGAGATACCCCTCCCTGTCTTAGCTTGGCAGGCAGTGTGTTTAAAGGCTTGTACTGCCTACCACACCTGGTCTCTCTTTTGATACAAAGTCTCAGTGTGTAATCCAACTTGAACTCAAAGTCATCATTTTATCTCATTTTAAAGCTTATTAGCTGTGTTTTAGGGAAACTTGTGGCCGAATGTGGTGGCCCAGGCCTCCTGTAATCCAGCACTTGGAGGAGGAAGCAGGAGGAAGCAGGAGTTCAAGATCGTCTGTAGCTACAGTGAAAGTCACCCCAATATTCAAACCAAAACAAAGGCTGTGGGGTTAGGGTGATTCCTAGTGTATTTCAGTGTTTGTTTTTTTCTCTAAATTTTGAAGCCCATTGATTTTTCCTTGAGAACTATATGTTCCCCTGGAACTCACTGCACAGGCTGGCCTGGATGCTTATGCCAGCCTCCCAAATGCTAATCAAAAAAGATGTCATTTCAAAAATGTATAGTGGGATGTAGCTCAGTGTCAGAACTTCCCTAGCATAATAGGGGGCCTTAAGTTCTATGTCCAGTACTAAAAGAAAAAGCAATCTGAAAAATAGAAGACTATAAAGACACAAAATAAACCTTACAACTGGTAAAAAAGTAGGGGCTGGAGAGATGACTCAGTGGTTAAAAGCACTGGCTGCTCTTCCAGAGGTCCTGAGTTCAATTCCTAGTACCCACAGTGGCTCACAACTGCGTAAGTAACTCAAGTTCCAGAAGGTCCCTGACCCTCATACAGGCATACATGCAGGCAAAACACCAAAGCACACAAAATAAACAACAAATACAAAGTAACAGTGTTTCTGCTACAGAGACACTGGGTGGGCAGAGAGCAACACTTGGAAATAATGGGCTCCTGGGACAGTCACTCATCTCCTATCTCAGCAGATGGCTGCAATGGTGGGTGTGTCTACTCCCATTACAAGCACTCTCTGGGAGCAGAGGGAGGTGGATCAGAGTTCCAGAAGAGCCAGGGCCACATGGAGAATCTCTGTCTTGAAAAACAACAAAAAGCAAGCACATACATCCTTGGGTGTCCCTTAGCATCCAGCTGAGGGCTATGTCCCTGTGACAGCTGGCAGGGGCATGCAGGGACTCTTACCTTCCAGAGCATCATCCCCAACCTCTTCATATGTCTGTAAAGAGAGGATAGGATGGTGAGGAACTTGAGAAAATCTTGGCTGGCTTTGGACAAGTGGAACTGGGTCTCCCCAGCCCTCCCCACGTTCTCAAGGCTCACGCCCATGAACATATTTCTGTGTGGAATGATGGTCCCTGGAGGCACGGTGAGACCCGAGGGTTGCCAACCATGGTTACCTGCATGGTGCTCTGGGTGTAGCCATACTGGGGGTAGCTGTAGCTGTAGCTGCCTGTGTTCTGGTCATAGCCCCACTGGGCATAGTAGTTCTGGTACTGCTGGTAATACTGGTTGTAGCTGTAACTGTACATCTGGCTGTACTCCACTGGCTTTACCCGGCTCCTAACATGAAACAGAACAAGGAGTAAGAGGACATTTCCTTTGACCAAGGATTGTGCAGGTGCTCTGGGAGGGTCCACACCTATTGTCCTGCACACTCCCTATCCCATCCTTGCTATACAGATGGGGACACAGAACAGAGCGTTTTAAGTGATTGGTCCAAGTGACTAAGGAACAAACAGAACCCTAGGCAGTCTGCAAAACCCAGGCTCTTAAGATGAAGGCCTTTCCTGCTCAGCTGTCCACCTTGTCAGGCCCTTCCCCCCCACCCAAATCCTTTTCTATTTTTTTTTTTTTATTTTTGATTTTTTGATTTTTCGAGACAGGGTTTCTCTGTATAGTCCTGGCTGTCCTGGAACTCACTCTGTAGACCAGGCTGGCCTTGAATTCAGAAATTCACCTGCCTTTACCTCCCGAGTGCTGGGATTAAAGGCGTGCACCACCATGGCCGGCTTCTAAATCCTTTTTTTAAAAAAAGATTTGTTGGGCTGGAGATGGCTCAGTGGTTAAGAAAACTGCTCTTCCAGAGGTCCTGAGTTCAATTCCCAACAACCACATGATGGTTCACAACCATCTGTAATGGGATCTGATGCCCTCTTCTGGTGTGTCTGAGGGGAGTGACAGTGTACTCATATAAAATAAATAAATCTTTTTTTTAAGGGTTTTTTATGTAATTTACGTATATGGATGTTTTGCATTGGATCTCAGAGAGCTGTAAACTGTCATGTGGGTGCTCAAAACTGAACTCAGGGCCCCTAACAGTCAGTGCTCTTAACCGCTAAGCCATTTCTTCAACCTTCAATTCTCAAGGATCTTGGGAGATTCTTTCCTCCCCCCACCCCCTTTTTTTTGACAGTTGCAAAAACTCAGGAAAAAGCCGGGCGTGGTGGCGCACGCCTTTAATCCCAGCACTCGGGAGGCAGAGGCAGGTGGATTTCTGAGTTCGAGGCCAGCCTGGTCTACAAAGTGAGTTCCAGGACAGCCAGGGCTACACTGAGAAACCCTGTCTCGAAAAACCAAAAAAAAAAAAAAAAAAAAAAAAAAAAACCTCAGGAAAACACAGCATAAAAAATCTGGGCTAGCTGGACAGTGATGACACACCATCTTTAATCCTAGCACTTGGGATGCACAGTTTGAGGACAGGCTGGCCTACAGTGTGAGTTCCAAGATGACAAGGCTACATAGAGAAACTCTTCCCCTCAAAATGATAAAAACATAAAATAAAAAAATAAATCGAAAATCTGGGTGCCGGGCGTGGTGGTGCACGCCTTTAATCCCGGCACTCGGGAGGCAGAAGCAGGTGGATTTCTAAGTTCGAGGCCAGCCTGGTCTACAGAGTGAGTTCCAGGACAGCCAGGGCTATACGGAGAAACCCTGTCTTGAAAAACAAAAACAAACAAAAAATAGAAAATCTGGGTTTAAGATGATTCAAGATGGACTTGGAACTTTAGCCTGTGATATCGCCTTGCCTGCACTGCAGCACCCTTAAGTCTCTGCAGGAATGTTAATTGCTGTGGAATGAACAGCCTTGCACAGGCTAAGCAATGCTCCACCTGGAGCTCTCCCCTCCCCCAGCTGCCTTATTTGAGGAGTTCCTTGGGATTTGGACATGATTTTTACAGTGTTGGGGATATATACAATAGAGGTAATATTTACCGTCCCATCATTCCATGGAGAAAACTGAACCTCTGAACAGTTGGGAATGGACAGATGGCTCAGTGGATAAAGATGCCTAAGCCTGGCAGCCCACACACAGATAGAGAACCAGCGCCACACAGCTGACCTCTGGCCTGTGCTTAGTGGGCCGTGCACATCTTTGTGGGCACAAACAGACGTATTATATAATAAGTAAAATGATTGAAAATGTCTTAAAAATTAAAAATTGTGCCAGGTGTCAGGGCTTCAATGCCAGCCCCTGGAAGGTGGAGGCAGGGCTAAATAGTCTGACCATCTTGGGAAAAAAAGAATAAAGTCCAGTTACTTGCCCAAGGCCGATTATAGGACCAGGGCGACACATAATTCTCACGTTCCTTTCTTCTTTAGGTCCTGTGACCAACCCCATTCCCAACCAAAGACAGGATGCCAAATCCACAAAGGATCACTGCTTTCAAAGACATAAAAGCCACGTGTGGAGGAACTTCAGAATCAGGCCATTACCATCTCAGTGGTAATCCTTCCTAACTGTGACAATCTCAGGAGTACAAGTGACGCTCAAGCAATTGACATGGGTTCCACCCAGAAATATGAGCTAAGAGTGTCCAGTGACACCAGAAACATGCCAGAGCCAGAGGCTGACTCCTCCATTGCAATGCTAACCAAGCCACACAGGAAGCTGTTAGCATGAGCTGAGAACACCTGGCAGGGCAGAGGCGGCAACACTTGACTGAGCACTTTTAAGCTGCTTTCTTAGGGAAGGGGACTCAGCTACTGCTAAGCAAAACCAACTGCTGATTATGGAAGCAGCCAGCTGTGGACCAGGATGCCTCTCTGTAGGCTGTGTCCTACCTGCCAGTGCTAGGCAGGTGTACCCACCAGTCACCATTCTGACCTCTCCTCTATGAATCTACTGATCTCTCCCACTGTGCTGATGGTAACTGAAATTAGTCTCCCTCACCTGGGCTCCTAGTGTCTCCTTTAGGCTCTGCTCTCTCCAGGGCCTGCCAATCCTTATCCTGAGGGCTTGAGGGCACCTCCCCAGGGGTGGGCATGGATTACTAACAACAGTGTTCAGTGTGGCACAGATAGAACAAATTAGAAGTTTGCACATGGGCCTTTGTTTCTGTTTATAGCTATATTGCCAGCGTCTAATTGCAAAAAAAATACCGGAAACAGGCAAAATGATGGACAACAAAGGAATTGTTGGACAGAACTCATACATAAAAGACTATACTGCAGTATTTAAAAATAAGATCACAGACAGGAGCATGCTTCCATGAAGAGAATATGAGGTCTTAATACCCACTGGCACCAAACAGAAAATAAAACCACATTCATACAAGCGTGCCACTGCATGGAAAAGTGTGTATATGAAATAAGCTAAGGAAAAAATACATATGACTTATGAAATTCAAAACTGAATGCCAGGCTCTGGGTTTGAACCCAGAGTTACAAGCAATGAATCCTAGCACTTGTAGCTGACTTACGCGTAACCTAGGATCCTGGAAGGGAGGTGAGAGGTGGTAATTACTATTTACATGTTCAGTCGGCTTGTCTGCACCACAGGGTTTTACAGTGCTGTCCTGGAGTCTGTCTGACTGTCCCATCTCAGCCCCAAGTACTGGAATTACAGGCATGTGGCACTAATTCTGGCATTACAGCCAATTCAGAATAATGAAGTAAAGACTTTAAAGATTTACTTTTGTGATTCTGTGTGGAGATGTGTATTGAGGGCAGAAGAGGGTATCGGATCCCCTGGGGCTAAAGTCATAGGTGGCTGTGAACAGCCCAAAGTGGGTGCTGGAAGAGGAACTTAGGTCCTCTGGAAGAACATCTCCTAGACCTGCTAATTCCTTTAAAAACAGTCTTTCTCTGCTGGGCCTCCTGGTCCATATACTTGCTCTGATCATTTCTTTTTTTTGTTTGTTTGTTTTTTTGAGACAGGGTTTCTCTGTGTAGCCCTGGCTGTACTGGAACTCACTTTGTAGACCAGGCTGGCCTCGAACTCAGAAATCTGCCTGCCTCTGCCTTCCAAGTGCTGGGATTAAAGGTGTGCACCACCATGCCAGGCTACTCTGATCACTTTAATCTGAACATTCAAGTCTTTGTTGCTTCAACAGGACCATGGGGAAGGTCAATCCTGAAGTTTGGCTGCCCTTGTTCATTTTGGTAAAGATATCTCAGCCTCGTTCCTGACAGTGGTAGGGGTGTTGCCACCTAAGTCCTAGCTATAGGGCTGCCCTGTGCATCGCAGCAGCACCGCTAACTATGACCGCCTGGATGCTGCTAGCACATCCTCTGTTATAATGACTTAAAATATTTTCAGATGCCACCAACGCCTCCGGGCGAGCGAGTGAAATCTCCACCTGCTTGGCCGTACTGCATTGACTGAAGGATAAGAAATGTCACTCAGGGGCCAGGCCTGGTGACACACACCTTTAATGTCAGCACTTGGAGGCAGAGGCAGGTGGGTTTCTGTGAGTTCCCGATGTCACTGATGGAAAAACTGTTTTGTGTTTGTGTAAGATTGACACTTGGGCTCACAAGAACTTTCTGCCGACCTAGCGTGACAGTTAAGTGAGACACAGTATTTCAGAAGTTGTTTAGAACTCTTATAAAATACCTTATTTCTCTTTATCTTATATGCACGGTGTTTTGCCTGCACGTCTTATCTATGGGAAAGTGTTGGAACCTGGAGCTAGAGATGTAAATGGCTGTGAGGTGCGATGTAGGTGCTGGGAATTGAACCTAGAACCTCTTGGAGAGCAGTCAGTGAACTGTCTCCACAGCCTCAACTGCTCAGAGTTCTTAGCCAGTCATTCCCACTGTAAGAGACCCTATCAGGGACTTTAGGAGCCTCAATATAAATAAGGCTGAAACTGGAAGAAAAGTTCCCCTTGCTTCATTCTACCTACTTCTATATATATTTTTCCCAATAGCAGCTGCTGGGCAGAAAGTCAGGACATAGAACCAAACAGCATTCCCCCATTCCTACCCTCAATGCCTGACTCCCTACCTATGGCTTCTGGGGTGTGTGGCTACACTAGTTTGTCCCCCACACACAGCCCGACCAAAGCACATGATAACTGTGACCTCTGCCTCTCTACAGCTTCGATTCCCACATCTGCTGTCCTGACTCCGCCTCGGCTCTCTGCAGGACTCACGCTTTAGGGATGGCCACACTCAGCCGCACGGGTTTACACCCCAGTCCCACTGCTCCCTGGCACTCCGTCAAGGCTCGCTTCTGTTCCAACTCATCTGTGAATTTCACAAAACCATAGCCCCTGGAGGGAGAAAAAAACCAATACACTGCTCAGATCACAATGTGACAAAGCCTACAGGAAGAATCACGGACAAGAGGGGGTAGGAAGAGGTGGACTGGAACACGGAAGAGAAAGGCAGGGAAGGGAGAGGGGGTCCCATCAAACAGCACAGAGCAGTCAGTGGCAGGCACAGTGTGAACCTGACATTGTGGGAAGTCCTTCTTCAGTCTAGTCCCCCGTTCTCCTCCACACGCACCCAGGGCTCCTTCCCAAACAGTAGGTTCTCTCCCAAATCACTGTTACCACGGTGTGGTGTAGCTGTGGGGACAGGTGACATCAGCCTGCAGACTTTTCACTTTCTGCTGTGTGGGAAAGCACTTAGGGACAGTCCTGGCTCCTGCTCCTTGGAGGTCAGACTCTACTCAGAGATTGTCCATGACACCCATAGTTAGTGAGTACCTATTATGTACCCCTACCTCGTGCTGGCGAGGACATTCTCAGTATCTCACCACACAGAGTGCTACCCCACACTAAGAAGCAGCCTTAAACTTCAGAGAGGTTTGAAAACTTGACGGAAGTCACATACAACAAAACCAGGCCTGAACTTTAGGTCACACTCCCAAAGCCTGAGAGTAAGGACTACACTAATCAAGAAAGTGCAGCACAGCCGGGCATGGTGGCGCACGCCTTTAGTCCCAGCACTCGGGAGGCAGAGGCAGGCGGATTTCTGAGTTCGAGGCCAGCCTGGTCTACAAAGTGAGTTCCAGGACAGCAAGGGCTACACAGAGAAACCCTGTCTCAACAAAACAAAACGAGCCAGCCTTTTAGCTGCTGCTGGCGGCGCATGCCTGTAATTCTAACACAGAGGAAGACGAGCATGGGGAACTGTGAGTCTGAGGCTAGCTATGACCACATGGAAGAAAAATAGGGAGACAGGACTGAGGACGTGGCTCTGGTAGGACTCTGGTTTGGCACAGTAAGTACCTGGGTACAACCCTGAGTACTGAAATTTCTTGGAATGGGGTGTATGACTGGGTTCAGTTCTATGCACAGTTAAGAGAGAGAGAGAAGAAAAAAAAAAGAGCCTCCTTCCTTCCTAGAGTTGCGAAATCAGGCTCAGGACCTTGTCCACACTAAATAAGCTCCCTAATGCTACGTGCCAGCCATTTGACTGTGCTTTATTATATATTATATAATTGCTATTATTACTATTATTATTATTATTATTATTATTATGACAGGGTTTCTCTAGTGTAGTTAGTCCTCATACTCAGGCTATCCTGGAACTTGCTCTGTAGACTAAGTGGTCACCTTTATTTTTCTCAGATAGGGTTTTGTGATGTTGCCGAGGCTACCCTTAAACTCATTGTGCAGCATACAGTGACTCAAATTTGCAATCTTTGTGCTTCGGCAGAGCAACTGGGATTATAAAGTCCACATGTCCAGCCTGACTTTTCTTGTTTTATATTTTAATGTAGGGTCTTGCTCTGTAGTCTAAGCTGGGTTCAGTTCAAAATCCTTAGCTTCTACCCTCCAATGACAGGTCTCTCCATTTTAAAATGGAAAGCTTTTTCTTTTCTTAGGGGAGGTATATTAAGAAAGAGTTTCAGCCGGGCAGTGGTGGCGCATGCCTTTAATCCCAGCACTTGGGAGGCAGAGGCAGGTGGATTTATGAGTTCGAGGCCAGACTGGACTACAGAGTGAGTTCCAGGACAGCCAGGACTGCACAGAGAAACCCTGTCTCAAAAAACCAAAAAAAAAAAAAAAAAAAAAAGAGTTTCATGTAGCTCAGGCTGGTCTTGAACTCATCAAATATTCAAAGATAGATGGCTTTCATTTTCCAGTCTTCCACTTCCCAAGTGCTGGGAATACAGGTGTGCACTGCCACAGGAGGCTAAACTATAACATTTTTTTTTTTTAAAGATTTATTTATTTATTATATGTAAGTACACTGTAGCTGTCTTCAGACACTCCAGAAGAGGGCGCCAGATCTCGTTACGGATGGTTGTGAGCCACCATGTGGTTGCTGGGATTTGAACTCTGGACCTTCGGAAGAGCAGTCGGGTGCTCTTACCCGCTGAGCCATCTCACCAGCCCAACTATAACATTTTTAACTGCGCAGAAAACCTTAGTAACAGAGATAAGTACGGCAACAAATAGCTCTTTATATTACTTCCCCTAATCCTTATGTCAGCCATGTAAGTGCCATACTCTTAGATTGCCTTAGTTTATAGATTAGAAAATAGGGACTATCTGTGACTTGTCTAGTACACAGCCCTTGTCAGTGATGGCCCTAGGTTCAAACCAGGTTGCCTGGCTGGAAAGCTCTCACTCTGAGCCACCACCCTCCCTAGGGTCTCTTTGATACTCCCCCCAGAGGGTAGGAATGCACAACAAAGAGGTAACATAAACAGCAGGTAAGGCCTTACTTAGACACGCCTGTCGGGTCCAAAACCACCTTGCCGCCCCGGCAGGACGGGTAGACTTTGACAAAGAACTCATACAGCATGCCATCGTCCACGTCGGGGGTCAGGTCCCCCACAAACAGGGAGTACTCAGGGCTGAGAGAAGAGAAGAGGCGGCAAAACGTCAAACCCCACAGTCAGTCTGAATCTCCTTTCTCCACTTCGCTTTTTTAAGACAAAAATGACTGCTATAGAGTCCAGGGTAGCCTCAAACTCCCAGCAATCCTCCTGTCAAAGCCTCCTGAATGCCGAAATTGAGTGACAGGCACACGCTGCATTGGCAGAGGAGTTATGGAAATAATACCATGCCCCAAATTCCCCAGACACTGCACAAAACTTGTCTGTCTTTAAGAATCAAGAGCTCTGTGACTCTGAGGTCAGCCTGGTCTACAGAGCAAGTTTCAGAGGCAGGCCAACCTCTGTGAGTTCTAGTACAGCCAAGGGTACATAGCGAAACCTGTTTCAAAAAAGAAAAAAAAAAAGCTAGGGAGCCAGAGAGCGAGAGATCGAGAGCAAGAGCAAGAGAGAGACAGACAGAGAGACAGAGAGAGAGACAGAGAGAGAGAGACAGAGAGAGAGAGAGACAGAGAGAGAGAGACAGAGAGAGAGACAGAGACAGAGAGACACAGAGAGACAAAGAGAGAATGATCAGATGAAGGGACAGATCAGAGTCATGCAAGGATTTAAAAAAAGGCTAGCTGGGCGTGGTGGCGCACGCCTTTAATCCCAGCACTCCGGAGGCAGAGGCAGGCGGATTTCTGAGTTCGAGGCCAGCCTGGTCTACAAAGTGAGTGCCAGGACAGCCAGG
The DNA here is from genome assembly GCF_978045245.1 of Mus caroli. Lineage (NCBI taxonomy): Eukaryota > Metazoa > Chordata > Mammalia > Rodentia > Muridae > Mus > Mus caroli. Next base: position 25,509,098 of record NW_028227261.1, on the reverse strand, counting down.
GCTACACAGAGAAACCCTGTCTCGAAAAACCAAAAAAAAAAAAAAAAAAAAAAAAAAAAAAGGCTAAACATGATAAATGTAACGATAAAATAAAACAAGACCTTTATCTCCTAAAGAACTAAAACTTAGTCAGGATGAAATGCTCAAACTCTGCTGGAGTTTGGCCAACAAACTTTTTCTAGAAATGTTTACAAATGTATTTTGTGTGAGATTCAGTTTTTGTCTTGTGCTACCAGGTCTTATTTTAGCATTTCAAGCATGATACATATTCTTTGTGAAAAATTAGAATATAACAACTCGCAAAGAAGCTGGGCAGTGGTGGCACACACCTTTGATCCCAGCACCAATTAGTCAATGGTGGGCAGACCTCTCTGAGTTCAAGGCCAGCCTGGTCTACAGAGTGAGTTTCAGGAGAGCCAGGACTATACAGAGAAACTCTGTCTCAAAAAGCCAAAATAAATAAACAAAACAACACAAAAATACAACAAATAAAAACTCACAAAGAAAAATAAAATTAGTGGACAGGTATGGTAGCTCACGCCCTGGGAGTCAGGAGGATTCACAAGTTCAAGGTCCCCTTCAGGTGTACAGCAAGTTCAAAGTTGGCCTTGTTTACATGAGACCTTGCCTCCATGCCTATACACATGGTGGAAAGGAGCTCTACCAGGGCAAGACCTTCTCCTAACTGCTGAGCCATCTCTCTAGCCCATTGTCTGCTTTTTGAAACACTCTCATATACGTCAGGCTAGCTCAAACTCCATAGTTTGCTTAGGATGACCTAGAACGCCTGATCTACCTGCCCCCACCTCCCATGTGCTAGGATTATAAATGTGCGTCTCTATGCCATTTTACTTGGTGCTGGGCTTTGAACCCAGGACTCCTTGTGTAAACATTCTGCCCAGTGAGCTACACCCCCCAGCCCCGTCATTTCTTTTGAACTTACAAAACTCCAGTATGATCCATTACATTTCATTTTGCTATTTTTAGTTCTCATATAATGCCCAAATTGGATGCAGTGAATTTCCCCTGTAAATCTCAGGCCATCAGGGGCTACAGTAGGAGTCTGCGGTCAGCCTAGGCAACACAGCCATATCGTCAACACCATGATGTCAGGTCTAGAACATGACTTGTGAGCAGTCTAGTAAATGAATGTATTATAACCGACCCGCTTTCTATTATCAGGCTGTCTGGGATTCCTCTCCACAGCTCCACATCACACACGTTTTAATGAGCACTTGTGAGGCTGCTCCTTGCACACAACCATGAACACATTCTGAAGAGTGGAGCTCTGCAGGAACAATACACTCTCCTGCAGCCAACGCATAACTAGCTTGGAAAGCATCGGGGAAACCGTCTTAAGAATTTCTGAAAACTATTTAGCCTATGGAGAGCAACTCAATTTTTTTCTGAATGAGGGTCTCACTCTATGGCCCTGGCTAGCCTCGAACTCACTATGTAGATCACGATGACCTCCAACTTGCCATCTTCCTCTTGTTTCTACCTCCCAAGTGCTGAGAGCAGGGCTGGCAGAGAGCCACCAAGCCTGACCACAGTGCTGTCTCTAAAGGCTGCGATGGGGCTGAAGCTCTGTGACACGGGCAGGACTGCTTCCAATGTGGAAATGCAAAACTGGACTGCCTGGTCCTGCCTGGACTGTTAAATTCCTAACTCTGTAGACAAATACTTCCAGACAGCCATTGAAAATTCAAAACCTGGAAAGTTAATGGGATGGAAGGCTGGGGAAGGACCAGAAAGATGACACAGCCCTGTTAGGCATGGTGGTACACACCCACAGCATAAGGAGGGCTGCTGTGAGCTGAGGCCAGTCTGGGCAACCTAATGACTAGGTCAGTGTGGGCTACAGAATGACACCCTCCATAAAACAAAAAGTAATTCCAGGGGGCAATGGTGCATGCTTTTACTCCAAGAACTTGGGAGGCAGAGGCAGGCAGGTCTCTAAGTGTGAGACTACCCTGGTCTACAGAGTGAGTTCCAGGACTGCCTGGGATACAGAGAAACCCTGTCTCAAAAACAAACAAACAAACAAAACCAAAAAACCAAAAAAAAAAAAAAAAAAAAAACCCCAAAAAACCCCAGTAAACAAACAAGTAGGAGAGCTGAGGGTACTCTTTGTCTCCTGTAGTAGTTCAAATAAGAAAGGTTCCCCGCTCCCCATGGCGCAGTCTGTGCATGCTTAGTCTCTGATAGGATTAGAAGGACCAGGAGGTGGCCTCCATAACAGAAGTGTGCCATGCCAAGTCCGTCTACTCAGCTACTCTCCAGCAATGCCTGCTGCCACGCTCCCTGCCATGACAATGGACTAAACCTCTGAAACTCTAAGTCCAGTTAAGAGTCACGTTGGGCCGGGCGTGGTGGCGCACGCCTTTAATCCCAGCACTCGGGAGGCAGAGGCAGAGGCAGGCAGATTTCTGAGTTTGAGGCCAGCCTGGTCTACAAAGTGAGTTCCAGGACAGCCAGGGCTACACAGAGAAACCCTGTCTCAAAAAACAAAACAAAACAAAAGTCACGTTAGTCACAGTGCTCTCATCACAAAATTAGAACAGTGACTAAGACACTTTCCAAGCACAAAGTGCAGGGCTCACTCAGGAGCACTGACATGGGGAGGGGTGGGGGGTGGGGGAAGCACACATATTAATCGCAGCACATGGAAGGAAGATGGAAGAAGCGGATTAGAATTTAAGGTCATCCTTGACTACACAGGGAGCCTGAGGCCAGTCTGGAACACATGAGACTGTGTCCTGTGCCATCCAAAGAAGGAAAGGCATTGCCTTGGCACAATGGAGGCCAGGGAGTGGGACAGTGTCCTTCAGAAGGCAGCAAATTACAGCAGGTTAAACTCTCCACCGTCCTATGGCAGTAACAGGCACCGTGACATCTTGTGCCTGTGTCTAGACACATACTGAGGGAGGCTTGACCTACATTTGGGTGGCTCCTTACTCACCTATTGTCTGGTTGTTTCCCATAAGTGGCATAATTCAGTTTAAAACGTTTTGCCTGGAAATTTAAAAACACATGAACAAATTAAAACAGAGAAGGATCTTTCCAAAGTCAAACAATATTTGAAGAAAACTGAAATAAATTACCTTGGCCAAAACATCTCCCCCTCTCTAAGCCTCAGCTTTTCTCCCGTATAAAATGAAGGGGTTGCACGGTTGACCGTGAAGGGCACTGCCAGCTCCATGGTTCTATGAGCCCAGGTGTGGCAGCTGTAAGCTAAGTAACTGTGGGAAGAGCAGAATGTAACCCTCTTGAGATGTGTCCTTGCTGCTACCAGCCTGTTCCAGAGTCTCAATCAGGCAAAAGACTTAAAGAGTGTTGGCTGGGGATTGAACTCAGGGCCTTGGACATGCTAGGCAAACACTGTGCCACTGAGCTACATCCCAGCCCGGTTTCTGAGTCTTCTGTCATAAAGGCAGTGCTGAAGACTGGAAAGGGCCTGGGTTTTGGAGGAGAGCCGTCTTCCGTCTGAATCCTGGCCCTGTCACTTACTACCTGCATTGCCTTCAGCAAGTCACTGCAGCTCCCTGAGCTTCTGGTTCCTGTTGATGAAAGCTAACAGAACCTACGGTGCAGGGGCTACAGGATTAAATGCAAAGCTGTATGTGTCCAGGGCAATTCACTATGTGGTAGTAGTTAAAGATAACCAAAATGGCAAGGCCATCATCATCCAAGTGTCCTTACAGGAGTGGCTCCCGGAAGGGGTTTCCCATTAATTTTATGCAAACACTTCTCGGCTGTAGCCAAATCTGCAAATTCCACAAAGCAGTAGCCAGCTGGGATTCTGGAAGCAAGCAGAGAAAGAGCGATAAGGATGCCCAGGTACATTTCAGCCTGAGGAGAGGAAAAAAAAAGGCTTCTTTCTTTGTTTTTTTTTTCCTCTCTCTTCTTTTCTGTTAAAACAGGATCTTACTATATAGCTCTAGTTGTCCTATAACTCACTCTGTAGACCAGGCTGGCTTTAAACTCACAGAGATCCACCTGCCCCTGCCTTCTAAGTGCTGGAACCAAAGGCGTGTGCCCCACAACCCAGCTTGAAAAAAATGGTTTTCAAAAACTGTTTTTTTCTGATAGAACCACACTATTTTTATTTCACTCTATATTCCAAATCAGAAATAACTTTAAGTACAAGAACAGTCAATCTGGCCAGTCCCTGACTGATTTAATAACCACTTATTATGTATATGTCACATTACCTGTGATGAAATACTGCCAAAAACCCTTAATGTGACCCACTTGACCCTTTAGATCCTTTGTCTAGCTTACAAGAAATTAAGAATAGCCCCAGAGAAAATACCAGAATAAATTAATCAAGAAGGTACTGACTTTTACCTACTCAAAAAGTCTACATTAAGCTGGGCAGTGGTGGCGCACACCTTTGATCCCAGCACTCAAGAGTCAGAGGCAGGCGGATTTCTGTAAATTCCAGGCCAGCCCAGTCACAGACCAAGTTTCAGGATGGCCAGGGCTACACAAAGAATCCCTGTCTTGAAAAGCCAAACAAAACAAAAATTAACAGTCCATATTAAGGCATCTGCCTAGTATACAAAAGGCCACTGATTCTTTGTTCAGTTTTAAGGGGCAGGGGGGTGTCACGGGAAAAGCAAAAGGTTGGCTTTGTATGTTATAAGTCTGGAATTCAGGATGATGGCACCTGCCTGTAGTCAGAACACTTTAGATTCTCAAGTTTAGAAGCTGAGGCTAGAGGACTGCCTCCAGTTCAATGCCAGTCCTGAAAATGAGACCCTGTCTTCTACACTATTTGTTTGAGACAGGTCCTCACTCTGGATTCCTGGCAGTCCCAGAACTCAATACGTAGGCTGCGTTGGCTTTGAACTCACAGAGATCTACCTACCTCAACTTCTGCCTCCAGAGTGCTGGGATTAAAGGCATGTCCTACCATGTCCAGATCTTAAAATTCTTTAATATCTATATTAATTATTTGAGAAATCTTTGCTTTTTTTTGTTTTGTTTTTCGAGACAGGGTTTCTCTGTATAGCCCTGGCTGTCCTGAAACTCACTTTGTAGATCAGGCTGGCCTCGAATTCAGAAATTTGCCTGCCTCTACCTCCCGAGTGCTAGGATTAAAGGTGTGCGCCACCACGCCCGGCTAAATCTTTGCTTTTTTGAGGCAGGATTTCACCATGTTAGCTCTGGCTTGTTGTGGCTCCCAATACTGGGGTGAAAGACATGCATGCACTACAACCCAGCAACTATTTGAGAATTCTATGCAATGTTATCATGGATCCAAGGTCTCCAACTCAGGTCAACAGGCTTACGAGGCAAGTGCTTGTACCTGCTGGGCACCTCACTGTCCACCCCAACCTTGTACTTCTAAATGCTCCTAATTTCTTGCGGGGCGGGGGGGGGGGGGGAGGGGGAGGAGTGTGTGTGAGGTCACACATACTCAAAACTATATAAAAGAGATCTGGTTCAGCAGTTATGAGTTTTGTACTGCTCTTCCAAGGGACCTCAGTTTGGTATTCAGCAACCACGGAGGGGAATATCACAGAATCTGACACCACTGGCCTCCATGGGCACTGCACTCTTGCATACCCTTCTCCCCACATACATAATAAACAAACGTAATCAAATGTAAAAATAAATAAAAACAACAATAACAACAACAAAAATCAAGAGGGGTAATAGAGATTGCTCAGTGGTTAAGACTGCTCTTCTAGAGATCCTGAGTTCAATTCCCAGCAACCACATGGTGGCTCACAACCATCTGTAATGGGATCCAATGCCCTCTTCTGGTATATGTGAAGAAAGTGACAGTGTATAAAATAAATATTTAACAAACAAATAAACAAAAAGAGCCAGGATTGCTGGCACACCTTGTGGTTGTGGCACTTGGGAGGCAGGGTTGTCATAAGATCGAGGTCAGCCTACATTACTACAGGAAGACTTTGTATCAGCGAAGAGCAAAATAAACTAAAGCTAAATGAAACACACAGTAACTTAGCAAAGATCACACAATAGTTTTCAAAAATAGGTTCCAGCATCCTGCCCTGAATCACTGGGATACTCAACACCTGAAATACTCAACGCTTCCGCTCTGTAAGCCACCCTCCATGGTACTTTCACTACTGCTAGGGATGGTCTATCCCCTTGAATGACAGTGGCAGCAGGCTCTATTAATCGAGAACGGGAAAGATGAAAAGGGAGGTGTACCCAGTGAGGCGGTTTCGGATAATTTTGACGCTCATCACGGTCTCCCCCATGGTGGCAAAGGCTCTAGAGATGAAGTTCTCATCCATGTAGGGTTCCAGCTGCATAAAAACCAGAGCAGAGAGGAGAGGCTCAGGCCCATGGTCGGGAGCCCCGTAAGGGGTGGAGCCACTCCCACTCCGTCCTGGACCCCCTCCACAGCACTAGAGAGCCAAGCTTCCTACCACGCAAGGGGGAACGGTCCCAACCAACTCCTTTACTTCAAATCGCTCCCCTTGCTGGGAGGCGTGGCACACACCCTTAATCCCAGCACTAGGGAGGCAATGGCAGGTGGAGTCTGTGAGTCTACATAATGAGTTCCAGGACAGACAGAACTATATGAAGGACCCCCATCTCAAATACAACAACAAAAGAAAAAAAAAACAAATAAAATAGCTCCCCTTTATATAACTCCCTGTGTTTCCGATCCTAGAAACAATTCTTGGGGTTCCTCCCACTCCACCCCCCCAAATCATCCCACTCCAAATCTTTCCAAACTGGAAAGGGGGATTCCAGACGCTCTACCCCATAGGGTCAGCATCTGAGAAATCTTCATTCTGATGTCCAGACTCCACTTTCAAAGCCTGGGTGAGCAGGCCTCGCTACGAAGCCCAAGCTGGCCTAGAACTCACTATGGAGTCTCGAACTGGTGACGATCCTCCTGCCTCGCCAAGGGCAGGGAGTAAGGCATTGGCCACCACACCCCACCTGGCTTCCCTCTGTCACCAAACCCCTTCCTGTTCACGGCCACCCTTCTGGGATCCGAAGGCCCTCCGCTCTCAGGCCCTTCCTCCCCCTACGACTCGAGACCCTCTTGTTCCCTTCAGAGCAGGGGCGACCCTGACTCACGTCTCCCATCCATAGGCTGGCCGCCATCCCGTACCCGGGCGGGGACCCTGAGTGCCTGTGGCGCGCAACCGCGCCAGTCTGCGCGACCCGGCCGGCCCGGAGCCTACGCCTGCGGCACCTCCTGCGCACACGCTGCCTCGGCGGCCAGAGCGATCCGGGTTTTCCTCTGACCTGTCCGCCGCTTCCGGCCCCCCAGGGGGCGTGGCTTCCACAGGCTAGGGCGTGGCTTCCACGGGATAGGGGCGTGGCCTGAGCTGGGGCACAGGAAGCCTAGCTGGCACTGGCTCTGAAGAGAGTCTCTGTAGGGCGGACTGCCCGCTCCTTAATAAAACCGCGCAAATGCGTCTATGATTAGAGAGTTAAGGTTTGCTCTCTGTAGGGAATTCCAAGCATAAGAACGGAAGGACAGTTAGTGACGGAAACTCCTCTGGGAGCGCGGAGGATAAGCTTCCGAGGGACTATGGAGGAGCCGCGGCCGCACAGCAGTCCTCTTGCCCTGCATCCCAGCGAGGACTTTTTGGAAGATGTAGTGGGATTCTTCTTCTTTTTTTTTTTTTTTTTTTGGTTTTTCGAGACAGGGTTTCTCTGTGTAGCCCTGGCTGTCCTGGCACTCACTTTGTAGACCAGGCTGGCCTCGAACTCAGAAATCCGCCTGCCTTTGCCTCCCGAGTGCTGGGACTAAAGGCGTGCGCCACCACGCCCGGCTTTTTTTTTTTTTTTTTTTTTTTTTTTTGGCTTCATTTTCTTAAAGCCCTGAGGTGGAGAGAACGAAAGGACCGTTCTTGATGGTACACTCAAAGTCCATCGTTTTGTGTGTATTTGGGGGTGGGGAGCGTCGGCATCGGCATGGTTTCTATGTAGTCCTTGTTGACCTGTTTGTCTGTCTCTAGTCAGATCTACTTGCTTCTGCCTGTTTGTTTGTTTGTTTGTTTGTTTGTTTAATGAACGCCAGTCTTCTCAAAGTATTCCTTCCTTAACGGCTGAGCCTTGGCTCCAGCCCCACACTTTATTTTTTTTGCCTTGAGACAAGGTTTCATGTTGCTCCCTGGTACAAGCTATATAATCTAGGCTGGCTGTAAACTCTTGGCAATCTTGCTTCAGCTTCCTAAGTGCTAGTTTTACAAGTGAAGGTCACCAACCCTGGCTCCTTCCCCTTTTATTATTCTAATCCAATTCACCAAGACTTTACCACAAAGCACAGATGGTACCTTTACAGAACCCTCAGTAAACTTGGTTTTTGAGAGCTCCTAAGGTGGGTGTATCCATGCTTCAACATCCAGTTGGTAGCCAACTTAGCAGAGTGGGAAGGTCCTGTGCGTTCAGATTGGTTCTGACAAACAAGTTCATCCTAAATCCTTTAACTCCAAGCTGTAGAAAGATCCCCAAGCCAAGAACTCAAGTCTGAAAACCAGAGGCCAACTATGAGTACAAATTTCCTGTTCCCTTCTGTTACTGTATGAATAATGCTAAAGCGTTGGTTAGATGGCTCAGCAGGTAAAAAAAAGTGCATTGCACTGAACCCCACAAACACACATGTACACACAAATGTAGAAAAAGAAAAATGGTTTTCAGAGACTGCAGAATGCTTTGGACCCCACGAGATTGGAGTTAGTATCGTTGTGTAGCACCATTTGGGTGCTGAGAATTGAACCTGGGTCCTCTACAAGTGCAATTAGTCAAGTGCAACTAGTGCTCTTAATCAGACCAGAGCCATCTCTCCATCCTGCAGGGAAAGGCCTCTGAAACGGACCAATCAGGACCCACCCACCCCACTCAGAGTCTGAAACGGACCAATTGGGAGCCCCTGCCCCCCAGAGTAAGCAATAAAGGCAGAGTCCCTCTCAGACCTCGACCGACCAGCTGCCTGAATTCTAAACCAGGGTCACTTAGAAAGGGAGCTCTGACTTCCTAAGCTGCACAGTGAGCTGTCACCCATGCTGGGTAAGTTGTGTCACCTCTGCCCCAGTAAGTAAGCCCAATAAAGTTCACTGGTTCACCAAATGAGACTTTGTTGGGATCTGTAATTTCATGTTTTGGGCTCCCTACCGAGGGTGAATAGATGTGCCACACAATCCCCAAGGAAAAGGTTTAAATACGCCAGTGGTCGAAAATGCAGGCAAATCAGTAAGAACTTCTAGTAATGCGCTATACTTAAAAACTGGAGGCCGGGCACGGTGGTGCACTATAAAGTGAGTTCCAGGACAGCCAAGGCTACACAGAGAAACCCTGTCTTGAAAAACCAAAAAACTGGAATTTGGGCCAGGTGTGGTAGTTACATTACTTAAATCAAAAATGAAACAAGACAAAAACTCAAGAAGCAGATGCAGCTAGATTTGTGAGTTCTAGATCAGACAGGGACAAAAGCAAAAACCCCTGGTTTAGGATTTAAAAATTCCACCCCAAAGCCAGGCCTTGATTTCAGCACTCACGAGGCTGAGGCAGGAAGACCAGGTTGTCAGTGTGGGCTACGCGGAGAGCCCACTTAACAAGCTACCCCGCCTCACGACCATGAAGCAACTGCAGTGGTTTCTACTGCACAACTATCTCAAACACCTCTTGTCTTCTCCAGACTGGATTGGATGTATCAGCCATAACCCTAACAAAGACAGGCTCATAAGCAGGGGTTCTTTTAAAGACAACAAAGCGACTCCAGGGACATGCATAAAAACAAAGCCCATTTTACAAAACTCTAAGTTTATTCAAAGTGTTACAAGATTTTATTCTCCCCTCCAAAATATTATACAATTAAAAAAAATTCAAAACTATTTTCTCAGCCACTGTTACTTTCCTTAGGACCAGCCTCCGCCCCTCCACTCCTCCCTCAGCGCTGTTATAAAACAACTCCCACCCCTTTCCCAATACCCTGCCTTGACTGCCCAGCCGAGCCCAGCATGGCTATTCAGTCCTCTATGGCAGAAAGGCTGATGGGGAAGGGACAGGTGACACCCAAGGGATACTGGGGTGCTTTGTGCTTTTGGGAGGACGTTGGTTTTTTTCAAGTGGGTCAGTGTTTTTGCCCATGGACACCTGTTTAGAGCCAAATATTTGGCTTAGGTCACCCAGAGCCTTGTAAAGCCTTTGTCCAGATCTCCCCAGGCATGGGTCCATGACAACTGGATCCGATGACAATACAAACCATCTGTGCCCTTGTAAACTACTGTTAGGAACAGAAAGAGAGGCTCATGGTAAGCAGGGCTTCACGGAGTCCCAACTTTTCAGAGTCTGGGCAGCAAAACCCCGGGGCAGGATGTTGCATGTAGTCTTAAGCTACCGGTTTGGGTTTTGTAGGTAATGAGCCAGTGCCAGCTAGGACCACAGGAAGCAGAGTATCAAAGGGGGGTGGGGGAAAGGTCTAATAAAGTAAGCCTCTGGTAAGCAAAGATCCTTCTGAGATCCTCCTCCCATCCCCACACATCCCACAAGTACCAGTATGTTTCTAGAAAGAGAACAGACAAAACAGAAGAAAAAGGATTCTGCTGTGGTGCTGGGAAAAGACAGGAGATGATATCTGTTCAGGGTTGGAATCTGTAGCTGGCTGTTTTCCTGTTCTGTGAAGCTGGGCTGGGGCCAGAAGCCAGGCCCACAAAGACTTCATCAGCTCTGTGCCTTGTCCTTAACTAGTAAGACCGTGTGCTGGCCCCCACTGGACACAGTTAACACCACACGGTTCTCCAGCTGTTTGCCAGTCATTTCCACAGGACTCCAGGCATCTTCATCCTGCCCGGTGCCCAGCTGGTAGTTGGTGCCCATGCCCCAGGCAAAAACACGACCTGCAAGGGACAGAAATAGAAGCAGCTGTCTTTGGGGTCTGCAGCCCTGCGTTTCCACACCAGGAGATGCAGGGACATGGTGGTAAATTTTAGCCTTGACCAATAGCAGTCTGGCAAGGTCCCAGCCCAAGAGTTCAAGGTCCCTGGAAAGCCAGGGAGCTTATGCTCCCCTCCTTTGCATTCTCTTACCCCCAGGCACAGCACCCAGGGGCTACGTCCTGAATCTCTGTTCTTGAAACCAGCCACCTTTACTCTGCTCAGGATGCTCTTGGGTTTGATATGCCACCCTCTGGTATGTTTTTGTTTTTGTCAGGTCTCATTATGTAGCCTTGGCTGGCCCAGAACTCACTATCTAGACAAGGCTGGCTTCAAACTCACAGAGATGTGCACAACTCTGCCTCCTGAGTACTGGGACTAAGTGTGTGCCCCCCACATCCCCCCTTCCAATCCCATCCCTGCTTTCACAGAGGACTGAACCTCCATGGTGCAGTGCAAACTCCACTTCATGAGGAAGTCCTTCCAGATAAGCACAGACATCTTAGCCAGCCTGAAAACTGAAGGTTTCCTGGCTATGCACCTTTCTCAGGCTTTGGCTGCTATATGTCCACACCCTCTTCTGCTGGACTGGCCAGGACCCACATGGTAGCTCACAACCATCATTAACTCCAGTCCCAGGGGATCTGGTGCCCTCTTCTGGCCTCTGTAGGCACCAAGTACATACATAGTAAATAGACATACACGTAGGTAAAACAACATAGACATTAAAAAAAAAATTCATGAGCCAAGCATGATGGAACAGATCTTTGATCCCTGCACTCAGAAGGCAGAGGCAGAGGCAGGTGGACTTCCATAAGTTCCAGGCTAGCCTGGTCTACATGGTGAGACCCTGTTCTCAAAAACAAAAGCAAAAACATGCCAGAGCGTCTGAGAGTCAGTGTCAAAACTGTGTCATCTCTAACACTGCAACTGACTCCCTGTGACAGGAGATACAACACGCCAAGGAATTTGCTAGATATCATGACCCCCCACTTTCCAAAACCCAACCAGGTCTGAGGAGCCCCACTTACCATCCTTCGACACAGCATACCCCACAGAAGCCCCACAGGCCACCGAGGAGACCACGGGCAGCCGGGAAATGAGGGTGGGCATGCTCTTCTCCTCAGCATCCTCCCCAAGGCCCAGGCGCCCGTACTCAGCCCGGCCCAGGCTGTACGCCTTCCCTGTGGGAGGAAGGAGAGACCATAGCAGAGGGCACGTGCTAAGCAAGATGCATGCACACCACGGGAGGTAAAGGACTCTACACAACTCCCCTGTGCCTTCATACTGGGAAGCACCAGGACATCCTCATGGATGCAAATCTATGTCTGGCCCAAACCACGATCCTAGTGAGGCGGCTCTTAGGGACTACTGTCTGAAGATGCAGAAGACATGGGAGTCCTACCTTCGGAATCCATGCAGACTGTGTGATGCTGGCCCCCGGAGAAGCCCACCCAGGACTTGGTGGAATTCTTGAAGGATGTCAAGTTTTGAGGAATGAAGCAAGATCCAGTGCCTGGAGTCCCTGTTGTCAAGGGGGACAGAGTTCCAGAAGCTTCCCTGCCATCCCCAGCAATGCCACCTTATACTCCACCACAGCTCCGAGGGGTCAGACTATCCCGTTACTGGAATCCATGCACTGAGTCAGGTCTGAGGAGGACTCACCGAGCTGGTGATAGTTGGAGAGGCCAAAGCCATACACGTGGCCCTCTCGGGAGATGGCAAAAGTGAAATAGGCGCCACAGAAGGCATCCTGGAACCGCACACGGCCCCGGGTCCCCCTGGATTTCAGCAGCACACATCTGGGGACCAGGAGTCGCTCTGTAAGTATAGAGGAAGCCAGGGTCAGTGACAGACACGGGGTATTTTCTGAAGGAGGCTAATCAGGGTCACCCTTGATTGGCCTCCTGATCAAACACCCTGCTCAAAAATTTCACTCTTGACATGAGAAAGAAGCTTAGGGGAACTTAGCCTGTGCCAGACATTTTTCTAACCAAGACATTTCTCTTCACAGTTACCAATTAGGGGCAGGGAGATAAGGGATCAGTCCCCAAAGTTAGAGCCCCATCCCCTCCAGATTATTTACTGGCTGGTCTAGAACTCAGTATGTATACCAGGCTGGCCTCAAACTCAAGAGAGTCACATGCCTCTCTGCCTCCCGAGTGCTGATTTTAAAGGTGTACAACACCATGCGTAAGGCCTGATTTTAACCAACGCTGGATATAAGCCAACACAGAATCCCACCTGCCTTTCAATTTCACCAGGGATGGCTTACCAAATCCTCCCACAGAGGTACCAAAGCCACTTACCAAGGCCCTGACGGCCACCTCGGTTGGCAAATAATTCAGGTACACGGCCCAGCTGACCTTGCTCCCCACAACCCAAGGTATAGAGGTCGCCATCGTTCGTGAGCATCACCAAGTGGTCGTTCCCTGCGGGCACAGGCAGGGCCTAAGACCCAAGTCTGAACAATGCCAGCCAGCTCCTGCCCCGGGTGCCCAACACTTCCCTGAGGCGAGAGGGGGCACAGGAAGGGCCTGTCTAAGACCCAAGGCTGAACGATGCCAGCCAGCTCCTGCCCCGGGTGCCCAACACTTACCCGAGGCCACCTTTACCACGGGCGCATCCAGCTGTACTTGAACAGGTACCATGCTCTTCTTCATGGGCTCCAACAACCCGATCACACCATTATTGTCCTAAAGAGAGGGCCAGAGGTTCAAGCAGCCAGTCCTGCGGCTCTGAAATGGTCAAGACAGCTGCTTGGCAGTGAGTGACAGCAGATATGGACAGAGAGACAGCAGCAGGGGCCTGGCCACACATGGAAATCCTGAAGAATGGAAATGTCCAGAGTCTGGGAACTGTGTTGGGGGATGGGGGCGGGGCAGGGGTGGGGTGGGGGCAAACCTGGCTCTAAGAAACTTGGTGAAGCAGCAGGTTCTTGATCTATCTTCTTTTTTTTGTTTTTTTTTCCAAACAGGGCTTCTCTGTATAGCTCTGGCTGTCCTGGAACTCACTCTGTAGACCAGGCTGGTCTCGAACTCAGAAATCTGCCTGCCTCTGCCTCCCGAGTGCTGGGATTAAAGGCGTGCGCCACCACGCCCGGCTTGATCTATCTTCTTGCAACACATTATCCTAAGCATTTCTCTCTTTCCTCCTTCCTTTTTTTTTTTTTTTTTGAGTTAAGATTTCTCTCCATAGCCCTGGCTGGCCTGGAACTCACTCTGTAGACCAGGATGTCCTTGAATTCAGAGATCAGCCTGCCTCTGCCTTCCAAGTGCTGGGATTAAAGGTGTGCATCACCACCTCCAGGCTATTCTGAGCATTTCTGTGTTAAAAACATCCTCATATATATATATATATTTTTTTTTTTTACAATGACTCTACGGGCAGGCAGACAGACTTTTTAAACCCAGCACTAGTGGGTGTGAGTTAAGATCTTTGCGTTTGAACCTCATCCTCACAGTGAGTTCCAACCCAGTTACACAGTGTGAACCCAACTCAAAAAAGTCAATGTGGATCTGGCATAGTGGCACACACTTTTAATCCTAGAGGCAAGAGGAGCTTTGTAGGGGCTGGAGTGATGGCTCAGTGGTTAAGAGAACTGACTGCTCTTCCTGAGGTCCTGAGTCAAATCCCAGCAACCACATGGTGGCTCACAACCATTCGTAACGAGATCTGGCACCAGAGGGTGTCTGAAGACAGCTACAGTGTACTTACATATAATAAATAAAGAAGTCAAAAAAAAAAAAAAAAAAAAAAAAAAAAGGCCCAGCACTCGGGAGGCAGAGGCAGGCGGATTTCTGAGTTCGAGGCCAGCCTGGTCTACAAAGTGAGTTCCAGGACAGCCAGGGCTATACAGAGAAACCCTGTCTCGAAAAACTAAAAAAAAAAAAAAAAGAGCTTTGTGAGTTTGAGGCCAGCCTGGTCTACAAGGCAAGTTCTAGAACAGATAGAATTACATAGAGAGACCCTACCTCAAAAAATAAATAAGTAAGCCGGGCGTGGTGACGAATGCCTTTAATCCCAGCACTCAGGAGGCAGAGGCAGGAGGATTTCTGAGTTTGAGGCCAGCCCGGGAGTGAGTTCCAGGACAGCCAGAGCTACACAGAGAAACCCTGTCTCAGAAAACCAACCAACCAACCAACCAACCAAAACCACAAAGATTACACTCCCCTGCTTTAGAGAGACCAAGAAGTGACATTTCTCAAACCCACAGACCTTTCTCTCAAAGATTCCAGAAAGGGGATGCAAAAGAGAATGTGGCAGGAGATGAGCCTCAGCAGCTTCCAGGGCCAGCTCAGCCCAGAGGCAACTTTGACCCACCTCTTCCCAAAGACACACAATTCATGCATCACTCTCAAGCACATAGGCCGTGGAGTGGACAGGCCCATATGAAGATTCCAGGGATTAGAATCCAGGCCCTACACGTGCATGTGGATCATTTGCAGATCCTGAGTTAATTCTGCCTGCCAGCCCCAGTCTTACCCGGAAAGAGCCCCAGAGGAAGACACGGCCGTCTTCGGTGAGGGCTGCTGTGTGACTGTCCCCCGCTGACACTTGCACCACTTTCTCTTGCAGTTCCACTTTCCCAGGGACCATTTCTGAGCCTTCGACTGAAGTGTCCCTTCCCAGGGCACCCTCGTCATTGCAGCCAAAGGAGTAGACCTGTGCCCAGGATGTCCCATTAACACAAAGCCTGGCCCTATGGCCTCCTTGCTTAGGCCCCTCCCTGCTTCCATACCCTTGCACCCAGGCCCTATCCAACCTGTCCCAACCCTCTGACCTACCTGGCCACTTTGGCTCAGACACACAGTATGCATGCCCCCGGCCTCAGCCTGCACAACATCCTGCAGAAGGGGCACCAAGGCCGGCTTTTTCCTCTCCAGCACACTTTCACCCAGCCCCAGCTGGCCCACGTCGCCCTGGCCCAGTGTCAGCACCAAGCCTGGTTCTGTGTTGTGGGACCTGTGTGAGACTAAAAGGTGGAGAAGATAGCCCCTGAGTGAATAGGATGAGGGCAGACAGCAGAGGTCATATCATGGACTCTGGGATCGTAATGGTCAGGGGTTCAAGTCCTTGCTCTGTCAATAGGCCATAAGTAAGACCTTTGTGGACCTAAGTTTCTCCCTTTGTGAACAGAGGATGACAAGGGTATCTGTCTCGTAGGGATGTTTTGAGGATTAAGATCCACGCATGTTATTGACATGAGGAAGGAAGAGAACAAGGAAGCACGCCACCCACACAGTGAAATGGATCTGGGCAGGGCACCAGGACAGAGACAATTTCCAGGTGAGCGCATTTCACAGACGTGATCCACACTGCCAACCTTACTAACCGGTTGCTCTACCAACATTAGCTGGCTCTGCAGACCTCCCATATTTGGAAAAGCCTGTTGCCCTCGGAGGCAGAAGCAGGCAGGTCTCTGTGAGTTCTGGGATAGCCAGGGCCATCCTATCACAAACAAACATCAAAAATAGAAGACACCATTTTACAGGACATAGAACAGAGAGTCAAAGCCTCCCCAGGTCCTACAGCTGATTGCCAGAGTTTGCTTAGGCAGCTACCTGGGATCAGCTCCCATCTGATGACCCTCTACCCTCAGGCCGCGATTTCCAACTCCTGGCCATGGGAGGAAAGCAGACTGACCCTTCAGTCAGTATTCAGCTGACACTGGCAGCTTCAGAGGAACGGGAAGGAAGGCACAGTAAGAACGAACCCTCAGATATATTTGCAGAGGTGCGGGCCAACCAGTGGGTAGTGCAAGGCCTTTTGGTAGCCAATCAAAGCCTGCCACAGCCCTCCAGTCAATGGCATTCAGTCCCCTCCCCACGGGTGAGGCCCCAGCTGCCAGGGCCACTGCTGCTGCACAGAGGCTGCACTGGGCAGGGAGCCATCTGGTTGGGTTTTCTGGTCAGTTGGGCTTGGCCCACGGGCACCTTGGCACGAGCGAGTAGCAGGACGGCGATTACGAGTGTCTGCAAAAGACAGACACTGTCTGAGCATGCGCCTACGCTCCTCCCTCCCATGTTAGGGGTCAATTTCCCTCGACCTCGCAACACTCTGGGGTTATAGGAGAGAGAAAAAATGACAGGACAGGTCCCTCAAACAAAGCTGGGACGTTATCTCCTCTAATTCTCAACGACCCAGGATGACGGAGCCCTTGTCTCCATTCCATCAAGGGAGGCTCTCAGCCTCAGCCAGATGAAGTGACCTGCCTGTGGTTACAGTGACAAAGTGGCAGTTAGGACCCAACCCACATCTAAAAGCCCAGTAGGTCCAAGAACCTCGGGCTTTCAAGCTGTTAATTCAGAGCAAGAGGATCTAAGGCCAAGGACTTTTCTGATTATCAGGGGAGAAGATCAAAGTACGGGCAAAACCATGCATGTGTGTGGGGCCGCCGCGTTCTAGGATCTTGGGTGGGTTGGGAGTACCAACATTGCTTTGAGGGCTCTCTGATGAGCCTTGGCTTGGGCCTTTTCTCTGACTGCTAAAGAACTGAACTAGGGGAGGTGCAGGAGAACCCCTGGTTGAGCAGGGGCCTTGGACCTCTAAGCCCCTCACAGCTTCAAGCCGGGGAGGAAGGAGCGTAGGCCCAGATGTCTCACTGCTTTGAGAGAATACTCAGAGCCCAGAAGGGATCCCAGCCAGCTCACCTTTCACCTTCTTGCTTTTGGGGATAGCATCTTCCGGGGGTGACCTTCTCTTAGCTATGCGCTTGGGTGGCATCTTCTTGTCCTGAAAAAGAAAACCCAGCCAAATACTCCATGTCAGAATAACAAACATTGTCCTGTGCATATTTATCAAAGCCTGAAGAATAAGAGGATTCACCCAGCAGTCACAGCTCTTGACATCTATCCCAGAACTGTATGGACCAAGGGCTGGGGATGTAGCTCAGCCCCATGAGAATCTGCCGAGCCAACTCCAATCCCTAGTCTCTTTCCAGCACGTCACAGACAGCCTGGTGGCACATGCCCAGCCCGTGACCTCAGCACTAGGAAGGTGGACTTGAGAAGAAGAGGTTAATACTAGCAGACTGGCCACACATGGGAATATCCATGAGAGAATTAGACAAAGCCGTCAAAAATGATGTTTCTAGAAATGAATCTATCGAACAGAAAGACAGTCCTTGTGACAAAGAAAAGCAGACAGGAGCTGGGTGTGGTGCCTATTCAAGACCCAGCACTGCAGCACCCCAAATTCCAGGCCAGCCAAGTCTCAAACACACAACCAACCAAAACAAATAGTGCAGGCCTTTAATCCCAACACTCACTCAGGAGGCAGAGACAGGGGGGATTCCTGGTCTACATAGTAAATTCCAGGCCAGCTTGGGCTATACAGGGAAACCCTGTCTCAAAACAAAGCAAAACAACAAACCAAACAACACAACATCAAAACGCTCAAGCCCAAGCCAAGCTGTCTGAATGCTGCTCCTATCCATTCTAGGGTAGTAAACGCTATTATTTTGAAACAGGGTTCACTGCAGCTTTAGATGGCCTTAAACACTTCTTCCTGCCTGCACCCCCTAAGCTGAATTTACAGGCATGTGCTTCTGCAAGTAGTTGCCATGCAGGGTTAAATGAGCTGATACGAGGTGCTGGGGTGTGGCTCATGGGCAGAGCGCTTGCCTAGCTTGTCTGAGGCTCTGGGCTTCATGCCATAACAGGAAAAAAAAAGTTTTAATTCAAATAAAGCCAGGTTGGGTGTCCACTTTTAGTCTCAGCACTCGGGAGGGAGAAACAGGCAGATTTGGTCTACAGAGTGAGTTCCAAGACAGCTGGGGGCGGGTACATAGAGAAACCCTGTCTCAAAAAAAAATCAAAACCAAAATAAAAATAAAGAAATAAAATAAAGCTAAGAATGGTGACACATACCTTGAATCCCAGCAGACTAGCCAGCCCAGTCTACATACTGAGTGCCAGGAGAGTCAGGGCTTTAAAGAAAAGGCCCAGACTCAAAAACAAAAAAACCTCAATCAATGAAAAACGGTCCTACAGTAAATGCTTGCTCAAGAAATTAATGTTGCTGGGCAGTGGTGGCACACGCCTTTAATCCCATCACTTGGGAGGCAGAGGCAGGTGGATTTCTGAGTTCGAGGCCAGCCTGGTCTACAGAGTGAGTTCCAGGACAGCTAGGGCTATACAGAGAAACCCTGTCTCAAAAATAAAAAAAAGAAATTAATGTTGGTGGTAGTGTGGTATTTAGGGTCTTCCCCATGTAACACTGAGACCCAAACCTATCAGAATCTAAGCAAGTTCACTCACTGGTCCTTCTTCTGACAAGACAGGAGTGAAAAACTCGGCTCAAGGCAAGGAGAGACCAGCAAAGGCCCTTCTCAGTGTCCCCTGGGGATCTGGTCAGCACCACCCCGCTGCCTCCTCCCCGCTGCCATCACCTCTATGAGGCTGAAGCCTCAGGCTTCCCAGTTGTCAACTCAGAAGGTATGGACTTCTGACTCAGAGGGAGGAGACCAATGCATTTTACACAGGCCCAGATCCTGCAGAGCCTGTGTGGGTTGTGGCTGGCCCAGCTCTGTCACGAGGCGGTCATTCTGAACTTTGACCAGCTTCCACTCTTCCTGCCATGGGACCCTCCCCTTCCCCCACGCTGAAAATGGTTGCTCTCTGGGACCACTGGGAACTCAAGTCATCTTCCAGTACTCTAGTTTCCTCAATCTTTAACAATCCTTGGGGTTGGTGAGATGACTCAGCAGGTAAGAGCACTGACTGCTCTTCCGAAGGTCCTGAGTTCAAATCCCAGCACCCACATGGTGGCTCACAACCACCTGTAATGAGATCTGGTGCCCTCTTCTGGTGTGCCAGAAGACAGCTACAGTGTACTTATTTATAATAATAAATCTTCAATTCCCAACAACCAGATGAAGGCTCACAACCATCTGTACAGCTATATACTGTACATAAAATATTCATATACATAAAATAAATAAATCTTAAAAAAAAAAAAAGGAGATGACGACCTCCCAGGGTGGATAGAAGCCTGCACCGCACACCCCTAGCAGAGAGAGTATCCCAGAGATATTCTGGAGTGCCTGGGGTTGGGCTGAGATGCATGGCAAAGACAGAGGCGGCCACCCTGCTTCCTGTACTCAGGAGTTTATCTTCAGGAAGAAAGTAAGCTTACAAAAGTCACACCTTAGCCAGGCAGTGGTAGCTGCCAGCACTTGAGAGGCAGCGTTCCAGGACAGCCAGGGCTAAACAGAGAAACCCTGTCTTAAAAACTCCCCCACCTATCCCCCAAAAAACAAAACGTGCCGGGCGTGGTGGCGCACGCCTTTAATCCCAGCACTCGGGAGGCAGAGGCAGGTGGATTTCTGAGTTCGAGGCCAGCCTGGTCTACAGAGTGAGTTCCAGGATCAGCCAGGGCTACAAAGAGAAACCCTGTCTCGAAAAACCAAAAAAAAAAAAAAAACAAAAAAAACAAAACGTACAAAAGTCACACCTTGTTCCCCTTCTCCCAACCCATCCTTCCTTCCCACACACACAAAAAAAATAGCTAAAGTTGGGCACGTTGGCAAACTCCTGCACTCCTAGCATTTGTGAGGCAGAGTCAAGTTAAGGATAGCCTAGGCCACATGAGGCCCTGACTCAGAAACCAAAGCAAAGGGATTGCTGTGCAAGCATGTGACCCTGACTTCAGAACACCAGCACAGCACACATCCACAACCCTAGTGCAGGGTGGACAGCCAATGCACCCCAATGGCGGTGCTCCGGGTTCAGTGAGAAGTCCTGTCTCAAGAAGACAGAGCACAATCAATGAAGACAGCTGTCCCCAAACCTCTGACCCCCACATGCACATGCAGTCCCTCATTCGTGTCTGAATGTACAACACGTGTATGCCACACACAACAAACTCAACCCAGTCCAGAGAACTGAAGACACAGTCGCTCCTATTTCATGGGTGAGGACACTCACCTAACACAAGGAAAGGTAAATTCACTTGCTCATATCCATACACCAAAGGACAGGAAGGAAAAGCACACAAGCATTTTTTTAAAAAATAGGGAAAAAAATCTGCCATCTGTGGTGGCACACACCTGTCATCCCAGAACGTAGGAAGCTGACCAAGACTGACCAGGCCACAGAGCAAGACCCTGTCTCACCCTTGCCACCCAAACACTATAACCCAGGTTGGAATTTAAGATGGCCCAAGCAAGTCCCTTAGAATTCCTGTTGGTTTTGGCCAAACTCAAAAAGCAGAAAGCAAAAATCAAGGGAGGGGAAAGATGGCAGCTGGGATTTGCCTAGAAGGACTGTAGCCGGATCCAGCAGGTCCCCCACTGAGAGGAGAGATCCTGAGATACCCCAGTTGTCTTTGAGCCACACATTCCTCATCCGTACCTGGGTAACTCTAGTTACTGCACAAACCCAGAAGCAGGGCAGGGAAGGGCAGCACCTTCTAAAAGGTGGGGCCAGCTGGGCGCGGTGGGCAGAGGCAGGGTTTGTGATTGCCACACTTCAAGGCCAGCCAACATAGTGAGACATACCCTGCTTCAAGAAATGAGCCAGGGCTGGAGAGATGGCTCAGTGCTGGCCACTCTTCAAGACCATCCAGGTGTGGTTCCTAGCACACAGGCTGCTCACAACCACCTTTAACTCCAGTCCCAGGGGATCCAATGCTCTCTTCTGGCCTCCCTGGGCCAATGCATCTGTACCTGCGCATGCGTGCAGGAAAGCACTCAAACATACATACACACATACAACCCTAAAAAGACTTCTTCTGTCACTGTATTCACACCCCCCACTTCCACTCCCTGGGATTCATCTTTAGGGGATTTAAAAACTGGGAGAAAACCGGACAAGACTCAGAATAAAATCCAGGAAGGAGTCAACTTTCATTAATGAGCACCTACAGTGTATGACCCCATAAGAGTTCAGACCTGTCCCCATGTCAGGAATAAAATTGCACAACATCCATGGGTGAGATGACAGCTGAGAGGACCCCCCTACACCTACCTACCTACCTACACACACACACACACACACACACACACCAGGACTGGAGCTGCCCACAGCCCAGTTCCTCACCTGCTAAGTCAAATGGGTGGGTAGACTAGGTTAGACAATCCACCAGGAGCAGGGGGGTTTTCCAGTTACTCCCACTTCTGGAGCATTTGGTAACCCCAGCGGTGGTCCCTCCCTTCCCCCCACACTCAGAACTTTCCAGCTAGACTTAGGGAAGAAGGGAAAGCCTGTGCAGGCAGTGGCTGTGTGCCGCCAGTAACTAACTGAGCATGCTCACGTCACACCAGGAAGTCCATCACCCAGGTGCAGAAGGATGTGATACAGCCTCCGGCTATCTGTTAATTTTTTTTTTTTCCTAGAGAGAGAGGGGCAATAGCTTCTGGGGGATGTTCAAGCCACCAGCTTTGCACAGATTATAGAACACATTACTTTCCCTTTAAAGGCAAGGAAACTAAGGTTTAAGAGAACCTAGTGGGACCTGCCCGATCCAGACTCCTGCTCTCGGTTGCAGAGGCAACCAGAACCTGGTGAATCACTTCTAACTCATCTTTTCTGAGCTCCATTAGAATGCTCTTCTTGGGTGACGCAGCCTTCTCTGTATCCTCCACACCCTCCCCACAAGCACCAAAGTCTATGACCCCAAACTCTTCGAGTGGTTGCATGTGCTGTATGTACCCCGTGTCTGGATCACCCTGATCCTGTTACCCCAAACATATTAAAACCTCACCTGGAAGGCTATCCCCAACCCTCCACAGCCCGGTTACGGCTTCCGCTTTGGAGTTCCCGGGTCTGTTTCATACCCTCAGCTTGTCCCACGGCACACGTGGTCGGAGGACTTAATTTAGGATGAACCAAAGACGTGGCAGCAGCGACGCTCAAGTTCCACGGGCATACTTTGCTGATCTCAGGAGACCCTAACTGTGGACCCACGGAAGTCTCGCCTGGGAGCCCCTCCGTCCCGCAAAGGTCACGGAGGCCCGCCTTTGTCACCATTGTTCCCCAGCGGCACGGAACAACCGGGTGACACAGGGTTGAAGAGGGTTAAGGACAGGCCACGGTCTGGGAACGCTGCTGTCCCCTCCCCGCCGGCGGCTCCCCGAGCTCCCCGCCGCCGCGCGCGCCCGGGTCCCCGCGCATCAGCCGTTTGAATCTCCCGCCACGGAGCGGAGTGCGCGCCCCGAGCGCGACGGCTAAGGGGCCCGAGCGCCAGCGAGGCGGGGCCCACGCGGGCCGGAGCTCGTGCGCCCCGAGCGCCGCCGGCTTCACGTGCAGCCCGCCATGTAGGTTGCGATCTCGGCCCACCACGACCTCGCGCGCCTCCGGGTTTCCCGTCCCCAGGGCTCCCTACGAACCGGAGCGCGACCTACCTCGGGACAGGGCGGCCACAAGCAACTCCGGCGCTCGGCGGCCGGCGGTGAACTGCCCCGAGCATGCGCTCTGCGGGCCTCCGGCCGCGACCCTGGCCAGAAGGGAAAACACAGAGCCGGGCGGCCCCTGGCGGCCACCGCGGGAAGTGCGAGCGGCTGCTCCTAGTTTGTACACAGCATTCTGTATTTGGGAGATTTCCTCCCCAAAGTGGGATAAGTGGACAAATAACCAATCCCTGTTTGTTTAGGAAAATCTGGTGCGTGAGGTCTGTACGGAACAAAACAAGGCTGATTGTTCTTGTTCTCAAATTATATATACCGAAGGCTCAAAAGACCCCAATCTATGCAGAGCCATCTGATTCGGTCTAGGTAGGGCTCAGGAACGGCTAATTAGTCTAAGTGGAAGAGGCATTCAGGATGAATAACATTTCCTTATTTATTATATGTATGAGTGCTTTTCATGTAGGTACATCTGTGTACCACGTACGTATACAGTGCAAAGGCCAGAAAGAGAGCATTGGTTGCAGTAGAACTGGAGTTACAAATGGATGCGACCTGCCATGTATGTGCTGGAATGGAATTCCCATCTTCTGCAAGAGCAACAAGCACCCTTAACCACTGAGCCATCTCTCCTGTCCCAGAGGGGTGACATTTGCAATGACAGAGAGTAAGACGTGTGAAACTGCCGTATAGTCTGAAAGTAGAGGGTGAAGGTCTAGTCTACGGGGACAGTGTGTGATTATGGGAAGGTTCTGCTCACAAGATGAAATGTTCACAACTTTAATGGACTTTGAGTAAAGTGTAACCAAGAATGGAGAGGCAAAGAGCAAGCAGGAAGTGGATTCGGTAATGCCTGGGTTGGTTTCACCACCTACAATCGGGTCATTCCAGAAGCTGAGGCAGAGCCGGGCTTGGTGGCGCACGCCTTTAATCCCAGTACTCGGGAGGCAGAGGCAGGAGGATTTCTGAATTCGAGGCCAGCCTGGTCTACAGAGTGAGTTCCAGGACAGCCAGGGCTATACAGAGAAAAAGAGCACTGGTTGTAGCTCAGTGGCTGAGTGTTTTGTCTAAGTGTGAGGTGCAAGGCTCAACTACAAGATAGTAAAGGGAAGGAGAGAGGAGTAAGGGCTGGGAGCAGAAAAAGATGACTCAAAGCTGGGAATTGTTGGAGTTGGGAGCTAACACCAGAAGCAGAACACTGTGAAAAATGGCTTAGGGCTGGAGAGATGGCTCAGTGGTTAAGAACCCTTGGCTGCTCTGGCAGAGGGGGGCTGGAGAGATGGCTCAGCAAGTAAGAACACTGACTTCTGAAGGTCCGGAGTTCAAATCCCAGCAACCACATGGTGGCTCACAACCACCCGTAATGAGATCTGACGTCCTCTTGTGTGTCAGAAGACAGCTACAGAGTACTTATGTATAATAATAAATAAATCTTTGCCGGGAGTGGTGGTGCACGCCTTTAATTCCAGCACTTGGGAGGATTTCTGAGTTTGAGGCCAGTCTGGTCTACAAAGTGAGTTCCAGTACAGCCAGGGCTATACAGAGAAACCCTGTCTCGAAGAACCAAAAGAAAAGAAAAAAAAAAGAAAAACCAAAAAACTCTCACTAAAATCCTTACACAAGCAGCCCTATAAGATTTAAAGTGTCCCTGAGGAAAAAACAAAACATTTAATTGGGTATGGCTTTCCTGAGAGCAGTGATCTGTACAGAGTATTTTCTGTGTTTTGCAACTACTTCTGACTCCAAGTTGTCCTAAACTGACATTTTTAGCATTTGAAACAGTTTTCTTTATATTTATGAGAGAGGGTCTCACTGGGAGCCCCTCCTGTCTCTAGCTCATTAGAGATGGGGCTAAAGATATCTTCCATCATGCCCAGTTACTAAAGAGCAAGATTGGCACCACATGTCAGCGAGAGTGCCATTCACAGCTGGGGGAGGAGCCATTCACCATACACAGCTGTCACCTACCATTGTACACTCACCTGACAACACATTTTAAGTTTTGATTTGTGTGTGTCTGTTCCTGCTCGGGGAGGTCAGAGGGCAACTCTCAGGACTAAGTTCTGTCTTCCCACTTTGTGGGTTCCAGAGGGCAGAGTCAAGCCTTCAGGCTTGGCAGCAGACACCGTAACCAACAGAGCCACCTCCTCTGGACAACTGCTTGTCAGCTGCATTTCCCCTGCTGTGTAGTGCCAGCTCCAAAGCGATCCCCTGATGTTGCCTTACCTTTTCAGGTTGACTTCTGCCTCCATCCTGGCCTCCTCTCCTGGATGGTAAACTGTGAAGTTTCTCCAAGCTTCACCCTGGAAACTGATGTCTTTCTCCAAGATCTTATTCATTCACATGGCTTAATGTAATTATAGAAAAAGGCCCATCACTGATCTTGCCTTATGTTTTTTTTGTTTTTTTTTTTTTATTGTTTTGGGCTATTGACTTGGGCTATCTTCAAACTCCAAATCCTAATTGCTTCAGCTTCCTGTGCTAGGACTGCAGAGGTGTAGCACCACACCTCTGTCCCTCAATCTCATTGACTTTTTTTTTTTTTTTGATTTTGTTTGTTTGTTTGTTTTTCCGAGACAGGGTTTCTCTGTATAGCCCTGGCTGTCCTGGAACTCACTTTGTAGACTAGGCTGGCCTTGAACTCAGAAATCTGCCTGCCTCTGCCTCCCGAGTGCTGGGATTAAAGGTGTGTGCCACCAAGCCCGGCTCTCACTGACTTTTAAAATCCACTTATATATTTTATGTATGAATGCTTTATCTGCACGTATGTCTGCATGTCAGAAGAGGTTATCAGATTCTATTATAGATGGTTGTGCGCTACCATATACCCCTAACACTAAGTCAGGAGGAGGACAGGGAACACTAAAAGGATGAAGCCGCCTGGAGTCCCTTGCCAGCTAAGAAGTCCAGTAATCATTTGGTGTGAAGGTTGTCTTAGAGATATGACCAAATAGGACTTAAAACAGGGCTGGAGAGATGGCTCAGCAGTTAAAAGCTCTGACTGCTCTTCTAGAGGTTCAGAGTTCAATGCCCGGTAGCCACATGGTGGCTCACAACCATCTGTAATGGGATCTGATGCCCTCTTCTGGTGTGTCTGAACAGCTACAGTGTACTCACATACATAAATCTTAAAGGGGGTGAGGTTGGGTACTTAAAAGCAATGAATGATGCTTAAAGTCTGCACATATATAACATGGGTATCACCCTACTGCCTTCCCAGATGTGCATTGTCTGGGTATCTCACAATACTTACAGTAAACTTAAAGGGTATCATCTGTCATGATCTTACCCAGTGCACCCAGGAACCACCCCCATGGTCACTCCCATTTCTCACAGGACTTTTTGAAGCCCTGCTGTGTGTGTGTAGACGGTTAAGCAAGGGCCTGCTCCTAGAAGCCCATGCA
The DNA here is from genome assembly GCF_978045245.1 of Mus caroli. NCBI lineage: Eukaryota > Metazoa > Chordata > Mammalia > Rodentia > Muridae > Mus > Mus caroli. The sequence goes on along the minus strand of NW_028227261.1, from coordinate 25,482,465 downwards.
TTAACCCTTTCCCAGAGCAGGTTTCTAGCCCGTGCTTAAATCAGTGGTCCTTAACCTGTGAGTCACAACCACTGTGGGAACTAAACTCAGGCTGGGCTCTGGAAAAGCAGCCAGTGCTCTTAATAGCTGAACCATCTCTCCAGTCCTTTTTTTTTTTTTTAAGATTTATTTATCTATCTATTTATTTAATGTATATGAGTGCACTGTAACTATGCAGATGATTGGGAACCTTCATGTGATTGTTGGGAATTTTATTTAGAACTTCTGCTCACTCTGATTGGCTCTGCTCACTCCAGTCAACCCTGCTCGCTCCGGCCCAAAGATTTACTTATAAATAAGTACACTGCAGTTGTCTTCAGACACACCAGAAGAGGGCGACAGATCTCATTACAGATGGTTGTGAGCCACCATGTGGTTGCTGGGATTTGAACTCAGGACCTCTTAACTGCTGAGCCATCTCTCCAGCCCCCTCAAATCATCTTTTTAACTATGTCTGTCTGTGTGTGGGTTTGTGCATGAGGGCCCAGTGCATGCAGACTGCAGAATAGGGTGTTGAAGTGGGGAACTGAGCTAGCTTAAAAGTTAGGACACTAGTCTGGCATGTGAGAGGCCCTGAGTATTTTTGTTAAATACTTGTGTCTGAGTGTACATACTGTCCCCAGATACACACCTGTGAACGTTCAGGAAGCCCAGGATGTTTCATGGATACTGTAGTAGGTGCTCTGACCATTGAACCATCCCCAACCCCATTATTAATCTTGTAAGACCTTGTATATGACTGGGTAGTAGTATGGCACATGTTTAATTCCAACACTTAGGAGGCAGATGGGAGTTTGAAGCCAGCCTGGTCTACAGTTCCAGGTCAGGACTACACACAGGCTATTATAGCCTGGCCGACATTTTATTTATTTTGTGTAAATTGTTCTGCATGCAAATGTTACATGTCAGAAGAGGCCATCAGCTCCCACCATATATAGTTCTGTGCTCTTCACTGCTGAGCCATCCCACCCACTCTATCCACTTAGGTGTGTACCTATCATTACTGCTAAGATTCCCCAACTTTTGGAGACACTTTCACCATGTAAACCTAGATGGCTTTAAATGTAAATCTTTTCTAATTTAAGGTATCGCATACTCTAGGCAAGCACTAAGCTATACTCCCAAACCCATGTACTTAAACAGTGAATTGTAAGCATGTTGCCTACATGGGTAGGACATCTGAAGGCCACCAAGACAACCAATAAAATTGTGACAATTAAGGATCAAGAGTACTTGCACAAGGGAAGAAATAACACTTTGAAGCACTTGGCCACGGTAGTGGCAGGGTGCTGTGCTACCAGAATTTAAAACCCAGGTAGCTCATCACAAGTGTTAAGAAACGCAGGCTTTAGCCTTTTACTTCAGAAATTCCTGCTGTACCTGGAAGACAAGGTACAATATTCCTAACCAGGTACAAGAAACAAGGGCAGGTAAAATGTTTTAAAGTAGAGGTCTGGGCTGGCAAGATGGCTCAGAAGAGCACTGACTGCTCTGAGTTCAAATCCTAGCAACCATATAGTGGCTCACAACCATCCATAATGGTATCTGATGCCCTCTTATGGGATGCCTGAAGACAGCTACAGTGTACTTTCATATAATCAATCATCCTTTAAAGCTCCATCTCGCTTCCTATCCCTTCTGGTCTAAGGTGGCCACAAACACTCCCCAACTCCAGAAGCCACCAATTCTCACACCCATTTCCAAGAACAGGGAAACACAGCATCTCTAAGGCCTACCTTCAAGGCATCTCCCCAGTGACCCCATCATGGCTTTTCCATGATCAAGGCAGGCAGTAGTCATCAACTTTCCATTATGACCTAGGGACCAGTCTACCTCATATCATAAGGCCCCTGTTAGGCCTGTCCATGTTGACTTGGGACTAACTTTCCACATAACTCATCCATTTGACCATTTTCCTATCTAACACTGCTGTAATAATATCACCAAAGCAGAGGAAGGAACAATCTTAGTTTTTCGATGGACCAAACATTCACTCCGGGTTTATCCTGACCCACCTGCAGCCTTCTGCTCACACATTAAATCACAAGAAAAGACATTCAGATCCAAAAAAGACATTCTGCTTTAATTCAGATTTGAACTTATGACTATAATCTTACAGAGACTGTGGAAACAGAAAAATGACTTATACATGGTTTATATATGGTCTGGGGAAACCTGTTGAGACCTCAAAAAATGAGAACCATGCTGAAGGTTCTCAAATCTAGACATAACCTGTCAAAAGAAATGTATTTACCAAACAGAGTTAAGTAGGCAGAAAAGCTTGCCCCAGCTTCTAATGGCCGAGGCCCTAACATAGCCAAAATTTTAGCAGGCTGTATATAGTCAAGTAACTATTCAGTAGGTGCCCGAGTAGATTCTCTTCTTTCCTGGGGGAAAAAAAAAAACACAAACATCAGGTTCCTGAAGTTGGCATACCAAAAGCCTTAGCATTTTAAATTTTTGTTTCCTGCATGGTTTGTCTCCTCAGTCATCGTCCACGGGACTCTGAGAAGTCGTAGGAATATGCAGGCGCAGACTCGAAAGCCCAGCTTCATCTCCAACGTTGTGGAAAGGGACTGTACCTCATCGGGCAATGCCCTAAGCTCCCGCTCGCCACTAGGACAGAGCCCGGGGAGAGTGACCTCCCGGGATATCCACGTTGGAATGTCTGGTCAGCACCCAAACGTTTCGTCAACCTCAACATCCGACCCCCTCCCCCCCACTGTGAATCATTAATAACGTACACATGGAACAGAAAACACACGAAAAGCACTAAGCCAGCCTCAGAGTGAACGTACCTCCATCAACAAAGTACCTGGAATTATCGACCGGGTCTGCAAGAGAAGACATTCACCAGTAAGTTAAACCCTTGAAGTACTCGGACGCACCCCCAGATTGCGTGATTTAAAGACTGTTTCCTGCATGGTTTGTCTCCTCAGTCATCGTCCACAGAACTCTGAGAAGTCGTAGGAATATGCAGGCGCAGACTCGAAAGCCCAGCTTCATCTCCAACGTTGTGGAAAGGGACTGTACATCATCGGGCAATGCCCTAAGCTCCCGCTCGCCACTAGGACAGAGCCCGGGGAGAGTGACCTCCCGGGATATCCACGTCGGATAGTCATGGTAATGGCTTTCTTTTGACAAACTGTCCCAGGGTCCTTTTGCTAGACCTCCAGCTCGAGGAAAAAAAAAAAACCAAACAGAGTGCTGGGACTACAGACGTCAGCCACCTTTTCAGATCTTGAAGCAAACAGAACACAACACCCCCATCGGAACCAAACTATCCAGAAATTATCTACATGAAAAAGGGTCGTCTGAAAAATGGCAGATTAATGAACAAAAAACTGCAGAAATCCTGTTACAAGGTGAAGAGAAAGAATAACTGGGAAGCAAAGCGAAATGAGCAAGTTAATACCGAACGCTGGCTGGAAGGCGGCTAACATCCCAAATCACAAGGCAGGAACCAAAGACCCTGTCCTCTTAAACAAAATGAGCATCAAAGAAAAGTGCGTAGACGAAGTCAGTCTCCCAGGCAATAATCCTGCGAGCGCTGGGATCCCCGGAAGAAAGCGGTTACTGGGCTCGGAGGCGCGTGGCCACACGCCATGCTCGGCTACTGAGCCCGGCCTCCCACACCGGGTCCGCCCAGCCGCGACCCTGCCTCTCTGCGGAGCCCGGTGCGGGACCGCGAGGGTAAACCCCAGCGCACCGTACTCACCAAGAACAAGCACACCAAGAGAGCGACGCCTAAAGAGACAGATCCGCGCCGACGCAGCCATATTTATACCTTAAGTAACGCCCGGAAGTCGGGAGTGGCCGACTGCGCCTGCGCAGGGTTACGCTCACTTAGAAGCATTGGAAATGCGCTAAGGCTGATGGGATCGAGAACTTTTACCCTAAGGTGTTGGCGGTCTTGGCGTGAAATTGATGAGCTTGTGAGGTTTGTCCTCTCGTTCTGGATACACTGGTTTATGCAAAATGAAAAAAAAAAAAAGCCTAGAGAAATATTTTCTAGATTCCAGAGTTTGAATCTACTTTGTTTGTGGAAGGAACATTTGATACAGAACATGGATGCTACAATTAAAAACTTACCATAGAGGGGGCTGGAGAGGTGGCTTAGTGGTTAAGATTCCTGGTTGCAGGCTGACCAGTGGCGCACGCCTTTAATCCCAGCACTAGGGAGGCAGAGGCAGGCGGATTTCTGAGTTTAAGGCCAGCCTTGTCTACAGAGTGATTTCCAGGACAGCCAAGGCTATACAGAGAAACCCCGTCTCAAAAAACCAAAAAGAAAACTTAAAACTCTGTTTCCCAGATTTTTAAGACATGAAATTAAGCCTGATGAATGTTATTGTGAAATATTATTTATTTGAAAGAAGGTGGCATGGGCATGATGGTGTAGGTTTTTTTGTTTTTTGTTTTATTTTTCGAGACAGGGTTTCTCTGTATAGCCCTGGCTGTCCTGGAACTGACTCTGTAGACCAGGCTGGCCTCACAAACTCAGAAATCCGCCTGCCTCTGCCTCCCGAGTGCTGGGATCAAAGGCGTGCGCCACCACTGCCTGGCTCCCACTGAGCCATCTTGTTGGCTCTGCCCTCTCCTTTCTGACATGGTTTTCCAGACCTCAGTCTCTCTCCATGAAGAAGCAAACTTCATCCAGAGTTCAGAAAACAGTGGGCAGTGTGAACCCTCCGAACAACCTTCTGGAGACATTTTAACCCCAAAGCTGCAGGAACCAAGGGAGACCTAATCTGGACCACAGGAATCTGGGATCAGAGAATCATCCAACAAAAAGTAATGACTACTGGTTTCGTTTCACGCTTAGGGAAGGGTAATGTGCCAAAGTGCCAAGCAGCAAATGAGTCACTGCTGAGGTGCCCTGGGCTGAAACTGGGCAGCCTGCCAGAGAGGACAGGCAGCACCAGCTGCTCTGGTGACACCAGCCTGGTGACACCAGCCTGAGGTTCAGTCAGCCAAGGTCCATATTGAGTAAATCCTTGAAAGGGACTGTTGAAAGTCCTTGTTCTCAAACATATGTAAAGATGGTGTTTGTCTTGACCTTTAAAACAAACAAACAAACAAAAACCCAGCCGGGTGTGGTGGCACACGCCTTTGATCCCAGCACTCCGGAGGCAGAGACAGGCGGATTTCTGAGTTCGAGGCCAGCCTGGTCTACAAAGTGAGTTCCAGGACAGCCAGTGATATACAGAGAAACCCTGTCTCGAAAAACCAAAACCAACCAACCAAACAAAAAACAAAAAACCAACCCCGACCTGCACAATCTCATTTTCCAGACAGGGTGGGGAGTGTCTAGGCAGGTGAGGCACCTAGTGTAGTGTAGTTACCAGACATAGGAGGCTCCCAATACTCCTCTCTCTGCAATTTAGAGAGTGTGGCCGGGGAATGAATATGATATACCCTAGGCTATGCTGGCTGGCTTTGAATTTGTTATATTAAGATGACCTTGAGCCGGGCGTGGTGGCGCACGCCTTTAATCCCAGCACTCGGGAGGCAGAGGCAGGCGGATTTCTGAGTTCGAGGCCAGCCTGGTCTACAAAGTGAGTTCCAGGACAGCCAGAGCTACACAGAGAAACCCTGTCTCGAAAAACCACAAAAAAAAAAAAGAAAAAAAAAAAAAAAAAAAAAGATGACCTTGAACTTCTGACCCTTCTCGGCTTCAGAAGCACTGGGAACACTTTGTCTTGTTTGATGCTGGGAATTGAACACAGGGATAGCAGGCAAGTGCTCTACTGAGGGATATCCCAGCCCTGTGATTTTGGTTTGTTCAGAGAAACATACAAACATGATAGTTTCACTTCTGGCTACATTTAACATTATCATTTATCTTCTTTTTATTTGAAGTCATTAGCAGTATTTTGGGTATCACTTTTAAGTTGTTTTTTTTTTTTTTTTTTTTGGTTTTTTTGGGGCAGGGTTTCTCTGTGTAGTCCTGGCTGTCCTGGAACTCACTTTGTAGACCAGGCTGGCCTCGAACTCAGAAATCCGCCTGCCTCTGCTTCCCGAGTGCTGGGATTAAAGGCGTGCTTTTAAGTTGTCGTAATCTTCTTGAATATAACAAAAAAACATAGGTCAGGGATATGGCTTAGGGTGACTGTCTAACACGCATGAGGCCTGAGCGCAATGCCCAGCACTAAAAAAGTAAAAAGTAACAAATTCAGTTTTTTGATATTCTAAAATACTTTAATAATTAAGATTGGTAGGAAGGCTGATATACAACGTAATTATGTATTTTACAGGATTCTGTACAGTAGGGAAGCATCTTAACGTACGACAACGAGGCTTTACGTCCTTTACATTAGGACTGTAAGCTCCCACTTACAGAAAGAAGACACATAATCAACTTTTATATACATAAAAACAAAACCACTGCCTAGATGCGGCCCTAACATGTCCTGCTTCAGAAGACAGATGAGATGAGCAGAGTCAGAGCCCTTGATGGCACACACAAGCAGACGGGAGCTCAGGCTTGGCACGTGAGGGAGAACAGCTGCGAGAGAAGCCGTTGCTGGCCGGCAGGTATGGTGGGTGCATCTGTGAGCCCTGTACTTGGGAGGTGGAGGCAGGGGATCCTTGGCTACATAGTGAGGCTACATAAGACCCTGTCTAAAAAAAATGTTACCACACCACAGACAGCACAGGCATTTGCAAAGTACTCTCTAAACCTGGGACTAAGAACGGAGAAAAGGGCGGAGCAGGGCGGAGCAGGGATGGAGCAGGGGCAGAGCACCGGCCTTGCTTGTGAGAGCTGAGCCTCGGTCAGGAGCACAGGTTAGCAGCGCTGGCAACCTTGTATCTAGACAACTCACAGACTTCACAGGATTGTTGTTTTTCCCTTCCATAACTCAAGCAATATCAAGGTTTGAGGAGATGGGGACGAAGTCTTTTTTCCATAGATAGAAACTACATGGCAGGAAGAGAAAAAACAAACAAAAGCACTTGTTCCTTCATAGAGAAGGAAGTACTAGTTTTAAGGTCACTTTAGCTTTTTTTTTTTTTTTCGAGAGACAGGGTTTCTCTTTATAGCTCTGGCTGTCCTGGAGCTCACTTTGTAGACCAGGCTGGCCTCGAACTCAGAAATCCGCCTGCCTCTGCCTCCCGAGTGAGTGCTGAGATTAAAGACGTGCGCCACCACACCCGGCTTCACTTTAGCTTTTTTTGTTTGCCCTATATTCTAACTCTTTAATAAGTGTGATGCTGACAAGGAGAAAATTGCTGAAAGAATACAGACAGGAAATAGAATAAAGCAAAAAACAAACAAACAAAAAACCAAAAACTTTTTAAGAGCCACAATCCACTAGCTATTAAGGTGAGTAGAAGCTGGGTGTGGCCGTTGCCTTCGATGATCACAGACTGGGAAGGCTGAGTAAGGAAGACTTCAAGTCAAAGGCTAGCCTGGGCTACATACTGAGGTATAGACTAAAACAAAAAGAAAAGCGACAAACCCAGTTACATTTCCCTTCCACTTACAATGTAAGTAGAATCCAGGCAGGAACAGTAAGGCTGTGTGGGTTTCAGGAGAAAAGTTCTTTGAAAAACATAACCAAATCTGCACCCCAATACAAGTGGGGAGGCCTGGCTACAACAGGAATGGGAAGGCAAGTGAGGTGTTCGTTGTGGGGAGGGGGAGGGGCTAATTCAGTAGAGGGGCTGTGCAGTAAGGAGGGCCAACAGCACCAAGGAGGGAGCATGGGCACCTGTAGCACACAGTGCTCCCACACAGTGCTCCCACAGGCCAAAGTGATTTATAGTATCATTTGGTACGAGGAACGTATAATAAAGTCTGCCCCATGAGTCAGTTCTCTGCCAAACCGGCATTAACAGTAAGGCCTTTTTCTTGGTTTGTACATAGAAAATGCACATGGCTTTCTCATTTGATCATTTGGATTCTGATTACAGCTCAGACTACACAATGGATGAATTTTCCCCATTTCTTTAAGTTCACTTTAAAATAAGGGCCAGGATGAGAGCATGAAGGCTCATGCTTATAATCTCAGCACTTGTGAGGCTAAGACAGGAGTTTGAGGCCAGCCTGGGCAACATAGTGAGTTTGCAAGCCAGCCTGAGCCACAGTATAAGATCTTGTCTCAAAACAAAAAGGAGCTAGGATGACAAGTGCCAAATGGAGGAACAGGCCGGAGCCTGCGCTGGCTTCCTTCTGGTCAGACCTTATGCCGAGAGGTCCAAGCACTTTTCTGCAAGTGGGCCTTTGCTGGAAGGGCTGGTGTGTCCGAAGGTTTTTTTCCTGGTAAGAGGACCTGGGGGTTGGAATGAGCCTCCCTGAGCAGCTCTCAGACAGGGCAGACAGGTAAGGCTAACAGTACAAACGGCCTCAGCACACCAAGATGTCTTAGGGCAGCATGTGCTGTAGCCAGAAAAACTCAAAACCTGTAAGAGGCCCTGTGCTTCTGTGGCTGGTGAGAGAAGCCCTCAAGTCTCCTGCAGTGTTGTTAACAGGCTCAAAGCATCGGAGTTTCATTCTTCTCTAAGGGGAGCACAAGGATCCAAACCTAAGAAAGGCTACATGCGTACAAGCGCTGCTTGCCCTGACCCAGATCCCAGAGCAGCTCTGGCGGTGCAGGAAGTGCAGCTCTGGCTGTACGAGAAGTGCTGTGGTCGCCCCGGAGATGAAGCAGAACAGCCATGCTTTTCCTTTTCCTGTGGTCCTTTAGCTCCTTTCTCAGGCTTCAGCTTCATGGGCGATGGTAGCTGGAAGGGGGCAAAAAGGGAGAAGTTATCAGACAATGGAGACGGCTTTCCTATTCCTGAAATTTGTTTGGGAAAAAAATCAAAGGATTCATGATAATTACAAAACTATAGACACTTCACGTGTGCTGAGGACTGGGGCAGGGCCCTGTACAAGCTGCACACGCTCTGCCACGGAGGGAAGCCTCCAGCTCTAGTGGGATTAGCACTATGATGCTGTAGCTGGAGGGGAAGGACTTCCAGCACTTCCGAGTTTGAGGCAGGAGGACTGCTTTGAGTTCCAGGCTAGCTTGAGCTATAGTGTGAGATATTATCACAAGAGACCAATATTAAAAAAAAAAAAAAAAAAAAAAAAGGAGGAGGAACAGGTCAGAGTCCATCACTCTACAGGTGAAAAGCCAAACCAGTATTTATTAGAACCCAAGTCAATAAACAAGAATAAAACCCCTTGTTTTGGTCTCACAGATCAAAAACAAAACAAAAGAAGACAAAACAGAACAATGGATTTTCCCCTAAGGATCCACTGTCTCCTGCTGACGTGGGTACCATATTTGCACTCTGGGCTACAGAGGGGTCAGAGAGAGGGAAAGGGCTGCTTGCTCTGTCGACAACAGCCGTCTCCGTGTCCCCATGCCACAGGGGCATCAGTCTTTCTGCAGTTTACTCCCAGTCACCCTTCTGCAGTGACAAGAGCTTGTAGAAACCAAGAGTTCTGCCCTGATTCCATGCTGCAACCTAGGGATCTAGAATTGTAAGTACTGTGTTGTAGGTACTTAGTGAATAATTGTTAAATAAACGAAGCTGTCTACACAGCTTACTGTCTCACAGATCTCACAAACATCGACACACAAGGTAGAAATACGAGCACTCTGGTATGCTGGCTCACATCTGTGGTCTCAGCTCTTAGGAGGTGGTAGGAGTATCAGAAGCTCCAGGCAGCTGGGTAAGGCGGCAGGGGCCTGCAAGCCAGCACTTAGGAGACAGCCAGTACATGTGTGGCCAGCTATAACTCCACAGTGAGACCATGTTTCAAAAATAACAATAGAGCCGGGCGTGGTGGCGCACGCCTTTAATCCCAGCACTCGGGAGGCAGAGGCAGGCGGATTTCTGAGTTCGAGGCCAGCCTGGTCTACAAAGTGAGTTCCAGGACAGCCAGGGCTATACAGAGAAACCCTGTCTCGAAAAACCAAAAAAAAAAAAAAAAAAAAAAAAAAAAACAATAACAAAAGTAGCTGCTAGGGCTTAGTAACTCGTTTGTTGAATCAGCACTTAGAAGGTAGAGGTTAGACAACTGTTTCAGCCTAGCACTGATTATATGCAAATTCTCAGCCTAAGCTACACAAAATAACTCAGAATGGGCATTACAACTGCCTCTTGGTTTTCGTTCCTTTTGTTGGTGTTGCTTTGAGACAGGGTCGGATTTACTTCAGGATGCTCTGGAACTTGCTGTGTAGCTGGAATGACCTTGACCTTCTGACCCTCTTGCCTCTACTTCCTAAGTGCTGGGGTAACGGACATACATCACCATACCCGCGGTATGGAGGGCTGGGGGTGGAACCCAGGGCTTTGTGCATGCTGGGCAAGCACTCTACCAGCTAAGCCACACTGCCAGCTCTTTGTATTTATCTACTATTCTATTTTTAATGTGTGTATGTGTGAGTGCAGGCCCACAGATGCAGCAGTGCACATGTGGAAGTCAGCTGAAAGTTTCTGTCTCCCACCTGTTGGAATTAAGGTCTTTGTTTATTTGTTTGTTTGTCTTTTGTTTTTTTTTCGAGACAGGGTTTCTCTGTGTAGCCCTGGCTGTCCTGGAACTCACTCTGTAGACCAGGCTGGCCTCAAACTCAGAAATCTGCCTGCCTCTGCCTCCCAAGTGCTGGGATTAAAGGAGTGCACCACCAAGTGCTTGGCATGGAATCAAGGGTCTCTTATTCACTGCTGTGTATACCAGGCTATAGCTGGCTCATGGGCTTTTGAGAATTGCCCCATCTCTGCCTTCCACTTCACTGTGGTGTGCCAGTATGGTAGACACTCACTGCTGCATCTGGTTTTATGACTTCTTGGGATCCAAAGTCATCTTTACACTTTGGCAGAACAGCTCATCCACAGATCATCCTGGCCCTATTGTCTTTGGATTTTAACACAAAGTCTCAGAGTCTAGGGTAGCCGTGAACAGTAAGGGATGGGCTAGCCTTAAACTCCTGGTCCTTCTGCCTCCACCATCCAAGCTGGGATTATGGATACATGCTACCATCCTTGGCTTTCTAGATCAGCAGAGCTCTTCCTTCTGAACAACTTTGTTGCTTGTCTGTTGCAGAAATTTCACTTAGCTACAAGTATTTGGATCTTTTGGGTCTTACCGTGTAAAGTGTTTGCTGTCTACATGAACCTCCATCTCCGAGCTCTTAAATTCATTTAATTCTTTCCTTATGGCAGCCTGTAGAACAGAAGTAAGATTTGAACATCTTTTCTCTACCAAAGGGCAGTTGTGTGACCCTCCATGTATCTCTAATGGGCTTACCATTAGAAGGAACCACAGGTCTTAGGTGCAGACAAGAGGGGAGAAAAAGCCAGGTCTTGAGAGCCAGCTGAGCTCTGAGCCAAACACGCATTATCCTCCCTGATAGCATGCATGCAAACCTACAAATCTCAAGTTAAATCAAAGTATTAAAAAAATAGAATGTGGGACTGGAGAGATGGCTCAGTGGTTAAGAGCACTGACTGTTCTTCCAGAGGTCCTGAGTTCAATTCCCAGCAACCACATGGTGGCTCACAACCATCTGTAATGGGATCTGATGCCCTCCTGTGGTGTGTCTGAAGAGAGCTACAGTGTACTCATATACGTAAAAAAAAAAAAAAAAAAAAAAAAAATGTATAATCTTTGTAGTTTTTACAGTATATTAAATGGGTATAGAAGTGAAGTAAGTATAATTACTCAAATATAACACCGTATTTCCTCCAATTGTGGCTGTTAATAATATATCTTATGGAGGCTAGAGAGATGGCCTGGCAGTTAAAAGCACTGGCTCTTCTTCCAGAGGACCCAGGTTCAGTTTCCAGCATCCACAAGATGGCTCACAACTGCCTGTTAACTCAAGTCCAGATGGTCGGCTTCCCTCTTCTTGCCTCTGTACTGATATACACGCCAGCAAAATACTCGCACACATAAAATAAGTGTTTTAAAAAAACATTCTATCTCCATCTCAAGGAACAGGGAAACTCTAAGAGAGTGTGTGACATTTGAGTTACCTTGTCAGCAGGAGTCAGTTTGGTCCATGGTTTGTCTGCTCGCCGGTCATAGTCATGAGCATCTGTTACTTCTACATACTCGTTAAACCGCAGAATCTTCCTGGCAAGCAGCTCAGCCACAGTTGGCCTTTGACTGAGCTGGAAGAAACAGCCAATCACGCATTCAGATTGCCTTTACTATTCACTGAACACCGAGTTACCTGAGGGACAGGCCAGAGGCACCAGACGCGGAGTACCTAGGAAACTGTGACTATACCACCCTGAGTTCATCCTCCCCGAAACTCCCCAAGGATTCTGGGATCACAGGTTTCATTTTGGGCTGGCCAGGTAGTTTTGCAGGTAAGAGCATTTGTTACCAAGTCTATGGACTGTGCTTAATTTAATCCCAAGGACTCACTAAGTGGAAAGAGAACTGATGTCCACAAGTTGTCCTCTGATTTCAACATGTGTGCTATATATGAAACACTCCATACACACAAAATAAATGATAATGTATGAGAACATTGTAAGGGCTTAGGTTTTAGTTTTAACTCACTTCACTGTACAGAAACACTACCATGCCCATGTTTTGCAAATTAATATATACTCCAAGACCTGAGGGTCAGGTTACAGTGTAGATGCTACCTGAGCATAGAATTTAGCACAAAGCACGTGTTTAGCATTCTTGACATCCTTGCTCCACTCCATAGCTCTGAGGAGTTCCAGGAGATACCTGGTCAATGCTACCTAAATAGCAGATTCTGTGGGAAATTATGAGGTTTTTTTTCCTAAAGATTTTTTTTTTTTTTGGTTTTTTCGAGACAGGGTTTCTCTGTGTAGCCCTGGCTGTCCTGGCACTCACTTTGTAGACCAGGCTGGCCTCGAACTCAGAAATCTGCCTGCCTCTGCCTGATTCTGCGGTTTAACGAGTGCTGAGATTAAAGGCGTGCGCCACCACGCCCGGCTTTTCCTAAAGATTTGTATGTATGAGCGCTCTATTTGCATGTATGTCTACACGTCAGAAGAGGGCATCAGATCTCATTACAGATGCTTGTGAGCCACCATGTGGTTCCTGGGAATTGAACTCAGGACCTCTGGAAGAGTTTCTAACTACTGAGCCATCTCTCCAGCCCCAGGTATTTATGATTTAAGGCTTTGACCTTAAATGATGAAAGGCAGGAGTCCTAGCAATGCCCTCTAATCAGCAAAGATAATTCCTCTATTCCTGGAGAGGGAAACATGAAATATCCACAATCACACTAAGTAAGTACACTGTAGCTGTCTTCAGATGCACCAGAAGAGGGCATCAGATCTCATTACAGATGGCTGTGAGCCAACATGTGGTTGCTGGGATTTGAACTCAGGACCTTCAGAAGAGCAGTTGGTGCTCTTAACCGCTGAGCCATCTCGCCAGCCCCATCATTTCTTAAATTTTTTGATTGTTTTCAAAGTCAATATATCCCTGGCTGTCCTGGAACTCACTCTGAAGACTAGGCTGGCCTTGAACTCAAGAGATCTACCTGCCTCTGCCTCCCAAGTGCTGGGACTAAAAGTGTTGTGTGTGACATTATGCATGGCAATTCTTACAATTTGTGGGTTTTTTTTGTTTTTGTTTTTGTTTTTTGAGACAGGGTTTCTCTGTGTAGCCCTGGCTGTCCTGAAACTCACTTTGTAGACCAGGCTGGCATCCAACTCAGAAATCCACCTGCCTCTGCCTCCCAAGTGCTGGGATTAAAGGCGTGCGCCACCACGCCCGGCTATTCTTACAATTTTTAAGAAGTGTCATCCAGCACTAAGGCCATCAGCACTGGTAGAAGCATCACAAATGAAGGGGGGATGGAGATGAAAAGAGAGGACTCTAGCACCAGCATGGTGCTAGAAAACGTCCTATCCGCACCAATCTAGACCATGGAGAAAATTATGTCTCTTCATATTTTTTCATGTCTCAGGACTATTTCAATTATTATTATTATTATTATTATTATTATTATTATTAGTTTTTCGAGACAGGGTTTCTCTGTATAGCCCTGGCTGTCCTGGAACTCACTTTGTAGACCAGGCTGTCCTGGAACTCAGAAATCCACCTGCCTCTGCCTCCCGAGTGCTGGGATTAAAAGTGTGTGCCACCAAGCCCGGCTTCAATTATTTTCTTGATTAGAAAACAATCAGTTTGCATTGCAAATGGAAAACTACATAATTCTCTTATTATTACTCCTACATATCAATAGAATTTTTAGCTTAAAGGGCTCATTGGAACATTTGTCTAGAATACACAATGCTCTTTATTTAATCCCCTACACCACAAAACAAACAAACAAACAAACAAACAAACAGATATGCAAGTAAACGAAACCCTCCAGACCAGAAGCCTCCTGAGTTCAGAACTTTTGGTTTCAGTGTAAAATGTAAGAGCCTTTTTTTTTTCAAATATTAAAACCAAGCCAACAGATGCCATTCCTGCTAATGCGGTGGGGCTGTCCCTGTCTATGCTTACTGTTATACTGATGTAGGGCACAAGTGAGACTCCTTCATTTCAATCATGCAGCTCACCCCCACGCATGGACGCCCGCCTTACCTTTCTAGTGAGGCGACGCTTGATTTCCCGTTTCTCTGCCTGCCGATCAGCTTCATTTTTAGCTTCAGATGACAGAAACAAAGGATATTACTTCAAAATGAAAATCTGCACAGCAAACATCTTAGTAATTATAATACACACATTTCTTAGAGGTCAAGGATAGAACAAACTATCTGTGAATGCCTAGTCAGGAACCTTTTCCTACCCCGGTGGTGGTGGTGGTGGCGTTGTGCCTTTAATCCCACCACAAGGAAGAGAGGCAGGCACATCTTTGTGACTCTGAGGCCAACCTGGTCTAGAATAAGTTCCAGGATGGCGAGAACTACACAGAGAAACCGTGTGTCAAAAAACTAAAAGTAAAACACACACACACACACACACAAAAGGAACCTTTCTCTGACCACTGTATAATCAAATATCTGAGCATAAGACAGGAGAAGATGGCACACCAGGCTAAGGCCTTTTATTTTATATTTTTAAACACTTTCCAGCTACCAAAAGGTTTAGGTTTAAATTTTTAACCACATGGTTAGCCATGTGGTTAAAGATCTACAGAGCTGAAAATATCTATACTATTGATTATAGTGCTCTTGAAAAAGGAAGTTTTCAGGAGACAGCAAGCTCAGTGAACTTGTTTCTCTAGAGTTCAATTCCCAGCAACCAAGAAGTGGCTCATAATGGCCTGTAACTCCAGCTGGGGTGGGACTTACACTCCCTCTGCTGGCCTCCACCATCACGTCACACATTCACAACACACACACTCACACTCACACACACACCTACACACTTAAACATAATAACATTTAAAAAGAAAACATTCTCAGAATAACCCCGAGACTAGTCAATTGATACTGCGCCGTGTGGAGGGTGTGTCTACAAAGCTTCTTGACTCTAAATCTAAAGTGTCCAGACTGTGAATAGCTCAGTCCAGCACTGAGCAGACAGGGTTATGGAATCATCCAGTGGTGTGCCCAGAAGCCACTCCAGAAGGCCCTTCCATTTCTCTGCTGAAATATTATTACTTTCATTCTTACTGTGCCTTCCCACTCTACCACAGACACCCCATCCTTCATCTCAGTACCCCTTTTCCCTTTTGGTTTCCTTCCTCCTCAGCTCCTGTTATCCCTCCCTCCACATCCACGTCCACAGAACAGTCAGCACAGCCAGTGAGCTGGCATCTGAGAAACAAGGGCACAGGGAGTCCCAGGACACAGCTGTCCTTGTCCTCGGGGCTTAGCTCAGGTTTCTCACTGAGGTAGGTACTTCCAAGGTACAAGGACACACAGGGGCCATGTCCGAAGGTCCAGGGGTGTGCTGAGAGCAAAGGATGAGAGTCCATGCTGTGAGAAGGGACTGACATGGCCTGGGGTGGAAGACAGAAGGGAGACCCAGAGTGTGAAGGCCCGGCTGGGGCTATTTCTGGTGATTTTAACTGGGATGGAGACAGCAGATGAGCCTGCAGAGCATTCGTCTAGAACAGAGATTGGGACTGGGAGCGGGGATTACCACATTTCGTCAAGAGCCCCAGGCCCCAGGAGAAGGGGAGGAGCCACAGAGCATGGATTTTACTCAAAACTCTGCGAAACCTTAGATCAGAACACTACTGCAAGAAGTTAACGATGCACGGGGATAGGAAGTTAGACACATGCTTCTATTTGGTGGCTACAGAAATAAAGTCAAGGAATAAAAGTGGAAGGGAAGCCATGGCTCAGGACTGTTCTGAGCCTGAGACGCTACTGGGGACAGCAATGTCCTGTCCATCAGTTCAGCCATTACCCCAGTTCCCTGGACAAAGAGAACATGGCCAAGCCTGACACACTGAGACAGACGCCAACACAGACCCAGGATGCTATGAGAACATTGGAACAAAATTTTCTGGCATATCACACACAGGACACTAAACAACACCATGGTGGCATCTTCCTAGGAAGTGTGGGCTTCCCGAGCAGGGACTAACTCTCCTCAGCCCTTTTAGCAAATACTTCTGTCCTAGTGCATATGGAATTCATGGAGCACAGAGAAGATCCAGCCTTCATTCTGCTCAACTCACGCTGTAGTATGTTCCGCTGCTCCAATTCTTCTGCTGTTGGTCTCTGACTCAGTCGCCTACAACAGACACACAAAGGGTACTTACTGTCCATAGTAAATCCCAACACTGTTTTTAAGAATTTTTTTTTTTTTTTTGGCCAAGATTTATATTGATGTGGAACAAATAAATCTCTAAAATCTCTTTCTTTTTTTTTGTTTTTTTTTTGTTTTTTTTTTTTTTTTTCGAGACAGGGTTTCTCTGTATAGCCCTGGCTGTCCTGGCACTCACTCTGTAGACCAGGCTGGCCTCGA
Source organism: Mus caroli (assembly GCF_978045245.1). Lineage (NCBI taxonomy): Eukaryota > Metazoa > Chordata > Mammalia > Rodentia > Muridae > Mus > Mus caroli. The sequence continues at coordinate 25,465,562 of NW_028227261.1, read as the reverse complement.
ACTCAGAAATCCGCCTGCCTCTGCCTCCCGAGTGCTGGGATTAAAGGCGTGCGCCACCACGCCCGGCTAAAATTTCTAACATGTACTATGGTGACTTCTTTGTTTATCGTGAAACCAGTCTGACATTGAAAGAAATGAGAAACACACACTATTATGTGGAATGTGATGGCTCACAGCTGTGAGGCCAGCCCCTGAGGGCAGAGGCTCAGGATGACAAGATCCTGTTTCAAACAGAGAGGTGCGAGTGTGGAGGTAGCTGGCACTGAAAAGCAAAGGCTGTTTTTTCTGAAAACCCAGGTTCAGTTCCAAGCACACACATGGTGGCTTACAACCAACCACATCTCCAGTTTCCATCAGGGGATCTGTCGGCCTCTTCTGAATTTCTCGGGTACTGCACATATAGTGTACACACAGCCAAAACACTCATACATTATAAAAAAAAAAAAAATCTTCAAAACAAACAAAAAGCATCCTTGATAGGTTAATCATGAGGCAGTCATGTAACAAATTGGGGATGGTGGAAAAGAGGGGGACTGAAGGATTACTGAGACTTGCCTATTCCCAACCTAGCAGGAAGGTTGAGTGAGAAACACCACGAGAGAGAGAGGGAGGGAGGGAGGGAGGGAGGGAGGGAGGTAGAGAGAGAGAGAGAGAGAGAGAGAGAGAGAGACAGACAGACAGACAGAGACAGAGAAAGAAGAAGAAGAAGAAGAAGAAGAAGAAGAAGAAGAAGAAGAAGAAGAAGAAGAAGAAAAAAGAAGAAGAAAAAGAAGAAGAAGAAGAAAGAGAGAGAGCACGCACTTACACTCTCACATACACGCATGCAAGTGTTGAGGAAACCCCACAGTGGCTGTACACCCTGCATTTCCACCAACACGTAAGGTTCCAGTTGCTTCCCACGCTTGCTAACGCTTGTGCTTTGTCTCTTAGGCATTCTCCTAAGTGTGGACTGATGACTCTGGTGATTTCCCTGATTATTAGTGATGCTGAACATATTTTTGTTTGGAGATAGGATCTCATTGTGTGCCCCTGGTTGTCCTAGAACTCACTATGCAGACCAGGCTAGTCTTAAACGCATAGAGATCCTCTTACCTCTGCTTTCCAAGTGCTGGGATTAAAGGTGCACACGACCACACCACACCTGGCCACACTGGATGTTTTTAAAATAACCCTGATGGCCATATATAATATACATATGATATTTTAGCTTTGAGAAACAGGGTTTCCCACTATAGATAAGAGTGGTCATCTTCTTGCCTCCACCTCCTGAGTACTGGGATTCCAGCATGCATCATCCCATCTGGCTGCACTGCTGGAAATACGGCAACAGGAACACAGACTTCACAGGGATAGATAGACACAGGAACACCGGCCTTCACACAGACAGACAGACACGGGAACACTGGCCTTCACAAGGACAGACACAGGAGTGAAGAGGATTTTTTCCAGGAAAGGCAGCTATTTCAGAGGAAAGCTTACATCTGTAACCACAAATGGACTAATTATTCTACATTTTCTGACACCGTGGAGGTACAGGTAGGGAATGATCTGCAGTGCTGGACAGTCATGGGAGGCTGAAGCAGGAAGACTGCCATAGGTTCAAGGCCAGCTTCAGCTACAAGTGAGTTCCAGTCCAGCTTAGGCCACAGTATGAAACTTCCACTAAACAGCCACAAAAGAATTTACATTATAATCACAAAGATTTTTGAACTGAGAATGCTATGGAAACTAATAGAACCCAGGCTTTCACACTGGCCCAAGGTTCAGTACTATGAACAAGAATTTTGAACTATGCCTCACCCTGGAGTAAAAACTCAGGGTGTAACTCAACAATTTGCTTCTTAAACCAGCCTGCCAGGTAAGGTAAGCCTGCCAAATGAATGCTTAAATGTGAGAGCCACTGACTAGGATCAACAGAATAGCAAACACCAGAGGGAAGCACCATCTAACAAGGTTATAACTCAATTAATTCTATCAGCTCAGTGGACTAACACAGTGATCATTAGTAATAAGGACAAAGACTAAATATTTGGTTGCTGGTAGTGGTGCAAGCCTTTAATCTTAGCACTGGGGAGGCAGAGGTAAGCAGATACCTGAAAGTTTGAGGCCAGTCTGTTCTACAGAGAAAGTTCCAAGATAGCCAGGGTCACAGAGTAAGACCATGTCTCAAACGAACAAACAAAAAAACCCAACCAAACAAAAAGACTCTATGGTAATAAGGAAAACTTATGATTTAAAAAAAGGGTAGCCGCATGGTGGTGGCTTATGGTTTTAATTCCAGCACTCGGGAGGCAGAGACAGGCAAAACTGAGTTCTCTGCCAACTTGGTCTACAGAGAGAGTTCTAGGAGCCAAAGCTATACAGAGAAACCCCATCTCAAAAAACAAAACAAAATAAAAACAAGAAAACAAACAAAGCATAAAGGTCGCAGTTATCTATATCCTCAGCAGGTCAATAATAACTGAAGCATGGTGTTCTACAGTGAGAAAGAAATGAAGTTCTAACATTTAAAAAAGATTTCTTGTTGTTGTGTCTTATTTTATGTCTGAACATTTGGCCTGTATGACTTATGTGCACCACATGTATGCCAGGTGCCTGTGGAGGCCAGAAAAGGACATCATATCCCCTGGTAGAGCAGTCAGTACTTTAAACCACAAAACCGTCTCTCTAGCTCCAAGAGCTTTTAAATAGCATCAGCTTTTTTATTTTGTTGGTGTTAGGGGGAAAACCCCCGAGCTACCCCAGTTCTTTTATACTAGAAATACATAATTTCTAATTACATTATATATTTGAGCGACATTCCAACTAAATGGTCCAGGCTAGCCTCAAGCTTGTTATACGCAGAGGCAGGCCTCAAACCTGGGGTCCTGCCTTAGCCTTTCAAGCAGTTTACACGCACGAGCAATGTAAAGCCCCGTCTTACTCTGAAAACACTTTTTGAAGATTTTATTTTTACTTTTGTGTATGTGTGTGTGTGTACACGTGCTTGTGTGTATGAGGGCAGGTGTCCTGAGGACCAGAGGTGTCAGATCCCCTGGAATGAGAGTTATAGGCAGCTGTAAAACTGCCCAACATGGGTGCTGAGCACTGAACTCCAACCTGGAAGAACACTACTGAGCCATCTCTCCAGATTTCTAAAAATTGCTAAAAATCAATCAATTATTCAATCAATCAATCAATCAATCAAAGATATAAGATACAATTTGATAAACGCATGAAACTCAAGAAGAATGAAGACCAAAGTGTGGACACTGTGCACCTTCTTAGAATTGGGAACAAAACACCCAGGGAAGGAGTTACAGAGACAAAGTTCGTAGCTGTGATGAAAGGATGGACCATTTAGAGACTGCTGTATCCAGGGATCCGTTCCATAATCAGCTTCTAAACGCTGACACCATTGCATACACTAGCAAGATTTTGCTGAAAGGACCCAAATATAGCTGTCTCTTGTGAGACGATGCCGGGGCCTAGCAAACACAGGAGTGGATGTTCACAGTCAGCTATTGGATGTATCACAGGGCTCCCAATGGAGAAGCTAGAGAAAGTACCCAAGGAGCTAAAGGGATCTGCAACCCTATTGTTGGAACAACATGATGTACTAACCAGAACCCCGGAGCTCTTGTCTCTAGCTGCATATGTATCGAAAGATGGCCTAGTCGGCCATCAATGGAAAGAGAGGCCCATTGGACTTGCAAACTTTATATGCCCCAATATAGGGGAATGCCAGGGCCAAAAGAATGGGAATGGGTGGGTAGGGAAGTGGGGGGCACTATGGGGGACTTTTGGGATAGCATTGGAAATGTAATTGAGGAAAATATGTAATAAAAATATTAAAAATCAAAAAAAAATCAATCAATCAATCAAACTGTTGTTCAATGACAGTCCACTTGCCTAGCTTGCATGAGGGCCTGTGCTCTACGCCTACCACCACAGAAAGAAAAGAGCTTCTACCAGGCATATGGCACACACTTGGAACGCCATCCTAGGCTCCAAGAGACCCCATCTTAAAAAACCAACAAACTATAAGCCAAATTTCAGAAAAGAAACTATATGTGGCTTGAAATCAAAGTTTCTCCTCTTTTCTTTTTGTGAAGAGGGGCCTCAGTAATCCCAGCTTGTCCTCAAATGCATTATGTACCTGTAGGTGGCCTTGAATTCCTAACCCTCCTGCTCCACACCAGATTTTAGATGACACATGCTATCATACCCAACTGAAATGCTTATTTTCAGCCCTTCACAGAAGTTTGCCATAGTTGGGGTTTAGCTGGTAGAACACTTGCCTAGCAGTGCTAGGTCCTGGGAATGGACCTCAGCTCTGAGAAATAAAAAAGGAAAAAAGAAAAAAAGAAAAAAGATGTTAATTGTGTATAGTGGCACACGTCTTTAATCCCAGCACTCTGGAAGCAGAGGCTGGCGGATCTCTGAGTTCAAGGCTAGCTCTGGTACACAGAGTGAGTTCCAGGACAGCCAGGGATACACAGAGAAACCCTGTCTTGGGGGAAGGGGAGGCAGGGAGGCAACCAAAAACCAAAATAAAATAAAATAATAATAATAATAATTTAAAAAAAGAAGTTAGGCTAACTTTTCTTTAAAAATTTTTAAGGCAATTTTTTATTAGATATTTTCTTCATTTACATTTCAAACGCTATCCCCAAAGCCCCCTATACCCTCCTCCCTCTTAAATTTTTATCACATTTATTTGTGTGTTTGTGTGTCTGTATGTATGTATGTTGAGACGAAGGAGGTACAACTGTGACCAGAACACAGGTAGCAGTCAGAGAAAAACTTGTGGGGATGGATTCTCTCTTTCTCTTACATGAGTCCCAGGAACTAAATTCAAATTGTCTAGTTTGGTGGCAAGCACCATTATATACTGAACCAACTCGCTGGCCCAGAGGGTTTCTTCCTGTACTTTTCTAACTATTTAATATAATGAATGTGTATTTATTTTTATACTATAGGGAGAGGAAGAACAAAAGACCTTTGTAAATCATAATTTGATAGAAGGTCATAATTAGAGAGCCAGACATGGTGCTGTGTGGCTTTAATCCTAGAATTAAAAAAGCAGAGTCAAGTGGATCTCTGTGAGGTTAATATCAGCTGGATCTACATGGCAAGTTCTAGGATAACCAGGACTACAATATGAGACCCTGACTCAAAAAATAATGGACTACTGACTCACACCTTTAATTCCAGCACTTGGGAGGCAGAGGCAGGAGGATGGTTCAGTGGGTAAAATGCTTGTTGTGCAAGCATGAAGACTAAGGTCTAGCAGCCATGTCGAAGCTGTGTTGGTGGCAAGTATCCACACTCCCTGCCTGGAGGGACGGAGAGAGGCAGGGGGGAGGTCTGGGACTCGCTGGCCAGCAGACTAGCCACATCAGCAGCTCCCCCTCAAATCATCAGGTGACAACAGAGTGACAACAGGAGATTCTGAGTGACTGCTCCTTGGCTTCCATATGTGCATACATGGCTGAGGCACATCCTTACCCTCCCACTCTCTCTCCACACAAACTATGCACACACATACTGCACACAACGCGCAACACATATAGGCATACTCTACACACACACACACACACACACACACACAGACATAATTATTAAACCTTTAGAATAAAATGTCTGAGAACAATCTTTAGATTAAAGCAGATCAAAGAGACAGGGCAACTGGATGTCACACACTACCTCAGACTAGAAATTAGACTTGAGAGCATAAAACCCTGCTATTAAACATATCATTCAGAGGGCTGGAGAGATGGCTCAGTGGTTAAGAGCACTGGCTGTTCTTCCAGAGTTCAATTCCCAGCAACCACATGGTGCCTCACAACCATCTGTAATGGGATCTGATGCCCTCTTCTGGTGTGTCTGAAGACAGCTACAACGTACTCACAGACATGAAATAAATAAATAAATCTTTATACACACACACACACACACATATACATAAATTAATTATAGGGAGCTAGAGAGATGGCTTAGCAGGTAAGAGCACTGGCTGCTCTTCCAGGATCCAGGTTCAAATCCCAGCATCTATATGGCAGTTTACAATTGTCTGCAACTCCAAGATCTGATACTCTCACACAGACATCACACAGGCAAAACACCAACGCACATAAAATATAAATAAACAAACAAATAAATAAATAGATAAATAAATAAATAGCAAGCCTTCACAAATATATTATGGGTAAGCCAAGCAGTGGTGGTGTACACCTTTAATCCCAGCACTCAGGAGGCAGAGATAGGTGGATCTCTGTGAGTTTGAGGCTAGCTTGGTTTATAGAGCAAGTTTCAGGAGAGTCAAGGCTTCACAGAGAATTCCTGTCTTGAAAGCCCAAAGGGGAAAAAGTAAAGCTACATGTGTGTGATGGGAAAGAAGGCTGACCCTGAGTTAAGGGACACCTTGCAGGGAGGAAGCCAAGAGCTCGTTCTGCCTTTTATCCCTTTACAGGAGTGTACGTGCCCTGCAAACTCCTACCTGCATGCAAACACGCTCACACAGAAACCAAAGGCCCTCTGCATTTCACTTCCCTCCTTTTCTGATTATACTACTTTTTGAAAAGAAGTGGTTACACGGTATGTAAGTAAAAAAACAAACCACACAACACAACACAGGTGTGACGAGTTAGGCTGGCATTTCACAGTTCAGCAAGCGGATAAAGCCACAGGAATCGGACGTGCCAGGAACCAGCCTGACTTCTTCAGCAACTTTTGAGAAGCCTCCAGCCTTATCTGATGGTTGAACACACCCAGTGCCATCTGTGTAGTCCCTGACCGTCTTAGAAGAAATCCAACTGTAGCTAACCTACAACGTTAGAAACTGCTTCCTTAAGACACATGAACGCTTCAGCCCTGAGTGCCGAGGCCTACCGGATCAGCGTGTTCCCGATCTGGTGCCGTATTTCATTCCACTCCTCCTTGCTTTTACGAGGCCAAGAATTCAGGTTGGTCTCTGGTTCACTGGGTCTGCTGCTCAGCTTCATTGCCAGCGTGTCCTTCCTCTTCACTCTGTTGGCCAGGGCACCTTTACAGAGGGAGAAAATGCTGAGGCAGAGGCATGGGCTACCTGAACACAGCCTAGCCACCCAGTCGGCTTCTAATGATCCAGCCCAACAGAGGAGGGGACAACATAAGGCACTGGAAGGTATTTTTGGAAAAATGAATGGAGGTAGGTAAAACACTCCTCCTCCTTACCAGCCCTCTACACCTTCCTCATTTAGTGAGAGTTTCTAAAGATGGAATCTAGTCTGTTCTGGGACCGTCCTCATTTAAAACAGGAGCTTTTTGTTTTGTTTTGTTTGTTGTTGTTTTTTTTTTTTTTTTTTTGGTTTTTCGAGACAGGGTTTCTCTGTATAGCCCTGGCTGTCCTGGAACTCACTTTGTAGACCAGGCTGGCCTCGAACTCAGAAATACGCCTGCCTCTGCCTCCCGAGTGCTGGGATTAAAGGCGTGTGCCACCACGCCCGGCTGCTGTTTGTTGTTTTTTTGAGACAGGGTTTCTCTGTGTAGCCCTGGCTGTCCTGGAACTCACTCTGTAGACCAAGCTGGCCTCGAACTCAGAAATCCACCTGCCTCTGCCTCCCCAGTGCTGGGATTAAAGGCGTGCACTACCACGCCTGGCATAAAACATGAGCTTTTATATTAATATATCTTATAATCTGTCAATATTTTTTTGAGAGAGAATCTTTGCAATGTTGCTGGGCCACTCCCAAACTCCTGAGTTCACTTGATCGTCCCACCACTGCCTCTTAGCAGCTGGATGACATTATCATGTGATAACTCATCCTGACCTTGCTTCCTTTGCTGTTCTGAGACAGGTTTCATGTAGCTAATAGTTCCCAGACTCCTCCCTCCCTGCTGCCTGCCTCCATCCACCTCTCCAGCCCCATTTTTGGTTTTTGAGTTCATTTGCCAGTTCAAGCTATGTTCCACCTAATACAATCCTCCTGCCATAGCTTCTCAAGTGTGTGAGCCACTTCATACAAGAGAACACACTTTTTTCCTTTGGTTTGACAAGAAGTTCATTATATTGGAGAAAATAGATCATTTTTCTTTTCTGTTTAAGTCTTTAAGACTGTATTTATTAAATAAATCTAAAAAAAAAATTAAAAAAAGGGCTAGAGAGATGGCTCAGCGGTTAAGAGCACTGACTGCTCTTCTGAATGGTCCTGAGTTCAAATCCCAGCAACCCCATGGTGGCTCACAACCATCTGTAATAAGATCTGTCACCCTCTTCTGGTGTCTGAAGACAGCTACAGTGTACTTACATACAATAATAAATAAATCTAAAAAAAAATTAAAAAAAAAAAGACTGTATTTATAATGACGTATATGTGCTTATGTCTGTGTGGTGTATGTGCACATGACAGCAGGTTTCCTCAGAGGGCAGCGGTATTAGATCTCCTGGAGCTGGAGTTATAGGTGCTTGTGAGATCCCTGACATGGTGCTGGGAACCCAGTCTTCTGTGGGAGTAGTAACTGTTCTAAACTGCCGAGCCGATGCTCTAGTATCTCCTAACTGTCCAGCTCTTACCAGTTCTCTCCATATTTCTTAGTCTCCATTTCACATATCTTCACCGTGAATGGTTTTGTTTGCTTCGGGTGTTGGTACTGAATCCAGGCCCTGCTCTGAGCTTGGCACAGCCTCTATGATTATATTTATAACTCTGGTCTCTGGGGGAACAGATCTAAAATACAAGTCAAGAATCTGAGTGATGATGGCACACACCTTTAATTCTAGCCCTAAATGGCAGAGGCAGGTGGATGTCTGTGAGTTCAAGGCCACCCTGGTCTACCCAGTGAGTTCCAGGCTAAGCTGAGCTACAGTGAGACTTTATCTAAAGAATAAATCTGATTGAGTCTGTCATAGACATGGCTCCCTCTCACGGCCTTGATCACCACAGCAAAGTGGAGGGGGAGTCCTTCAGACTGGCCTCCAACAGCCAGGGAACTCCATGGAGCAGGGCACCTGTTTCCTCTCCTGCTGGGGATTTAACCGTTAGAGTCTCTGCCCAGCACGCGGTGCCCAGTTCCCACACCACACACAGAACAACTTTCCTTTGCACTTTCCCCTCCTGGTTCTTACTCTGATGGCTTTCATCATCATCATCTTCTTCTTCATCTCGATACTGAATGGGACCCTCTGAATCTGAGTCGCTCTCCTTCTCTTCCTCTTGCAGACACAGTGGTAGGACAGGAGTGGCTGAGGTAGACGTCACATCTTCAACAAATGGGCAGGTCTGCTCTTCCTCTTCATCATCTGGACTAATAAATAGACATTTTTTTTTTTTTTGAATTAGTGAGGCTCTTCAGGGGAAAGGACTGAAGCACACATAAAAAGCCCATGATTGCAAGAACTTGTAAACTCCAGTCTTAGCTTTAACTCTTCCTAAGAAGCTCTTTAGTATTCACCAAGCTAAAAAGCACTGGGTCCAAACCCCAGGCTGTTTCTTAGTAGACACTGTACAGACTACTCCCAGTAGAGCTGAGATACTGAAAACCAAAGAGGCTGAGTCAGATGCCTGGCAACAGAGTAATGTGAAAACCCCAGGCTTCTCTGACTCTTAGCAATGGCTCTTAAGCACCATGCAATACATTTAGATAATACATTTGTATCATCTAAAACTAGTAGTGTTCATGCTAATATCTATGAACAAGTACTTGTGTTGTCAATACAGAAATCACCATAAAAATCCATTTAAAAAAAACCCACAAGATTACAGAAATCAGCAGGGAAAAAGCCCCGCTTCCAGAACTGACTCTTGGCAGGAGCATCCCCTCAACTTGACTTCATCCACGTTGTCTGAAGAACCTTTCCTGTGTGGAAACAAGAGACCAGCAGGAAACACTCACACTTTCAACATCTCAATCGTGATGGGAAGTGACCTGGTGCGACCCAGGGTACCAGTGTCCTCGGAGAAGCTGTCACTGCTCTCAAAGAGCAGTGAATGGGCTCTGTGAGTGCCTTCCAAGGGAGGGGTCACAGGAAGGGGGCTGGTAAGGGCCTGCTGAATTCGGATATGCAGCGGGAGTGGGGGCAGCCTGGAGGGTATATGGGACTCCCCAAAGCTCTGGCCCTGTATCTTCTTGGGGACTTCTGTTTTCTGATCCTCCTGCTGGGAAATGTCCTGGAATAGATCTGAAGAGGAGAACTCAACCTCTGGCACAATTTGAAAAGTCTTAGCAGGCACTAGAGGGGACCGTGGAGGCTCGGGAGGTATGTGGGTAGGCAGTGGGGGTGATGGGGACGAAGGCGGGATTATCAGTGGTGGTTCCAAACACAAAGAAACAGTTTTTTCTCTTTGATCATTTGCTGTCTTAGTTGTGAACGAAGCAGCAGGCTCCAAGCTGGGTACCGAAGTTGATGGAATGCCTCTCTTGGGTGGCAAGGGTGGGGATGGTTTCGACAGCAGTGTGCCACTGTTCATTGCTTGGGATAGTTCAGCTGGAGAGGAGAGAGCAACACTTTGTTACCATAGCTTACAATGCACCAAAGACCGAACCAACCTTTCAATTCAATTATGTAATTTCATGGCTTTGCAAGTCCTGAAACAAAATGTATTCAGGCAGAAGGCTGAATGAGTAGGGTGGGGGAACACCTGAATAATTAAAGATGATTAAAACTTAATTAAAATTTAATTACTGTAATAACAGATAATGACAACCCTATGGCCGGACAGTGTAAATAGAAAGGATCCAGGGGGGAAAAAACCTATTAAAAAGTTGTTTGTTTTTTAAGCTAGGCAGTGTTGGAGCACGCCTTTAATCCCAGCACTCTGGAAGCAGAGGCAGGCGGATCTCTGTGAGTTTGAGACCAACCCTGTCTACAGAGTCAGCTCCAGGACAGCCAGAACTGTTACACAGAGAAACCATGCCTTGAAAAACAAACAAACAAAACAGGTTGTCTATTTTATGTGTATGAGTGTTTTGCCTACATGCACCCACCATGTGTAAACGTATTGGATGAGTGCCTGAGGAGGCTGGAAAGATGGCATTGGATCCCCTGGAACTCGTTGCAGATGAGTGTGAGCTGCTATGGCATCTCCTCAGCCAACGTTCCCAGCACTCAGGAGAGCACTAGAAGCTCAGGGCCAGCTCTCTCCCCACATCTGGTTCTAGTTCTAGGCCAGCCAGAGCTATGCAGCAAGACTCTGTCTTATCTGTGCCACTGGAGATGTGAGGGGAGAAGAACACACAACAAAATGTGGTCTTAAAAACCCAACCAGCCAGGATGGTGGGACAGTCCAGTGGGTAAGGGCACATGCCTCCAAGCTTGATGATCTGAGTCTGACCATAAACTCACACAGTGGCACTGAACAAGGATACACAGAGTGTGCCCTCAATACATGTTTATAACATAAGACGCTCTTCCTCTGTATACATGCTTGTAACATGAGATGCTCTTCCTCTGTATCACAGCATATACCCCACTCATCTTCTCAGAGCCCAAATGACTTACACTTTCATCCATGTAAGAAGCAGGCCATCACATCATATAGAAGATAACCTTGTGAACCAATTAAAGAGGCATTCTTTTGATGAACAACCTCTAATGATCTATCTGAATCTTTTATTTCAGTCTATCCAATGTTCTCAAAGAATCTGTAAATTTCCCCCAAATAAAATTTCATTCACCCGGGGCTGGAGAGATGGCTCAGTGGTTAAGAGCACTGACTGCTCTTCCAGAGGTCCTGAGTTCAAATCCCAGCAACCACATGGTGGCTCATAACCATCTGTAATGGGATCCAATGCCCTCTTCTGGTGTGTCTGACAAAAGCTACCGTGTACTTGTATAAAATAAAATAAGTCGGGCTGGTGAGATGGCTCAGCGGTTAAGAGCACTGACTGCTCTTCCAAAGGTCCTGAGTTCAAATCCCAGCAACCATATGGTGGCTAACAACCACCCTTAATGAGATCTGACGCCCTCTTCTGGTTTGTCTGAAGACAGCTACAGTATACTTATGTATAATAATAAACCTTTGGGTGGAAGCGAGAAGGGACTGAGCAAGCGAAGTTGACCAGAGTGAGTGAGCTTGACTGGAGCAAGTAGAGGGAGGTACTAAAAATTCAATTCCCAACAACCACATGAAGGCTCACAACCATCTGTACAGCTACAGTGTACTCACACACATAAAATAAATAATTAAATCTTTAAAAATAATAAATAAATAAATAAATAAATAAGTCTTTTTTAAAAACAATGTCTTTGCCCTTAATCTCACTCCATGCATGCACTCTGAGCAGAGATTGAGCCTTGGACGGTGACATCACTCATCATCAGTAAGCTGTGTGAACGGTATATGTGCTAACACGGCAGTGCGCAGCGGGGACCACCATCCAGGGCCACAGAGTGACTCCAAGGACTAGGCTACAGATGAGACCTTGTCCGAAAAACAAAAATAAATAAAAATAAGAAAATAAAACCAAACAAATGAATAAGAAGGATAACTAGAAAACAGTGTATACAATACACAAAGGTAAAAATGGCAGTCAGCTGTTCCATCTATAATGAAATGCATGTAGCAAGTCCTTTTTTAAGCTATTTATTTATTTATTTATTTATTTATTTATTTATTTATTTATTTATTTAAGACAGGTTCTCACTATGTAGCCTGTAGGTTGGCCTGATCTCACTATGTGGACCAGGTTGGCCTGGAACTCATCATGCCTGGCCCTACCTTGTTTATTAAGACATGCTCTCCCTAAAGGCTGGGGCTTGTCAGTTAGTTGAGGCTGGCAGGCCAGTGATCCCAGGATGCACCTGTCTTGGCCTCCCTAGCACTCACAGTGAGCCCCTGCACCCACTTTTTAGGTGAGTTCTAGGGACCATACAGACTAAGCTCTCTCCTGGGCCCTAAGAGATCTCTCTTTTTCTATCTTTAAATTTTTATTTTTGTGTATGTTTGTGTGTGGGTGTTCACAAAAGCCAGAGAAAGGTACTGGCTCCCCTGGAGCTAAAATCACAGGACATCAGCCAAGCTGGTTTTGAAAGAACAGGAAGCGTGCTTAATTGTGGAGTCATTTCTTCAAGAGACCCCCCTCCCCCAACCCAGCCTATCATTTCTAAGGATTTCTAAAGAACAACTCATATTAAGTAGACCAGTTGTGATCATAATCTTTTTGTGAAAGAAATGGTATTTCAGAATCAAAGCACTGGGTGAGGTTATTAATTTTAGAACAGGGTATAGCCTTTAAAACAAATCTATTTAATCTTAGTAAAAACTGTGAATTAGCCATTTTCCTTCTGTGAGAGCCGTAATGGAATAATGTTGATTCTTCAGTCACAAGGCCCACTGCTCTGAGCTATCAGAACTACTTTAGACACTTTTAGGGTGTTTGTTTGTTTGTTTGTTTGTTTGTTTCAAGACAAGTTCTTAGGTAGCCCAGGCTATTCTCGAACTTCTGTAGCAGAGACTGCCCTTAGAGTCCTGCTCCCCACACCTGCCTCCCACGTACTAAGATGACAGAGATGCCAGGTGTGCATTCCTACAACCAGCTAGCTATTGTGTGCGCTGCTACCATAGCTAACAGCGCTGGCCTGAGCAGGGGCACAGAACACGGTCGTGAACCAGCAGCATGAACATCCTCATCCAATCTATTGGAAATACATATCTCCAGCCCTCAGCCGAGATACCGACATCAGAGCCTCTGGGATCAGGGTCCTCTCATCCCAGCCGGGCTTCTAGGTGAAGCCAGTTAACAGCAGCCTAGATGATAGTTTGAGAACCACACTGTAGAGATCAGATCTGTCCCACATTAGCTACAACCGTGGTGAGTCACAGCATCTAATTGTCTCTGCATACAGCAGACAGCCATTTACCACAGCCCTGGGTGGTTTGAAAGTACATGTGGAAGACCTTCAGGTTCCTCAGAGATCAGTCAGGACGACATCACCCATTAAGCAGTGATAACACAATGGTCTCCATCCTGTTCCTACTCCAACCTACCTGTCTGTCTGAGATGGAACTGAAGCCAGATAAGGCTCTAGTCAGTCCACCCAGCTCAGTGATGGTAGAGTCTTAGTAGGCACACTTCCTATTCATCACCTGTGCAATCGCTAACAAGAACTATAAGCTGGGGTAAGCCTAATGTTATTTGTCCTGAAAAATTACACTTTCACTAGCTCTGAAACACTTACCAGTTTTAGCCTTTCCTTCACTTTCTGGAAAATTTCTGCGGGGAATGCAATTATGATAGGAAAACAGACCTAAGCAAGACTTTAGAAAACACAAAGTAATTTATGAAGCCTATAAACATGAACTGGCATACTATCCTGCTTCCAGTTCTCAGTGGTTCTGAGGACTGAACCCCAGGGCTATCACATGCCAGGTCAGAGCTATCACATGATAGGCTAGTGTTTCATATCCCTGGTCGTCGTTGTTCTTCAGCATTTTGAGATCTCACTAAGGATCTCACTAAGTTCAAGACTGGCTGGTTCTTACAGGCCTGGCTTATATTACCATCATTTATTTTCATCCATCCATCCATCTACCTAACTACCTACCGACCTACTACCTACCTATTTTTGACACAAGGCCTACGGACTCCAAGCTGGGACTTGCTGTGTAGACCAGGACAGCCTCAGCCTCAGCTATGGCAAACCCTCCTATCTCTACTTCCCAAGTGCTCAGTTTACATCATATTTCCACATTTGCATGAGTAGCATTCTTAATTCTCAAGATAAATGTGATTTTATCAGCACAACTTAAATACCTCTGTAGTTCACATGAAGATATTATACTAGGCACTGGATCACAAGTTAAACAGACATTGACGAAACCACCATTTTAGCTACCAGACTTAGGTTTAGAGAAGGAACTGGTAGTTTATACAGACTTATTCTAACTTCCTCACTGAGGCTGAAGGTAATCAATCCCATGGTGGTCAAGCCATGTGGTTGTCATATGTCTAGACCATCAACTATTTTAATAGATTTTTGTTAGTGTTGTTTTGCTTTTTTGGGGTGGGGTTGTTTGTTTGTATGTTTCAGAAAGAGAGGAGTCAGAACAGTTTCGTGTAGCCCAGGCTAGCCTCAAACTCAGAAATCCAAGAATGACCTTGAATCCTGATTCTCCTGCCTGTGTCACCTAAGTGTTTCCCAAGTGTCACCAATGCCTAGTTCTAGGGAATATTCTTTAAAATTTTTTAAAATTGTAATTATCAAATAAATAAGCAATGCTAAAGTTAGTTTTTTTTTAATACTTGTATAATAAAAACATATTAATCTCAGATTTCAAGTTTAGTTTTCTGATGTTTGCAATTCATGTACATTTCTGTCTTATTCTTAAAACTTTTTTCCTTCTTTCCTGACTTCCTTTCCTCCCTCCGTCCCTCCCTCTTTTCTTTCTTTCTTGCTTTTCATGCTTTCTTGCTTGCTTGCTTTCTCAGTGTACTCTGAGCTTCTCAAGAGTTTCTCTGAGTACAGTTGTCTGTCCTAGAACTTCCTTTGTAGACCAGGCTGGCCTCAAGCTCACAGAGATCCCATACCTCTGCCTTCTGAGTACTGGGATTAAAGAAATATAACACCATGCCTAGCTCTAAAACTTTTTTCTATATTGAAAATAATCTAAGAGATGAGTTAGAAAACTCTTTCACAGCCTGGCGTGGTGGCGCACGCCTTTAATCCTAGCACTCAGGAGGCAGAGGCAGGCAGATTTCTGAGTTCGAGGCCAGCCTGGTGTACAAAGTGGGTTCCAGAACAGCCAGGGCTATACAGAGAAACCCTGTCTAGAAAAACCAAAAAAAAAAAAAAAAAAAAGGACAAGAAAAGAAACCTCTTTGACAGAACAAATCATTCAATAAAATCACTATCCAGACCCAAACCAAACCCCAAGCACAAAACATGAAGACTTACCAATGATGGGGTTGCTGTTCCTCTGAGCTGGTTTAGGGGGTGGGATGGGGGGTTGCTTGGCAGGGGCTGTAGTGGTGGCAGCACTGTTAGCACTGGCAGGAGCAGCAGGCAGAGTCCTGGGAGCGGGGGCAGGAGCGGGGGTGGGGCCCACAAAGGACTTAACAGTCTTTGTCATGTCTGTGGCAGCAGTGGTGGCAGCAGATGTCACGGTGGTAGAGCCAGACGTGGAGGAGACAGACCTTGCTGTACTGCCAGCCGGAACCTCCTTTGCTTGTCCCTCATTTGCTTCACAAGAAGAGGACAAGGGTCTCTTGGGGGGCAGCAGAGGCTGCTTAGGTGCATGTTCAGGGCCAGGCTCGGCTTCAGAGTTAGGCTGGCTTCCAGTTGAGCCTATGCAATGAGAGACAGGATTTAAAGAGAGCCGAAAAATGGGAACACACTTACAACCAACTCCACTAATGAACTTACAGTTTACACATCACTTTGCAGCAGCTTTTAACATGCTTAGGGAGAGTAAGAGAGGCTCAGTGGGGGCAGCAACTCTTCATACAAGAGCCATGTTACCAAGGGCACCCGAGACACAGCATGAGGACTGAGTTCAGATCCCCACATTTACATAAAGGCCCTGCTTGGGGGTGGAGTAGAGTAGATCACTGCAGCTTATTGGCCAGCCAGTCTAGCTGAGCAGTGAGCTCTGATTCAGTGAGAGATGCTGGCTCAAAATAAATGAATAAGCCTAGCAGTGGTGGCACACGCCTTTGATCCCACACTCCGGAGGCAGAGACAGGCAGATCCCTGAGTTTGAGGCCAGCCTGGTCTACACAGTGAGTTCCAAGACAGCCAGGGCTATGCAGAGAAACCCTGTCTTGAAATGCCAAAATAAAGCTGGGCAGTGGTGGTGCCTAACCCAAAATAAAATAAACAAATAAATAAAAGTAAATAAATTTAAGTCTCCCCGGACCCCCCCTAAGAAGGTGAAGAGCAAGGAGACGCCCAATGCCAACCTCTGGCACTCACCTGTAAATGGACACCCACCCACCCATGAAAGCACACACACAGAATTCCTTGGGGTAGAACACAAGGAATGTGGAGGTTGACACAATCCTACAAAAGAGCTAGGTAAACTAGCTCACATCTGAGACAGCCCACTCTGACTTCTCCTGCAGCCCTCTGAGGTAAATAAGAAACCTGTGGCTTTCAAACTCAAAACCCCACTTTTACCAAGTCTCTTCTTTGAATCCTCTTCTGGAGTGAGATTCCTGAAACTTCTCTCTGGCTCTTCTTCTACTAGGACTGGGCTAGAGGACCTGGCACTGCCTATGGGGGTGGTGTGTCCATTCTTTAATGCAGCATGGCTCAGCTTTCCTGGATCCTCACCATCTGAGAGGAGAAAAAGAAAAGCGTCAGTGAGACCACATACACACACACACACACACACACACACACACACACACGCTCGAGCAGCAGACGTGCAGCTCACTCTTCACATGGGTCCTCAACAACTAGACCGGGGGAGGGGGGGCTGTTCTAACAACTGTTTCCTGTCTGTGGGATATGGTCTTTTAGCTGGACTGCTTCAGGGGAAAAGGATGCACCTAGTCTTGATGTGCAGGGGTGGGGGGAAACCCAGGGCGGGGGTCTCCACCCTCTCCGAGGAGAAGGGAACGGGGAGTGGAGGTAAGGGGACAACAGGACATGGGTGGCAATTGGGAGGAAAAGTGAATAGGAATATAAAATTTAAAAGAAAAGAAAAGAAAAACAGAAAAGCTTAAGTGGCCAGACTGCCCCGGCCATGTGGGAACAGCCATGGCCCCCACTCTCCTAGCTCCTTTCTCCTGGTCAGGAGTCTCCTCGCTGACACACGCACTACCTGGACCCAGCAGTATTAACAGAAGTAGTAGCTCTGCTTCCACAAGTGACTCCTTCACAGCTCATCTACATACATACATATCACATGTCAGGTAGAATGCTTGCCTGGCACATGTGAGGCCGTGTGACAAACCCCAGCACTGAGGAGGGAAAGGAGACTATTCTGGCAGAAAGGCTATAGGAAGAATGAAGAAAATCCATTTTTTGGGGGGTGGGAAAGGGTTTGAGGATGTACCACAGAAAGCAGTAAGATTTGAAAGAGGAACAGAAGCCTACCACATTGGTGACAGCCTTTTTAAACTAAGACAACTGGAGGGGCGGAAAAGATGGCTCAGTAGTTGAGAGCACACACACATTGCTATTGCAGAGGACCTGCATTTTGTTCCCAGCATCCATGCTAGGCAGCTTGCAGTAACTACAGCTCCAAGGGATCTTATGCCTCTGACCCACATAGACATCTGCACTCATGTGCACATACCCCAGACACAGACACACCAGGCAGATAAACATAATTTTAAAATAAAGTCTTTTTAAAAAGAAATAATAGTCCATATAAAGGCATACAATTGTGATCAGCGACTGCAATGAGCACGTCTGGTAGAGACGAGGCATACATGGGTAGGACTGTAAAGGCAAGCAGGTGCCAGGCCATGAAGACTATAGAACACAGGGAAAGGGGCTAGAAATAAATCCTGGATGAAACCAAAAGCCAGGGGATTAGAAGTAATAGGTAGGCATAATTTTACTTATTTGAGAAGGAAGGCTCTAAACGCTGTTGGGGGTAGGGTTATAGACAGGCAGTGACTAAACAAGAAAAGCAGCAGAAACTACGGTTTTAACGCTCGTGGAACAGGACGGTAGGGGTGACTGAGGGTAGTAGGTCTAGAGAGCCAAGGGGCCTTAAAGGATACATCAATGATAACATGATACACACAGCGATTCCAGACACACTACACTACAGGGATGGCCACTGGCCTGGCAGCTCGGAGAAGCCCTGTGGCGATCACACACTGCTACAGAAGGTAAGGGAACAATGAGACAACCACCCCCAGGGCCTGCAGTTTCTTAGACTTTTTTAGAAGACAAGAGTTGAAAATAGTGGGGTCAGGAGATGAAGAAATGGCCCGGTGGTTAAGAACACTGGCTGCTCTTCCAAAGGACCTGAGTTCATTTCTCAGCACCCACATGGCAGCTTACAACCATCTATAACCTTAGTTCCAGGGGATCCAATGTGCTCTTCTGGTCTCCAAGAACATCAGGTATGCACACTGTGCACAGACATAGATTCAAGCAAAACACCCAGACAAAATAAAGAAATATAACTGTCCTGGCTAGTTTTGTGTCAACTTGACACAGCTGGAGTTATCACAGAGAAAGGAGCTTCAGTTGAGGAAATGCCTCCCTGAGATCCAGCTGTAAGGCATCTTCTCAATTAGTTGTCAAGAGGGAAAGGCCCCTTGTGGGTGGGACCCTCTCTGGGCTGGTGGTCTTGGTTCTATAAGAGAGCAGGCTGAGCAAGCCAGGGGAAGCAAGCCAGTAAAGAACATCCCTCCATGGCCTCTGCATCAGCTCCTGCTTCCTGACCTGCTTGAGTTCCAGTCCTGACTTCCTTGGTGATGAACAGCAGTATGGAAGTGTAAGCTGAATAAACCCTTTCCTCCCCAACTTGCTTCTTGGTCATGATGTTTGTGAAGGAATAGAAACCCTTACTAAAACAATAACTATAAAAAAAGAAAAAAACAAAAACCAAGGGACTGGAGAGATGGCTCAGTGGTTAAGAGCACTGACTGTTCTTCCAGACTTCCTAAGTTCAATTCCGAGAAACCACATGGTGGCTCACAACCCTCTGTAATGGGATCCGATGCCCTCTTCTCCTCTGGTGTGTCTGAAGACAGTTACAGTGTACTCTCTGGCACTGCACTTTTGATTTTATTCATTTTTAGAAACATCTGTTCTTTTTAAAGAGTATTAGTTTTGTCTGTGTGTACATATACCACGTGCTTGCCTGGTACTCATATACATAAAACAAATACTTCTTGAAACAAACAAACAAACAAACAAACAAACAAACAAAAACAAAACCAAACCAGAAGATGATGAAGAAAGAGGTCAGAGACTATGCCTCACTTCCTTGTCACAGGAAGTGTAGTGTCCTTACTGGCTTCTCACAGTAATGCTTTGAGTGACATCATGGAAAGATTTATTTTTATTTTTATTTGTGTGCACACACAGGTATGCTAATCTCTTGATAATTTTAGAGTTAGTTCTCACAGACCAGCCCCTCTTACCTGACACCCCCCCTCCCACTAAGAGATTAGACAAGTGTCTTTCAAGCATGCCCAGTAAACAGTGGAATTTGGACTACAAGTATTGAAGAAAAGACAAATAAGTAATAAATGTACCTCTGAAGTAAAGAAACCGTAACACATTTTTTTCCCTTTTTTGTTTTGAGGCAGCCTAGACTAGCCTTGAATTGGATCAACCTGGAGTCTCCCTAGTGTTGCTAGGCTATTAGGCGTGAGCTACTACATGTGGCTGTATTTTTATTAAGTTAATTAATTGGTTAATTATTAAGCTAGCTTTTCAGACAGTCCTAGTATGTGTCCCTGACTGGTCTAGAGCTTTCTCTCTATCAGGCTGATTTTTAACTTAAAGTAATCCTTTTGATTGCCTCCTAGGATTACAGATGTGTGCCACTGTGCCCAGTTGTAGATTTTATTTCTGAATGTGTGCATGTGCGTGAGTATGCTTTTGTCATGGTTCATGCCATGGCTGACGTGTTGAGACCAGACAATCTGTGGGCATCAATTCTCTGCTGCCAGTACCTTTCTTGCCAAGCCAGCTCTCTGGCACTGCACTTTTGATTTTATTCATTTTTAGAAACATCTGTTCTTTTTAAAGGGCATTAGTTTTGTCTGTGTGTACATATACCACGTGCTTGCCTGGTACTAGGGGAAGCCAGAAAAGGGTTCTGGGACTAGAGTTACAAATGGCTGTGAAACACGATGTGGGTACTCGGAATTAAGTCCTGTCTGTGTAAGAGCAGGAAGTGCCCTCAATCACTGAGCCAGATTTACACTGCCAAAACCAACTTCCTCTTCTTCCTCCTCTTCTTTTCCCTTCCTCGTCCCCTTCTTCTCCTCCTCCCCCTTTTTCTTCTTCTTCCTCCTCCTCCTCCTTTTGAGGC
The DNA here is from genome assembly GCF_978045245.1 of Mus caroli. Lineage (NCBI taxonomy): Eukaryota > Metazoa > Chordata > Mammalia > Rodentia > Muridae > Mus > Mus caroli. The sequence goes on along the minus strand of NW_028227261.1, from coordinate 25,444,650 downwards.
AAGGTTTCTTTGTATAGCCCTAGCTGTCCTGGAATTAACTCTGTAGACCAAGCTGGCCTTGGACTCAGGGATCCGCCTGCCTCTGTCTCCCAAGTGCTGGGATTGATGGCATGCACCACCACTGCCTGGCAGTGTCTACTTTTTATTTTTAGGAGAAGAAGGGAGCAGGATGGCAATTCTGCAAACACAGTGAACTGCTCCATATGATAAACTCGAAAGAAATGACAAACATCCAGGTACACTACTGATTTACAGTTATAACCCATTGCTTCACAACAGCCGTAACAGACAACGTCTCACAGGATTAAACAGCAATGAGTGTTGAAACATCCGCAAGGAATTGATGCGACAGGAAGACGAGGATGAAGGCAACTGGGTCAGAACTATCAATCAGCAACTTGAAATAACTGTCACCAATACAGGAGACACTCATATCAAGAAGACAGAGAGACACAAAATTTTTGCTCCCAGAACCCTTCACCAATCCTCCTATTTCAGTTTAAGAGCGAAGCCAGGCATTTGGGAAGAAACAGGGAACCATTTTTAAAGTGTTCCTCCACCGTGACTACAGTAAGAGTAAAGCAAAGGGAACAATTTCAGAGCCTAGCGAGCAACACCCAGCAAGAGAGCAATGCACAGACAGGCATGTGCTGATCGTTTGGAACTCACCCTGCTCGGGGTCCTCCAACAGAACCCCTCGTTTAACCAGCTCTTCTCTTGGTTTTCGCATAGATATTTTTCGCTCTAAAACTAATATTAAATTGGAAAACACAACTCAGAAATTCAGCAGTTGGAAGGTCAACATATCTCTTAGCGTTATAAGTATAAAAGAATAAAGTGGTTCACAGTATTTGTGCTCCTAAGGAAAAAAAGAACAGGGAAACTAACTTTACGTCTAAAAACGTAGCTGAGAGTGGTCCCACATGCCTGTAGTACTAGCACTTGGGAGGTGGAGGCAGGAGGATCAGTTCCAGCACAGCCTTAGCTACATAGTAAGTTTTAGATTAGCACGGGCTACACAGACTGCCTCAAACAAAACACAAATTCCCATCTGAGACCAAGAGGCTGAGAAAGCCTGCCATGCTGGAGGCCAGTCAGGGCAACAAGGCTCTGACCAAACCAAACCAAATGCCTCGCTGGAGCTGGGAGTTACATTGAGTCATGATTGCCCAGCATGTCCAAGGCCCTGGGTTCCACACCGAGAACTAGATATAAAAAACAAACAAGGCGGGCACTGGTGGCGCATGCCCTAATCCTAGCACTTGGGAGGCAGAGGCAGGTGGACCTCTGTGAGTTTGAGGTCAGCCCGATCTGCAGAGAAAGTGTTATTTCCCAAGGAAGCTGAACTCACATGACTGCAGCTTAACCAGGGCACAGCAGTAAGGAGTTACAGATGAGCCGTGCTGATGGCAAGTGGGCTAAGCAGAAAGGAAGCACTAAGAATTGTACAGCGAGGCTGGAGACTCACCGAGTATTCCCATCCGTTTATATGGGTACACTGTCACTGTCTTCATACACACTGGAAGAGGGCATTGGATCCCATTACAGATGGCTGTGAGCCACCATGTGGTTGCTGGGAATTGAACTCAGGACCTCCGGAAGAGTAGTCAGTGCTTTTAACTGCTGAGCCATCTCTCCAGCCGTTCCATTTATTTATCTATCTATCTATCTATCTATCTATCTGTCTGTCTGTCTGTCTGTCTGTCTATCTATCTGTCTGTCTATCTATCTATCTCCAGCCGTTCCATTTATTTATTTAGTTAGTTTTCTGAGACAATTTATCTATCTATCTATCTATCTATCTATCTCCAGCTGTTCCATTTATTTATTTATTTATTTAGTTAGTTAGTTAGTTAGTTAGTTTTCTGAGACAGGGTTTCTCTGTATAGCCCTGGCTGTCCTGGAACTCACTTTGTACACCAGGCTGGCCTCGAACTCAGAAATCCGCCTGCCTCTGCCTCCCAAATGCTGGGATTAAAGGCGTGTGCCACCACGCCCGGCTTTATATTTATTTTTGAGAGAGGGTCTTACAATGTAGCTCTGACTAGCCTAGAACTCATTTAGTCTCCCAGGCTAGACCTTCCTATGTTCCTTAGTGTGCAGCACTAAGTTTGTCTTTACTGAACAGCTTTAATCCCATCAAAATACCAACCTGGGAATGAGGCTACGGAATGCTAAGTGTCAGCCAGGCTTGCTGAAACAGGCCTGTAAGTTTCAGTTATTCCAAAAGCTGAGAGGCAGGAGGATTGTCACGGGTTCAGGCAATCTGTGTAACCTGGTAAGAACTTGCATCAAAATGAAAACTAGACGGGGGCCAGCAAGATGGCTCAGTGGGTAAAGGTACACGGTGCCACACCTGAGAGATGGAGTTTGATTCCTGGAACCCACGGTAGAAGTCGAGAATGGACTGTAAATTAGAACTCCCCTGTGCTGGGACCTGATTCAACAAACAAGCAAACAAATTGTAGTTTAAAAAACAGCAGCACTGGGCTGGAGAGATGGCTCAGCATTTAAGAGCACTGACTGCTCTCCCGAAGATCTTGAGTTCAGAGCCCAGCAACCACATGGTGGCTCACAACCATCTGTAATGGGATCTGATGCCCTCTTCTGGTATGTCTGAAGACAGCTACAGTGTGCTTAGATATAATAATAAATAAATCTTTGGGCTGGAGTGTGCGGGGCCTACCGGAACAAGCAGAGGTCCTGAATTCAATTCCCAGCAACCACATGATAGCTCACAACCATCAGTACAGCTAAAGTGTACTCATATATAATACATAAATAAATAAATAAATAAATAAATAAATATTAAAGAAAAACAAAAAACAAACAAAAACCCATCATGGCCATCATGGTCCATACCATAGCACTGCACTGAGAGGCTACAGCAGGATAGGAGCTGCAATGAGGCCATCCCAGGTGAAAGTGTGAACAACAGGCCAACCGAGGCTGTGCCTAACAACAACCACACACACACACACAAAAAAAAAAAAAACAGAAAAAGAAAGTGGCTGGGGGGTATAGGTCAGTGGTAGGTCACTTGCCCAACATGTGTCACACCTTACAGGCTTAATCATCAATGAAGGACTATTTATCTGTCTAAATTCTAAAAGTAGGGGGTTATAGACATTTAGGGAGATGTGAAAAGTGGGGTGCTTCTAAAATAGGAAACTTAGTTGGTAGTGTGTACCTTCCAAGCACAAAGCCCTAGTTCCATCTCTAGCATTATATAGACTAGACACAGCACATTCCTTCAATCCTAGTGCTAGGCAGGAAAATCACAAGTTCAAGATCATTCTTGCTATGTCAAGAATACAAGCAAGCCCTGTGATACAGGATCCCGTCTAGTAAATCAGTCAGTCAAATAATCCATCAGTCAATGGAACCCTCGAGTGCTTTTGTTGTTATTGTTTCCAGGCTGACTTTGAGTTTCCTGTATGGCCAAGGATAACCTTAAACTCTTGGCTTTTCCAGGCTCCATCTTCCGAGTGCTGGGATTACAGCCTGTATCACCAAGCCCAACTAACGCAGGGAATTATTCTTCTTTATGCATATGTACAATGTGTATGTACCTGTATGCAAGCACACTGGGCACACGCATGACGTGGGATGCTTGTGGAGGTCAGTAAGCTCCGGCTCACCTCTTTGGCTGAGACAGGCTCTCGGTTGGTTGCTGCACGCCAGCTGGCCCTTAGGCCTCTGGGGATTTTCTGTCCTATCTTTTCAGCGCCCCACAGAAGCACTGCATTACAATAGTGTGTGTGCGGCTGGCTTTACGTGCACTTTACCTGCTTAGTCACCTCCTTAGCCCAAATGGGGAACTCTTAAATAAATTAAAATAGAAGCCTCGGGCTGGTGAGATGGCTCAGTGGTTAAGAGCACCAACTGCTCTCCTGAAGGTCCTGAGTTCAAATCCCAGCAACCACATGGTGGCTCACGACCATCCGTAATGAGATCGGATGCCCTCTTCTGGTGTGTCTGAAGACAGCGACAGTGTACTTACATATAACAATAAATAAATATTTTTTAAAAAAGTAGAAGCCTTGTTTAGTTGTTTGTTTGTTTAGAGACAAGGTCTCCTGGTGCCCGGGTTGGCCTGAAACTCAAAGTCTAAGAAGGACCTTGAACCTCTGATCCTTGTATCTCTGCGCCTCCCATCTGTGGGGTCAGCTGCAGAGCACAAGCACACCAAGTTCTCTGCAGTCGGGGAAGAGCCCAGGGCTTTGCTCAAACTAGGCGGACACTCTCCCTCGCTCCTCAGAACACTTTTAAATCTTAGTACCTTACCTTCTGATGTCTCTTTGAACTTATCACTGCTTTTTTTTTTCCTCCATTTCCACGGCTTGAAGATCTTGCCTAACGCTGAGAACTTGCTTTTCCTTTTGGTGGGAGGTGTTGTGTCCCCTGCTTCCACACTGTCCATGCCCATGCCTGGATCTCCAGAGGGCTGCTCTGCTTCTTCTGTTCATGGAGAGGAACAGAAAGGGACAGCCAATTTATTATCCTTATATAGCCTCTAAAAATGTCCCCTCTCTTCCTGTAGCAGTCGGAAAGAATCAGAGCAATGACAATCACGCAGACAGTCACACTCCAGACATTACATGGACAAAGGCCCAAACTCAAAACTTAAATCACTAAAGAAGCCAAACCAATCTGACACCATTTAAGAGGAAAATTCAGGGAGATGCTAGAATCAGGCCAACATCATTAGCATACACAATACAGTATGAGCTCTATATCACTGAAGCAAGGACTCCCTCCGGAGACAGAGGGGGTCGCTATTAAATATCACCCTCTCAGCAATTCCCACGATTTAAGTAATTCAGGGACAGGCACGTCATCAAGTGTTCACACCTTGTGTCTGTTTATCACATTTTTCTCCCCCCACACAAAGAGCTCTGCATAACTGTGGAAGGTTGGGAGATGAGGTGGGGACAGGGCATTAGAGAAGAAGCCCTGACATGGAAGGAGTTGGAAGAGTGGAGGTGAGTTCTACTGCCTGTCACAGTATTACTTAGGGACATCCTGATAGTAAGGATTTGATCTATAACATAGGTGACATGCCACACGTTCAGGACTGAGGTCAAAGATCTCCAGGCCCTCATAATGACACATGTGCAGGGATAAGTTAAGCTTTGAAGGTAGAGCAGGAAGGCAGCAATAACAAAAACGCAGGAAGGCAGTACAATGCAGCCTGCGCCCCACCCACTGTCCCAGAGGCCTCAGGAGCCATCTAGGGGGAAGGAAAGGCTCTCTCTGTGGCCTGCTCCTGGGGTTAAGGTGCTTGCTACATCACAGAATCGCACTTCCCTTCCCACTAGAAGCAACAATGTTGGAGGCAGGAAAAATCTGACACTTGTACTAAACTCAATGATCTCCTTTTGACACTGTGTTACTGTTTTCTTTCAATTACATTTTTTTTTTTTTAAATTTAGCTTCTGTGCATCTGTGTGGGTGTGGAGGTAGGGGAGGAGCACACAGCCCAGAGCATCCGTGGAGGTCAGAGAAGCAGCTCACTCCTCTCCTTCCACTGTATGGGTCCCAGGACTGAACCCTGATCATCAAGTGTGGCTTCCAGCACTGTTACCTATCAGGCATCTTGGGGCTGGTTTAGGTTTTTTGAGACAATGGATTGCTAGGTAGCCCAGTCTGGTCTTGAATGTGTGATCCTCCTGCCTTAACCTCTTAAGTTCTGGAATTACAGGTGTGTGCCTCCACATATGACTCCTGTAAATCTGTTAACACATCCACAAGCATTCCAGGAAATAAACAGAAAATGTTATTTGACTGAAGAAAGGAAAACTAAAGTTTTAATTGGACTGAAAATGTTAAAGAAAAGATCATAGAGAAAAGCAGCCAACATTTTAGCAGCACAGAGAAGCTCCTGCCTGAAAGGCTCTCAACAAAGTATCATCCGTCACTTAGCCTGCTTCTGCTGCTTAAAAAGCATACCTAATCACTTCCTTTTCCTTTTTCCTTTATGTGAGACACGGTTTCTCTTATGGCTCTGGGTGTCCTGGAACAGTCTCTGTAGACCAGGCTGGTCTCAAACTCAAATTTACAGAGATCCACTAACTGTGTTCCAAATTAAGATTTAATTTGATGCTTTTAAAACTTCATTATGAGTCGGGCGTGGTGGCGCACGCCTTTAATCCCAGCACTCGGGAGGCAGAGGCAGGCGGATTTCTGAGTTTGAGGCCAGTCTGGTCTACAAGTGAGTTTTAGGACATCTAGGGCTATACAGAGAAACCCTGTCTCGAACCCCCCCCCCCAAAAAAAAAACCAAAAAAACTTCATTATGTTGAACAATATATTTATATGTCATCTTTCTTTCAAGGATTCACAACAACAAGGAGTAGGGACGTACCTCAGGTTTCCAAAGCATGTATGTGGCTCTAGGTTTAAACCCAATTGAAACACACACGTACACACACTGGCACACACACGCACACACATTCTCATTTTGCTTTGTATAAAGCAGGTCACTGAACATATCACTAAATACAGAAAGTGAAAAAAAGTGTTCTCTGTAAACCAAGCTGGCCTCAAACTCAGGGATCTGCCTGTCTCTGCCTCCCGAGTGCCCAGAGGAACAGGGCTTCCTTTGCTCCTCTCTTCATCTAATTTGTCAAATGTTTTAGAAGAACAGAATCTTGATATTTTCCAATTCATTCATTCATATTAACATCTAATTATTTATCTATCTTTGTATTTTTATTTTTGCTTGTTTTAAGCAAAATTTAAGACCTGGATCTTAAGTAGCTCGGGATGGCATTGAGTTTATTTGTAGCTGAAGATCACCTTGAACCCCAGACCCTCCATGGTCCTGTTCTCAAATGCTGAGATTACAGGTGTGAGCCACCACATCCGGCTCCACTCACGTCTCTCTGTTCCTCCTCCTCCTCTCCACTCCCTAATCTCAATGACAAGCTGCATATTATTTCACTGACTCACATGTCTGTCCAAATATTTAGAATCAGCCCAACTGCCTTTATAATATACAGGATCTGCAGGAAGTGGGGCCATGAATCCTTTTAAAACTCTCAGTCAGGTGTGATGGCATACGCCTATAATCTTAGCACCAGGAGGCAAAAGCAGGAGGATCAAACGTTCCAGAACAGCATAAGATGCATAGTGAGACCCTGTCTCAAAAACACAAGGGCAGGGCTGAGGATCGCCTATGAGTGTGGCACTAGCATGAGGTCCCACAAACAGCTAAGCACCACAAAAGAAAAAACCCTAAATATCCAGGGGTCCCTGTCCACCAAGTTTGCTATCCAATTGAAGGAGAAAACTGACTCCCAATCCCAAACACATCATACACTCACACTGATAATAAATAAAGTAATAAGGAGCTAGAGAGATGGCTCAGCAGTTAAAAATACTTCATTGAGGGACTGGAGAGATGCTGTACTTCCAGAGGCCCTGAGTTCAATTCCCAGCAACCACATGGTGGCTCACAACCATCTGTAATGGGATCCTATGCCCTCTTCTGGTGTGTCTTAAGATATCACAACAATATACTCACATATATACAAATAAGTTAATTAATTAAAAAAACTTTCATTGCTTTTGCAGAGGACCAAGGTTCAAGTCCCAGCACCTACATAGTGTACAACTCTAGTTCCAGAGGCTCAGATGCCCTCTTTTGACCTCGATAGGCATTAGGCATGCACACAGCGTACATACAAACATACATGGAAAATACACATACACACAAAACAAAATAAGTCATTTTTAAAATTAAAATAATACACAAAATGTATCATGGCAGGACGCACTGGCTCAGACTTATCATCACAGCAGTATCACTATGGGAAGGATTACAAGTTTGAGGGCAGCATAGATTATGTATATAGCAAGCCTTGTCTCAAAAGAGACAAACCTATAACAATGTATATTGTGTATGCTTGGGTGTAGTGGTCCAAATGTGCCAATCAGCTCAAGTCAGTTCACCGTGTTACACAATTAACACTGTGTCGGGTACGTTGTGTCCTTGTTCTATCAACTGCTGGGAGAGGGACAGTAAAAGCTCTAGTTATCAAAGTCATTTGTTGCTGTTTTGTGTGACAAGGTCTTACTCTGTTGGATAATTACAAATTTAATCATGTTTTCCATTTTAAAAAAAAATTAAGAGCCAAGTATGGTGGTGCATGCCTTTAATCCCAGCACTCAGGAGGCAGAGTAAGGCTTATCTTTGAGTTCGAGGACAGCCTGGTCTACAAAGTGAGTTCCAGGACAGCCAGGGCTACACAGAGAAAACTTGTCTCAAAAAACAAAAACAAAAACTTAAGGAATTAGTATGAAAGCGTATTTTACTTCCATGTATGTCTGTGCACCATGTGTGTGCCTGGTGCCCAGGGGGGGTCTAGAAAAATAATGTCAGATCCCCTGGGAGTGAAGTTATAGACAGTTGTAAGCCACGTTGAGAGTGCTAGGAATTGAATCTTGGTTCTCTGGAAGAGCAGCCAGTGTTCTTAACCACTGAGTCATCTCTCCAATCCTTTAATAAAAATGTAAAATTATGTGTAGGTGTGTGTGCACATGTGGTTTGTAGATAACTGTAGAGTTCAGAGGATGGTAATCGATACCCTGGAGTTGGAGTAACAGAATGCTGTGAGCCAGCCACCTACTGTGAGTGCTATCTCGCCAGCCCAGATGATTTCGTCTTAAATGGACCCTTTCTATCAATATGAAACTTCCTTTATCATAGAAACACTTCTACCTCTATCTTGTTTTCCTATTTCATTTGACAACTGTCTTTTGTCTCCTTGCAACAAGGTCTATTCTGGCTTCAAACTCAAGTTCCTTCTCTCAGCTTCTTAGCACTAAGGTTATACTGTACAGTAGCACACCCAGTCAGCCATCTTTAACTGGGGTACTTAATCCATCTACATTTAATATTTTCACTGTCACTTTAGCTCTGTCTCTTGCACTTGTCTTGTTTTCTACATCCTTGACTTACTAATTGTGATGGTTTGTTTATGCTCCGTCCAGGGAGTGGCACTATTAGAAGGTGTGGCCCTGCTGGAGTAGGTGTGTCACTGTGGGTGTGAGCTTTAAGACCCTCATCCTAGTTGCCTGGAAGCCAGTATTCTGTTAGCAGCCTTCAGATGAAGATGTAGAACTCTCAACTCCTCCTGCACCATGCCGGCCTGGATGCTGTCCTGTTCCTATAATGGATTGGACCTCTGAACCTGTCAGCCAGCCCCAACTAAATGTTGTCCTTATAAGAGTTGCCAGGGTCATGGTGTCTGTTCACAGCAGTAAAACCCTAACTAAGACACTAATCTATGTGGATTTAGACCTTCACTGCTTCCTGAACAATGAAGGAATCTTACAACCTTTAATGGTCAAGGCTACTATCAAATATACACTTCTGTATACATGCAACAGTAAGCCACAGGGACAAGCAATACTTCTGTATTGTCTATATATCATTTATGAACACTTCATATATTTCTGCAGTTCTGTGCACATCAAGGAGGTTTTAATTTAATTCTGAAGATATTTTGGTTGTATATTTTTGGTTTTGTTTGTTCATTTAAATAGTTTTTTGAGACAGGATCTCTGTGGCTGAGGTTGGCCTTAAAGTTTTTGCTCCAGCTTGCCAGTACCAGTACCTTTTTCTTCTTTGTTCTTACCTCTGTGGTACTTGAACTGCACCTAGGGCCTTGTGCTTGTTCAGCAAGTGGTTTAGCACTAAGCTATACCCATACCCTTGCTTTAATTTTAGCACTTTAAAAATGTGTGAAGAGATGGTTCAGTGGATAAGAGCACCGACTGCTCTTCCAGAGGTCCTGAGTTCAAATCCCAGCAACCACATGGTGGCTCACAACCATCTGTAATAGGATCTGATGACCTCTTCTGGTGTGTCTGAAGACAGCTACAGTGCACTCATATAAAAATAAATAAATAAGTAAATTTAAAAAAAAAAAAAAAAAAGAGCACCTGCCTCTCTTCCAGAGGCCCCAGACTTGATTCCCAGCACCCACATGGTGGCTCCCAACTCTTTATCTCCAATCCCAGGGCATCTGATGCCCTTGCCTGGCCTCTTTGGGTACCAGACAACTTAAGGTACACACCAATATAAGCAAGCAAAACATCCATACATAGAAAAGTAAATAAATTTGAAAAGAAATTCATGTATGACAAAATGTGGATATAACTGAAATCTCTCTAACTTCAAAGTCTGTGGTCCCCTTGCTATCATGCCTTTCTTTTATTTTGTTTTTATATTGTCTCATATTATATCCCAACTGCAGTCTTCCCTCTCCCAACTCCTCCCAGCGCCCCTTCCTCTTCCCAATACACATTTTATTTTATTTTTTTAATCTAAAATCTTATTATAATAATATAATAAGTCTTATTATTATATTTCTTTACATTTAAAAGTTATTGCAGCTTCTTACATCTGGATTCATTTAGAAGCAGAGGCTTATAGGATATAAGTTATAATGGGCAAAGTAATATATAGCTGCAATCCCAGATTTGGGAGGCAAATCAACCAATATGAAATATGATATCAAGGCCATCTCAGATAGTATATGAAACCATGTCTCAAACAAAATAAAAGTTAAGCCGCAACAATAAATATAGAATAATGCAGTTTACAAAGATGGCACATCATAGAACTCTTGTCCTCATGACAACCTACACAACTCATGTTGATCCTAAATACCATCCACGTGCTAGGAAGGGACTGAGGCCATGGCTTGGCTGGACAGGCACTAGCCGACAAGTCTGAAACCTGAGCGTGGCCCCTGCTGTTGTCCTCTGACCTCCACATGCACACTGTGGCATGTATGTGCACACACATACAAACAAAAATACAAACAAATGTGATTTTTAATTTAAAAGGTCTAAATTATAAAGTGATATTCATATCACATTCTTTTTACAAACTAATTTGTCATCCAGTTATAGATCATTACCCTGCACGTGATAATTTATTAACTCTTTATTCACTTATCTAAAGAAGGTGTATTTTGTTGTTGTGTATGCAAGTATGCATGCAGACTAGAGGTCAGCCCTGGGCAACATTACCCAGGGGCCATCACTTTATTTTACTTTATTACTTTGTTTTACTTGATGTGTATAAGTATTTTGCCTGCATCCTTATCTGTGCGTGATATATGTTCTTAGTGTGTGAATGGTGTGTGTGTGTGTGTGTGTATTTTAAGGCAGGGTTGTCAAGATAAATACTTAAATAAACAAAAAACAAACAAAAAGCCACTAAAAATTGGCAGCGGTGGTAAATGCCTTTAACTCAAACACTTCAAAGTTAGCGATGTCTTTAAGGTATTGTCTGGGGTCCATAGAGAGTTCAAGACCAGCCTGGATCTCATCATAGAGATATCCCTTTGTTTGCATCTTCATCTTCACTAACTATGTGCAAGTTATGACTACATAAAAGAGGATAAAGAAAATAACAGGATTAAACAGTGCACCCTAGATCAAAGACTGTATAATGCTGCCTACTCCTACTCTGGTCGGACTGGGATTGAAACCAAGACCTCCTGCATGGGAGGGAAGCATCCCACAGTAAACTGCAGCCCTAGCCCTCTTTCCTGTTTTCCTCTGAGAAGAGGCTACACTTGCACAAAATGGCCTTGATCTCAGTCATCTCAGCTTCCAGAGTAGCAGGTCTTACAGATGTGGAGCATCACAACTGGCCTTCAGCTAGTTCTCACTCACCTGTGTTGTATGGCTAAGTATAGTCTGCTGTCAGAAACCCACAGAACACAAATCTTCAACATTCCTTCACTAGATTGTAGTGAGCGACTAAATCACCTGGCTTATTTGAATCCCACCTCTATCATTTGTACCTTATCAATTACATTTTTTTAATATATTTTGTTTTCATCTATAAGATCCCCCTACCCCCAGTTTATTGTGTACAAGTGTATATGTATGCATACATGTGCCAGGGCTCATGGGTGGAGGTCAGAGGACAACTTGAAGATGTTTGTTCTCTCTATCAACCATGCCAGTTCAGGGATCAAATTTAGGACATCAGACTTTAGCAACAAGCACTTTTACTAGCTGGGCAATATTTTTTGCCCTTTTTTGTGTTTTGTTTTGTTCTAGGATAGGGTCTCACTCCCCATCCCTGACTGGCCTGAAACTTAATGTGATGCTCCTGCCTCAGCCTTCAGAACTTTGTAAATAGGCAGCATAATTTCTGATACTTTGCCACAGTACTTAAGAGTTCTGTTCTCTAAAAGAGGCTTACTGTTGGATTTAAGGAACAGTTTCAGAAAACTGCAACCAAATTATAAAGCCAAGTGATTTCACTAATGAACAAAGCAGGTTTCATGTGCAGAGAAGGCCTACAACTTCTGGAGATCTCGCACAGCCTTGGCCATGGAGTTAAAAGAACTGGACAGAGGAGATAGGTAAGTTCTCGACAGTTCTACCGCAGGAAAAATGTCTCGTCTGCCACAGCTGCAGCAAGAAGTGATGGAGCCTGGGGCTAGCAGAGTGGTCAAGTTCTTGCTTAGCCTGGAATAAAGCCCAAGCCAGCATGGTAACTTGTACCCATAACTCCAGCACTGAGGGGGTAGGCATGGAGTTAACAGGACCCTGGAGCCCATTAGCAAGCCAATCTATTCAACTTCAATAAGAGATCCTGCATTAATAAAATAAGGGGCTGGAGAGATGGCTCAGCAGTTAAGAGCACTGACTGCTCTTCCAGAGGTCCTGAGTTCAATTCTCAGCAACCACATGGTGGCTCACAACCATCTGTAATGGGATCCAATGTCTTCTTCTGGTGTGTCTGAAGACAGCTACAGAGCACTCATAAATAAAATAAATAAATAAATAAATCTTGAAAATTTTAAAATAAAATAAGATATAGGGGCCAGTGAGCTTGTTCACAGTTTAAGAGCATTTGTCATACAGTCACGATAAGCAAGAGTTCAATCCCCAGACACCATAGTGGAAAAAATGGAAAGTTGTCGTCTGATCCCCACGCATACACTGCAGCATGTACACATCACATATATGCACACACATATACACACACACACACACACACACACACACACTTTTAAACATGTTTTATTAAAAGAGAAGAGGAGGGGGAACCAGCAAGGTAGGTAGCACCTGCCTTTAATCCCAGCATGTGGGAGGCAGAGACAGGCAAATCTCTGAGTCTGAGGCCAAGCTAGTCAGTCTACTTAGGGATTTCCAGGTCAGCCAGCACCACAAATGAAACCTTGTTTAAGACATGGTGTCTCTGTGTACCTCTAGCTGGCCTCCAACACTATGTAGGCCCTATGGCCTCGGCCTCACAGAGATCTGCTGCCTCTGCCTCCAGAATACTGGGATTAAAAGGAAACACCACCAACACCCCTCCCTCATGAGACTTTTCCAAACAACAACAACAACAACAACAACAAACCCAAAAAACTCAAAGCATAAAGTTAAGAAGGGTGGGCCACAGTATTTGTTAGAGAAGAGCTATGGAGCAGCAACCACAGGAAGAGCTGATGCTGCACAAGGAGGTAAGGTATCAAATACAGGAGAAGGCTGGCTCTAGGAGCAAAGGGAGAGATGGCAGAGGCTGAGGACATCGCTACTTTGGTTTGTGATTTTAAAAAATCATTTAATAAAATGTTTGTGTGTGGGAGACAGGGTGTCCTAAAACCTAGGCTGGCCTGGAACTTACAAGGCAGCTCCAGCTGATTCCTGAGGCCCTGACCCTCCTGCCTCTGCCTCCCACTTCTGGGTGGCAGTGCTGACGTGCACTTTTCTACATGGCATTTTACTTTTTAAAAAGTGAAGAACTGAGCTGAGAAGGACTTAGTGCAGCGATTGGAGGAAAGCGAAGGACTGGTTCCTGTTGACTGGAGTCCCAAGTCTGTGACTATGTGAGCACTTTATCATCCACGTGCTCAGCTTCAGAAATACCCGAAAAATACTTTCCTTGGGAAATCAGAAACTAAACTGCAACAAATCCCCAGACACATCTGAGGCACTCCCCGCTTCCTAAGCCTGCCTGCGCTTCCTTAGTTACCATAGCTTTTACCTTTTCTTACTGGGCTTTTTTTTTGGGGGGGGGGGGGGGTTTCGAGACAGGGTTTCTCTGAATAGCCCTGGCTGTCCTGGAACTCACTTTGTAGACCAGGCTGGCCTCGAACTCAGAAATCCACCTGCCTCTGTCTTACTGGCCTTTTTTGAGACAGGGTTTCACTATGTAGCCTTGGCTAGCCTGAAACTCACTGTGTAGACCAGGCTAGCCTAAAAGCAGAGATCCACCTGCCTCTGCCTCCTTGGTACTAGGATTAAAGGTATGCGCTACGCCCAGCTTAGACCTCTTCTTAGTGGAGGAAAAAAAAAAAGTAAGGAAAGAGTCTTCCTGATGCTTCCTCGATCACAGTCACCTTACACAGGTTCTCCCTAAATAGCACATTGTCCAGAAACAACTGCAACGCTCTGGCCGACCCTTTCCATCTGCACAATTATTCGGCAGCAGCAGCTATGACACCCTACAAAGATAGGAGAACTGTGCTCACTGAGATGATGGGAGACCTCATCAGGTCACACTTCCATCTCAGAGCCACACTCACAGCTCCTGTGCAGTCTGAGTTAGCCCTCCCTCCAGACAGTAACACTTCACAAGTCCATACAGCAAAGCCCCTTAGAAGGAACAAACACTTGTACAACGGAGAAAGTCTTGGAAAGTGTATAACAAATCTAAAACAAAAAAACAAAAAACCTAATCCAACCTTTAAAACAGTGCCGTTTTTATAAGTTGGCAGTTTTATTTCTAGATCACACTTAACACTCACCGGAACTTGGAGAGTGCCAGTAAGATACCCCTGGCCTCTAAGGAACAGCTCCTGTAACTATTTCCTCAGAGGCGAGAAATAAACCAACAGGTAACGACGTCCTAGCAATCTAATCTTAAAACAGAACCCCAGAAGCAAGTCAAGAGAAACTGAAAGGGAAATGAATTTAACTGAGTGGGAACAACTTTAAATCTTTCATTCATTTCTCACAAACTTTAATAAACATGCCAAAGTCTTGTATTCCAATTTCTAAGAGAACTAACTTCAGCTGTAAGCCCGCCTCGCTGCTGCTAAGATGTCTATTTTCCTGCCTTCCATTACTCACCAACTGCATCTGGATTTACCGGTCTGGAGACATCAGCTTGGCCCATGATTATAATTGTCTTAGATGTATCCCACGACAACAAACTCTTTCTGACAAAAGCAAACTTCTCTTAAAAGACAAATCCACGTTAGGGACCAGCAATCCCGAATCACCACCAAATGCCAGGAAACAGCGTGAGATCTGGAGTTTCTGTTTTGCTGGACACCGGGTACTTGTGGCTCTCACAAACGTCTTCACGCCGGCTCTCTTCACACAGGAATGCCTGTCATTCCAGAGTGCAGTGTGTAGAGCACCAGTGCGGAAGGGGAGGAGACAGCCAACCACATTCTGGCTGCCAGCGGCACAGCCCAAAAGCCCACACCCCCTTTTCCTGACTTTGAGCTTGGCTGGAAGCCTCTAGGCTCAAAGCCACAGAAGACAGGGAGCCTGCCCCAAAGTATAGCAAGGACCCTATGCTTTCAATCACAACAAAAGACCCCACACCATCAGCAGGGTTCAGAGTAACAGTCAAATAGTCCATTTCAAAGGCACATTTTAAACATATTCTACAAATTTTGTGTTGTATATGGACTGAATATTTATTATCTCCCTTATCTGGTCTTCATACTTGAGAGAGAGAGAGAAAGAGAGAGAGAGAAAAAGAGAGAGAGAGAGAGAGAGAGAGAGAGTATATGTGTGTGTGTATGTGTTGGGGCTGGAGAACATCATTTGTTGCTCTTA
This sequence comes from Mus caroli, assembly GCF_978045245.1. Classification (NCBI taxonomy): domain Eukaryota; kingdom Metazoa; phylum Chordata; class Mammalia; order Rodentia; family Muridae; genus Mus; species Mus caroli. Next base: position 25,428,810 of record NW_028227261.1, on the reverse strand, counting down.
CAAAGAATACAGGGTCATTCCTAGCACTCACATGGTATCTCACACCATGTTTCCAGGGGATCCAAAAATCTGAGCTCTGTGGGCACCAGGCATATGGAACACATATGCAGGCAAAATACATAAAGTAAAATAAGTCTAATATATATTATATTATATATATATATATAGTTATATATATCCTAAATTCTTTGAAATCTCTGAAGTAAAAAAAAAATGTATGCTATTTACCCCCTCCTCCTTTGGGACAGTTTCATGTAGTCTAGGCTGGCGTCAAGCTGAACTATGGAGTCTTGAACTGATGATCATCCTGTCTCTACCTCCCAAGTGCTGGAATTTAGACCGGCATTACAGACTCATTCTACTATACTTAGTTATGCGATGATGCTGGGGATGGCCTGGGGCTGTTTATACTAGGCACTGGTCCAGCAACTGTGCTACATTCCCAGCCGCAATTTTAAAAGACTTCCATTCCACTTCTTTATTTGTGTATGTGTGTGAGAGAACACACACCTGTGGAGGTCAGAAAAGCATCATTCTTTTCACCATGTGGATCCTGGAGATGGAACTCGGGTTTTGAGGCTTGGTGGCCAGCGCTTTACCTGATGAGCCATCTCAGTGGTCTCCTAACCCCAGCTGTCACCTTCTTGTTTATGTGTATGGTACAGTACGTGCATGTGCACTCAGGCAGAGACTCGCGTGGAAGAAGAGGTCGGCTGATGTTGGTGTGTTTTCCTCAACAGCTCCAGTGGTTTCTGTGCTCTATGTTGGGCTACACAACAAGCACTGAGCCACCTCTCCAGTCCTTATTATCAGTTTTGATAGAGAAATTATCAGTTTGATAGTTTTGTTTCTCTAACAAAAGCCTCAATGGTAACAAGAAAATGACTAAAATACTAAGGCATAAAACAAGGAAAAGCCTTAGAAACGCTCAGGGATATGCTAAAATGACACAATGTGGCTGCCAGACTTTTGATCCTTACTAGTAGTAGCATCTGTCAGCGGCCATCTCCCACAGTGGTAGCCATGTGTGCCAACTCTTCAGCATGTTTTTCATTTGTGTAAATTGTTCCTTTGGCCAGGCATTTCTTTCTCTAACCCAGGTGGAGAGGACCTACCCACCCTTTAAGAACTGCCTAGCCGAGTGGTGGTGGCGCACACCTTTAATCCCAGCACTTGGGAGGCAGAGGCAGGCGGATTTCTGAGTTCGAGGCCAGCCTGGACTACAAAGTGAGTTCCAGGACAGCCAGGGCTATACAGAGAAACCCTGTCTCGAAAAACCAAAAAAAAAAAAAAAAAAAAAAGAACTGCCTAAACTCTGCTGCCTTGGCTGAAGGCTTTCCTTAACCATGCAAACAGAATTCCACGGGGCTGGAGAGATGGCTCAGTGGGTAAGAGCACTGACTGCTTTTCTGGAGGTCCTGAGTTCAAATCCCAGCAACCACAAAGTGGCTCGCTACCATCTGTAATGAGATCAGATGTCCTCTTCTGGTGTGTCTGAAAACAGCTACAGTGTACTTTTATATAATAGATAAATCTTATTTTTTTTTTTTTTAATTTTTCAAGACAGGGTTTCTCTGTGTTCCCCTGGCTGTCCTGGAACTCACTCTGTAGACCAGACTGGCCTCAAATTCAGAAATTTGCCTCTCTCTGCCTTCCAAGTGCTGGGATTAAAGGTGTGCGCCACCACGCCCGGCATAAATGAATCTTTTTTAAAAAAGAAGAAGAAAAGAAACAATTCCAACAGACTCACTGAACACTGATTATGTGCCTAGTACTGTGTTGGCACCCAAAGCAAGGTTTTTCCTCGGGTGCTTATAGTAATAGGAGCTATCACAGACGATAACCAGCACACAGGGGCTGGGGGAGCAGAGGATGCCTGAGAACAAGAATCAAGAAATACTGTGTGAGAGACAAAGAACATTGTCTTCTACCGCTATAGCACAAGCAGCCCTTGGAGGCAGATGCAGAGGCTCAAGCTCCAGGCTAACCTGGATAAGCTGCATATAAAATACCTAAAAAACAGTCAAACCAAACAATCAAACAAAAAGAATGGACTAATCCAGTGGTTCTCAGCCTTTCTGATACTGTGACCATCATGTTGTGATGACCCTAACCCCCAACCATGGAATTATTTTCATTGCTACTTGACATCTGTAATCATAGACAACCCCTGTAAAAGGGTCACTCAATCCCCAAAGGGGAACGACCCACAGGTTGAGAACCACTGGACTAGGCAATGGTCTTGGTGGACACACCATCCTGAACTGCAATAATCTTTATAATTCCCTAGCAGTCTAGAAGCTCTTTATGGGCAGGGACCACGATGCATTATCCTTAAACAAACTACCATAGCCTGATGTCAGGAGCCCAGTGCACAGTGTACATGCAGCAAGTCTTCAGCAACCTGGACCTCCAACCCCTCAAGCACGCCTCATGCATGCTGGGCAAGCACCAAACTACGGCCCTACCAAGAAACAGAATCAATTTGAACCTTTGCTTATGAAATTAAGGAGCAAAAGACAGTGCACCTGCCTGTGACCTCAGCATTCTGGGTGGTGAGGCAGGAGGAAGGACAAGTTAAAGCAGTCAGGGTTATAAAACAAGACCCTGTTTCAAAGATCATCAGGGCAAAGAGGGTGAGCAATGGAGGCAGGAGAAACCTGTGCCGACCATGAAGCATTCTATCACGAGAGCGGCGGCTAAGAAACTCACCTGGGGGAAGTGGTGGCACATCCATACCAAATTTTGAAAAATGTAGCTGGACGTGATGGCGCAGTCCTTGAATCTCAGCACCCAGGAGGCAGAAGCAAGCAAATCTTTGTAAATTTGAGGCAAGCCTGGTCTACAAAGTGAGTTCTAGGACAGGCAGAGCTACATAGTGAGACCCTGTCTCAAAACAAAATAAAACAAAAGACCCTATTTGGGGTGTGGGAATCATATATATTCATATTCATATATATGGTAAAAATCCCCGTTCCATTTTCTGCACAGGAGGATTGTAAAGAGTACAGAAAAGAACAGAAATGCTAAGTTCTTTATGTGACAGAAGTGAAGAATTAGGGATCATGTTTTTTCAGATCAAACCAGACAAAAAAGCATGAGGGCATGCATGCCTGTGAATGGAGATGATTACTCACAGATCACAGGAGTAAATCAAGAGACATACCTAGAGTTTACTGAGCAGCTAGCCTAGTGGATATGGGGACCTCCGAGTTCAGTAGGAGACTACGTCTCAAAAAATAAGACAGAGAGCAACAAGCTGGGATACTGTAGTGCGCGTGCGCCTTTAATCCCAGCACTGGGCAAGCAGAAGCATGCAGGTCTCTCAGATCAAGGCTAACCTGGTCTACAGGAGTTCTAGGACAGACAGAGCTACACAGAGAAACCCTGTCTCAAAGCAACAACAAAAGATGGAGGGCAACAGATGAATAAACCTAATGTCCCCCTCTGGCACCTGCATGCACACACCACACACACCACACACAAGATGAGTGTGGCAGAGCAGAGGAAGAGATACATACAGTGAGGACTCTGGCTGCCAAATGCATGTACCCATGTGCCAAATGCGTGTGAGTCTGCATCTGTACCCACATGTATACTTGCACTTGGGTGCTCACACACACACAAGAAAACATGCATTTATATATACACCACATACACAGACCAAAAAATCATCTGAGCTACTACACAAGTGACTAAAATTATTGTTAAAGTCCCTTCCTGTTAAGCCAATAATTTAACCAATTCAATATTCTGCTAAGGGAACAAAAAGGCTCCAGGAAGGCTGGTCAGTTGTGCCACTGTGTACTTTTTATAATGAATCAAAAGTAATGCTTACCAAATAAGGAAAAAAAATCAAGTGCATTTTGATATTAATAAACCTCTCTGGCCACCAATTTTTTTGTACTCTATTTTTTTTTCATGCGCAGAATGTAGTTGGTTTTTGTAATTATAATAAAAGAGATTGGGTGGGTAGGTGGGTGCACACCCTCATAGAAGCAGAAGGAGGAGGGATGGGATAGGGGTTTCTGGAGGGGGGGGAATCGGGAAAGGGGATAACATTTGAAATGTAAATAAATAAAATACTAATTAAAAAAAAGAGAAATTGCTGGGCAGTGGTAGCGCACGCCTTTAATCCCAGCACTTGGGAGGCAGAGGCAGGCGGATTTCTGAGTTTGAGGCCAGCCTGGTCTATGAAGTGAGTTCCAGGATAGCCAGGGCTACACAGAGAAACTCTGTCTTGAAAAACCAAGAAGAAGAAAGAAGGAAGAAGGAAGGAAGAAGGAAGAAGGAGGAGGAGGAGGAAGAAGAGAAGAAGGAGAAGGAGGAGGAAGAGAAGAAGGAGAAGAAGAAGGAGGAGGAGGAGGAGGAAGAGGAGGAGGAGGAGGAGGAGGAGGAGGAGAAGAAGAAGAAGAAGAAGAAGAAGAAGAAGAAGAAGAAGAAGAAGAAGAAGAAGAAGAAGAAGAAATTAAGAAGCCTTAGTCTTTTAATGAGAAAAATCAAAGCCTTATAAAATCACATGGAAGAGCTAACTGAATTCTATTAAGGAACCCAGAGATGTCAATGATGTATAGAAACCAGGCAGACAGAATGGAGGACCCACAGCTGGATTTTGCAATGGGCTGAATGTTTCTTAACAGTAGCAGTCAGTGCTGGTGACTCAAAGGGATGACGAATTATGGCTGCTCCGTCTTCCTTCTCTCTCTTTCATAACGCTTTACAATTCAGTTGGCTCACAAATTGTCTCCAAGTAAAGGAGACAGGAAATCTGTGCAGAATTGGCCCTCAGTCACGTATCTGTGGATACAGTAACTGTCTGAGAATAGCCATGGCACCTGAGAAAGTTACTCAGGAACTTCTAGCCTGGATTCAGGTTAAGGGGCATTCCTTTCCGGCTCATACGCAGAAGAATCCAGCCTTTATCCTCCTCTAAATAAAACGTCTGAGTAATGAACACCTGGCAGCACAGTGAGTCAACAGTAATGCCTGCAAAATAACTGAGGATGACTATGTAAATGCTGTCGCTATCAAACTCACTCCAGCTGGTAATTCAAGTGCACTGTGCTGATTTCATGGATAAAACAGTCCTCCCTTCAAAACCTTCAATTTTTAGAACCACAGAAAGAATACGGGGTATATAATTAAAATTTTCCAGGCTAGAGAGATGGCTCAGCGGTTAGGAGCACTGGCTGCTCTTCCAGAGGTCCTGAGTTCAATTCCCAGCAACCACACGGTGGCTCACAACCATCTGTAATGGGATCTGATGCCCTCTTCTGGTGTGTCTGATGACAGCTACAGTGTCTTCATATAAAATAAATAAACCTTTAAAAATTTTTTTTCCATAGAGCTTTTAAAATCAAAGAGGAAATTACATTTTACACTACACAAACCTTTGCTTCTAAGTTTCATTTAAAACCAGAACCAAATGTATGCGTGCCTTAGGAAAAGAGCCTAGGAAGTCAGAGGAAAGTTCAGCCAGCACTCACCTATGCTTATCTGTCTACGCTAAAGCATCCAGTACAATTCTAGTTTGATTTTTCTGAAAAGCTTTATGAGGGCTGTGGGTAAATACGAATCCTGAAAAACAGAACCTTCACGAAACAAGCTTGGTCATTGTCGGGTCAACCTGAGAGCTATTTCTTTGCATGAAGAATCCTCAAATGAAGCATGGCCCCACTGGGGTGATGATGTAGGACTGTCAGTCCCAGCAGTGCAGAGGCTGAGGCCAGGGGATTGCCCTGAGTCTGAGGCTAGTGTAAGCGACAAAGTGAGACTCTATCTCAAAAAATATATCAAACAGATAGCCAGTGGGTTCATATCTTTAATTCCAGTCAGTACTCAGGAGGCAGAGGCAGGTAGATCACTGTGAGTTCAAGGCCTACACAGTTCCAAGATAGCCAGGGATACACAGAGAAATCCTGTCTCAAAAAGTCAAAATAAAATAAATAAATAAATAGAAAATAAACAGGATCCAATAACCATTAAACACTATACTCATACCCCCTGCTCCCTGGCTTAGATGCCAAGAACCTAAAGGTACCTAAAAATCTAAGGAAGAGCCATGTGGTATTTAATCAGCACTGTGAACTTGACTGGACAGAGTCACCATGGAAACCCACCTCAGGCTTTACTTAGAAGGTATTTCCAGAAGGTTTAACTAAGGCTGGCAAATGGTTTACTACATAAGCCTAGAGACCTGATTTTCACCTCTAGAATCTACATCAAGGTGTAGAAAAAGAACCAACTCCACAAAGTTGTCCCATGACTGCCACGTGGGTGCTGTGGCGTACACATTCCCACAGTACACTAAATAAACAAATAAAGAAATGTTAGAAAGGTCGTTCAACTTAGGAGAAGACTCACACTATGCATGAGCTAATGTCTTGAACTGAAGAAAAAGTAGAAAGCGGACTGGTGAGGTAGCTCAGCAGTAAAGGCACACTGCTGCTAATCTTAGGACTCAGGAGGCAGAGGCAGGTGGATCTCTGAGTTCAAGGCCAGAGCCTGGTCTACAAAATGAGTTCTAGGACAGCCAAGGCTGCATAGAAAAATATTGTCTCCAACAAACACACAAACACTCTTAATTTAACTTTATTTTATATACATTGGTGTGAGGGTATCAGATCCCCTGGAACTGGAGGTACAGATAGCTGTGAGCTACCATGTGGGTACTGGGAACTGAACCTGGGTCCTCTGGAAGAACAGCCAGCGCTCTGAACCGCTAAGCCTCCTCCCCAGCTCCGCACATTTGTTTAAAGTGGAAGCACCGGGCATGATGATTAACATCTTTAATTGCCACACTCAGAAGGCAGGGGCAGACCTGGGAATTTGGGACTAGCCTGGTCTACACAGGGAGTTCCTAGACAACCGGGGCCATACCTTCTTGAAAACCAGAGCAGCAGCACTCATCCTTCCCTGTTCCCAGCTGAGATGCCAGACAACCACTTCATACTCCATGACTAGGCCCTCTCGCCCAGCAGGGCAGACCCCACTGAAACTGTGACAAAAGCCAATCCTTCCTCCTTAAGGTGCTGCTTTGGTCACAAGAAGAACAATTACCACTAAAACCAAATCTGTTATGTGGTTTGCAGTGGTGTGGGAAGAGTAAAGACAATGGCTACTGAACTACTCCACTGTAGCTGTCTTCAGACTCACCAGAAGAGAGCATCAGATCCCATTACAGATGGTTGTGAGCCACCATGTGGTTGCTGGGAGTTGAACTTAGGCCCTCTGGAGCTCTTAACCGCTGAGCCATCTCTCCAGTCCCACATTCTATTTTTTTAATACTTTAACTTGAGATTTGTAGGTTTGCATGCATGCTATCAGGGAGGATAATGCGTGTTTGGCTCAGAGCTCAGCTGGTTCTTTTTTTTTTTTTAAAGATTTATTTATTTATTATATGTAAGTACACTGTAGCTGTCTTCAGACACTCCAGAAGAGGAGGCTAGATCTCGTTACGGATGGTTGTGAGCCACCATGTGGTTGCTGGGATTTGAACTCTGGACCTTTGGAAGAGCAGTCGGGTGCTCTTACCCACTGAGCCATCTCACCAGCCCAGCTCAGCTGGTTCTTAAGCCATCTCTCTAGCCCATCCTTTCTTCTTCTTCAAGACAAGGTGTAACGTCTCTCAGGCTGTCCTCAGAGTACCCAAGAAACTGAGGCTGGCCTTTCACTGCTCAGTCGCATGGTGTGAGAGCAGACCCACAGGTCCCGAGTACCCCAGGCAGGCAGACTGTCTATGAGCTGCAACCCCAGCTGATAAGGTAATTCTTTCAGTATTTACTGATTGAGTTCAAAATTTCTTTTTCTTATACAAAAAGCTTTCTATAAATTCTGAACTCAACAGAATGTGTGCAGCACTTTAGAACTCAGTGTCTCCCTGTGTGTATTTAGGACAATAATTGCTAGCCTGGTTTTGGTTTTGTCCCTTTCTATGTAGCCCAGGAAGGCCCTGACCTTTCAGTCCTCCCAGTGCTGAGATTACAGACATCTAACACCATGCTCACACTGGCTGGAGATCAAGTCCATACCCTTGTGCACAAAAGACAAAGTGCTCTACCACTGTGGTCAGCTCAACTCTGCCCCCTTTCTAATTCATTTGATAATTTCTCCCAAGACACTCTTTAGTCTCAGCCTTTCAAGACTTAGGATTTTAGACATGTGTCACTTCTGCCAACAGTGACCTCTAGAATATAAGGATACAGCCCTAGAAGCCCATAATATACTATATAGCATATAGCAGTCTACACTCCAGGCACTTGGACCCCTGAGGCATGAGAAGCAAGCATTCAGAGAACCTGACCTTGTGCCTGATTTTCACAACTCTCCCTCATCTACCCTCATCTTTAGAGCTGGTGACCCTTGGAGCTCTAAGCTGCAACGCATTCCTCCCAATCTAACTCACCCAGCCACTCTCTCCATCTTTTCTTTCTGAATCTGTCCAGCTGCCGGGCTTCAACCTCCAGTGCACGTTCCTTCCTTGAACCTTCTCATTCCCGAGAGAGACTGCCTGAGACACTCATCTATGTGATCAGTTACTGAGGATATGCCTCTGCCTTCAGCTGCACATGCAACCTTTGCTGCAAGCATCTCGACTTGTCGCTTTCTTGTTGGACTGTATATTCCTCGACAGCAGACATGGTGGATGGGTGTAGTGGCCCTGTCTAGTGCCAGGTTGAGGCAGGAGGACTGCTTGCTGTTTGTTCAAGAGTAGCCTGGGCTGCATGCAGATATGTGCCACCTTATCTTTCAAAACAATAACTAAATAAATAAATAAATAAATAAGGTGGGGACTGTCTTGACAGCCTCAAAAATAGCATAGTACACAGTATATTATGGCATTCAAGAACTACTTGGGAGCCGGGCGTGGTGGCGCACGCCTTTAATCCCAGCACTCGGGAGGCAGAGGCAGGCGGATTTCTGAGTTCGAGGCCAGCCTGGTCTACAAAGTGAGTTCCAGGACAGCCAGAGCTATACAGAGAAACCCTGTCTCGAAAAAAACCAAAAAAAAAAAAAAAAAAGAACTACTTGGGACCAGTAGATGGATTACTGGGTAAAAGGGCTTGCTTCACAAGGCTGATGAGCTGACTCATCCCCAGGACACACATGGGAAAAGGAGAAAATCAACTCCAGGCTCTCTTGAGTTATGGTGGATTTAAATTATGAAATGCGCATAAGCCTAAAATTATAAACACATAATAATCACCGATCAGTTGTTAAAAAAGGAATGAAAAAGACAACATAACTGAGATTATCTAGCTACGTGCGCTTTATGTGTTATTATAAATTAGCTTCCACATGAGGCATATGTTATTATAAATTAGTTTCCATGAGTACTTTTCACAGCGGCTTACTAGTTTACCCTGTGCGTACGATGCAGGTACAGGGAAGCCAGAGGTAGATGTTGGGTGCATTCTTCAATCACCCTCCACCTTATTTTTTGAGACAAGTTCTCTCACTGGGACCTGGAGCTCCCCAGTTAGGCTGGACTGGCTGGACAGGGAGCCTCAGGATCCGCCTGTTCCCACCTCCCTAGTGCCAGGGTCATCACAACAAGAAGCCATCACACCTGCTTTTTCTGCATGGATCCTGAGAGTTTAAAGTAAGTCTTTACCAACTGAGCTAATTCCCTAGTCTCACGACTACTTTTATTTATATAGAAAGTTAACTTTAGGGGCTGGAGAGACGGCTCAGCGGCTAAGAGCACTGACTGCTCTTCCAGAGGTCCTGAGTTCAATTCCCAGCAATCACATGTTGGCTCACAACCATCTGTAATAGGATCAGATGCCCTCTTCTGGTGTCTGAAGACAGCTGCAGTGTACTCACATACATAAAATAAATAAATAAATCTTTAAAAAAAAGAAAAGAAAGAAAGTTAACTTTATCTGACATTAACAATTCCAAATCTCTTTAATCCCAGCACTCAGGAGCCAGAGACAGGCAGATCTCTGTGAGTTCGAGACCAGCCTGGTCTACACAGTGAATTCTAGGACAGCCAGAGATACACAGAGAAACCCTGTCTCAAAAAAAAGTCCAAATCTCTTAAGAATTTAAATTTTATCTTTTCTCTGTGCCTATTCTGGATCCAAGTGCATACAAACATATGTGTGCAGGCCAGAGTCAGTTCTGGGTATTTTTCTCCCAAACAAACAAACAAACAAACAAACAAATCTAAGAAAATTTTATTTTCTAATTAATTCATTGGTTATTAGTAGTAATTTTTCATGTGCTCATATATGTGTTTATGTATAAGTGCACATGCCTGCATGAGTACATGTTTATGCAGATTCATATGAAGACCCAAGCACAATCCCATATGCCATTGTCCAGAACACTGCCCATGTCATCAATCAGGCTAGGGAGACCCCAAGGATCAACCGGCTTCCACCTCCCCGGCACTGGGGTACAAACACTCATCACAAGGCCCACCATTTTCTTTTTTTATATGTATGAGTACACTGTAGCTGTCTTCAGACACACCAGAAGAAGGCATCGGATGCCATTACAGATGGTTGTGAGCCATCATGTGGTTGCTGGGAATTGAACTCATGACCTCTGGAAGAGCAGTCAGTGCTCTTAATCGTTGAGCCATCTCTCCAGCCCCCGAAGCCCACCATTTTCAAGTGGGTTCTAGGAATGCTTTACCAACTGAACCATCCCCCAAGCCTGCTTGCCTGCCTACCTGTCTATCTGTCTATCTGTCTGTCTGTCTGTCTGTCTGTCTCTCCATCCATCCATCCATCCACCCACGCCCCTAGCTATCTTATTTTTTGATATGGAGAATCATCTGTAGACCAGGCTATACTGGAATTAATTATTTATCTCAGTCTAGTATCAAACTAGTGGTAACCTTCTTGCCTCAGTCTCCAGAGTGCTGGGATTACAGGTGTGAACCAACAAGCATATATTATTCTTAGAGCTTTACAAACACTACAAGAGAAAGATGAACTATGATTACTTTTAGCCTCATTTAATCTCAGAGGAATTTACCTCCTACGCCTGAAGGACTGCAACTCACTAAAGTCCATGCTTCCTCCTCCTTTTAAACAGAAGGGAAGGGCTGCATTGCTGACATATGCTTAGCTTCCAGTGTTAAGATAACATCATAAAAAATCTCCCATCAGCGTTAAAACAAGACACACTAGCTAGGAGCATGGCCACTTAGTAAATCCCCTTGATCAGATAAAGAGTGGTTCCCACCCTTCCTAAAGCTGAGACCCTTCAGCACAGTTCCTTATAATAATAATAAAATAATAAAATTATTTTAGATAATTTGATAAAACTTAAAAATTATAAAAATAAAATTTTGTTGCTACTGCCTAACTGTAATGAATCATAGTGTGCATCTCTGACACGAAGGATATCTGATATGTGACCCGCAGGTTGAGAGCTGCTGAGGTAGAGGCAAGGAAACACAACAAAAAAGCTCTACACATAAGTACTTCTCAATTTAGTCACAATAAGAGCCAGGTGTAGTAGTGCACACCTTTAACCCAGCCCTTGGGAGGCAGAAGCAAAAGGATCTCTGTGAGTTCTAGGCCAGCCTGGTCATCATAGTAAGTTCTAGGACAGCCTTGAGAGACCTAGTCTCAAAAACAAACAAACAAACACACAAACAAAACCAAAACCAAAATTAGACATGATAGATACACTAGGCCTTTTACCCCTCAAGGGCACCCACTTTACTCTAGAATAACCTCAAATTTCCACACTAAACAAACAGAGCTAAAGGAAACTGACCTTATTGGTTTGGCAAATAAATTGCTCACTACACTAACAAATGGTTTCTTACATTTTTTAAAAAATGTAACAATTTTAATCAATTAAAAATAGGTATAACAAAGCCGGGCATGGTGGCTCACGCCTTTTTTTTTTTTTTTTAAGATTTATTTATTATATGTAAGTACACTGTAGCTGTCTTCAGACACACCAGAAGAGGGAGTCAGATCTTGTTACGGATGGTTGTGAGCCACCATGTGGTTGCTGGGATTTGAACTCTGGACCTTTGGAAGAGCAGTCGGGTGCTCTTACCCACTGAGCCATCTCACCGGCCCCGGCTCACGCCTTTTATCCCAGCACTTGGGAGGTAGAGGCAGATGGATTTCTGAGTTCGAGGCCAGCCTGGTCTACAAAGTGAGTTCCAGGACAGCCAGGGCTATACAGAGAAACCCTGTCTCGAAAAAGAAAAACAAAACAAAAAATAGGTATAACAGGCTGGAGAGTTAGTTAAGAGTACGCGTTCTTGCAAAAGACTGGGATTCAATTCTCAGCACACACAGTGGCTCACAACCATCTGTAACTCCAGTCCTATGGACCCAATGCCTCCTTGTGAATTCAGGCACCAAGCACACACATGGTGCACATATATAATGTAGGCAAAGCACTACAATAATATTAATTTTTAAAAATAGTATTACCAGCCAGAAAGTAGTAGTGTACACATTTATTCCCAATACTTAGGAGACAGAGGCAGTTGAATCTCTGAGTTCAAGGCCAACCCTGTCTACAAAGCAAGTTCTAGGGCAGTGAAGGCTACACAAAGAAACTATGCCTGGGGATGGGGTTTAGAGGACATAGGTCAATTCAGGGGGTACCTGCCTAGCATGCACAAGGACTGGGCTCAGTCCCTAGCATTGCATAAAACCAGCTGTGGCGCACACCTGTAGCCCTCAAACTCATTTTAACTCACTTTATAGTAAGTTTAAGGCCAGCCAACTGGGTTGCATATGATCCTGTCTCAAACCTACTTTAAAAGGACCATCAAACCAAGCAGAGAGGTATTCTTGGCCATCCTGCTCTACACAGTGAGTCCCAGGCCGTCCAGGGATACACAGTGAGATCCTGCCCCAAAAGTGGGTAGAGGGAGTTGGATCTAAATGGCTCAGTTGGTAAAGATACTGACTACCAGAGTTTGACCCAGAGCCCACTTGATAGAAGGAGAGACTCTTAAAAGTTGTCGTCCTCTCACCTCTACACTGCTGTGCTGAACATACACACACAAAAATTATTAAAATAAATATGAAAAGATCCGTAAGTTAAACATGAAATTCATTTACATGTCCTATACAACTTACAGGTAATTTTATATATTTGTTTTCAGATTGTGGTCCACCCCATTCTCACTCAGGCAGACAGAATTTTACAATTATCTTAGCATTCAAAGAATTTCAGACTTTGTAAAATACAGATTTTATTCTATTTTATGTGTACGAATCTTTTTCTGCATGTCTATGCGCAACGTGTACAGAGTGTCCTCAGTCGCCAGAAGAGGGCACTGGAGCCCCTGGAATTGGAACTGCAGAGAGCTGAGTCACTGGGACTCACACTTAGGTGCTCTGGAAGAGCAGCCAATGCTCTTAACCTCTGAGCCATCTCTCCGGCCCCATTACAGATTCCAACTGTACTGGAAATCTTTGGTGTTACACACACTGTCCAGCCATGGTCATTTCCGTCTCACTTATCTCCCTGTGCTTTGTTCTCTTTTCCTCCCCTCCCTCCCTTCCTTCCCCCCTTCCTTCCGACTTCCCTGTTCTTTGAAAAGATCTCACACAATGTAGGTGTGGTCCTCTGACCGCTGGAGGATAGCCCCCTGCATGCGTGTCCCCGTGCAGGGTGACATCTCACTATCTGCAGCTTGTTATATCAACACTATCTTTAGGAACAGTCACGGTGCTGTGAAAAGAAGTTCAGTCTCTCCAATCCTCAAAATAATTTCAAGAATAACCTGATGACAAAACTAGGTTGACAAACAAGGTGCTGTCTGCCCTCTAGTGTTCAAACTAAGATCTCCCAATGAGCTAGCTATACTTCTAAAAAAAACATGCTCAGCCACCTAGGCGCATTAAAACCAGCAAAACAAACAAACAAACGTATGTCGTCTCAATTGAGGTAAAAAATGTAACCTGAACTTCCTGATTATGATTACCAGGTCAGAAAGTTCAGCCTCAGTCACATCAATGGCAACAGAGTAAGACAGAAGAAAATAAACTGAATTAATATCTCAAATACAATTCCTAAGGGCTGGGGACACAGCTCGTTTTACAATGCCTGCATATACACAGGAGGTATGTGTCTCTCCTAACCATGGAATGGAGTCCAGCACTGTCATGCACTCAGGAGGTAATGGCAGAGGGATCTCTGAAAGTTCAAGACCAACCTGGTCTACATAGTGAGTTCCAGGCCAGCTGGAGCTACAATTAAATCCTGTCTCAAAAAAAAAAAGCAAAACAAATGGGGTTGGAGAGATGGCTCAGCGGTTAAAAGCACTGGCTGCTCTTCCAGGGGTCCTGAGTAGCTCACAAATGTCTGTACCTCCAGTTCCAGGGTCTCTGACACCCTCACACCAATGCACATAACATAAAGATAAATAAGTTTTAGAAAACCAACCAAGCAAACAAACAAGAACACCAAACCCCTAGTGCTGGGCGTGGTAGCAGAGGCAGGAGGATCTCTGTGAGTTCGAGGCAGACTGGTTTACATGAGCTCCAGGACAGCCAGGACTAGGTAGAGATCCCATCTCAAAAGCAAAAACTAAAAATAAAATAAAGGACAAAAGCTAACAGATGAGAGTATGAACGGATGCTGAGAGCACAAAGTCTGAGAGGCACTGTTCTACATCAGCATCCTGAGCGTGAGATGATGCACTCAAAGCTGCAACAGGTAAGGGCGAGCATCAGTAAAAAAGCAGGCTACACTCACCCGATGGATCTTCCATCCCACTGCTGACCAGCGTAGGGAGAGGAGGGGTAGCTTCTGAAAAGAGAAAAGGTAAAAACAATACTGAAGACATCAAATTTACCATTTTGTAAATTTCTTTGAAATAAACCCAACTTGGGGGCTGACGAGATGGCTCAGTAGTTAAGAGCACTGACTGCTCTTCCGAAGGTCCCGAGTTCAAATCCCAGCAACCACATGGTGGCTCACAACCACTTAAAAAAAAGAAAAAAGAAAAGAAATAAACCCAACTCACTAACACTTTAATAAGTGCCAGGCATGGTGGCACACGCCTTTAATCCCAGCACTCGGGAGGCAGAGGCAGGCGGATTTCTGAGTTCGAGGCCAGCCTGGTCTACAGAGTGAGTTCCAGGACAGCCAGGGCTACACAGAGAAACCCTGTCTCGGAAAAAAAAAAAAAAAAAAAAAAAAAAACACAAAAGTACCACAAATGACAAGAAGAACTGACAGTTCTCGACTTTCCCACGGACACTGCCATGCATGCGAGCCCACACTCACACAGCCACTCACACGCACACACAGGGTAAGTAATTATTTTAAAATGAACACTGCCTTCTGGGAGTTTTCAGGGGTATTATTGGGATACAAGCACAACAAACTAAAATATCAGGAAAAATCTAAGTCTAATGTGTGTGTGTTGTTTCCTGCTTTTTGAGACAAGCTCCCAGTACTTTTCATTTTTAAATACATTATCCTCAGTCTCCTACAACATGTTAAATCTCCATCTTGCATTCAATATATAAAGAAAAGGGCAAAGTTTTGTGTAAATCAAAAACAAACCTGCTTTGTGGCACACCACTCTAATCTCACTCCTGAGAGGCAGAGACAGGTGGATCTCTGTGAGTTTGAGGCCAGCCTGGTCTACAGAG
Organism: Mus caroli; assembly: GCF_978045245.1. Lineage (NCBI taxonomy): Eukaryota > Metazoa > Chordata > Mammalia > Rodentia > Muridae > Mus > Mus caroli. The sequence goes on along the minus strand of NW_028227261.1, from coordinate 25,413,208 downwards.
TAAGTTCCAGATAGCCCGAGCTATCTGGACCCTAAGTAAAAAGACCCTGCCTCAAAAGCTAATTACATAAATAACAAAACAACTTATATGCATCTCTGAGCAGAAATAAGAAGTATATTTTTAGGGAGGGAAGTAATTTTATAGAAGAAATTATCTTTTTAGGTACAGGAATCTAAATTTAGGCTACTCACGTATGAAAATAAAGCAACAGAAAAATGTTTTATTTTGCTTTGCTTTTTTAAATATTTGTTTATTTATTTTATGTATATGAGTACTCTGTCTTCAGACACACCAGAAGAGGACATTGGATTCCCACTACAGATGGTTGTGAGTCACCTTGTGGTTGCTGGGAACTGAACTCAGGACCTCTGGAAGAGCACTCAGTGCTCTTAACCACTGAGCCATCTCTCCAGCCCTGATTCTTTTGAGACCTGGTTTCACTTAGTAGCTGGCTTGCCAATTTATGGAGCTGCTCCTGTCTCTGCCTCTTGAGTACTAGAATTAAAGGTCCCCAATACCATGGCAAGCTAAGAATGTTGACTGAGTATAAATATTTACTCAACTTCTTGAGGGTCAAATCTGCCTCATCTAGCTTAGGCCAGTTTCCTAACCAATCTCTCTACGGTCTTGTCATTCCCTGATCAGCAGTATGGATGTAAACTCAACTGGGATCAATTATTAGCAGAGAGAACTGGGTTTAAAGATGGGGTTTTGATGTAAACTACAGGGCAGGGCAGATACAGGGTCAGACATACAGCACAGATTTCCCCTGGCACAAGGTGTTGCGGGTCCAACTCTTAAGAGTTTCAGCAGTGGCAGGTGGTGCCATGGGAAGGAATGTACTACTTGACTGCAAGACAAGGAAACAGTAGTTATAATGACAGTGGAATTGAGAAATTACTGTCGGGCTCAACCACTATGACAGAAAAAGAAAACAAACAGGTAAGAGAGATTAACCGTCATCTGACAGGCAGACCGGAAGGCCTCAAAGTATCCTTGGTAACCTCCAAAGTTGTTCTCTCTTGCAGGAAGATGGCAGAAAGCTCTGAGGACCAGCCTAAGAACCAATCAACAGAGTAGCCCAGCTCCAGAGCTAGCTAGTTTACCACAGAAGCTGTGGTATATGATCCTATGTATGCTGTACAATGGTATACCATCCTATGTGTACTGTGGTATATTATACCATGTGTGCTGTGGTATCCCATCCTATGTGTGCTGTGGTATCCCAACCTATGTGTGCTGTGGTATACCATCCTATGTGTACAATGGTATACCATCCTATGTGTACTGTGGTATACCATCCTATGTGTACTGTGGTATACCATCCTATGTGTACTGTGGTATATCATACCATGTGTGCTGTGGTATCCCATCCTATGTGTGTTGTGGTATCCTAACCTATGTGTGCTGTGGTATACCATCCTATGTGTACAATGGTATACCATCCTATGTGTACTGTGGTATACCATCCTATGTGTACTGTGGTATATCATACCATGTGTGCTGTGGTATCCCATCCTATGTGTGTTGTGGTATACTAACCTATGTGTGCTGTGGTATACCATCCTATGTGTACAATGGAATACCATCCTATGTGTACAATGGTATCCAATCCTATGTGTGTTGTGGTATCCTAACCTATGTGTGCTGTGGTATACCATCCTATGTGTACAATGGTATACCATCCTATGTGTACTATGGTATATCATACCATGTGTGCTGTGGTATCCCATCCTATGTGTACAATGGTATACCATCCTATGTGTACTGTGGTATATCATACCATGTGTGCTGTGGTATCCCATCCTATGTGTGCTGTGGTATCCCAACCTATGTGTGCTGTGGTATCCTGACCTATGTGTGCTGTGATATACCATCCTATGTGTACAATGGTATACCATCCTATGTGTACTGTGGTATATCATACCATGTGTGCTGTGGTATCCCATCCTATGTGTGCTGTAGTATCCTAACCTATGTGTGCTGTGGTATACCATCCTATGTGTACAATGGTATCCCATCCTATGTGCGCTGTGGTATACCAACAGAGGGGCTCTGAATGGTAAAGAATGAGATGTTAGTGTATGGAATCAAGAGCTCTGAGCTGATGCCTGCTGAGGCTTAGATGTGTCAAGAACCTTGTCCCCAGGGTGCTGGTACTGGGAAATTGAACCTTTAGGAGCTAGGACATAATGGAGAGGGAACAGTTAGGTACTTTGAGAGAACTGTTAAGTTTTTGAGAGGGCAAGCTGTTATAAAGACCTGTGCCTGACCTCTTCCCTGCTTATATGTGCCCCCACCACTGCCATGTCATGGGTAGTAAGGGCCTCACCAGAGGCCCTCAGCAAAAGCTGGAAAGCTTACTGGCTCACAGCACTTAGGGCAATCTCTGTCTAATCATTACTTAACCACTAAGCCAAACAAGTGCAGACTGCAGTTGGTACATAGAACAAAGAACGCACTTTACAAGTTTAGTCCAAGAAAGCTACCAAGCAAGACCAAAAGAAACCCACAGCAAGGGAAGTTTATTCCAGAGCTGCCAGATCATATTACTTTAAATGGCCAGTACATATGTTCCTGTGTGTAATGTGGTATGAATGTGTGTAAAGCCAAAGAAAAAGGGTCTAAAAAGCCAGAGAGTCAACAAATAGGAAAGTATGGCTTGTGATTAAGCAAGAAAAAGCAGTCAAAAAAGCTGAATTGAGCCAGGGGTGGTCCTCTAATCCCAACAGTCAGGAAGCAGAGGCAGTCTGACCTCTGTGAGTTAAGAGGTCATCTAGGGAGAGGGCTCAGCAGGTAAGAGCACTGACTGTTCTTTCAAAGGTCCTGAGTTCAAATCCCAGAAACCACATGGTACCTCACAACCACCCCTAATATGATCTGATGCCCTCTTCTGGTGCATCTGAAGTCAGCTACAGTGTACTTATGGATAATAATAAATCTTTGGGCCTGAGTGAGTGGAGTTGACCAGAGCAAGTGGGGTGAGCAGAGGTCCTAAAATTCAATTCCCAACAACCACATGAAGGCTCACAACCATCTGTACAGCTACAGTATACTTACATACATAAAATAAATAAATAAATCTTTAAAAAAAATACAATAAAAAAGAGGCTAGCTTGACCTACATAGCAAGTTCTAGGCCAGCCCACAAGTACATGGTTAAAAAAAAAAAAAAAAGGAAAAAAAGAGGAAGAAAAGGAAATATAAAGAAATTCCTAGCTGTTAGAAGATTTATAATAAGCTACCAAAAAAAAAGTGCTACTAAATCTAAAGAACCAAGGGCTATCTTTGTATGAAGTTCAATGGAAAACAATTTCATAGGATTTGGTTTCTAACAGCACAAAAAAAAAAAAAGGTCATGTCTAGTTAATTTGGGGGGGTTGTTTTCAAACCCTGGCCTTACCCTGTAATCCAGAATGGCCTAGAACTTTGTGCCTAGTGTGGCCCAAACTCACTGCAAACCTCAGCTAAGCCCCCTGGATGCTGGGATTACAAGTGGGAGCCACCACACCAGGACAGGAGTCTCGGTGACGAGCCGTCCATGTGCACCCTTGCTGTGTGTGTCCAGGCGTCCAGGGTGGACACCGTTGCTTTGTTCAAGCTGTCTGGAGGGGTTATGAGAATCAGAGTGTTGAAAACCAAGTGGAACACACTCTCAGCATTCCAGACCACTCTCTCCCTAGACAAACAGCTAAACATGTTTACCCTCCATTTCATTCTTATGCTCAAAATTCCCTCGACCTAGAATAACCTTAGGGCTTGGGCGACAGTTCCCTCTGGAAAGCGCTGTCTTGCAACCGTGACGGTCTGAGTCTAACCACCGGAAGATATGCTGGCTAGAACAAGAAGACTCCTGAGGCTTGCTGGCCAAGCAGCCTGACGGACTTGGAGAGTTCCAGGCCGATAGGAGACCCCATCTCAAACAACTGTCTGTGCTGCTTCCTGTACTGCTTACCAAAACACAATCTTTTCCCCCAGTCAGGGTTCCTTTGTGTAACCCTAGTTATCCTGGAACTTAACTTACTCTGTAGGCCAGGCTAGCCTTGAACTCAGAGATCCACCAACCTCTGCCTTCTGAGGGCAAGGATTAAAGATGTGAGTTACCACTGTCTAGCCCAAAACAAATTAAACTAGACATATTGGTACATGCCTTTAATCCCAAAACCCAAGAGAATCATTGCAATTTCAAGGCCAGTGAGGTCCAGGCCAACAAGGGTCATGCTATAAAGTGTGACCACAGCCTCAAATAAAACAATACAATTGTTTAGTCCCTATCAAAATTTTATATATTTATTTTTTATTAATTAGATTTTTCTTTTCTTTTTTGGTTTTTCAAGACAGGGTTTCCCTATGTAGCCCTGGCTGTCCTAGAACTCACTCTGTAGACCAGGCTGGCCTCGAACTCAGAACTCAACCATGCTCTGCCTTCTGAATGCTGGGACTGAGGGCATGTGCCACTACTGCCCAGCTCTAAATTGTATTTTCATTTGAAAATTTTTATGGGGGCTGGTGAGATGGCTCAGTGGGTTAGAGCACCCGACTGCTCTTCCGAAGGTCCAGAGTTCAAATCCCAGCAACCACATGGTGGCTCACAACCATCCATAACGAGATCTGGCGCCCTCTTCTGGAGTGTCTGAAGACAGCTACAGTGTACTTACATATAATAAATAAATAAATCTTTAAAAAAAAAAAAAGAAAAGAAAATTTTTATATACGTGTTTTCCTATATGTAGATAGATAGATAGATATAGATATAGACATAGATATAGATATAGATATGCACCACATGTGAGCATGCGGCCCTTAGAAGCCAGAAGAGGACATCTGATCCTTGGACTTACAGATGGTTATAAGCCATGAAGTAGGTGCTAGGAAGTAAACCTGGATCCACTGTAAACACACAGCGCTCTCAACTGTTGGGTAATCTCTCCAACTCCAGCTTATTTATTTTGTGTGTGTGTGTGTGTGTGTGTCTATCTGTCTGTCTGTCTGACTGTGCACATGTGCAGGTCACAGCACGCATGTAAAAGTCAGCACCCCAGGAGAAGGAGAGAGGGGAGGAAGAAGAGGAGGAGGAGGAAGAAGAAGGTGCTCAGGCCATTCCTGGAAACATCCCATTAGGTAAAGCAAGAAACCATTTGCCCCATGTTCAAGATGAAAACCTAAGGCCCATGGATGTGACATAAATCCAGCTATGTGGTACAGGCCTATATCTCAGCACTTTTGAGACTGAGGCAGGAGGATCATTTCTAGTGCCAGGCTAGCCTCAGCTATATAGTGAGTTTCAGGCCAGTGTGAGCTATTATATAAAGAAAGACCATGTTTCAAACAAAACAAGTTAATTTTTAAAATAAGAGATTAAGCTGGGTCTGGAGAAATGGCTCAGTGGTGAAAGGACTGACTGCTCTTCTAGAGGTCCTGAGTTCAAATCCCAGCAACCACATGGTGGCTCACAACCACCTGTAGTGGAATCTAATGCCCTCTTGTAGTGTGTCTGAAAACAGCTACAGTGTACTCATACATTTAAAAATAAGTGAATCTTGGGCTGGAGAGATGGCTCGGAGGTTAAGAGCACTGACTGCTTTTCCAATGGTCCTGAGTTCAAATCCCAGCAACCACACGGTGGCTCACAACCATCTGTAATGAGATCTGATGCCCTCTTCTGGTGCATCTGAAGACAGCTACAGTGTACTTAGATATAATAAATAAATACATTTAAAAAAAAAAGTAAATCTTTAAAAACAAACAAGGCAGAAAGAAAAAAACAAGCAAACAAGGTCAATACTTGGGGGGAAAAAGGAGAGAGATTAAGCTGGCTGTCCAATGATTGAGACTTATATTTTTGGTTTTTTTGTTTTGTTTTTTTTTTTTTCTGTTTTTTCGAGACAGGGTTTCTCTGTGTAGTCCTGGCTGTCCTAGAACTCACTCTGTAGACCAGGCTGGACTCGAACTCAGAAATCCGCCTGCCTCTGCCTCCCGAGTGCTGGAATTAAAGGTGTGCGCCACCACGCCCGGCTGAGACTTATATTTGGTGTGCATTTACCATCTGTCTCTTCGCCTACCCCAACCTGGAATCAGTCTGTAAGGTCTGCAAACCTCCAGAGGTGAAAATAGTTTCACTGCTCTGTCCTCGGGACCTAAAGCATTAACTTTCACTCATGGCTAAATGAGTAAAAAGATGGATCTGGAAATAAAACAGACCGTCATTTGAAGAGAGGAGTGGGGAATAAGCCCTCACTATACAGTACCAAAGCAAGACAGAGCTGAAGCGTGCACCCATTAGTGTAAAGGCTAAACTAGTTTCCAGGCTAGCCCTGAGAAGGCAGAGGCAGCAGTGAGGTGGAGGGTAGCCTGGGCTATGTACAAGCTCCATTTCAATCCTATCCCCCAGAGAGAAAACTAACAGAAAGAACACAGACTAATTACACTGACTCAATTCCACTGGAATGTTATGCATTTTACTTCACAATCTAGTACAAGAGCTGAAGTCGGTTGCTATTGCTGATGTCACTGATGTCATGGCGTGTACTGACTGAAAACCCAGGCTGAACTGCAGGTTAAGTCTCACCAAAAGTTTTTAACTCCGCAGACTCTAAAAAAGTACATGCATTTGAACTGTTTTCAGAGTTAGGTCTCAGGAGCCAACGCTGCCTTACCTACTTCTCTTACATACATAATTTTTAACAAACCTTTAATCAGCTTCTGTCCTTTTTTTTTTTTTTCTTTTTTTTCTTTTTTTACAAAACATGGTCTTATTGTGTAGCTCTGGCTGACCTAAAACTTGTTATGAAGACCAGGCTGGCCTCAAATGTAACCACCTTTTAATAAAAGCTTAAAACCACAACTTAGTAATTCATCACCCTTTTGTCCCCAAGGCCCCATAAAATTGCTATTCTGCCTAGACACGGGATAAACAAGCCAGAGTGAAGGCAGCAATATTATGGAAAAGACTTCATGGTTCTATGAATTTCAGTTCCTTATGAATCAGTTTATTCGGAATGGAAAATATTCTCTTATATTCAGATCTCAACAAATTAAAGCAGTTTGTGGACATATGATTGATAGCTGCACTAAATCTGAGGAAACAGAAAGCCCTAGGTTTGCTCTTTGGTTCAGCTTTCCTACCTGGGCTAACGGAATGGCTTTGGGCCAGTTACTTAACATTTTAGAGGCAAGGCCGCATCAACTATAAAGTGAGAACCAATACCTCACGTAAATGTGCTGAGGATTGTAATAGTTACACAATGTGTATTAATAAGATTTATACAACATATACAACTTTCAAAAATAACATGGACACCACTATCCTGTTTGAGTAAATAAACCAGAATGTAGTGATCCTGCTAGAAATTCACAGCTTAAGAGGTGCGGTGGGGTGGTGCCACTAGAATAATCTTACCACTTGGAAAGGCAAAGGCAGGTGGAAAGCCCAAGCCCACAGTGGCCCAATCTCAAGGAAATAAATAAATGCCTATTCCCAGGGACTGAAGAAGAGCTGGGGCTAGAGGCACGTGCTGCACATGGTCAAAACCCTGGATTCTATTCCCAGCACAACAACAACAACAAAAAAAAAAAAAAAAAAAAAAACAGAAAAAAAAAATTGTGGGCTAGCAAAATGGTTCAGATGGTAAAGGCTCTTGCCGTGCCAGCCTGGCCATCTGAGTTCCGTTCCAGGAACCCACAGGAAAGTAGGAGAACCAACTCCACAGAGTTCTCTAAAGCCACTGCTGTACTGTCCCCACTTCCCACCCTCCCAGACACATTCAAGAAACTTTCTTTTTTTTGAGACAAGGTCTCAATAGATCCTATCTACAATAGGTCTACATAGACCTAGCTGGTCTTGAATTCATGCTCCCCCTCCTGCCATAGCCACAAGAGTATTGGGGTTACAGGGATGTGCCACCCCCAACTAGCTAGGAAAGACAACTGACAGCCTGTATTAAAGATCTACCACCTTGATACATTAACACAACCTAAGAGTCTCAAAGTCATTTCCATTATGAAATGTCAGAATAATGAAGGCTTTATTTACCTACATGTCTAGGGTGGAAATTTCGTCTCAAAACACCTTTCCTGATTCAAAGGAGTCCCAACTGTCTTCACTCAAGGAATTTGAAATACTAATCGATTTTTCAAAGGATCTCTACCTTGGCCTTTATAAAGCGGGTAAGTCTCAAGATTCGTTCTTCGATGGAACATACAGTTACCATTATCTAACCAAACTGGATCAAATCCACACAATTCATCGGTAAATACATATTTTATCACTCTTTCCCTAAATCGCCTTTTTTTTCAACCCCCTTTTTTTTAAAATGCTTTCTAGAATCTACTGGGTTTCTAGGTTTTTCTACAAAGCAGGTGCTTTCAGTGAGCTGACTTTTTCTTTGTGGAGTTGTTGTTTAAAAAAAGAGAAAGGGATGTAGTCTGGAGAGTCGAGGAGCTGCGTGGGAAAATGAAGTGCCGAAGACTGCAGGCAATGAATGATGTCCTGGTAATCACTCTGCTCCAATTTTCAGGTTTCCGAAGCAATGATTCGCTTGAGTTCTTTGCCGCCGCCGCCGCCGCCGCCGCCGCCGCACCCCCCCCCCCCCACACACACACACTCCACCACCACCCACCCCCTCCATCCCAGCTGCCACACGTATCGCAGCAAATTTCCACTCTTTCTCGGTTTCCGGGATTGAGGCTCTAAGTCTCGCTTTTTTTTCTTAGACTCCATTCACTGGAGGAGAAAAGCGCCTTGAGTTCTGATCCCTAGCTACCGGAGGCTGACATTTAAGAAAGAAGTTGGACAATAACTTCCAGGTTTCCACTGAAACTATGCCAGGCTCCTAAGCCTCTTCTCTGCTCAGCCAGGATGCAGAGGTCTGAGGGAGGTCACTTTTGAAAGATGGACTTTGACCCGATCCAGTTACAGTAACCAGATCCCCAGGGCGCAGTCCCCAGCAGGACGTGCGGGCTCCCCTGGAGACCGCGACTCCCTGCGCTGCCACAAAAGGGGGAAAAGCGGCGCAGACAAAAGGGCCCCGCGGAGGCTGGGGGGCGGAGAGCGCGAGTGTGCGCCGGCCGGCCACAGGCGGGGACACCGCCGCGGGACCGTTGTGGGAGGGCCGGGGAGGGAGGAGGCTACCGCCCGCCACGCCCTGGCTGCACGGACCGCCGCGGGCGCCGCTAACCCCCCCACCCAGGCTCGGCCCGCGACCCCTAGCCGAGCCGAGCCTGCCGCTGCTCCGCGCGCGCGGGAGGTGCTCACTTTCCCAAGTTTGGAGAACTTACCCAGGTCGCCGCTGCCTCCTCGGGTTCCCCAGCACTTTCTCCCGGAAATCCTACCTGGTCTCTGGCCGCCTGGCTCCAGCCAGAGCCTTCGGCCCCAGGGGAGGGGGGGGGGCGGAGGGAGCGGGCCGGACAGTGAGGAGGGTAGGAAGTGCCGCCGCGGAGCCTCACGGGACTTGTAGTCCACTGCAGTGGCCAGCAGTGTGGCGAGCGGGACAAAATGGCGGGAACTGCCGGCCCTTCGCTGCGAGGCGCCTGACCCCCTACTCTGCCGATCTGGGCATGCGCCGCCAGAGTCCGGTGCACTGCATATAAACGGATTTGGGCAGCTTGCCCAGTTGTGAGCAAGGCGAAGGTCTCGGGACTTGGGAGGACACGTTCGGGAACTGACTCTCCCGGCGATGCCCAAGAAAGGATGTGTGTGTTGTGCTCTACAAAAGAAGTCCAGTTTGTCTCAAACTATTGAGAGCCAGTTTGAAGTGCAAAAAACTTACAAACAAGTTACCCGCGGTGTTTTGTGAAAGTACAGAACCCAACCTCTTAAGCGCAGACATTCTACACCCTCCACTCCCAACTGTTTGAATTTTTTTCCCACTAACGATTACCTAGTGGAAGCCACCATCTGTTCCTAAGTGGCACTCATTCCAGTCTCCAGGGCTATATCACCCTCCAGACCCCCTTCTTGCCACTGCTGGAGGATCTTTTTAAATGCCAAACCCATGGGTTACACCCATATTAGACCGAAAAGTATACATACGATACATACAGAGGGAAGCATAGGAAAAACTTATACCTTTCAAATACGCAATCTATAACATTAAAAATAGCAACAAGCCGGGCGGTGGTGGCACACGCCTTTAATCCCAGCACTTGGGAGGCAGAGACAGGTGGATTTCTGAGTTTGAGGCCAGCCTGGTCTACAGAGTGAGTTCCAGGACAGCCAGGGCTATACAGAGAAACCCTGTCTCAAAAAAACAAAAAACAACAACAACAAAAAAGCAATAAATTACAACCCAGTTGTGGCGTCACACACCAGTATTCCTAAATGCTCTGGAGACAAGGGTTGGAATATTGCTGAGTTCAAAATCAGTTTGGTCTACAGAGTTCCAGGCCAAGCCAACCAGAATTACATAGTGAGACCCTGTCTCAAAACAAACAAACCCAACAAAAAACAATGCAGGCCAGCCAGCTGCTGTCTGGTAATATAATAATAACAACAATGACAACAACAATAATGGCTGGAGAGATGGGTCAGTGGTTAAGAACTTGCTCTTCTTGAAAGGGGCTGAGTTCTGTTCCCAGCACCATCTATCAGACAGCTCACAACTGTAACTACAGCTCCAGGGGTTGTGAACCTCTGGCTATGTGAGCACTTGAACTCATGTGCACATACCGCAAGCAAATACTCACCTATACACAACTGGAATAAATATTTAAAAAGTAACAATGTGGGCTGGTGAGATGGCACAGCGGTTAAGAGTGCAGACTGTTCTTCCAAAGGTCCTGAGTTCAAATCTCAGCAACCACATGGTGACTCACAACCATCTGTAATGAAATCTGATGCCCTCTTCTGGAGTGTCTGAAGACAGCTACAGTGTACTTACATATATTAAATAAATAAATAAATAAATATTTTTTAAAAAGTAACCATGTATAATAAGCATAATCGTAATAATTGCATGTCACCTAAAAATAAGCTTTTGGGTTTTAAGGCCATATAAGAATTAAAAATATAGGGCTGGTGAAATGGCTCAGTGGGTAAGAGCACCGACTGCTCTTCCAAAGGTCCGGAGTTCAAATCCCACCAACCACATGGTGGCTCACAACCATCTGTAACTAGATCTGACTCCCTCTTCTGGAGTGTCTGAAGACAACTACAGTGTACTTAAATATAATAAATAAATAAATTAAAAAAAAAAGAATTAAAAAGGTAGGAATGGCGAGATGACTCAGTGGATAAGAGTACTGACTGCTCTTCCGGAGGTCCTGAGTTCAAATCTCAGCAACTACATGATGACTCACAACCATCTGTTTAGCTACAGTGTACGCATATACAATAAATAAATAAATCTTTTAAAAAAAAACAAAAAGGTAAATTCAAGTCATTTGCAGGTTCCTTTTCAGCTTCAAGGAGCTCTTTCATTAATTCTCAGTGAACTTTGCTTGCCCTTCTAAAATAGATAAAATAAGATGAAAAGACAAGTTCTAGAGCAGGATTAACATAGTTGCAAAGCATATAATCAACAAAAGACCAGTATGGAATATACAACAAAACTATCTCAGTTAAAAGATAACCTGGAGAGATGGCTCAGCAGTTAAGAGCACTGACTGCTCTTCCAGAGGTCCTGAGTTCAATTCTCAGCAACCACATGGTGGCTCACAACCATCTGTAATGGGGATCCGATACCCTCTTCTGGTGTGTCTGAAGACAGCAACAGTGTACCGATATACATGAAATAAATAAGTCTTTTAAAAAAAAAGATAACCCAGGGACTAGGGAATTAACTCAGTGGTAGAATGCTTGCCTTGCACACAAGATGTTCAAGATTCAAGTCCTAGTATAAATAAACAAACAAACAAATAAATAAATAAATGGCATGTGTGTGTGTGTGTGTGTGTGTGTGTGTGTGTGTGAATTTTCAATTCAGGATTTCTCTGTGTGTAGCTCTGGCTGTCCTGGAACTCACTCTGTAGACCAGGCTGGCCTGGAACATAGAGATCCAGACTCATCTGCCCCTGTCCATGTGCCAACTCTGCCCAGTGACACTCTATTTTTTTTTTACAGAAGGCTTGAATACACTTTGTAGCAAGAAAGATAAACAGTACAAATTATTTTACAAATAATACATGAAGGGTGTTAGATATATGCAAATTAAAACCAAATAAGAAGATAACCTACTAGGAGAGACCAATACAACTACAGCCGGGGCTGAAGAAATGATCTGGGCTTAAGAGCTCTTGTTGCTCTGGCAGACCTGGGTCCTAGCAGCTACAAGGCAGCTGACAACCTCTTAAACTCTTATTGTAGGAGATCTGATGCCCTCTTCTGGCATCCATGGGCACTGCATGCATATGGTAGACACACATAGGCAAAACATTCAAATACATGTAATTAAAAAAATAAGTAAATCTTATTTTTAAAAGTACTTCCCTCCTGAGCCAGTGAGATGGCTCACTTGGGAAGAGCAGCTTACCACCAAACCTTATGCCCTGAGTTGCCTCCCCAGAACCAGAATAGTGGAAGGAGAGAACCGAGGCCTCCACCCTCCATATTTTCCCTGTAGCCCACATGTGCTCTCCAATCAATCAATCAATCAATCAATCAATGTACTTTTTCCCTCAATACTTCCTTGTTATATTGCTGTCTCTAAAACAACAAGTCATGAATGTTAGCGTGTACCTCAACATCATCTCATGAAATTGGAGGTGTGCAGGCTGGAGAGATGATGGCTTAGTGTGGTTAAGAGCACTGACTGCTCTTCCAGAGGTCCTGAGTTCAATTCCCAGCAACCACATGGTGACTGACAACCATCTGTAATGGGATCTGATGCTCTCTTCTGGTGTGTCTGAAGACAGCTACAGTATGTACTCACATACATAAAATAAGTAAATAACTCAGAGAGAGAGAGAGAGAGAGAGAGAGAGAGAGAGAGAGAGAGAAAGAGAAAGAGAAAGGAGGAAGGAAAGAAAAAGAGAAAGAAAAAGAAAGTGGAGGTGTGGACAGAAATCACGACAACTCTGGAGATGCGAAGGTGGGTTGTGGACACCAGATGGTTACACCCTTCAGGCAACATCTATTATTAAATTGTAATTAAATGTACCGTACAAAAATGTATGGCTTGTCATTCTTAAAAATTGCTTTTCGCCGGGCGTGGTGGCGCACGCCTTTAATCCCAGCACTCGGGAGGCAGAGGCAGGCGGATTTCTGAGTTCGAGGCCAGCCTGGTCTACAAAGTGAGTGCCAGGACAGCCAGGGCTACACAGAGAAACCCTGTCTCGAAAAACCAAAAAAAAAAAAAAATTGCTTTTCAGAAAAATAGTTCCTTTAATTAGTGATAAATTATTTCTGTGCTGGCAAAATGAGCTAGCTCAAATAAGATTAAAATATATATATAATAAACTCAGGCTTACTGGGAAACTTCTCTGAGTGGGTGAGTTCACTGGTTCCAAGGAACCAGGCCAGGAAAGTCGCCATGGAGAAGGAGACATAGGAGAAGGGGAAGAGAAAGAGAGAAAGCCACACCTGCAGAGAGGGAGAGAAGAGAGAAAGACAGAGAGACCAAAATGTCTGAATTATATAGGGAGGAAATCCTGGGGGAAAGTTCAGGTTAGAGGGTGTTGTATGCCAGAGGGATGCTGGGAGCAAGCAATTTCTCGGCCCAGCCCCTCTTATCTTTTGTTTAAGGCTTTCCTGTTCCATTTGCTTCTCAGAGAAGCATAACGGCCTCCTATAATAAGGTCTTCTTGTGTTGGACTGTTTTGACTTTGTTTAAATGTTTTGATCTGTGCTTGTAGATTTAGGGAGGAGAGTTGAATAATACTTGTTAGAAATGGTCCTTGACTTTATTTTAACTTGAAATACAGAGCTGCATGTATCCCAAGTTGGTCTCAAGTCACCACATAGCTGACGATTACCTTGAACTTCCCATCCTTCTGCCTCCACAGCTCCCGCCCCCAAGTCTGGGATTACAGTTGTAGGCTACCAGACTGGCTTTATGTGGTGCTGAGAATTGAACCCAGGGCTTTGTACATTCGAGGCAAAACCCTCTGCCAACTGAGCTACAGCCTCAGCCGGAGAAATGGCGTTTTGTTATCTCTGCTTTAGAGAGTACTGGGTTCTGAGAACAAAGCTTTTCTTGTCTCTCAATTCGTGATTTAGAAGCAGACAAATCTCAGCGCTTGTTCAACTTTACTCTATAGATTCAGTTTTGTTAAAGGCGCACGCCTTTAATCCCAGCACTCTGAGGCAGAGGCAGGCGAATTTCTGAGTTCGAGGCCAGTCTGGTCTACAGAGTGAGTTCCAGGACAGCCAGGGCTATACAGAGAAACCCTGTCTCAAAAAAAAAAAAAAAGAAAGAAAGAAAGAAAGAGAGAGAGAGAGAGAGAGAGAGAGAGAGAGAGAGAGAGAGAGGAGAGGGGAAGGAAGGAAGGAAGGAAGGAAGGAAGGAAGGAAGGAAGGAAGGAAGGAAGGAAGGAAGGAAGGAAGGAAAGAGCTGGGCAGTGGTGGCGCATGCCTTTGATCCCAGTACTCAAGAGGCAGAGGCAGACAGATCTCTATAAATTTGAGGCCAATCTGTTCTACAGATAGAGTTTCAGGACAGTCAGGGCTACACTGAGAAACCTTGTCTCAAATATTTTTTCCATGTTGTTTTGAAAAATAGAATTTATGAAGTGAAAAGTTGGCTATTATTTGTGTGTGTGTGTGTGTGTGTTTGTGTGTGTGTGTGTGTGTGTGTGTGTATGTATTTTAAGACAGAAGCTCAGGTAGGTCAGGCTGGCCCCAATACTTAGTCAAGAATTACTTTGAACTTCACCTGTCTCAGCCTCCTGAGTGCTGGGATGACAGCTGTCATATGACAGATAACATTAACAGAGACTGTTAATGTTGCTGCCACCTGCAAGCCACAGTGCTCACTAGCAGGTTCACAAATCCTGCCCGAGACCCACTACGAGGTGGGGAAGTTCTTTGAGGTTTCTGTGGACCTTTGGATTAATTAGAGAAAATTCTTTTTGTTATTGTTGCTGTTTTGGGTAGTTTTTTGGGGGGTGGTGGTGGTGGATTGTTTTGTTTTTAGCAATTTTCCCTTCCCCCATCACCTTACAATCTGCCCACAAAACAGAATTGTAATTAGGGGCTCCTAACAGTGGGGTCTGTGACATCAGATTGGGTTTGCAACTTGTTCTCCACCCCCATGAGTAACACTTCAGTCTCCTCATCCCTAAAATACAGATGATAACAAACAGTAGTTCCTTCCTAGACTTGCGGTCAAGGGTAGGATCAGGGCCAATGGAGCACAGTGCCTGACACACAGCGATCCTGCAACAAACGATAAGAGTCGTCAGGCAGAGCATCGGCTCAACAGACAGGTGGTGCCTTAGCACAGCAGATCAGCCAGCAGACCTTTAGCATCTGTTTGTACGGCTTATACCTTGTGGCCTTGGGCAAGTGTCTCAACTTCGCTGAACCTTGCATGACCTTACAGGTGGCTTAGGAGATTAATGAGGTCATCTATGTGAAGTACTGAGACGGATCCTGGCATGGAGTCGACAGATAATAAATGAGGTGACGATAGAGTGATGATTAACACAGAAATAGTTACCAAGCATAGCTACAGGTTGAGCAGCACAGACTGCAAACAGGCAGGCTCTGGGGAATCATAGCCTCTGGGCATTCTTCAAATTGTTGGCCAGCTTTAAAAATTAGAAATTCATGCATACACTTGGTGTACAGATATATAGACAGGCAAAACACCTGTACACATAAAAGAATAATATTTTTTTAAATAAAAATTCATCTGGGTGTAGAGGTGTTCACTTGTAATCCTCAAGTTAGTTTGATACCAGTCTGGGCTACATGGGTAGCGTGCCCCTCTCAGAAACAAAGCCAACCAGAGGCCAATCTGTATGGAGTAATTATCTGTAATCCCAGGACCCCAAAGGGAGGAGAAGGAGGGTAGAAAGGATACGGCCATGGGGCTAGGATTTAGTTCAAGGACAGCCTGCTGCTTGGCAGGCAGAACACCCTAGGCTCAAAGCCCAACACCACAAAGGGGTAGAGGGCTGGGCTTTAGCTCAACTGGTAGAGTCCATAAAACCCAGCCTTCACCTTCCAGCACTTGAGTAGTGGAGGCAGAGGATCAATTGAATGTCATCCTCTGCTACATGGCCAATCCTTGGTCAACCTAGAGTGCAGGAGGACCTGTGAAATCCATCAGCCGAAGCCACATAATGAGAACCTGTGTCTCAAAACAGAAACAAATAGTAGAAATTGTGTATTTTGCTCCAGCTTCTTTCGGTTTTAAAACGTAAAGATCTGACCATATGCAACACTCAACCATGAGGAAGATGATGGGGATGGCTTACAACAGAGAAAGCTGATTTATTAATGTAAGAAAGCCAAGTGTTGGGCTGGTGAGATGGCTCAGTGGGTAAGAGCACCCGACTGCTCTTCCGAAGGTCAGGAGTTCAAATCCCAGCAACCACATGGTGGCTCACAACCATCCGTAACAAGATCTGACTCCCTCTTCTGGAGTGTCTGAAGACAGCTACAGTGTACTTACATATAATAAATAAATATTTATTTATTATATGTTTTTTTTAAAGATTTATTTATTTATTATATGTTTTTTTAAAGATTTATTTATTTATTATATGTTTTTTTAAAGATTTATTTATTTATTATATGTTTTTTTTAAAGATTTATTTATTTATTATATGTTTTTTTAAAGATTTATTTATTTATTATATGTTTTTTTTAAAGATTTATTTATTTATTATATGTTAAATCTTTAAAAAAAAAGAAAAAAAAAAAAGAAAGCCAAGTGTTGCTCCTTGAAGAAGAGATATTAAACCAGAGGCACTAGACGGAAATGATGGCAAACCAGCCTGGGCTGCGTATATGTTCCTGGATAGTCCACCCTGAACTACATAATGAGACCCTGTTTCCAAGAAGAGGAAGGAGGAGGAGGAAGAGGAGGAGGAGAACAAGAAAAGGAAGGAAGATGGGAGAAAATGCTCCAAGCAACTGTGCTACCTTGTCCTAAAATCTGAAGAAGAGAGATTTGGTTTGGTTTGGTTTGGTTTGGTTTGGTTTGGTTTGGTTTGGTTTAGTTTGGTTTGGTTTGGTTTGGTTTGGTTAGCCCTGACTGGCCTTGAACTCATTGTACACAGGGTTGGTTTCCAAGAGCTCTGCCTGCCACTGTCTCCAAGGTGCTTGAATTGAAGATGTACACCAGGAAGCCCTGCATTTAGTTTTTCCTGGAGATCTCAGAACAGCTAGGTGGCCGACACTCAGTGAGCAAGGATGTGAGGGGAGGGGGATTACAGCTTTGATCCAACACTTTCACTCTCCCCCGAGGACTTGTGTATGGGGTGCCCTGATCCACAGAGTTTCAACTCACAGCCATCTATAATTCCAGCGCCAGGGAATCCAACACCTTTCTCTCACTTCTGCAGGCATGGCATGAACATAACGTAGGTAAACCACTCATACACATAAAACAAAAATAAATAAACATAAAAAGACAGTCAGTGGGGCTGGAGACATAGTTCAGAGCTCTTGCTGTTCTCCCATAGGTCCCTGGGTTCAATAACCAGCACACACATGGCAGTGCACAACTGTCTGTAACGTCACTTCCAGAGGAACTAACACCCTTACACAGAGATACATACAAGCAAGACATCATTTACAAAACTTTAAAGATGTTCAATTTTTTTAATTAAAACTTTTAATTTGTTATGAGAAAGAGAGAGAGAGAGAGAGTGTGTGTGTGTGTGTGTATGTTACTATGCAGTTCCTCAGGGTAACGTCAGACTTGCAATCCTCCTGCCTCAGCTACCTTATCAGTGGTATTTGTAGGCATGGACCTCCACACCCGTTAAAAGGCATTTTGATGTAGTGACTTCTTCCTCTCATGGTGAGTGGGTTGATCCTTGTTACGTCCAGAAGCATTTGCACTTGAGGCTGGACTCTGGGAGTAGCTAATTGATATAATAAAGTAGAGGCTAGCCAGGTCAGAGCAGAGATGGATCGAGGTCACGTAGCTAGCGGTGAGTTTTTGCCATATCGCTTTGTGCTCCTGGTGGATCACACACACGCAGGAGCTATTTGGATCCTCGAATGAAAGACACACACACACACATTAGTTTATTTTTTTTTGAAGGCCTTGGCTACCTCAAAGCTGAGCACTCAAAAACCTTCCCCTCAGCCGGGCGTGGTGGTGCATGCCTTTAATCCCAGCACTCGGGAGGCAGAGGCAGGCAGATTTCTGAGTTCGAGGCCAGCCTGGTCTACAAAGTGAGTGCCAGGACAGCCAGGGCTACACAGAGAAACCCTGTCTCGAAAAACCAAAAAAAAAAAAAAAAAAAAAAAAAAAAAAAAAAAACCTTCCCCTGCTACCCGAGGCCCAATCAGGGAAGTAGCCAGTGGAGGAGTGGCAGCCTGGAAGAAGTGGCAGAAACCAAGTTGAGATGCCACTAGGCTAAAAACATCTGACATTCATTTTTCTATGGAAAAATGAAAAGATTTGACCAAAGACATAGAACAACAAGATGCAGAGCTCAATTCATAATACCTAAGGCAATTTGTTCTCAATTAGTAATTTCTTAATTAGTGATCAAGGGGGGAGGGTCCAGCCCATTGTGGGTGGTGCCATCCCTGGGCTGGTAGTCCTCAGTTCTATAAGAAAGCAAGCTGAGGGCTGCTGAGCTGACTCAGCGGTTAAGAGCACTTATTGCTCTTCCGGAGGTCCTGAGTTCAAATCCCAACAACCACGTGGTGACTCATAACCATCCGTAATAAGAAACAAATAATAAACCTATGGATGGAGCGAAGAGGGAAAAAGGAAGGGGGTTGGGGGAAAGAGTTGAAGAAAAAAAGAAAGAAAGAAAGCTGAGCAAGCCAAGGGAAAGAATCCAGTAAGGAACATCCCTCCATGGCCTCTGCATCAGCTCCTGCTTCCTGACCTGCTTGAGTTCCAGTCCTGACTTCCTTTGGTGATGAACAGCAATGTGGAAGTGTAAGCTGAATAAACCCTTTCCTCCCAAACTTACTTCTTGGTCAATGATGTTTTGTGCAAGGATATAAATCCTGACTACTAAGACAATGTGTGTGTGTGTGTGTGTGTGTGTCTGTGTCTGTGTCTGTGTGTCTGTGTGTGTGTATGTGTGTGTGTAGCTTTGGCTGGCTTGGAACTTACTATGTAGACCAAGCCCCAGCCTTGTGCTAGCATTAAAGATGTGAGCCACTACATGAGCAGTCAGAAGACAACTTTCTGAAATCAGTTCTCTCCTCCCACCATGGACTCTGGGATGCTCAAGATGTCAGGTATGTAGAGGGTTGGTCTGATAATGTTATATATTCGAATGTTAAATACTGCCCCCCCCAAATCTGATTGATGTCAGGCCTTCCTATGTAGGGGGTTGGTCTGGTACTGCTATGTATTTGAATGTTGAGTACTGGCCCCCAAAATCTGATTGCCCCCACCATGAGGAAATTCTCACATATACCAGCTTTTGTTGTGCAAACTTTGCTCCCCAAATTAATTGGTTGATAAAAGGCTAAAACCTGTGATTGGGCAATAGATAGAGGTAGGTGGGTTTTCAATTACATGGCTAGTGATTGCAGGTGGAGAAAAGGAGGAGGAGGAGGAAGAAGAAGAAGAGGAAGAGGTGGGGGAGGAGGAGGAGGAGGCCACCAGGACAGGAGATGTACCATGAGCACGTGGCCAGAGAAACAGCAAGTAACAAGGACATATGACTGGGATGTAAGTTAGAATAGCTCAATCTGCCCAATTTAGGCTTACAGCTTGCACATAAAATACCGGTGTTGTGTAAAGTTGATTTACATGTGTGGCTTTCACCTTTACCCAGCAAGGCATCCTGTCTTCCCTAGGCAGTTATTATTTGATTCTCTTCACTCATTTAGCATAAAACGGTCCACCAAAATATTGTGCAAAATAATGAATACTCAAACGTTAGAGGTACAGGGATGGATGAAGTACACCCTGTCTGGATCCTTCAGGAATTCACAGTCCAGAACAGAAGTGAGTTGTGTGAGAACGGCCGGGCTGGGGATGGAACACCGCAGGATGGAGCGAGCCCCACATTAGAGCTCATGTTTAGCACTGCACAATGCCTTGGGTTTCATCCTGTGTCGTTGAAAAGAATTTTAAAAATTACTAAGAATTGGTAGGTGCTATGGGAAGACTCTAACAGCGAATCCAACATGCCATAGCCAGTGGGGGAGACATTCTGGAAAAAGGGATGGCCAAGGGTTGGGTGTGGAGGCAGAGGCTGGAGGATCTCTGGGAATTCAAGCCACACCTGGTCTCCATAGGAGTTCCAGCCAGTCAGGGCTACCTCAAAAAAAAAAAAAAAAAAAAGTTAACTGAAAAACCAGGAGGAAGTTAAGTGACATGCAAGTGTCTGTCCCCTCAATTAAAGCAAGGGCAAGTGTCCCAGACAATAAAATGGATGTAAGAAAAAGAGGGATGGGAAAGAAGCCATTCACTTCTTGGGGCTGAGGAAAACTGTAGCTGGGAGAGACAGACCAACGGACCCTCGGACCCTGGACCCCCGTAGGCGGTGCTAGCGCGCTAGCACCTACATCAAAGGTCCTCTTAGCTGCTCAGGCAGGTGCTCCTCAGTTTGCCCTCTCTTCAGAGGTCAGGCGAATGGAATGGGAGCGTAAGAGGTCCGCAATGCAGGAAGCTGGAATCCTGGCTTGCCAAGTCTGCATGCATGCTTGATTCATGACTGACTGTCACTTTTGAAATGATGGCTATTTGGTGACAGAGCTCACCTTTGAGCTCATGTCTAAATGGATGTTCAGTTTACTTAATGTGATTCAAGAGCCACATGCTGGAGACCTACTACGTGCCAGTCATGATGCTAGGGCACTGCCAGAGTTACAAACAAGAGAAGACAAGTTCCCAAGCATTGGGCTAAAGAGAGTAGTTAGTTACTACTGACTCTGTGTGTGTGTGAGTGTGTGTGAGTGTGTGAGTGTGTGTGTGTGTGTGTGTGTGTGTGTGTGTGTACAGGGAACGGTAGCTCATGCTAGACAAACATTTTAACTGCTGAGTCAAATCCTCAGCCTGACATTTTTTTTCTCAGATGCCATAAACCTGACAGATAGAAACTTTGGGGAACTTGTTCTATGGCATCCCTTCATCCTTTTAGCATGAGCCATGAGCCCAGTACTGCACGAAGCACCTCAGAGCAAATCCAAGCTGGTGTGATAGCTTTCTCTGTTATCCTTGGAGGCATGCTGGTGAGGCAAGCGCTGCGCTTGAGCCAAAGAATTCCAGAGCAGCCTCAGCAACACAGTGAGAACCCATCTGTTGAAAGAGAGAGAGACAGAGAGACAGAGAGACAGAGAGAGCGTGCTGGTGGGACAGCTTGGTAAATAAAGACCTTCACCAAAGCCTGATTGCCTGCAGACATTCTTTCTCCAGAGCCCATGTAAAGGTAAAAAAGGAACTGATTTCTCAAAGTTGTCCTTTGAACATTCCACCCATGGCATAGGTGAGATCATACACAATCACAATGTAATAATAATAATAATAATAATAATAATAATAACAACAACAATAAATTTAAAAAACCTTTTGGGGGTGGTAAGATATGATTTCTGTGTGTGGGCCTGACCAGGAACTCTCTCTATAGAGCAGGCTGGCCTCAAAAAGAGAGGCTGGCGGAAATCCTCTTACCTCTGCCTCCCAAGTGCTGGCATTAAAAGTATACTGCACCACCACCCAGCTGAAATCAAATTTTTAAAAAAGATTTATTCATTTATTTTATGTATGTGAGTACACTGTGGCTGTCTTCAGACACACCAGAAGAGGGCATCAGATCCTATTACCAATGATTGTAAGCCACCATGTGGTCAGTGGGAATTGAACTCAGGACCTCTGGAAGAGCAGCCGGTGCTCTTAACTGCTGAGCCATCTCTCCAGCCCCTGAAATGAACTTTTAATAGAAAGAAAGTTGAAGTTATCACTTCACATGAGATCTATATTAAGCAGTTTTTATATATCATCTCCTTCAGCACTCATAATCATTCCATAATGGTACCATCATAGCAATAATAAAATGAATATTTCACATTTTACAATAGTGAAGACTGGGATTTGGGGCTCCCAGACTGAGATTCCAGAGCTAACAGAAAGAGGCACTGGAACTCAAATCTGTGTTTCCCTAGATCCAAACCTTGGGCTCCAGGCCACTCAGCACACTACCTCTACAAAATGTCATTTTGTCAAAAGCCCACAAGAATATTCTCTGAGCTATGCATCCATCCAACTAAGAGAGAATTTGTATTTTTAAAACCTTCCAGTCCAGCCTTGGAGTTGCCTTACAAGGTAAAGGTATCTGCTGCCGAGCCCTGTGACCTGAGTTCGATCCCTGGGACCCACCTAGTGGAAGGAGGGAACCAGCTCTCATAACTAACTGGCCCTCTGACCTCCACACACACACACACACACACACACACACACACACACACACACGCTAAGTATATAGGAAAAAATAAATAAGTAAAATAAGACCTGCTGACCTGGAATCTTAGCACGCCGAAAAGCTGAAGTGGGAGGATGCTGACTGCCATGACATCTTGGGATGCAGAGTAAGAGTTTGTCTCAAAGCAAAACCAAAACAGAAAAAAAACAAAGCCCTACAACTGTGGAGGTGACATGGGCGTAGTCTTAAATAAACTGGCTGAGGCAGGATGAACCAACCCTTGGTCTTCAGAGACGGACAGCAGCCTGGGCAATAGAAGACACCCACCCACTTAAAAATTAAATAAATAATGATCAACTGCCTTGCCAGGTGGTGTCACACACCTTTTGGGAGGCAGAAATAGGCAGATCTCTGTGAGATCGAGGCTAGTCTGCTCTACAGAACAAGATACAGGACAGCCATGGCTACACAGAGAAACCCTGTCTTTTCTTTCTTTCTTTCTTTCTTTTTTTTTTTTTTTTTTTGGTTTTTCGAGACAGGGTTTCTCTGTATAGCCCTGGCTGTCCTGGAACTCACATTGTAGACCAGGCTGGCCTCGAACTCAGAAATCCGCCTGCCTCTGCCTCCCGAGTGCTGGGATTAAAGGTATATGCCACCACGCCCGGCTTTTTTTTTTTTTTTGAGAAACAAAAATTTAATAATAACAACAACAACAACAATACACCTTGTAATTTTTTTTTTAAGATTTATTTATTTATTATATGTAAGTACACTGTAGCTGTCTTCAGACAGTCCAGAAGAGGGCGCCAGATCTCGTTACGGATGGTTGTGAGCCACCATGTGGTTGCTGGGAGTTGAACTCTGGACCTTCGGAAGAGCAGTTGGGTGCTCTTACCCACTGAGCCATCTCACCAGCCCCACACCTTGTAATTTGATCTGGTTAATCGCTAAAGCAAAGAGTCCATCTAAAAGTTATTTTCTATCCGTACAGATGCAAAATTTGTCATTTAATCAGAGGCTAAAACTTAAAATCTTTGGTATCAAAATGCATTACCTATGTTTCTTTTTAGTGTGTGTGTGTCTTATGCATGTGTGTACACTTGTGTGTGGTTGCCTACACTCAAAGAGGCCGAAAAAGGACAGCAGGGGTCCACCTCTCCCACTGTTCACCTTATTCTCTGAAGCAGGTTTCTCACTGAACCTGGAGCTGGCCGTTGTTGGCTCTGTCCCCTGTAGCCCACTGGGATTACCAGGGCTCTCAGTCACATCCAGCTTCTTACTTGGGTGCTGGAGATCCAAAGACACGACTACACGTTCTCATGCATGCACAGGGTGTGGCACTCTTACCCACTGAGCCAGCTCCAGTGCAGCACACTGCTCTCAACTCTGATGCTATACTTACATGAGAAGGAAGCTATTTTGCAAAAGCTAGTGTCAAGGCAGCATAGTGTGGTATACAGCTGCTACCCCAGCCTTCCTGTAAGGCTTCCGCAGGGAGGCCTGGAGAGGCAGGCCAGCCTGTGCTACATGATAACTTTAAGGCTATCTGGCTATATAATGAGATCCAGTCTCAGAAGTGTGTATGTGTGTGTGTGTGTGTGTGTGTGCACGCACGCGTGCGCAAACATGCATGTGTGTATGCAGATGCATGTGTATGTAGCTGTGGGTCCATATATATATATATACATATATACACATATATAACATATATACACATATATACATACATATACACATATATATATGTGTATATATATGATGTTAGTTATGTTATGCTTTGTAAACTGGGATTAAAAACAAGCAAACCAAACTGATACAAAACCAAAACAGAGAAGATATCCATCAGCGCTGACTATGTGATATGTGACTATCTTCCTGCCTCCATGATTGGCTTGGAGGAAGCAGATACGCCACCTCTTCTGTCCGGACAGGGCACAGGTGAAATTTCGGCAACTAAGGAAGTGCAGAACTGGCCCTGTGGCAGATGGATCAGAAAGACCCATGTGGTGTTCAAACATGACTGTTTGCGGTGTAGTGTTCAAACATATAGATGTTTGCTTTTCCACGTCCTTATTGGTCCCGGGTCTCAACACAAAAAAAATGCAAAGAAGGAGGCTAAGATTTATTGATTGTCACGTTGCTGCCCTGGCTTCACAGTTCATTTGATGCTGTAAATACTGGCGTTCAGAAAAGCAGGATTCCTAGCTTAGCAACGCGTCGCTTGCTGGTACAAGATCCTCCTAGTAAGGCACAGTGATAGCGTCCACTGGTTGAATGCATACTGTGTCCACCAGGCATTGTAAATGGAATTCCTCATGTGTTTTATTCAATAATTATGGCAACCCTGTGATATAATGACAGTTAACCTAATGACAATTAATCGAGAGAGAGAGAGAGAGAGAGAGAGAGAGAGAGAGAGACTCGTGAGGTTTAGCAGCATCCAGTGTCACATGGTTAGCAAGTGGCATCTGTCTGGGTCTGACTTCTCATTACAAATCTGCAGCAGCAAATCCACTTCGGTTTCAGATGCTCTGCAAAATACACTACATGAACCCAGGCCTGGTGGCAGTGGTCTCTAATCCTGCCAAGGCAAGAGCATTGCAAGTTCAAGGCCTGCTTGGACTACAGGGAGAGCTCATGACAAGTTAGACAAAGTAGAGAGACCCTGCCTCAAAATTAGTATAGGGGCTGGAGAGATGGCTCAGGAATTAAAAGCACTTGATTGAAGCCATGTTGGTCTACATAGTGAATTCCAAGCTGGTCTAGTTTGCATAGATCCTGCCTCCAAAAAAAAGAATTTAGGGAGGGTTCTATAGACAAACAAGACCATAGCTGTATTTCTCAGGTATTTAGTTTTTCTGTCCAATAGCCTCCAAGTGCCAGTGAAGGATTGTTTTCAAGTATAAAGAAAGCCTGTGCAGCTGAAGGATAGGGAAGATAAGAAAGTGAGAGATGGGCTGCAGAGGTGGCTCAGAGGTTAAGAGCATCAACTGCTCTTCTGAAGGTCCTGAGTTCAAATCCCAGCAACCACATGGTGGCTCACAACCATGTAATAGGATCTGATGCTCTCTTCTGGTGTGTCATATACATAAATCTTTTTTGTTGTTGTTGCTTTGTTTTATTTTGTTTTGTTTTTTCGAGACAGGGTTTCTCTGTATATCCCTGGCTGTCCTGGAACTCACTTTTGTAGACCAGGCTAGTCTCAAACTCAGAAATCTGCTGCCTCTGCCTAAATCACTTTTAAGGGAGAGAGAGAGAGAGAGAGAGAGAGAGAGAGAGAGAGAGAGAGAGAGGAAGAAAGCAGGCTAGCCGGGTAGTGGTGGCACACGTCTTTGATCCCAGCACTTGGGAGGCAGAGGCAGGTGGATTTCTGAGTTCAAGGCCAGTCTGGTCTACAGAGTGAGTTCCAGGATAGCCAGGGCTACACAGAGAAACCTTGTCTCGAAAAACAAAAAACAAACAAACAAACAAACAAAAAAAAGAAAAGAAAAGAAAAGAAAGAAAGAAAGCAGGAGACATTGGAATAGACCTGCCAACCAAGAAGGCTGAATCCTGGAGCAGAAATGGGAGAGAGCTAGGAAGCAGCCTGCTGTGTCCAGGAACTGATCTACTGCTATCCCTGGAGGTGGTGAGGAAAGAGCAGCTGAAATAAGGACCAAAAGCAAAAGCAAATCCCATTTCCACACCACGCTGTGTCAGCAAATATGTGGAGGTTTACTCTCTTGAGAGAGTAAACAATATAGGGACCAAGAGGAAAAGTGCACCACACTAAAAGGGGGACAAATGAGTTTGTCTCTCCGGAGAAAATGAAGATGGATCTGAAGCAGCTTGCCATAATGCATAGAAGTTTCCCAACAACCGCTTCCCGTGGTCAGTGACCTTTCTGGTCACTGGATCCCGGACAAGTGACTTCACAGTCATTGACTCTCATCTCAATGCACAGAGCATTCAATCAGCTTTAATTCCACCTTTTACCGATGAGCCGGGAGCCAAAGATGATAAGACACGAGGTTTTCCTCTATCAAAAGAGCCAGGGAGCAAACAACAGAGCACATGTGGACAGAACCAGGGCAATGCAAAAAGAGAGAGAAAACTTTAGATTCCTTTCTTTTTAAATGGTGTGTATGTGTGTGGGTTTGTGCAGACAACCGAGGGGTTGGATCCCCTGGAGCTAGAGATACAGGAATGGGTGCTGAAAATCAAGTTCGGGTCCCCTGTAAGAGCAGTTTGTTCTCTTAACGTCTGAGGTCTGAGACATCTCTCCACCACCGAAAATAAAACTTTAAAAAACTATCATGCCGGGCATGGTGGTGCACGCCTTTAATCCCAGCACTCGGGAGGCAGAGGCAGGCAGATTTCTGAGTTCGAGGCCAGCCTGGTCTACAAAGTGAGTTCCAGGACAGCCAGGGCTATACAGAGAAACCCTGTCTCGAAAAACCAAAACAACAACAACAACAACAACAACAAAACAAAAAAACTATCAAGAGAGTAGAGCATAGCAGCGCCTTTTATTTTCTTGGGATTATTATTATTATTATTATTATTATTATTATTTTGACACAGGATTTTTTCTGTGGAACCCTAGTCATCCTGGAACTCACTCTGTAGACCAGGCTGGTCTCAAATTTTGAGATTCACCTGCCTCTGCCTCCCAAGTGCTGGGATTAAAGGTGTGTACCACCACCACCTAGAATGTCTCCCCCCAACACACACCCCTCCCTTTATCCTTTCCCCTCTTAGCCCCCCCCTCACCCCCGCAAGGCTGCAGATGTGTACTGGCTGGTTTGGTGTTAACTTTGCCACACATTAGAGCATCAAAGAGGCAGAAACCTTCCTTGAGAAAACGAGATCCAGCTGCAAGACATTTTCTCAGTTAGAGGTCAGTGGGGGAGGGCTCAGCCATATGTAGGCGGGACCATACCTGAGCTGGTGGTCCTGGGTTCCTAAGGAAGCAGGTTGAGCAAGCCAGGGGAAGCATGCCAGTAAAGCAGCATCCTTCACGGCTTCTGCAGCAGCTCCTGGCTGCTCTGTTTGCGTTCCTGTCCTGACGTGGTTTTTTTTTGTTGTTGTTTTTTTGGTTTTTTTTTGATAATGAACAGTGACGTGGAAGTGTGAGCCAAATAAACTCTTTCCTCCCCAACTTGCTGTTTGGTCACAGCAATAGAAATACTAACGCCAAGATGTAATTCAATGTTAACCTCTGTGCTTCTCAAACACAAGGCCCTGAGCTGGAGCCTCAGTGATGAGGGGAAGGAGAGAATCTGAGGAAGACACGGCCTACTGAAACCGAAGTGTTATCAAATATATTTTAAACGTTACGAGGGATTGCAGATGATTTCGTGGGTAAGAGTGCTTGCTACACAACCATGAGGTCCTGAGTTAGGGTCTCTAGGATCCAGATAACAAAGAGGTACACAGACACCTGCCTGTCCCACAGCCCACAGCGCTGTGGGAAGTGGAGACAGAGACAGGATTTCAGGGATTTGTTGACCAAGAAACTCGGGGGTGGGGGGAATCAAGGTAGGGAATGGTGAGCTCTGTTTCAAGGGAATAAGGTGGAGAACCATGGGACAGGACCCGGTATTTCCTCCTTTGACTTCTGAGGCCTGCACGGGTCAATACATATGCACTCATACATACATACTGTACGTGTGCAGTGTGAATACACACTGGAGGTGGGGGGGGCCACCCGCATGAGCACACACACACACACACACACACAAAGTTTTGGGACTTGGGAAAGTCAATGTGACAGACATAAAGGGAATTTTCAGGAAGACAGAAAAGGGCTATTCTATGGGGAGCACAAGATGCAGACGTAGAGGATATAGATAGAGGTTTACCTGCCTAGAGGGACTACTCTTCCAGAGGTCCTGAGCTCAATTCCCAGCAACCACATAGTGGCTCACAACCATCTGTAATGAGATCTGATGCCCTCTTCTGGTGCGTCTGAAGACAGCTACAGTGTACTTACATAAATAAATAAATAAATCTTAAAAAAAAAAGAGCTCCAACTGCTCTTCCAAAGGTCCTGAGTTCAAATCCCAGCAACCACATGGTGGCTCACAGCCATTCGTAACGAAATCTGATGCTCTCTTCTGGAGTGTCTGAAGACAGTTACAGTGTACTTACATATAATAAACAAATAAATAAATAAATATTTTTAAAAAGAAAAAATTTATCTATTGATTTATTTTGTGCTGGTGGGTGCACATGTATGTGCTCTAAGCAGAGCGTGGGGGTCAGAGGACATCTATGTGCTCTAAGCAGAGCGTGGGGGTCAGGGGACATCATGCTTAGTTCATTGAAAAAGTTTCTGTTTATAGTTTCCTGCTACACCCAGCATAATTAATAACTTAAGCAGAAAGGGGAAAATGTAGTGAGAATTCTAAAACAAAACAAAACAAAACAAAACAAAAAAAACCCAGAAATATTGTAAGAATGTGTTTTCGTTTAATCCCAGGTGTGGGATTAAGAGTCTGCTTTGACCTGGCAGTGGTGGCACACGCCTTTAATCCCAGCACTTGGGAGGCAGAGGCAGGCGGATTTCTGAGTTCGAGGCCAGCCTGGTCTACAGAGTGAGTTCCAGGATAGCCAGGGCTACACAGAGAAACCCTGTCTCCGGAAAAACAAAAACAAAAACAAAAAATGCTAGAGCCTCACTAGGTGGGGTTGGTTGCAGTTTGTTAGTAGTTGTGCTCAAAGAAGAAACAGGAAGAAATGAGATTCAGATCTCTCCTTCTCTCTCCCCCTCTCCCTTCTCCTTCTCCCTCCCCCTTCCCTCCCCCTTCCCTCCCCCTCCCCTCCCCCTCCCTTCCCCCTCCCCTCCCCTCCCCCCTCCCCCTCCCTCTCTCTCCCTCTCTCCTTCTTTGTCTCCTAACTAGTGTCAGGAGGTGAAACCAAGGGGATAAGGGTAGAAAAAGAAAAACTCACAAAGTAGAAAGGCCAGCCACACCAGCTCCTGCTGTTTTGCTTCTGCCCAAGGTGTCTTTGAACTTGCAATTCTCCTGCCTCCGCCTCCAGAGTTCAGGGATTATAAGCACGCAGGACCACATCTGGCTGAATTTATTTATTTAATCCTCCCACACACAGTTTTTGGGAAAGGGTCTCATGTATCCCAGACAGGTCTCCAATGTGCTGTGTAGCCTAGAAGGGTGGGGTTTGTATATGCCCGGCCCAGGGAGTGGCACTGTTAGAAGATGTAGCCCTGTTCGAGTACGTGTGTCACTATAGGTGTGGGCTTTAAGACCCTCATCCTAACTGCCTGGAAGTCAGTATTCTGCTAGCAGCCTTCAGATGAAGATGTAGAGCTCTCAGCTCCTCCTGTACCATGCCTGCCTGGATACTGCCATGCTCCCGCCTTGGTGATACTGGACTGAACCTCTGAACCTGTAAGCCAGCCCCAATTAAATGCTGTCCTTTATAAGACTTGCCTTGGTCATGCTGTCTGTTCACAGCAGTAAAACCAGAGGGTAGCCTTGATCTTCAGGTCTCCTGCTTTTTCCTCTCATGTGGTAAGAGTTACAGGTATGCACCCCACACTCAGGTGGTGCTACCAATTATTTTTGTTCATGTGTGTGGCTGTTCACACATGTGCAGACATGGACTTGAAGGCCAGAGGTCCACTATGCCCTCCTCAATCCCTCTCCACCATATCGTGATTTTAATAAAGTAAGAGCTTTATGAGTATAAACTGACATCACAATAAATGGGTTTGATTTTCCACTTCGCTTCCAGTTGTCCAAGCCAGTGCCCAAGGGAGCTTCTTACTTGGGTGCTTATCGTCTACTGAGCTTGTTTGTTTGTTTGTTCCGTAGGATACTCCCATTATTTCCTACTCACACTACCGAGGAAAAACACAGCAGCAATTAGTCAGCTTGTCGAAAGGCCAACACGGTGACTCACATCCCGTCCGTAAAGTTCATCCTTGGTGCTCCGTCCACGGGCAGCATCACTGTTGAGAACCTGTCACTGTGGGCAGCATCCTAGGCTAAATCCTCTCTCAGGTGAGAAGAAAGCCAACCACCTCCCAAGCACAAGGACAGGCGTCCCTTCTCCTTGGTACTCAAGCACTGGCCACACCACACAGGCTCCACAGCCAGGGAGAAAGTGGAAAATTCCATATATCCTTGCTTTACTTTTTGTTTTTGTTTTTTTGTTTTTTGTGTTCATGTTTGTTTGTTTGTTTGTTTGTTTCTTGAGACAGGGTTTCTCTGTGTGACCCTGGCTGTCCTGAAACTCCCTCTGAAAACCAGGCTGGCCTCAAACTCAGAGATCCACCTGTCTCTGCCTTCCAAGTGCTTGCTGGGATCAAAGGCGTGCACCACCACCACCTGGCTATCTTTTAAGTTATATAAAAATTATACATCCATTGTGAAAATATAAACATGGGAGCTGGGCATGGAGGAAGGGGCCAGTAATTCCAGCAGGAGGAGAATGAGTTTGAGGCCAGCCTAGGATACACAGCAAGTGCTGTCTCAATTAAAAGTGTAGGAAATCGGAGCTGAGCATGGTGGCACGAGCCTTTCATCCCAGCACTCCAGAGGCGGAGCAAGTGGATCTCTGTGAGTTCCTGGACAGCCTGGTCTATAAAGTGAGTCCAGAACAGCCAGGGCTACATAGAGAAAACCTGTCTTGGAGAGACAGAATAGGCAGGAACAGGATGGACAGATGGACAGGGTAGACATACTACAAACAAACAAAACAAAAATAAAAACAACTAGGATCCAAGAGCTTGTGGTTTACACCTTTAATCCCAGCAACTGGCAGATGACAGAGGCAGGCAGATTTTTGAGTTTGAGGCCAGCCTGGCCTGCAAAGTAAATTCTGGGACAGCAAGGGCTACACAGAGAAACCCTGTCTCAAACAAACAAACCAAAAAAAACAAAAAACAAAAAACAAAACAAGAAGAAGAGGAAGAAGAAGAAGAAGAGGAGGAGGAGGAAGATGAAGAAGAAGAGGAGGAGGAGGAGGGAGGAAGGAAGGAAGGAAGGAAGGAAGGAAGGAAGGAAGGAAGGAAGGAAGAAAGAAAGAAAGAAAGAAAGAAAGAAAGAAAGAAAGGAAGGAAGAAAGGAAGAAAGGAAGAAAGGAAGAAAGAAAGAAAGAAAGAAAGAAAGAAAGAAAGAAAGAAAGAGAGGAGGCTGAGTTGGAGAGATGGCTCAATGGTTAAGAGCACTGACTGCTCTTCCAGACTTCCTGAGTTCAATTCCCAGCAACCACATGGTGACTCACAACCATCTGTAATGGGATCAGATGCCCTCTTCTGGTGTGTCTGAAGACAGTGACAGTGTACTCATACATAAAATTAATAAAAAATAAAATCATATAGGCAGCTATAGTGTACCCATATACATAAAATAAATAATATTTTTAAAGAAAAAAGAAAAGAAAGATACAGGCTGCTGGGTTATAGAGATGGCTTAGTAATTAAGAGCACTGGATGCTCCACTAGAGGACCAGGGTTCAAGTCTCAGCTCCTAGATAGTGACTCACAACTGTCTGTGACTTTAGTTCTACCAGCTCTGACACCATCTTCTGGTCTCTGTCAGCACCAGGCACACAGGTGGTGCACAGACATACAAGTAGAGAAAAACACCCACACACATATAAAAACAAATCAGAAGTAGGCTGCAGCTCAGGAGTAAAAGATTGGCTTCATATGTGTGAGGCCCTGCATGCAGCACCTACCACCACAGAATGAAAACTAAAGATGCTAGAAGCTGGGGAGATAACTCAGCCACAAAAGTGATTGCCCTGCAAGCATCAGGACCTGAAGTTGATACAAAAACCAGGACATAGGACATAGGGGTATATGCAGATGGCTTATCTAAACCTGGGGCTCCTTGTCAGAAAGTGGGTGTCTGTCTTCCTTACAGGGTATGATTTTTGTTGGTTTTGTTGTTATTGTTTTTGTTTATTTTGTTGTTTCTCTGTCCTGGAACTCACTCTGCAGACAAAGCTGGCCTCAAACTCGCAGAGATCCACCTGCTTCTGTCTCCGAAATGCTGGGATTAAAGATGCACAGTACTGCCCACATAGAGTATGAATTATTATGTATGAAAATATTTGAGCTAGAACCCAGTCTACAGTATATAACTTAAATTTAGAACTTATAATTAATTATAAGTATAATAATATTATTATATGAAAAATTTGCTAGACAAGATGGCACATGCACTTAATCCCAGCACTTGAGAAGGAGAGACTGAGAAATCTCCATGAGTTTGCAGTCAGCCTGATCTACATATCCAGTTCTAGGCCAGCTGAAGCTATATCATGTGTGAGACTTTGTCTCACAGAGAAAACCAAAATGCTAGAAAGGGGGGGCTGGAGAGATGGCTCAGTGGTTAAGACTGCTTGTAGCTCTACCAGAGGACCTGAGCTCAGTTCCCAGTTCCCAGTTCCCATATTGGATGACTCTCAACCAACTGTAACTCTGTCACCACAGGGTCTAGCATCCTCTTCTGGCCTCTGAGGACACCTGAGACATACACACTCATACACACACACACACACACACACTACAAATAAGTAAATAAATAAATAATTTGAAAATGAAATATTCTAAACATAAATTGGAGCACTAAATGCTGAGCGATTTGGGTTTTTTTGTTTTTTGTTTTTGAGATTGATTAATTTATTTATTTTATGTTCCTGAGTACACTGTAGCTGACTTCAGATGTACCAGAAGAAGGCATCAGATCCCATTAAGGATGGTTGTGAGCCACCATGTGGTTGCTGGGAATTGAACTCAGGACCTCTGGAAGAGCAGTCAGTGCTCTTAACCTCTGAGCCATCTCTCCTACCCTCTTTTTTCTTTTCATGACAGGCCTTCATGCAGCTTAGGCTGACCTTCAACTCCCTGTATAGCTAAGAATGCCCTTGGGCTTCTGCTCTTTCTATATCCATCATCTCTCAAGTGCTGGAATTACAGGCATAAGGCAAGGATCAAACCCAGGGCCTTCTGCATGCAACACAAGTGCTCTGCCAACTTATCTATATCCTCAATCCAGCTGAGTCATTTCTGGGTGTGGTGAGTGTGTGTACACATACCACAGTGTGCATGTGGAGGTCAGAGGACAACTTCTTGGAGTAGGTTTTCTCCTACCGTGTGGGTCCCAGGGATTTAACTCAGGTCACCAGGCTTGACAGCAATTACCAGATGAGCCATTGTGATGACCCCTGCATCTTTATTTAAACCAGCCTAAATATATACATATATATATTTTTTCTTCTTCTTCAATACAGGGTTTCTCTGTCCTGGAACTCACTCTGCAGACCAAGCTGGATGGCCTCAGATTCACAGAGACCTGCCTCTATTTACACATATACACATATACACATATACACATATGCACATATACACACATACACCCTACAC
Organism: Mus caroli; assembly: GCF_978045245.1. NCBI lineage: Eukaryota > Metazoa > Chordata > Mammalia > Rodentia > Muridae > Mus > Mus caroli. The sequence continues at coordinate 25,379,376 of NW_028227261.1, read as the reverse complement.
ATATACTCATATACACACATACACCATACGCATATACACACATACACCATACACATATACACATATATACAAATACACATATGCACATATACTTAATGCACATATATACATATACACATTGAAAATGCTACATCCACTCCAGTAGTGACTCACTTGGCAGGCCTAAAAACCTGGAAGCAGTCCTGAGGCAAAGAGCTTCAAGGAAACTCAGCCTCCTGGAACCTTGGCATTCCCATAGCTAGAATGCCCCAGATTTGTCCCTGCAATATCATGGAGGGTCTTGCATGCTTTCTTACAGTATTTTACTACTTAAGAGTTAGAAATTTCAGGGCAAGCTTAGCAAAGTATACTTAGAATCTTCACTACAGCCAGGTATAGCAGGCTACATTGCATATTAGAAGCAAGTTGGTGAATTCTTCTGACAAATGGAGATTCCCTACAAATACTTAAAAGTACAGCCAAGTTACCTTCATCTACAAGAATTAATCAAGGCCTAGGAAATAGGGGGGGTTGTGATATTGCATTATTCATGAGAAGGTCTGCTAGAGCAGAACCCCCCACCCCCACACCACCCACACACACACACACACACACACACACACACACACACACACACACACACACACACGGGTGCTAGCTTTCACAAGGCCCAAAGAAGTAGCACAAATTGTGACTAGGGTGTGAAATCCTTACCTGTCATTAGCTGACCCTAGGCAGGGCTGTTCTATCTTTACTATAAATATTACCTGGTTCCTGTAAGTCCTTTGAAGTCATTCCTTTGTTTTGTGTCAGATAACTTCAATGTACTTTGCCTGCTGTGACATCCTACCCCTTTGTTTTCTGTATTATATAAGAGTGGCATTCACTTTATGACATTACACTCAGATTCTACACACTACGTATCTGTTTGTCATTCACCCACTTGCTACCAGAGACCGTTCCATGCAGTTAGGAAACCCAAAAAGGGGATAGTCTGCGGCAACACATGTGTGTGCGTATGTGCATACACACACATACATGTGCAGATACATCTATATCCAAGTGTGAAATGTTTATAATTATCTTGGCTAATCTCTGGTATAGTCTATAGGAAAAGGTGCATAGAGCACAAGGCCTAATGAGTGGGCCCCCAGTCCCATCTCCAGCATCACAAATCAGGGTGGAGTGGCACAGAGACTAAAATAAAGTGCTTTGCCTGCTTGAACAACACTCTCACGGTGGCAACCTGCTCCGGGATATGTCTGTTGTCTTTGGTGCTACATACCAGACCCGGAACACTAAGCAAGCAAAACTGTGCCCCACTGAACCTCACCACAGGCCCTGAAGTGAAGTTTGAATTTGAGCTCAGACTTCCAAGCCTGTGCTCATTACTGTTGGGTTCAGCCGCTAATTCATACTTCCCCAGAGGAAGCATGCAGGTTTGTCAATACTACAGAAACAGCGGCCGGCGGATGGCTCAGTTGGTAAAGTGCAGGTTGTATAAGCATGAGGACCTGTTCACACCTCACAACCCACACAGAAATAAGGGCACGAGGGCCCAGGCTTATAGTCCCAGTGCTGAGACAATGAGAGAAGCTCCTTGGGACTTCCTTGCCACCAATCTAGCCCGACTGGCAAACACCAGGGTTAGCAGGCAACCCTGTCCCTAAGAAAGGCAGATGGCTCCCTGAGTCCTCATGCACACACACACACACACACATGCCTATACATATACACACAAAAAAGTACAAAAATAATACTGACATATACCAGGCAACCATATGGCAACAATGTGCTAGGTTCTATGCTTTTATGCACACTGGTAATTTAACCTGTTTGACCTACTTCTGAAAAGTGGGACTATAATTACATGCACAAGGTAAGACTTTGTAAAAGCTCACTTCACTTGTCCAACATGCACACAGCTAGGAAGTGTTAGCACTAGATGCCAAAGTACACACATGTAGATCACAGGACCAGGAACATGGTGAAACCTGAAATACATGGTGCCACTTAGTTACTGCCAAAGGTCAGAGGTCAAGGCTGAGGATGTAGCTCAGTTGGTAGAGGGCTTGCTCAGAGCTCCCGGCCATATTGACCAGGCATGGAAAATCACAGAGAAGACCAAAGCCATTCATGGCTACATCATGAGTTCAAGGCCAGCTTGTGCTGGGAGACATCCTATAACAAAATACATACATACATACATACATACATACATACATACATACATACAAACATACATAATAAACTGTTCTCTAAAAGTTAGAGGTCAAAGCATCAGACTTTGCCTTGAAGAGTCATATCTCCAGCATGAGACTTAGGAATTAAGGCCACCCTTGGCTACATAGCAAGTTCAAGACCAAGGACAGAAAGTGGCCTTCTTGTGGCCTAGAAGAGACCCAAGAAAGACATAAATTCCCAACTTTTCAGAACCTACGTTGAAAAGCTTCCTATGAGGGTGCTAGAGAGACGTCTCAGAGGTTAAGAAAAGCCTTTGCTACTCTGGCAGGGGACCCAGGTTCTATTCCCAGCACCCACACAGTAGCTCACAACCATTTGGAAACTCCAGTTCTAGGGGAGCAGGCACCCTCTTATGGCCTCTCTTTGTGCCAGGAACCCATATGGTGCATAGACATACATGCAGTCAAAACAGTCATTAAACCAGGCACACGCCTTTAATCCCAGCACTCAGGAGGCAGAGGCAGGCGGATTTCTGAGTTCGAGGCCAGCCTGATTTACAAAGTGAGTTCCAGGACAGCCAGGGCTACACAGAAGAACCCTGTCTCGAAAAACCAAAACCAAAACAAACAAACAAACAAACAAACAAACAAAAAAACAGTCGTTAAATAACAAAAGAAATTAAGAGAATACAGCTGAGAGGGAATAGCCATTGCTTGCCAATGATTTGATGGCTTGCGCAGGAAAATCAAACAAAGCACAGAGCCTGCCAGCGGGTCACAGTTTTCCTCTTTTAGCCAAGACTAGTGGCACATGGCTGTAATCCCAGCCCTTGGGAGGTAGAGGCAGATTTAGGAGCCAATCTGTTTCCCTTTTAAAATATATTTGATGCTGTTATTATTTTTTATTTTTTAAACACAGTATCATTATGTAGCCTTGACTGGCCTGGAACTCCCAATGGAGTCTTGGCTGGCCTTGAATTCATACGGATCCACCTTCTCTGCTTTCCAAGTGCTGGGATTGAAGATGGGCACCAGCATACCCAGTTCTAATTTTTAAAAAAAGTTTTATTGGGTGTATGCGTTCGACTTTGTGAATGATGACTCGTGGTATTTTTTTATTACAGCACACTGTGATGGTTTGGTTTATTTTTTGTTTGTTTTTGTTTTTCTAGACAGGATCCTACTACGTAGCCCTGGCTGTCCTGGAACTTACTATGTAGACCAGGCTGGCCTCAACATCACAGCGCTCTACCTGCTAGGATCAAAGGGGTGTGCCACCACATGTGGCTACTTAAAAACAAAAACAAAAACAAAACAAAACAAAAACCACCTTTATTTTATGTGTATGGGTGTTCTGCCAGCATCTTTGGCTGTACACCAAGTGTACGCAGAGGCCAGAGGGGGGCCTTGGATTGCCTGGGACTGGAGTTATAGTCAGCTGTGATCCTGAGACAGTGCTAGGAATTGAACAAGGGTTCTCTGAAAAAGCAGCTAGGGAACCAAATCTCCAGCAAGAGACGTCGGGGTTTTAGGCCAGCCTTGGCTACATAGCAAGTTCAAGATCAAGATAGACTGTCATGAACAAACAGCCAAACTCTTTTCACTTGTGGTCCTGAGAATCAAACCCTAGGACTTGAGCATGCTCGGCAAGTGACCTACCACTTGGGAGTGCTCTTACACTGTGGAGGCTGAGACAGGCATACTGCCATGAGTTCAAGACCAGCTGGGGCTAGAGAGTTCTAGGCCTAGAGTGATACCTGGCCTAAACAAACAGAATAAAAGAAAACGTGTGTGTGTGTGTGCTACTACTAGGACTGCAACTAAATTATAGTGTACTGAGGAATGATCATTCTTTCCTACAAAGAGCCAGACAGTATAAATGGCCTTGAATTCAAAGAGCACCTGTCTGCCTTCCAAGTGCTGAGAGTAAAGATCTGTACTACCCGAACAGCCAGAGATATACAGAGAAATCCTGTCTTAAAACACACACACACACACACACACACACACACACACACACACACACACACACACATGGATGGGCTGGAGAGATGGCTCAGTGGTTAAGAGCACTGACTGCTCTTCCAAAGGGTCTGAGTTCAAATCCCAGCAACCACATGGTGGCTCACAACCATCCATAATGAGATCTGATGCCCTCTTCTGATGTGTCTGAAGACTGTTACAGTGTACTTACATATAATAAATAAATAAATCTTAGGAAAAAAAAACCCACACACATACAAAAAATATTTCATTCATCTGCTTAATAACTGTCCAGGGGTCTACCTTAGGCCATTCTGGCATGTGCATGGGGTACAAAACCCCTCCCTTATAAACCTCACATTTTATTAGTGGAAAGTGGGGATTCCCATAAGTGAACAGTTATTATTCAAGAAGGAAAACAAAATTTCTATTTCAATTCCTGGCCTTGCATTCTGATCTATACGCTGCTTGTCCCTCCCAAGTGCTGGGATTATAGATGTATGGCACTGCGGCCTATGAAAACTAAGTCTATTTTGAGGGGAAAAGCAAAGTAGGGATACCTGCCCTACTGGTAGAACTGGATCTATCACAAAGCCAATAAAAACATGGCTCTGCCAGCTGCTGGCAGGTAACAAAGAAAAGGCCAGTGGAGACAGGGGAGCTTAAGACAGTCTGGATGTGGGAAGTTAATGTGTGCTAAGGGTGGCACATCACAGAGCCCTGGAGGAATTTGTCCCAGGTGGTGACAGAAACTAGTTCACCACTGGGAGAAGAAAGGTGGGTCTCTCTCTACTTGAAACTATGTACAAGACAGACTTCAAATGGTTTGAAGACTGAAATGTGAAAGTTAAAAATCATAAAGTTAATATAAGAAAATGCAGGATGGCCGTGAGGTTGGCTCAGTGGGTAAACGTACCATCAGTCTGGACCCATACTGGGAAGAATACACTCCCACAGGCTGTCGTTTTATCTCCAAATTCAAGCCAAGGCATGCATGTGAAGATGTGCTTGTAACTGCATTTTGTACACTGATTCTCACATGCGCGCGCGCACACATACACACACACATACACACACACACACACAATGTATTTTAAGAAGATGAGGCTGGGCATGGTGGTGCATGCCTTTAATCTCAGCACTCCAGAGGTGGGAGCAAGTGGATTTCTGTGAGTTCAAGGTCAGCCTCACTAACTCAAAAGGATAAAGCCAGGTTGCGTTTCATGAGACGATGCCTCAGAATAAAAACAAAAACAAACAAAAATAAATTTAATTTTGTGACCGGGCGTGGTGGCGCACGCCTTTAATCCCAGCACTCGGGAGGCAGAGGCAGGCGGATTTCTGAGTTCGAGGCCAGCCTGGTCTACAAAGTGAGCTCCAGGACAGCCAGAGCTATAAAGAGAAACCCTGTCTCGAAAAACCAAAAAAAAAAAAAAAAAAAAAAAATTTAATTTTGTGGTTATATGTGATAAAGAATAAAAGTATAATTTAGGACTGGGTATAGTTCATGCCTGTAATCCCAGCCCTCTGGAGGTCAAGGCAGAAGGACTGCCTCAAGTTCAAGGCTGGCCTGGGCTAGAAAGGAAGACTTTGTTGAGCACAGAATAAACACAGAGATTAGAAACAGAGGGAGGCCCCACTAAGGAGCAGTGTCTGAGTGATTGCACTAACACACAGGGGCAGCCTGTCCTAGTTTGCTTTGTTGCTGTGGTAAATACCATGGCCCAAAACCATCTGGGGAATAAAGGGCTTGTTTCATCTCACAACCCCCCAGGTTACAGCCCCTCAGTGTAGGAACTTGGAGGGATAAATGGAAGCAAAGACTTGTGAAGGAACACTTTGTCTCCTCCTCCTCTTCTTTCTCCCCCTCCTCTTCCTCCTGTTCCTCCTCCCTTTCTCTTCCTCCTCCTCTTCTCCTTCCTCTTTCTCTCCTCCTTCCTCTTTCTCTTCTTTCTTTTCTTTTTTTTTTTTTGGTTTTTCGAGACAGGGTTTCTCTGTGTAGCCTTGGCTGTCCTGGCACTCACTTTGTAGACCAGGCTGGCCTCGAACTCAGAAATCCGCCTGCCTCTGCCTCCCAAGTGCTGGGATTAAAGGTGTGCGCCACCATGCCCGGCTTCTTCTTTCTTTCTCTTCCCACCCGCTCATTTCTCTTTCTCCTCCTCCTCCTCCTTGTTATTGTTTTTCAAGATAGGGTTTCTCTGTTTAGCCCTGGCTGTCCTGGAACTCACTCTGTAAACCAGGCTGGCCTCGAACTCAGAAATCCGCCTGCCTCTGCCTCCCAAGTGCTGGGATCAAAGGTGTGCACCACCACGCCCAGCTCATTTTGGGGTTCTTTAAAAAACTTTTTTAGACAGTTTCTCACCTGGAACTCTGTAGAGAAGGCTGGCCTCGAACTTACAGAAATCTGTCTGCTTCTGTCTCTTGATGCAACCAACTCCCCACCCCCACCTGGGTCTTGCTACATTGTCCAAACTGGATCTTAAGTTTCTGGACACAAGTGTTCCTCAGACTTCAGCTTCTCTGGTAGCTGGGACAAATGAGGACAAACTATGCCTTGCTTGATAGTCTGTGTAAGTGTTTGTGTTTGAGTGGGATTAGTCATGGAACTTGTGCACCAGTGGTATTAGTTATAGATCTTGTGCATGCTAGCCAAACAGTCTATACTGGACTACAAGCCACTCCTCTGAATGACAAACTAAGATCCAAAGTGAGTTATGGCCAGGCACGTTGGGCACAGGCATTTAACCCCAGCACTCAGGAGGCAGAGGCAGGCTGGAGCTATGTGAATTCAAGGCCAGCCTGGTCTACAAAAAGTTCTGGAACTTACTCTGTAGACCAGGCTGGCCCCAAACTTAGTGATTTGTCTTTCTCTGCCTCCTGAGTGCTGGGCCACCATGCCTGGCTGAGAAAAAATTAAACTTTTTTAAGTTCCAAAACCTTGCAACCACAGAGTACAGGCAGTGGTTTGTAGACCTTCACATCTACACATGCAATTAATTGCTGCAGGTGTAGCAAAAATAGAACCATCTCTGGTATTTTATTGGTTTTAAAATGTTCCATCAATAAAAATGTCCTTTTCCTGTGTGTGTGTGTGTGTGTGCCTGTGGTTTGAGACAGGATCTTGCTGTCGCTCACCCTGACCTGGATTTTGTGATCCTCCTGTCTCAGCCTCCCCATGCTCTGATAACAGGATGGCTCAAATATACTACTTTCATGAAAGATTAAAACATCTCTACAAAGAATAACTGCAAGGGACCGGGGCTGTAGCTCAGGGGATAAAACATTGCTGAGCAAACACACAAACCTGAGTTCAGGTCCTGGGCAGCAGCAGCTGGAGGCAATGGCTGGCTTCTGCTAACCCTGCTGCTGCAGGGAGGGTGGGGAGAAGAGAGCTAAGAGGCCCCTGGCTGGTCTGTCTGGATGAGACTGAGCTGCAGGCTGTGAGAGATCTCATCTAGAAAGGAAAAGTGGATAAAGGAGCTTGCTGCCAGGCCGGACAACCTGCGTTCCACACTCAGGCCCCGTATGGTGAAAATACAGAACCGCTGGGAGCTGGCCTCTGATCCCATGTGCACAGAAACACATGCACACGAGAGACCTAAAGAAATAACTGTAATCTAAAACAGAAGGTAGACGAGCCAACAGTAAATTTCACTAAGGCTGTTTGTTGGTAGGATCCTGGGTAAAACTCCTATAAAAAAGAAAGTGGACTGAAAGTTTTCCTGGCAGACAAAAAAAAAAAGAAAAAGAGAAGGAGAAAAAGTATCTGACTTTTCAAATCTAAGACTATGAGCTTTTTGTCTTTCTTCTCTGCGTAGCCCTGGCTGTCTTGGAACTTGCTCTGCAGACCACAGGTCTGCCTGCCTCTGCCTCCTGAGTGCCAGGACTAATGTTAATGGCATGCACCACCAGCACATGGCCCTTTTCTTGCCTGAACACGTCTGTGTACTGAGTGTGTGCCTGGTGCCTGTGTACTTCAAAAGAGCATCCGATCACCTAGAACTGGACGCCTGCGGAAGGTTGTCAGCACTCAAGGACGTGTTGGAATTAAGCTCTGCTCCTCTTTGCAGGAGCAGCCAGTGCTCGTTAGCAGCTAAGCCACCTCTCCAACACCAGCTACTTGAATGTTTTTGATTACATTTGTGTGTGGGTGTGCACACGTGTGGGTGCAGGACTCAACCAATCCTGTGGAGAAACAGGATGGCAACAGGCAGGAGTCCGTTCTTTCTTTCTCCCATGTGGGTCCTGGAGAGGCCCCCCCAGCATACACAATAACAATAGTAAGACAGTAATATAGAAGTACAATGGGAAGGAGTTAAGATGAGTAACAATCAGAATCACAACGGAGTCTTTCAGTCTTTATTACCACACGACGCCAGCTCACACCACCATTATAAACCTTGTATGTCAATGGCAAAACAACACAATTGAAAACATATGAAGAAAACAACAAATAAATAAAGGAATAAAAAATGCTTCTCTTAAAAAAAAAAAAAAAAAAAGAACAGCCGGGCGTGGTGGCGCACGCCTTTAATCCCAGCACTCGGGAGGCAGAGGCAGGTGGATTTCTGAGTTCGAGGCCAGCCTGGTCTACAAAGTGAGTTCCAGGGCAGCCAGGACTACACAGAGAAACCCTGTCTCGAAAACCCAAATAAAAAAAAAGAAAAAAGGGGGGAAAAAAAAAGCAAAATATTGTGAGTTGTTTTTTGACCTTTTCCTCTGAAAAGCTAATTTATTCCAGTTCCCTCTTTTTGAGCAGAGGGAGGACTTGAACAAATCTCCATATTATCCTGGGTCTTTCATTGGAAAAGCCTATCAGGAAGATGAACAGTCAGGTTCAATAAGGACCTTGCAGGCGCTTAGGCGGGAAGTACAGGGTCCTGAGTTCCAGGGTAGCTAGTTTACGTAGTGAATTCCATGGTAAAACCCTGTTGCAAGAAAAAAGAGACATTACCAAGTGAAGGAAACAGTTGAAAGGAACCAATTCTTGCCATCATCTTCTGGAAGGAAGTGGGCCCGGCTGGCAGCAGTACCTAGGGTACTTTCAAAGTCTCTCACCTCCCAGGTGGGGACAGGCCTAAAAGGCGGACAAACTTTCTTCATCACATCAGCCTTTTGGGGTCTATTTTTTCCAGGTGAACCAGAGGTTTGAGCTGCTCTGCAAAGTTCCTCATGTCATCAGAGACCATGTCCTGCCCAGCTGGGGCGACAACACTTAATTCCACAAGATAGGAGAGGGACAGGGCCTCGGTACTGTCCGTGTTCCCTGGGACCAGGATTCGGAAAATCTTGTACACCACAATCTTCATGATGCCCTTCCGAAACAGGTGTCCTTTGGCGACAAACTCATGGTCCATGCGGAAGCCCATCTCCATCAGGAAGTCCGTGAGGTTCTCAGATGTGGCGATGTCCACACAGTTGCGCACCAGGGCGTGGCGGTTCTTGTCTCCCATTTCGGGCTGTCCCAGGTATCGCAGATGCCAGGGTGCCCCTGTCCTGTCCATGGAGCGCCGGGCCCTTAGGACGAACGGGCTGGCCTGCTGGCCCTTAAGCAGGAAGACCATCTCATGATCAAGGAAGGTCTCAGGCTCCATGTTGTCACACAAACCTCGGAGGCGATGGATGAGGCTTTCCAAACTGTGGTCCAGGACACTTCCTGAAGAGGCACAAGCACAGTGAGTCCCGGCTCTCATTTCATTTAGGGTCATGAAACTAGCGAAAGATACACACACCAAATAAATAGTTCTATGCAATGTTTTCTAAGAACATGGGATTCTATTTATTTGTTTATTCAAAACGTTTTATATTTAGTCATTCATGTCTCAGCAAACTCGAGAATACAATGGCACATAAATGTTGGTTGGAGGATAACCCGCTAGAACGGCTTCCCTGTGGCTCCCAGATGGATCAGGTTGTCTGACTTAGCAGCAAATGCCGGGTAGTGGTTTGCACGAGCAAATGCCGGGTAGTGGTTTGCACGAGCAGCCCCCACAGGCTCCTGGATTTGAATGTCTAGTCTCTACTTCCTATTGTTTAGGGAAGGATTAGGAGGAATGGCCATGTTGGAGGAGGTGTGTCAATGGGAGTTTTCAAAAGCGGGCCCCCATCTTTCTGTCAGTGGCTCAGGCTGTAGCTCTCAGCTACTGCTCCAGCACCTGCCTGCCTTAATGGGATTAAAGGGGTGTTTCACCATGCTCGGCTTCTTGTTCTGAAGTATAATTATATGAAAAGGAAAATCTGAATTTGTTCTACAAATGGAAGAATTGCATTGGCTATAAATAAATCATTGTGGCTGGGTGTAGATCTGTGGGAGACCGTGTGTTCCGGATGTAAGGCCTTGCTTGGGCTTGATCAAGGCACCAAGAGGACCAAAGCTGAGGGATGGAGCTTAATAGCTAAGGACTGACACAGAAGGCTGGGGATTCAATTCCTAGCACTATAAAATAATAAAATTAAACAACAACAAAGATTCAATAAGATTAAACAGTTATTTAAGGGGCTGGTGAGATGGCTCAGTGGGTAAGAGCACCCGACTGCTCTTCCAAAGGTCCGGAGTTCAAATCCCAGCAACCACATGGTGGCTCACAACCATCCGTAACGAGATCTGACTCCCTCTTCTGGAGTGCCTGAAGACAGCTACAGTGTACTTACATATAATCAATACATAAATCTTAAAAAAAAGAAAAAAGAAAAAAAACAGTTATTTAACTGAGCCAGGCATACAGGCACTCAGGAGACTGAGGCAATAGAGTCGCTGCAAGACTGGGGCTGGGAAAACCACTCAGAGGTAAAGAGTTTGTGCTGCTCTTGCAGAGGCCAGAGTTCAAGCCCATCCATATCAAGTGGCTCACAACCTATAACTCCAACTCCAAGGATCCCAGCACCTCCTGCCTCGCATGCACGGACCATCCCCTGAAACACGTGCACAGAGAACTAAAAAGGGTATTTTAAAATCTTAAAAAAAGCTGGGCCGGGGCCTAGCAAACACAGAAGTGGATGCTCACAGTCAGCTATTGGATGGATCACAGGGCCCCCAATGGAGGAGCTAGAGAAAGTACCCAAGGAGCTAAAGGGAACTGCAACCCCATAGGTGGAACATTATTATGAGCTAACCAGTACCCCAGAGCTCTTGACTCTAGCTGCATTTGTATCAAAAGATGGCCTAGTCGGCCATCACTGGAAAGAGAGGCCCATTGGACTTGCAAACTTTATATGCCCAAGTACAGGGGAATGCCAGGGCCAAGGGGTGGGGATGGGTGGGTGGGGGACTGGGGGGGGGGAGTGTACTGGGGACTTTTTGGATAGCATTAGAAATGTAATTGAGGAAAATACCTAATTAAAAGAAAAGAAAAAAAAAAAAAAAAAGCTGGGCGGTGGTGGCGCAGGCCTTTAATCCCAGCACTTGGGAGACAGAGGCAGGTGGATTTCCGAGTTCGAGGCCAGCCTGGTTTACAGAGTGAGTTTCAGGACAGCCAGGACTGCACAGAGAAACCCTGTCTCGAAAAACCAAAAACAAAAACAAAGCAAAACAAAAAAATCTTTAAAAAAAAAATTTAAAAACTGAAGCTCTAAAAATAAATATAAAGATAGAACCACCACATGTCCCCTGACCTGTATCAGCTGTTTTCTTTGTAACCAAAATGAGAAGTAGACCAGATGCCCAGCCCAACTGTACTAGAAGAGGAGAGGGCACTGTGATGTGCTCATATACACATTTAAAATGGAGGCCGTGGAGCAACAAGAAGCTAAGACACGTACCGAAATGAATGAACTATGAAATAACAATGCTAACTCAACAACAGACACAGCCCAGTCAGCATGCACAGCGCATGCACAGTTAGGCTCAGGCCTGAAGGTCAGAGGTTAACATTGTTCTTGGACACCCAGCCAGTTAGAGGTCAGCCTGGGGGTTTGAGAGGAGGCTCAGCAGGTAAGAGCGCTGGACCTGGGCTCAGTGTCCACCAGCACCCGTACGGTGGCTCATAATCGTCCACGACTCCTTTTCAGGGAACTGGACACGCTTGTCTGACTTCTGACTCCCACACATGCAGGCAAGACACTCATACAGATAAAATAAGATTGGAGCTGGAGAGATGGCTCAGCGGTTAAGAGCATTGACTGCTCTTCCGAAGGTCCTGAGTTCAAATCCCAGCAACCACATGATGGCTCACAACCATCTGTAATGAGATCTGACACCCTCTACTGGTATGTCTAAAGACAGCTACAGTGTACTTGCATATAATAAATAAATCTTAAAAAAAAAAAACATTTAAAAAAATAAGATTTAAAAATCTAAAAGAAACATTTTGCCGGGCGTGGTGGCGCGCGCCTTTAATCCCAGCACTCGGGAGGCAGAGGCAGGCGGATTTCTGAGTTCGAGGCCAGCCTGGTCTACAAAGTGAGTTCCAGGACAGCCAGGGCTATACAGAGAAACCCTGTCTCGAAAAACCAAAAAAAAAAAAAAAAAAAAAAAAGAAACATTTTAATCATACTTGAAAAAAATTAATCAGCCTGGGCTCCTTCCAAACAACAAAAACAATATAAATTCTGTCATAGGACATGACTTTATCATAATGCTAAAGACATAATGCTAAGAGAAATAAGCCAGTCGGGGACCTCACTCATGTGGGGCATCTAAGCAGCCAAGGTAGGAAACACAGTGGAGAGGTGAGAGGGAGACTCAGTATGAGGTTTTTTTGTTTGTTTGTTTTTGTTTTTAAATTTTATGTGTAAGAAGGAGTGTTTTGCCTGCAAGCTCATCTGTGAACTACCTGTATGCCTGAATCCATGGAGAGCAGACTAGGGCATCAAATCCTCTGCAACTGGAGTTACACACAGTCGTGAGCTGCCATGTGGGTGCTGGGAATTGAACCAAGGAGCAGCCAGTGCTTTTAACGGCTGGGCCATCTCCTCGGGCCTGAGTTTTAATTTTTCAAGATGGAAAAAAAAAAAAAAAAAGTGAAAGCCATGCGGTGGTGGCTTGCGCCTTTAATCCCAAGCACTTGGGAGACAGAGCGGATGGATCTCTGAATTCTGAGTTCGAGGCCAGCCTGGTCTATAGACAGCGAGAACTATACAGAGACAAACAAAAATAGAGGAAAGAAAGAAAGAGGGAGGGAGACAGAGGGGGGGGGGCGAGAGAAAACAGACAATAATGGCAAATATCTGTAATCCCAGGCCCCTGCAGCCAGAGGAGCCTACAGAGTGAGTTTCTGGCCATTGAGCCATCTTCCCACCCACCCTCTTTTAAACATAGTTACAGGAACCCTACAGTTGCCTATAAGTCAACTCAACTTGCTCTAGCCAGAAAAAACTGAAAACTTGGTAATGCAAGCTCCTTGGCTGACTTACCCTGCAGGAGGTACTCCATCATGTTAATGGTGCCCCCAGTGACGGGCATCATGGTGACTGGAGGCGCCTCCATGATGCCTCTAATTAGGTTCAAGACGACAGAACTGCAAACAGATCTTCCAACCGGGGAAGCCCAGGATCCACCTGGAAAAGTCACACTTGTCCATACACTGTTTGCTGCGGCAGTGGCCTTGAAACCAAACTCAGTCATAACTTTGCACATCTGCTTATACAGCCGGTTCCAAGAACGGGTGACTCGGGAATAAGAGGGGTTCTAGCTCCAGAGATACGGAATAGCCATCTAGTCTCAAGTTCTGAACCTGATAAACGTTTTTCTATGTAATCTCGAGACAGCTATGTAACCTCTTGTTCCGAAACCTACTGTCTCGTTTAAAATAAGACCAAGGGAGTTTAACCCCACAGCCCTCGTCTCCCCCACCCACTACCTGGCTCGAATGAAACCGACATTCATATTCAAAAGTGGTGACGTCACCTACGGCTATACCGAGAGGCCTCCGTTTCCAAACGTAAAGAAATAAAAGCCGGCCGTGTTGGGGGAACATCTGTAATCTAAACACTCGGGGACAGAGTTAGAAGGACGGCTGCAGCTTCGGGCTAGACTGGTCTATATTGCAAATCCCGGCCAACTAGGGCATCCCAGTGAGACTGGCTCAAAGAAAAAGCAAAAGAAAAGATCCGAGGGAGACCTAAGGACCTTGTCCACCCTTCACTCTATGCGGAGGCCATGCAGACTCAGGGAAAGGCCCCAGGGCACACGAGCGATCTGACTAGAACTGGTTCTGCCCTTATGTGAACGCCGTTGCAAACGAGCCAGGCGGGAAACATGAAGTTAAAGTGACTGCGCCGGTCCTCCCACGCGGGCAGCCAGGACACGTGTGCACTTACACTAGCAACACGTCTCCGTCCGCGCCACGGATCCTTGTAAAGCTGGAATTAAGTCCACGCGTGCACACCCGCAATCCGCACCCCCAAACGCCGCCAGCGCAGAGCCAGAGAAACCGCCAAACTCTCCCGTCAGCACTTCCGGTAGGAAGCTGAGGGACAGGAAACTTCTCCGCTACCGCCCCGAAAAGTAAGGGTGCCGAGAGGGCAAGGAAAGCGCCCGCCTTCTGGCACCGGTGTGCAAGAGCGCACGCGCAAGGTGCGGAGCTGCTGTTGCTTTGGCGTCCTAGTCTAGAGTGTTACCGTGGAAGGTGACTGTAGGCCTTTATGTCATAGGACAGCTCTAGGATACGTTTTTTTGATTTTTTTGTTTTTTGGTTTTTTTTTTCAGCTTCGACGACCTGGATGTTTTGATCAGATCTCATAAAACCGATTGGATACTCTATTTAAATTTTGAACTCAGCCACTGGGGGGAGCGAGGAGGGAGAGTCGCTTTGAAAAAGAAGGGAGGCGGAGGTGGCGGGGCTGGCAGTGAAAGAGATGTAAAGTGAAAATTAAAGTTAAAAATTAAAGAAAAAGGAAAGGAAGGGGTATGTTGTAAATCGGAAACGCTAACCACAGAGTTGTGTATTTATATATAGACCTCAGCAGGAACAATATTTTGTGTGCTTTCAAGGGTCTGGAGAAACAGCTCAGTGCTAGAGCCTTGTCTGACATGTGCAAGGCCATAAGTTTAATATAAAACAACAGCTAAGCCGGGCGTGGTGGCGCACGCCTTTAATCCCAGCACTCGGGAGGCAGAGGCAGGCGGATTTCTGAGTTCGAGGCCAGCCTGGTCTACAAAGTGAGTGCCAGGACAGCCAGGGCTACACAGAGAAACCCTGTCTCGAAAAACCAAAAAAAAAAAAAAAAAAACAACAGCAAACTTGTTCAATTTTCTGTGCATACCATAACTTTAAATTCATGGGACCAGGCACAGTTCAAATCTGAGAACCTTCGGAAGCTGCCGTAAGGATCTCTCCAGCAGAGCCATTCAACGCCTAAACAATATTGTGAGGTTTTTAATAAATAAATAAGTAAATTAGTTAATTAATAAGGGCTAGAGAGAGGGCTGAGCAGTTAATAGCCCCTGCTGCTCTCTCAGAGGTCCCCAACTCCCACATAGTGGCTAACAACCATTTATAATTTCCTTTCCAGGGGCTCCATTACCTCATCTGACTACATCAGTCACTGCATCCGTGTGGTAGACATGCATACACGCTTGCAAAAACACTCATAACACAAAATATAAATAAATAACTAGGGGCTGGGAAGATGGCTAAGCAGTTAAGAGCACTTGCTGTTATTCAGAGGACCTGGGTTCAGCCCTAACACCCATATCATGTGACTCACAACCACCTGACACTCTAGTTCCAAGGGACCTGACACCCTCATCTGGCATCCATGCTACAGGACATACATGGTACACATACATTTAGGCACACATATACATTAGATAGATAGATAGATAGATAGATAGATAGATAAGGATTTTAAATTCAATAAATACTTATTGAACTCTGTACATATGCCAAACACATAAGGGACATAGAGTGAGGCACCCTTAATCTTCCAGGACCCCCTCCCCACTTAACATTTCCCCAAAGGTCACTACCTCAGGCAAGGGTACCTGGTTCCCAGTCAGTCTGGGCAGCTCAGGGCTCCACCTTGCTGTCACATAAAATCAGCTTGCTTTTCTGCCACTTTGTTCTTTCTGCCACCTCCTCCCATGGCTTGACAGTTTAATCTCTAATACATCTTTCTTTGTAATCATGGAATGGTCTAGTTCAGTATATGTCAACATAATCACTTATGACATTCAGACAACAACAAGAAGTTGAGTATTTAAGATTAAGAAAAATGCAGGGCTATACAGCTCAGTGGTACAGGGCATCAGGCCTGAGGTTTGATCCCCAGCACCGTAAATAATATTAATAACGCCTGTAAGGCAATGTTTTAAGAGGCTAATGAAGTCGGGCGGTGGTGGCGTGCCTTTAATCCCAGCACTCGAGAGGCAGAGGCAGGCAGATTTCTGAGTTCGAGGCCAGCCTGGTCTACAAAGTGAGTTCGAGGACAGCCAGGGCTATACAGAGAAACCCTGTCTTGGAAAACAAAAAAACAAAAAATAAACAACAACAACAACAAAGAGGTTAATGAAAAAACTTGTGAGACAGTAGTGCACACACTGTAGTCCACGCTTTCCTGGAACTCAAGGGTCAGGACAAGAGTGAGTGTGAGCCACCACCCTCTTCATTTAGCTGATGATGTTAAATAACATGGAGAGCCAGTCCTGGTGGTGCATGCGAGGCAAAGGCAGATAGATCTCTGTGAGGTCCAGGCTAGCGTGGGCTACAGGAGTGAGGTCCAGGCCAAACAGGGCAACACAATGACACTCTGTCTCAAAATACACACACACGGGCTGGTGAGATGGCTCAGTGGGTAAGAGCACCCGACTGCTCTTCCAAAGGTCTGGAGTTCAAATCCCAGCAACCACATGGTGGCTCACAACCATCCGTAACGAGATCTGACTCCCTCTTCTGGAGTGTCTGAAGACAGCTACAGTGTACTTACATATAATAAATAAATAAATCTAAAAAAAAAAAAAAATACACACACACAAAACACCGGGGTGGGGGGGAGCTCACACTGTGAATCTACATGCAACAGTACGGACTAGACAAGACTCCAGGTGCATACTAACACGTCTGATACTGAGTAACTAGCTCACAGGAGAAATTCCCGTCTGCTACTGTAAACCTAGTCAAAAGCCTGTGGCTTGTGAGGTCATTAGTACTAGTCGAAGACACTGCTGTTGTTTTGCTGAAGAACATGAAATACCAGTCGAATTGCCTTCCAAATGGCTACGTTTATAGAGAGGTTAGTAGGGCTGCCAGCTTTCCTCAAAGAAGCTTTCTTTTTCAGTGGGCAGGGATCACTGGGGAGACTCCTAACTCGTTGGTCAGACCGATGAGAGACTGCTGGATGTTCAGTCATGAATGAGAGAGCCTCCACGGGCTGGTGACATGGCTCAGCAGGTAAGAGCACCCGACTGCTCTTCCAAAGGTCCTTAGTTCAAATCCCAGCAACCACATGGTGGCTCACAACCATCCTGAACAAGATCTGACTCCCTCTTCTGGTGTGTCTGAAGACAGCTACAGTGTACTTACATGTAATAAATAAATAAATCTTAAAAAAAAAAAAAAAAAAAAGAGAGAGAGCCTCCACAACACTCCACAGCTCAGAGAGCATCACAGAAGAGGAGGCCTGAGGAAGGGGTAGTGCTGCTGCTGTCAAATGCTGACTTCCGGGCATGGTGTGGTCATGGCCGGTTTGAACTCAGAGCGTTCTGCTTACCTAGCTAGATCTGCTTAAGATTGGGCCCATCCTGTCCGAGAGAAGGGAGAGGTTTGGGAGGCCCCACCCCTCCCTGAAGACTTCCAGCAATTAAAGTTTAATAGGCGAAGGGGAGACATTTTCTTCAGTGCTGTGAGCTACCGAGCTACCGACAAAGCACACCTGCTCCTGTAAGCAAACCCAACGAAACTCATTGGGGAAACCACAATGGAAGTAGAATGGCAGCTAGGCAGGAAGGAGCAGGGGGAAATCTGTGGGATAGGGGAGGGGCTAGAGGAATCCGTAGGGTATGTATGGCTGTGACCAATATATATTCTGTACACGTATGAAAACGTCATATGAAACCCATGATTATGTGTAATTAATATGTGCTAGTAAAAACAAAACAAAACCATAAAAGGCTGGCACTATGCCATCGTAGGTAAAATAAGAAAGAAAGAAAGAAAGAGAGAGAGAGAGAGAGAGAAAGGAAGGAAGGAAGGTAGGTCTGCCACCAAGCCTGAAACTTGCCTTGACTATCAGGGACCAAATGTTTGAATGAGAGAGTCCCAAAGTTGTCTTCTGACCTCTGCATGTATACTGTGTACCCTGGCACATGTACACCTTCACACAAGAATAAACAAATAAATGGAATTTAAAAGGCATCATAAGCAGGTCATCATGGCACATGCTTTTAATTCCAGCACTCAGGAGACATGGTAAGAGTCTGTCCCCCACCCCAAATTAAAGGCCGGTTGTGTAGGTCTCTGTGTACATTCCTTGCCTTGCATATGTGAAGTCCTCCATTGAATGCAGAGTGATGAAGCTGCCCATCTGTAGTTCCAGGACCCAGGAGGTAGAGGTAATAAGATTAGGACTTCAGGTGAGTTTGAGGCTGGCTCAGTCTACAGAAGACCCGGTCTCTTTGGGGATATATATATATTTTTTTACATAATAGAGAATGAACCTAAGACATCATGCATTTGAGGCAAATACTTTATCACTAAAATATAGCCCCTCCCCAGAGACTCTGTCCTAAAGAAGGAGAAGGAGGAGGAGACAGAATAGGTTTAATGACTCGTCAATGAAGGGAGGAGGAGGAGACAGAGTCATAATTGTCCAGATTTTTGCCCTGGGTGCTGGGGCTGCAGTAGTACTTTTCCCCCCCTCCTGCAATATTGGGCAAATAAGTGCTCTATGAGCTCCTGATTGGAGGAGACCTGCTTCTCCTATAGAGATGCTAATTTCAGAGCAGAATGTCCAGTGATTTATGTGGGTTATTGAGACAACCAGATCTTTATTAAAGCTTAAATAAGGTGAAAATTTGAAAGAGGAACAGGAACTGGGCATGCTGTGTGCACTTGGAGGAGGGAGAGGGAGAGAGGGAAAGGGAGAGGGAGAAGAAGAGAGGGAGAGGGAGAGGGAGAAGAAGAGAGGGAGAGGGAGAGGGAGAAGAAGAGAGGAAGAGGAAGAGGGAGAAGAAGAAAGGAGAGGAGGGAAGGGGAGGGGAGGGGAAAGGAGGGGAGGAGACGGGAGGGGAGGGGAAGGGGAAGAGAAAGGGAAGGGAAGAGAAACTTGCCCAGGGCCACACTGCTACTAAATATCTGAGCTCATATTTAT
This sequence comes from Mus caroli, assembly GCF_978045245.1. Classification (NCBI taxonomy): domain Eukaryota; kingdom Metazoa; phylum Chordata; class Mammalia; order Rodentia; family Muridae; genus Mus; species Mus caroli. The sequence continues at coordinate 25,359,985 of NW_028227261.1, read as the reverse complement.
TTATTTATTTTTGTTTTTTTGAGACAGGGTTTCTCTGTGTAGTCCTGGCTATCCTGGAACTCACTCTGTAGACCAGGCTGGCCTCAAACTCAGAAATCTGCCTGCCTCTGCCTCCCAAGTGCTGGGATTAAAGGCGTGCACCACCACTGCCTGGCCTGAGCTCATATTTAAATTCAGTTCTCTGTGACACCAAGTCTCTTCCTATTTCTGTGAGAGTAAAATCAAGGCCATTAAATGCTGAAATGAGCTGCCCGTGTCCCTTTACCTCTCTGACCAGGTACACCCAATCCTCCCCACCTGTGTGGCTCACTCTAGCCTTGCCGTGCTCACAGATCTACCTTCTGCACAGCTTCTGTCTTTTGCCGTTGTTCAGCCTTCTAGAAACCTCTATCTTCCCACTGAACTGTAGGACTCATTCGCTTGCTTTTCATCTCCCTGAAAAATCGTTTTTTTAAAGCATTCATGATTGGGGGTGGGGGAGGAGTTCATATGTATGTGTGCCAGAGTACCTGTGAAGGCCATAGGCCAACTGTAACTACTGTTGCTCAAGAGCCTTTCACCTTTTATTTATCTGTTTATTTATTTATTTATTTGAAACAGACTCATTTGTCCCAGAGCTCACCAAGGTGGCTAGACTGGCTGACTGGCCAGCAAGGCCCAGAGATCCACCACCTCGGCTTCCCCTGCACAGAGATGAAGACAAGCATGCTCTCTTTTTTTTTTTGTTGTTTTTTTTTGTTGTTGTTTTTCGAGGCAGGGTTTCTCTGTGTAGCCTTGGCTGTCCTGGAACTCACTCTGTAGACCAGGCTGGCCTCGAACTCAGAAATCCACCTGCCTCTGCCTCCCGAGTGCTGGGATTAAAGGCGTGCGCCACCACGCCCGGCTAAGCATGCTCTCTTATTCTCCTCTTACTCCTGTGGTTTCCAGGGACCTCAGATCTTCATGCTGGCAAAGTGGGCTTGACTATCGCTGAAGTCTCTCAAATCCTTCTGATTTTTCCTAACCGTGCCTTCTCTGGCCACCTGTTTTCATGAGCAATCCAAGCCAGATGTAGTGGAGTATACCTGTGATAGATGCCAGCTACTTAGGAAGCTGAGGCAGGAGGATCACTGAACACCAGCAGCTAGTGACATAACGATACTCCACTCTAAAAACTAGCCATTAAGATGGGTGAGCAGGTAAAAGAGATAGCCTGATGGGTTGATTCTGATCCCAGACCACACGGTGGGGAGAAACCATTAGCTCCCAAAAGTTGGTCTGTGATGTACACACACACACATCATACACACACCAATAACAAATTAAATTAAATTTAAAAACAAGACTACGGGGGCTGGTGAGATGGCTCAGTGGGTAAAAGCACCCGACTGCTCTTCCGAAGGTCCAGAGTTCAAATCCCAGCAACCACATGGTGGCTCACAACCATCCGTAATGAGATCTGACTCCCTCTTCTGGTGCATCTGAAGACAGCTACAGTGTACTTAGATATAATAAATAAATAAACAAATAAATAAATCTTTAAAAAAAAAAAAAAACAAGACTACAGTTTCTGAGTGTGATGATGAATACCTATAATCCCAAAATTTGAGAGATAGGAGAATTGTCAGTTGGAGGCCAGCCTGGCCCCACAAGGAGGCCCTGTCTTAAATTAATAATGGGCTGGATTGTAGTTTGGTGATAGAGGAGGTGCCTAGCAGATAAAATGCCTTTGATGCCAGCAAGAGAATCAGGAGTTCAGGGTCATACTTGGCTACATAGTGAGTTCAAAACCATCCTGAACAATAGAAGTCCTTGTCCACCCTCCCCTTTTTTTCTAAAGAAAAAAAAAAAAAAGAATAAGCAAAAGAAACCCCTGTAGGTACATGTGTCTTCGTGCATTATAAGTGAAACCTAGCGAACTCCGGTTCAAACATGTTAGCATTGAGAAAAGGAGTTGAACCTCATAGAGTCGTCCTCCACAAAGATGCAATGCACAGCCTCAGTGGGTCTGCACCTTTGGATTGGCTTTGTTTATTTCTTTGTCTCCTATTATGATAACTGCAGCTTGGTTTTTAATAGTAATCACCAGGAAAACACCTGGTGACAAAAAAACTGATACAGTCCTTGGAGTTTGGTTTGGGAGGACAGAGGAAAACATTCCAGGTGGTTTGGTGTCTAATGCTCCTCCCTGGGTGCTGACTCTAGAGTTTATCTTCCGGCACCACCCCCTGGGTGACAAACAGCAGGAACCATTTAATCTGGGGTGGGGGTTACACAGAGAGTCTGCTGCCTGAGGGTAACTGCCATATTTACCTGTTCCCTTCCATCTAGCCAACTCATCCCAGCTGCAGGTTGACCAGGGGTTAAGCTGCCTCGAGGGGATAGCTATAATAGTTAATGTATTACACATGTCCTTAAAGGATTAAAGATCAGCTCCTGCTTTTTTAGCTGAACTGTAACTGTCTGTTTGGGTCGTCTGTTTCCCCACCACCACCACCACCACTTTGCTGTCTGGGGAAGTCAGCCTTGTTTTCTGTCTGAAGATAATTAACCCACTGGGGCTCAGATTTCCTGGATGGAGGCTCTTAGAGACAGTTCCCTTTAGTGAGCACTTGTTGGGGCCAGGCTCCCAGGTAAAAAAACACTTTCTGCAAATCTCTCTCCCTCTGTTACTCCATTTACTAGCCCTCTGAGGCAGATGGACATCTCACGGTTTGCTGGTTGCCAGAACAGAGTCTGCCATGAGCTCTGCTCTGGGTTTCTGGTCCTTTAACATCTTTTTATCATTAACCCCTTCCTTGAATCAAAGGTTCATAGGCCATTATGTTATCATCTATACAATGCTGATGTATATCTACATCTGCACAATGCTGATGTATACCTATCTGCATCTGTACAATGCAGAAGAGATATAGGCTTCAAAGAAGACTTTGTGAAGAAGCAAGGAGCACAGGTCACAAAGCTCCAAGGCCAAAGAATGGCTAGCCACTCAGGTGTGAGGCCCTGGGTTCTATCCTGTACCACAATTGTTTATTGCCTACTGCGGTCCTGCAGGTTTATAAACACAGCTACAGGGAGACTGAGACAAGAGAATCAAGCATTTAAGAGGGGGCTGGAGAAATAGCTGCACAGTCATAGCATATACTGCTTTTGCAAAGGAACTAAGTTCAGTTCCAAACACCCAAGTCAGACGGATCACAATCACAACTGCCTATAAATGCAGGTTCAAGGCGAGTGATGCTTCGGGCCTCCTTGGGCACTGTGATCTCATACATGAATACACCACACACACACACACACACACACACACTTAAACAATAATCTTTTTTTTATGAAGAATTGAAGGCTTAGGCTCAAGATGTATATAGCTCAGTTGATAGAATACAAGAGCATGTAAACAAGATTAAGCATGGTGGCAAAAAGCTACAGCGCCACAATCAGGAGGTAGATTGAGGGAAGTAGAGGCAGCCTGATTTACAAATCAAGTTTTAGGTCAGCCAGGGTGTACTGGCTAGTTTTGTGTCAACTTGACACAGCTGGAGTTATCACAGAGACAGGAGCTTCAGATGAGGAAATGCCTCCATGAGATACAACTGTAAGGCATTTTCTCAATTAGTGATCAAGGGGGAAAGGCCCCTTGTGGGTGGGACCATCCCTGGGCTGGTAGTCTTGGTTCTATAAGAGAGCAGGCTGAGCAATCCAGGGGAAGCAAGCCAGTAAAGAACATCTCTCCAAGGCCTCTGCATCAGCTCCTGCTTCCTGACCTGCTTGAGTTCCAGTCCTGCATCCTTTGGTGATCAACAGCAATATGGAAGTGTAAGCCGAATAAACCCTTTCCTCCCCAACTTGCTTCTTGGTCATGATGTTTGTGCAGGAATAGAAACCCCGACTAAGACACAGGGCTACACAGAGAAACTCAGTCTCAACACACAAACAAACAGAAGTTCATCAGCAGCTGCATACGAAACTTAAAGCTAGCCTGGGTCACAGGAGACTTTGTCTTAAAAATTAAATAAGGACCTAGAGCAATAGCCCAGGGTTAAGAGCAATTGTTGCAGAGTGGAATGATGGATGGCTCAGCAGTTAAGAGCACTGACTGCTCTTCCAGAGGTCTTGAGTTCAGTTCCCAGCAACTACATGGTAACTCACAACCATCTGTAGTAGGATCTGATGCCCTCTTTTGGTGTGTCTGAAGTGTACTCATATACATAAAATAAATAATTCTGGAAGAAAGAAAGAGAGAGAGAGAGAGAGAGAGAAAGCAAGCACTTGTTGCTCCAGCAGGGGACCAGGTTCAGTTCCCAGCACCCACGTGATGACTCACGACCATTGGTAACTCCACTTTTGGGAGATCTACTGTTCTCTTCTCAACTACACAGGCCTCAGGCACTCGAGTGCTGCACATAAACATGCAGGCAAACATTCATACACATGAAATAAAATAAAGTAAAAAAGAGGTAAAGGCCTACCTGAGTACTGACATGGTGAGTTCAAGGTCAGCCTAGAGAGCTTAATTCAGTCTTTTCTGAAAAGGGGGAAAAGCTGAAAACACACGGGCTGGAGAGATGGCTTAGAGAGAAGAACAGTTGCAGCACAAGCCTGAGGACTTGAGTTCAAATCCCCAACTCGGCATGGTTAGCAGGAGCTTGTAAGTCCAGGGTCCTAGGGGTAGAGACAGGTCTCTAGCCTAGCTCCAGTTTCACTGACAGATCTTATCTGAGGATAGGCAAAGCACTGAGTGCTACAACAAGGTCCCTGCCATGCTCCTCTGGCCTCTGCTAGCCCATATACAGGCACACACATGCACACGCACACACACACACACACACACATACCCATACCACACACACCACACTCCATACATATATACACATAAACACACACAGCCACACATACCCACACCATATGCAATACATATCATACAAACACCACACACACACATACCACACACATATCACACATACATACCCATACTACATGCTCACACCACGCACATACATCATATACACATACTCACCCACCCCACACAAACACTCACACCCCACACACACATCCCCACACCCCCACCATGCACACAAGCTCACCCCACAGACATAACACACATGCACACACACATACGCAAACACACACACACACATACAGACATACACCACATACAAAATTGCTTTTTTGAAGCTTTGTTTTTATTTTGCAACTATGTGTCTGGGGGTATCTGCATGTGTGAGTGTAGGTGCCGGTGGAGCCTAGAAGCAGGCTTAGGATCCCATGGAACTGGAGTTACAGGAGGCAGTGAGCCCTACAATGTGGGTTTGGAAGAGAACTTAGATCTTCTGGATGAGCATAAATTACTCTTAACCTCTAAGCCAGTTCTCCAGACCCTTAACCTAATTTGTAAAAAGGAAAGACAGAAAACAAGAAATAGAAAAGAAGAAAGGAAGGAAGGAGCTGGGTGTGATGGCAGGCGGATTTCTGAGTTCGAGGCCAGCCTGGTCTACAAAGTGAGTTCCAAGACAGCCAGGGCCACACAGAGAAACCCTGTCTCGAAAAACCAAAAGAGAGAGAGAGAGAGAGAAAGAAAGAAAGGAAGGAGAGAGAGAGAGAGAGAGCGCTTAAACAATATGCTCCCAGTCAGCAGGAGGCCCTAGGTCTAATTCCCAGCACTGGATAGAAGAAAAGCAAAAGGAGAATATTTGAGAAATCCTCACTAGGAAGCAGAGAGGAGAGGAAGGAGGGAGTGCTCAGACTCCACACTGCTACAGACACCTAGGAAAAGACCCATTAGAGGCCACAGTTGTTAGTGATGAGGAGAGCTAGCCTTCTTCTCGGTGGGGGCTGATGGCACCTCCACCCATTCATCCATGGTGAATGGGGTCTATCAGCCATTAGCTATACAAAAGCCACACAAAGGCCCACATTCGCAACTGTAGATGCAGAAATGGTTGAAGATTCAGGTCTCAGTTTCCACTCTGGTGGGAAGATGCGAGTCCAGACTAAATGTAATAACACACACGCCTCAGCTCCCCCGCAGGCTTACCACCCACCACCTCATACAAGAGGAGGAGAGAGCGGCAAAGACAAGAGGCAAATACTCAGAGGCTGAGACACCAGCTCCATCTCCCACAGCCAGGCAACCTCTAAGGCCTAGCCACGATGAACAGGAAACCCCGTGCGACACACCTAGCCCAGTGTCATGTACTGAGACTGCGGTGCCAGCATTCTGGCCGTCCTAACAGTGCAGGTGCAGAAGTGGCTCAGTAGGAACTGTAAAAAGCAAAAAACAAACAAACAAAAACAACAACAAAACAAAACGCTACAAGCAAGAACGGCAAGCAGTGTGGATCTCTGTTATCTGCTCTTCCCCTGAAGGGAGGCCAGGAACAAACTGCAAGATGGCGGATCCTGTTCAAGGTGCGACTTCGGGAGGGGAAAATCCTTCTAACTTAAAAATACAGGCTGTAGACTGGAGTGAGAACAATGTCTTCAGACGCTTCAGACTCTACGGAAGGTCGGAGAAACCAAGCCCCGCTGAGCAGAAGGGCTCACTCTGACTCCGCAAAACAGCAAGCTCTCAGCAACACACAGGCCTCTTCCTGCTTTCTTCTCAGCACAATCTCTTCGTTTTCAGTTTTGGAGGCTTTTGCGAGAGAGGCTCACTTTGTAGCCCAGGTTGGCCTCCCAAATACAAGGATTACTACCACCTGTGACTCCTATTTGTAATATATATATAATGCAAAAATTTATATATGTAAAAATCATATGTAATATAGTAACATATATGTGCATCTTTATTTATTTATTATTTTAATTTTTCTTGAATTTTCAAGACAGGGTTTCTCTGTGTAGCTCTGGCTGTCTTAGAACTTACCATATAGACCAGGCTGGCCTCGACCCCGGAGGTCTGCCTGATTCTGCCTTTTGAGTGCTAGGATTAAAGGCATGCATGCCTCATCCCCGCCCACCTATTTGTATTATGTTATATATGCGTATGTGTATGTGTGTGTATGTGTATATAAATACTTTTTTTTTTTTTTTTTTTTTTTTTTTTGGTTTTTCGAGACAGGGTTTCTCTGTGTAGCCCTGGCTGTCCTGGAACTCACTCTGTAGACCAGGCTGGCCTCGAACTCAGAAATCCGCCTGCCTCTGCCTCCCGAGTGCTGGATAAATACTTTTTATTATAGTTTATCGTATCTGTGTTGGGGAGGGTATGCCTTGGTCGGAGGACAACTGTGGTTCTAGCATGTGGCTCCCAGGGATCAAACTCAGGTTGTCAGGTTAATGGAAACAAGACAAGATCTCGCTATGTAGCCCAGGCTGGCCTAGAAGTCATTATGAAGCCCAGGCCAGTATCATTTCTTTAGTTGTGTAGACCTGGGTGGATTCTTGACCCTGCAATTACCTGTGTGAGTTCAGTTAGTGACATAACAACTCCAATCCCAATATTTTCATTTGTCAACTTAAAGAGTGACATCAATCTTACGGGGTTGCCATAAAGGTTATATGGTACGGCATACAAACTACGCAGTAATAAAAATCCATATCTAGTTCCCGTTTTACAGGTGAGGGACGAGGGCTTGCTACAGCTTCTCCTTTCTGAAGATCGTACTTCAAGGCAAAGGGAGAGCTTCGGAGATTTGAAGAAACATCTATGAAGACTGGGTGGGCTTGACTGAACCAATCTCCTCTTGCATGAGGATCCACAGTTTTGTCCTGGAGATCTAAAAGATCAAGCACCCAGAATCCTGCCTAGCCTCTATGGCCTAGTGGTCAAACAGGTTGTGAAACTAAGTAGCAATGACTCAGCCTGGACTTGCTCTGCTGGTCACAGCCAGCAGGCTGACGCTGTTTGGTTGCAAGCTGAAAGGACATTGTGTCTAACAAACACATTGCCTGTCAAAGCCCTGTCTGGGTACCAAGCACAGACTGTGAACTCTGGTCATTGGGGCGTCACGAATGACTGAACTGGGGTACCAATGCTGTATGTGGCTCTTGCTTGTTATTCTTGTCTAAGGAAGGCCCAGAGCTATTGTCACGATAAAGGAATGTGCTGGAAGTGGGGAGCTACTCTCAAGGAGAAGCTTGGTTTGTTCTTTGAGGCCCTGGGAACCTGTCTTTATCTCCTTTAGACATGAACTTCTTACTATAGAAAATGCTCACCTTGAAAAGGTGTCATTTAATGATAAAGAATGCAAATTTTCAGCCGGGCAGTGGTGGCACACACCTTTAATCCCAGCACTTGGGAGGCAGAGGCAGGTGGATTTCTAAAGTAGAGAGCATTCTCTGTAAGTTGATACTAGAATCCTATGGTAATTCTACTGGGAACCTGCATTGTCTGCAAGATAAGGTTCATATTATGATAGAATGTTTCCGCTCATCCAGAAACCATAGAAAAGCAACCCAAAACGATCATAGACCCCAGCCCCAGGCCAGTTACGTCACTTCAAGCATTTGGTCATTGGATTTCATCTCTAGGATTGAAGTATTGCAACACTTGGGAGATGGAGGCAAGAAGATATTGGGCCTAAGGCTAGTCTCAGCTATGTAGTGAGTTAGAGACTAACCTGGGCTACATGAGACCCTGTCTCAAAAGAACCAAAAAAAAAAAAAAAAAATCTAAAACCTTTAGGAGTTAGTATCTTACCATGTAGCCCAGGCTGGACACAAAGTCATCATCCTCTGGCCTCAGGCTCCTAATTCCTAAGACCTGGGAGGACAGCCTCGTGTCTTCATGTCTAGTTGAGAAAGAAACTGCTAATAAGGAGCTGTGGCCTCTGAAAAATAGTCCGCAAAGATATCCAAGTCAACATCTCTCATCACTTTGCAAATGAATTGAAGAAATGGTGACAAGGGAGGGACATTATCCTGGAAGATCTAGGCGGGCCCTATTTGGGATCACACCTGCCATTATAAAAAAGAAATACCCCAGGCAGTGGTAGCTACTCCCTCAGTCCCAACACTCAGGAGGCAGAAGCAGGCTGATCTGTCTGAGACCAAGGACAGCTCCGTCTAGTCTACAGAACAAGTGCCAGAAGAGGAAGGGCTACAACAGAGAAACCCTGCTGAGGGGTGGGAGAAGAGTGTGTTGACTAAGAAGGCAAGCAGATGTGTTGTAATTTAAGTGTGTCCTGAGAAGTTTGTATGTTGGGAACAATCCCCAGGGCAATGCCAGTGAACTGTGAAACTCCTGAAGTGGTTGAGTCACGGTGCTCTGCTCTTGTGAACAGACCCAGGAATGCCCTCGTTGTAACAGGACTGGCTTCCTTATAAACAACAGGATTGCCCCTCCTCTCTCTCCTTCCACCAAAGCCCTGTCTCTTTCTCGTGCCTTCTGCCATGTTCTAATGCCCTCATCATCCAGAACTCCTCACCCTTGAGAATGTAAAGCCATCAGCTCTTACGCAGTAGCTATTACTCAATCTGAACTGCCGTGGTGACTCATGCCTGCAATCTCACCATTTGAAGCACTGAGACGTGATGATCAACATATGCTTCAGGCCAGCCTGGGCTACATAGTAAGTTCAGGCAAACCTGGGCTACAGAGTGAGGCCTTTCTCAGAGAACAAAACGACGATGACCACAACCACAAAAAAGTTAGGCTAGGACAGGATTTATTCATTTATTTAACGTGCGCGCATGTGACTAGGCAGAATGCTGTGGACACAAGCCACTGCGCGCGCCTGCCTCCTGTGTCATAGAGCAATCTGAAAAAGTTGCTTCTCTCATTCCACCACGCAGTCCTTGGCAACAAGTGTCTTTACCTCCCGAGTCATCTGGCTGCCACTACCACTGAATTTTGAAAGTAAAAGAAGCCAGTAGCAAAAGACCACCTATTATAATTATTTTATTTTATTTTACTTTATCTAGACAAACTGTCTTTATAGCAAAGATAGCTTTTAATTTCTTTTTTTTTTTTTTTGTTTTTTGAGACAGGCTTTCTCTGTATAGTCCTGGCTGTCCTGGAACTCATTTTGTAGACCAGGCTGGCCTCGAACTTAGAAATCCGACTGCCTCTGCCTCCCAAGTGCTGGGATTAAAGGCGTGCGCCACCACGCCTGGCAGTTTTTAATTTCTAATCTTCTGACATTCACCTCCCTAGCGCTGGGATTGTAGACAAGTCCAGACCTGTTTTTTCTTTTTTTTCTTTTTATTATATTATTATTGTTGTTATTATTATTTTCTTTTTATTTTTTTCCAGGACAGAGTTTCTCTGTGTAGCCCAGGCTGTCCTGGCACTCACTTTGTAGACCAGGCTAGCCTGGAACTCAGAAATCAGCCTGCCTCTGCCTCCCGAGTGCTGGGATTAAAGGCGTGCGCCACCACTGTCCGGCTTCACACCTGTTTTTCTTAGTACTCAGACAAGTACTAGAGGGCAGGCAAGCGCTCCGCAAGCACACAGCTCATCCAGCTCACGTTTATTCCTATTGTTTCCTGTTTACATTTCAGGCTGGCAAATGTATGTGTGCATGCCTGGAGTCCCAGCTCCTGAGAGATGGAGTCAGGGAGATCATGAGTTCAAGGTCAACCTTATTTATATAGAGGTGAACCCTATAGTTTGGTCTCAATTTATTTTATTTTTTTGAGGTGGGGGTTTTGAGACAGAGTTTCTCTGTGTAGCTCTGGCTGTCCTGAAACATGCTCTGTAGGCCAGGCTGGCCTCAAACTCAGAGATCTGCCTGCCTCTGCCTCCTGAGTGCTGGGATTAAAGGCCTGCGCCATTACCAGCCAGCTTCACCCCAAATTTTGTGTGTGTGTGTGTGTGGCATCAATTCACCTTGTAACCCAGACTAGCTTCTACCTTGCAATCATCCTGGCTTAGCCTTCCAACTGAATAGGAAGAGTATATCATGACAGCAACTTACTGTTCAGGTTCTATTGAACAGTCTGTGTTGAGACTGTATATATCTAAACAGACAGAAATTTGCGGGGTTGTCAAGAGTGATGACAGAGACAGATAATTTCAGTCGTTAGGAAGTGGAGGCAGGAGAATCAGTTCAAAGTCATCCTGGGGCCCGGGCGGTGGTGGCGCACGCCTTTAATCCCAGCACTTGGGAGGCAGAGGCAGGTGGATTTCTGAGTTCGAGGCTAGCCTGGTCTACAGAGTAAGTTCCGGGACAGCCAGGGCTACACAGAGAAACCCTGTCTCGAAAAACCAAACCAAACCAAAACAAAACAAAGTCATCCTGGAACTCCATGCAAGTTCAAGATCACCATAAGCCACATAAAACCCTGTTGATATTTATACTAATACTAATACTAGTACTAATAATACTAATACTAAATTGAAGTAGAAACTTTAGAGTTCCTTGCAAAGGCAGTAATGTCAGACGGTGTTTGCTGGGGCCAACACATGAAGGAATGTTTGGCTGCAGCAGACTTAGGTGAAAGGCTGAGGTAGACTTGGGAAGGAACATTTCGCTGAAGCAGAAGCAGGTGAAAGGATGCTCTGTTAAAGCAAATGCTTGAAAGGTTAGGTGAAGAAGGGTTCTTTGCTAACGACACACATGTATGGTCGGCCTTGCATTATGGAGTTGAGCTCGTTTTTTGCCAGGATTCCGTAGAGAAAAACACACCAGAAACTCCTGGTGGAGTGCTGTAGTTTCTTGCTGCTTCCTTGGACAACGGTCATTTGGCAGGGTGATGTCAGCTGAGACAGACTTTATGCATAGAGCTTTATTAAGACTTTAGAGTTAGGGCTAGACACACGGTGGGACAAGGCCCATGGAGGACACCGGATGTTTAGCAGGAATATAAAACAACTTAGCGGACAGTGAAGGAGGTGAAGTTGACTTGCCTATAGAGCTAGCTGCACAACGTTTATTGGTCTCATGTCTTTGCTGATCTTTGTTTGACTGAGAAAGGTACAGTCTAGAGCTTTTCTTGGTGTTCCCGTTGGCCTCTCCTGCTGACTTGTGCTGAGGCTGAGGCCAAGGCCTGGCTGTCCCTGCTAGGTCGGGCCACTGCTGTTGATTCATGTTTACTATCCCAAGGCTACTGAACTGGACCGCTGGTGTGTCCCTGAAGGTTTGCGAATGGATCCAGCTGCCTCTGCTGACCTGTGAACTGAATTACTGATTTCCTGACAACTCAGATGATATTTGCTCCTAAAAACCATTTCTAAACAGGTCCACTTCCCCCATATTCTTTCTTTTCCACTACCTCTGGTGGGTTGGGGACTAGAAAGGAGGTGAAAGCATTTAAGAACCATCATTAAAAATAGGCTTTAAAAAAAATTAAAGTTACAAATACTAATACAAATAAGAACAACAGTAAATAAATGACCCAGTCTTTCACTCAGTTGGTAGAGTACTTGCCTAATACACACACACACACACACACACACAAAGCTCTAATTTGATCCCAGCATTCTATAAACTGGGTGTGGTAATACACCAACACCCAGGAGGTGGAGACAGGACAATCAGAGGTTCAGAGTCATCCTCTAGTACATAGCCAGTTAGAGGCTAGACACTAGGCTCAAGATGGCCTCAAACCCTCTTAACCCAGTGCTGGGATTACAGGTATGTGCCTCCGTGCGTGGGTCTGAAGGCCAAGACAGTAACCATTTTATTTGCTTTCTACTTGGTTTGTCTCATGAGGTCTCCTAAACTGGCTGGTGAGGTCTGACAAACATCTATTCCTTTGCGAGGTGCAATGACATTTCCTAAGTCTCCAGGGACTCTCCTTTGTGGCTGAGAGTTGAGCTGGTTTTAGTTGTTCCCAAAAGTTCCCTGATTCAGAGAGCTAGTGAAGGGACTCACTGAAGTCATGATGACCAAAGAACCAAGAAGCATGTTCACGCTGACCCTGGGGCCTGGGGCCCCACACCAGAGACCACAAGCCAAAGACAAGGCCATGGTATTTCACTTCTCCAAGGTGTGCAGCTCAGCAGCCCCTCCCTCCCCCCTCCCCCCTCGCTCTGGCCCCCCTAGATCCAGCTCTGCTCAGTCCCCACCCCACCTTTTTTTGTTTGTTTTTGTTTTTATTTTTGTTTTTCAAGACAGGGTTTCTGTATATAGCCCTGGATGTCCTGGAACTCACTCTGTAGACCAGGCTGGCCTCGAACTCAGGAGTCTGCCTGCCTCTACCTCCCAAGTGCTGGGATTAAAGGCGTGCTCCACCACACCCGGCACCCCACCCTTTTTTAATCACACTGTAAAGCTCTTCAGAGTGTGTATATTTGAGGCAGGGGTAGTGTGTGATGTAAGGGTGTGTAGGCCAGAGTTCCTCTATCATTTTATGTCTTTGAGACAGTGTAGCCCAGGCTGGCCTGGAACTCACACAGATCTATCTGCCTGTCTCGGCCTCCTGAGTTCTGGGATTATAAGTAAGTATGGCCTTATCTAGCTCAAGGACAGTTTTTTGGTTTTTTTGGTTTGTTTTTGTTGTTGTTGTTTTTCTGGTTTGTTTGTTTTGTTTTTGCTGAGGCAGGGTTTTTTAGTATAGTCTGGTTGTCCTGGAACCTGCTCTATAGATCAGGCTAGCCTTGAACTCAGAGATTCCATGGCCTGGCTAACTCAAGAACTCTGCCACAAGCCGGGCATGGTGACGCACACCTTTAATCCCAGCACCCGGGAGGCAGAGGCAGGCGGATTTCTGAGTTCGAGGCCAGCCTGGTCTACAAAGTGAGTTCCAGGACTGCCAGGGCTACACAGAGAAACCCTGTCTTGATAAAATACAAACAAACAAACAAACAAAAAAACTAAAAATTCTGCCACTGACTCCATTACATCTACACCTCCAGTCTATTCACCTTTTCTTTCTCCTTCCTTCCTTCCTTCCTTCCTTCCTTTCTTTCTTTCTTTTCTTTCTTTCTTTCTTTCTTTCTTTCTTTCTTTCTTTCTTTCTTTCTTTCTTTCTTTCTTTCTTCCTTCCTTCCTTCCTTCCTTCCTTCCTTCCTTCCTTCCTTCCTTCCTTCCTTCCTTTCTCTCTCTCTCTCTCTCTCTCTCTCTCTCTCTCTTTCTTTCTTTCTTTCTTGAGACAAAAACTAAGCTCCCATAGCTTAGGTGAGCTGGGTGATATTGAACTCTTGATCCTCCTGCCTCTACTCCTCAAATGCTAGGAATATATGCCACCACACCCAAGTAATTTTTTTTTCTTTTCTTTAGTTCTTTTATTTAGAGACTGTCTCATTCAATAGCCCAGACTGGCCTTGAACTCTCAGCAATCCTGCTTTAGACAGCTCCAGTATTGTAACCAATAGAATTACATGCAAGTGCCACCAAGCTGGATGGACCTCTATCTCTATCTATCTATCTATCTATCTATCTATCTATCTATCTATCTAGATAACTGTCTATGGGCTGAGTTGGTCTCATGTAGCCCAGGCTGGCCTAGAACTCACTTGAGATGACCTTTAAACGTGTGATTTTCCTTCCTCCTTTTCTTCAATACTGGGGTTCCAAGCACAGGACACCATCCCCACCTTTATGCTGTGGTAGGGTCACACCTAGATCTCATTTATATGTAAGTACACTGTAGCTGTCTTCAGACACGCCAGAAGAGGGAGTCAGATCTCGTTACGGATGGTTGTGAGCCACCATGTGGTTGCTGGGATTTGAACTCCGGACCTTCGGAAGAGCAGTCGAGTGCTCTTACCCACTGAGCCATCTCACCAGCCCCACACCTAGATCTCATGATGCCAGTTGGGCAAGCAGTCTACTAACTAAGATACACACAGCCTCTTTTCACCCTTGTTTTTATTTACTTTTTTAAAAAGGTGAGTCTCACTCTGAGCCCAGACTGACCTGAAACTCATGTAGAGCAGATTGGCCTCGAAGTTGGAGCAATCCTCCTGCCCTCAGCATCCTGAGTGCTGAGACAGACATAGGTCACCATGCCTTACTGTTTCCCCTGCAGATGCAAGTAGAAATATCCCCTCCCCTTCAGATTCAATATGTGATGGCTTATATATTCTTGGCCCAGGGAGTGGCACTATTAGGAGGTATGCCCTTGTTAGAGTAGGTGTGTCACTGTGGGTGTGGGCTTTAAGACCCTCATCCTAGCTTCCTGGAAGCCAGTATTCTGCTAGCAGCCTTCAGATGAAGATGTAGAACTCTCAGCTCCTCCTGCTCCATGCCTGCCTGGACGCTGCCATGGTCCAGGCCTTGATGATATAATGGACTGAACCCCTGAACCTGTAAACCAGCCCCAATTAAATGTTGTCCGTCTAAGAGTTGCCTTGGTCATGGTGTCTGTTCACAGCAGTAAAACCCTAACTAGGACACA
Source organism: Mus caroli (assembly GCF_978045245.1). Taxonomy (NCBI): domain Eukaryota; kingdom Metazoa; phylum Chordata; class Mammalia; order Rodentia; family Muridae; genus Mus; species Mus caroli. Next base: position 25,344,784 of record NW_028227261.1, on the reverse strand, counting down.
ATCTAAACTTGCCTTTCTTTTCTCTTGCTTTCCTAGGACAAATCTTGTTTTGTTTCTTACATGTTTCAACATACTGGGCACAATTCTCATTGATTCAGCTGTCTGAACGTGCCCTTTTTTATACCAATCTCTGTGTGTTCTAATCAGCTACAGCCGACTTCACTGTGTATCCGTATCTGGAGATGAAGAGGTAGGGCCAGGCCTTCCACAGCTAGGGCTAGATAAGTGCATTTCCAGACAAAGTAGCCCCAAGCTTTTTCCAGAAGGTGAGGACGAGGCTGGATGGGCAAATCCATACCCCGTTTCCAGGATACTTGAGCGGTGGCTCACTCAGCCTGTCTCCACCATGAGAACTGCTCCTAGCTCCAGAGCCATTCTTGCTCAGGGTTTGTCTACACCGTGCTGGTTGTTAAATAATGTTTTCTCCTTGCCTGCTTGAGTCCCTCTCCAGCTCAGTAGTACTTTGAGCCCATTCACAATAGTTTGGGCCCAATTTATCAACTTTTCCAGACAGATCTGTTCCTAGAGCTACACACACACATCCTGTGGCCTAACCCAGTGGACCTCAGGATCTCTGCCTGTAAAGGCAACATCTACTTACTCATCTTCCAAGACCAGTTCACCTACATTTCTCCACTTGAAGACTTCCTAACTGCCCCCACACAACCACTTACAACTAACCTCAGATTGCCTTACCAGCCTGAAGGCTCTGTCACCGCCTCTCATTTGTTAGATGGATTAGATTTTTACTGTCTGTTTCTCCTCTGTGAGACCCTACTGCTTTTGAAGGCAAGGACTATACTCTATTTATTCTCCCATCTCCATAAAAGTCTGTCACAATGATCCTGGGTCATTTAATTAATCCTGTGATAGTGGAGAAAGGCATTCATATCTCTGAGATTTGGTATGTGTATGTGTGTCTTAGTTAAGGTTTTACTGCTGTGAACAGACACCATGACCAAAGCAATTCTTTTTTTTTTTTTTTTTAACTTTTTTTTTTTTAAAGATTTATTTATTTATTATACTAAGTACACTGTAGCTGTCTTCAGACACTCCAGAAGAGGGCGCCAGATCTCGTTACGGATGGTTGTGAGCCACCATGTGGTTGCTGGGATTTGAACTCTGGACCTTCGGAAGAGCAGTCGGGTGCTCTTACCCACTGAGCCATCTCACCAGCCCCAAAGCAATTCTTATAGACAACAACATTTAATTGGGGGGTGGCTTACGGTTCAGAGGTCCAGTCCATTATAAAGGCAGGAAGCATGGCAGCATCCAGGCAGGCATGGTGCTGGAGGAGCTGAGAGCTCTACATCTCGCTCTGAAGGTAAACAGGAGAAGACTGCAGCTAGGAGGAGGGTCTCAAAGCCCACCACTACAGTGACACACTTCCTCTAACAAGACCACACCTACTCCAATGAAGCCACACCTCCTAATAGTGCCATTCACTTCCCTGGCCCAAGCATAGTTATTTGTTTTGTTTTCTTTTTTTTTTTTTTAAGATTTATTTATTTATTTATTTATTATATGTAAGTACACTGTAGCTGTCTTCAGGCACTCCAGAAGAGGGAGTCAGATCTCATTACGGATGGTTGTGAGCCACCGTGTGGTTGCTGGGATTTGAACTCCAGACCTTCGGAAGAGCAGTCGGGTGCTCTTACCCACTGAGCCATCTCACCAGCCCTTGTTTTGTTTTCTTTTGTTTTTTTCCAAACAGGGTTTCTCTGTGTAGCCATGGCTGTCCTAGAACTCACTCTGTAGACCAGGCTGGCCTCGAACTTGGAAATCTATCTGTCTCTGCCTCCCAAGTGCTGGGATTAAAGGCATGTGCCACCACTGCCCGGCTTGGCCCAAGCATATTTAAACCACCACAGTATGTATTAGGAATTTAATTTGATGCAGGCTCCCTGTGTGCTGTATTATTTATACAAATCTCTACCACTGAGCTATTCATCCAGTTTATTTTTTTATGAAATAGGTTTGATGATTCCTCTGTCCCCATTTGTTTTGGTGTGTGTGTGTGTGTCTGTGTATTTGTGTCTGTGTCTTTGTGTGTGTCTGTGTGTGAATGCTCAAGTGTGCAGACTAAGATACATAAATAATTTAGATTTATTTATTTATTTTTGATACCACATCTCACTATGTAGCTCTGCTTGGCCTGGAACTCACTATGCAGACCATTTATCCTGGCCTCAAACTCACAGAGATCCTCCTGACTCTTCCTCCCAAGCAGTGAGATTAACGGCAGGTGCCATCACGCCATACCTAATTTTTAGGCATGTATCTACTAGGCATGTCTTGCACTGGACAAACGCTCGTGTTGACGAGGCTGGAGTTCAAATGTTCTCTAGGTAAAGATCAGAACAAGTAAGGACTGTTCCAAACGTCCTTCTCCATAGGAAACAGTGCCTGGCACACAGCAGGGGAAGCGGTGAGCGTTGCTAAATGCTTCTCTCAGTAGAACTGAATCCGTTTCCGATTTGGCTGCCCTTTGCCCTGGATTGCTTAGGCCCTCTCCAGTTCATCCAGGAGGCTTCATCAGACCCTGTGACACAAAGCTCTCTTGGAGGGTCTCACTTAACTTCTTGCTGAGCTAGACCTCATCTTCAGAGCATCCCTCTGAAGTGGGGGTTGGAGGTGGACGGTGGGCTAGGGAGGGATAGGCTGGAAGTCCTGGATCTGACACTGCCCAGAGGTCTTGGTGCTGACCCAGACAACAGCTGGAACTCATGCCAAGAGAGCGAGAGCGGCTGCTGCCTAGTGGGAAAAGCGTTTACCCTTACCCTCCCCTCCCCCACAGTCCCAGGAGTCCAAAGTCCAAGGCTGCACTTCTGCTCCGAACAGACTCCTCACCCTTTCCTTTCCAAAGGCTTTTTTGGTGCTAAAACCACTTCTTTGGTGTGAACCTCTTCACTCCATCACACTGTCTGCAGGATGCCTTGGAAAAGAACCATGGAGGTGTGGACTCACAGAACCCTTCCATGTCCTCCCTCCTCTGCACGCAGTTTCCTCTGAAAGGGAGCCGGGAAGATGACCCAGAGATAAATCGCTACCACCCATGCTAAAACCTATATAATCGTATCACTAATAGAACAAAGTCAGGAGATTCCCTGGGACTCCCTGGCCTCCTGGCCTGGCTTACTTTGTGAGCCCCAGATTCAGTAAGAGACCCTGTCCCACCAAAATATGATAGGGCCTGGAGAGATGGCTCAGGGATCAAGAGCAATTGCCACTCCTCCAGAGGACCTGAGTTCAAATCCCAGCACCCATGATGCAGGGACAAGGGCTCTCCAATCCAATGCCTGTAAGTTCAGTTCCATGAGATCCAATGTCTCTTCTGAGGGTACCCACACTTATGCATGGGCACACACAGACACACACACATGAATATATATATATATGAATATACATATATGCATACATGCACCATATACACACACTACAGGATTTGCTTTCTAGTTGCCAAGTGCTCCAGACCTTACCAGGCATTTTATAGAAAACATTGTGTGTTAACGTTATTTCATTCAGAATTTTTCAACCTGGAGATCACTGAGTTCTTAGTAGTTTGTAATGGGGTACGTCCTGTGTGATGTTGCACGCTTAGCAGCACCCCTGGTTTTGACCCAATGAAAGTCAGGAGGACTGCCAGCTGGCATGAACAAAAATGTCTCCAGACTTTGTCAAATGTTCTGTCAGGTAAATTATCCATAAATGAGAGTGTGAGAATGACAGGGGTTTGTTTTTCTTTTTTTTTTTTTTTTTTTTTTTTTTTGGTTTTTCGAGACAGGGTTTCTCTGTGTAGCCCTGGCTGTCCTGGAACTCACTCTGTAGACCAGGCTGGCCTCGAACTCAGAAATCCTCCTGCCTCTGCCTCCCGAGTGCTGGGATTAAAGGCGTGCGCCACCACGCCCGGCGGGTTTGTTTTTCTTTTTTTTTTTTTAAAGATTTATTTATTTATTATATGTAAGTACACTGTAGCTGTCTTCAGACACTCCAGAAGAGGGCGCCAGATCTCGTTGCGGATGGTTGTGAGCCACCATGTGGTTGCTGGGATTTGAACTCTGGACCTTCGGAAGAGCAGTCGGGTGCTCTTACCCACTGAGCCATCTCACCAGCCCGGGTTTGTTTTTCATAATTTGAAATTTTTCATTATTAGTGCATGTGTGTGTGTGTGTGTGTGTGTACATGTGTGAGTGAGAGAGAGAGAGAGAGAGAGAGAATGTGTGCATACCAGAACACATGTGTGGTGATCAGAAGCCAACCTGGAGGGAGGCGGCGGGTCCCTCCTTTCACCGTGTGGACACTGAGCATCGTAACAGCTCGTCAGGCTTGGTGGTAGGTGCCTTCTCATGCTGAACCATCTCTCTCACTGGACCTAATAACACCTTGATAGATAGATAGATAGATAGATAGATAGATAGATAGATAGATAGATAGACAGACTATAGCCCTTGCTGCCTTATAATTTTCTATGTAGACCATACTGGCCTCAAACTCACGGAGATCCCCCTGCCTCTGCAATCCACCTGCTGAGAATAAAGGTGTGCCCCACACAGCTGTCATAACATTTTGACTCTGATGATCACATTACCATAGATAAAAAATTAAACACATTTCTTAGATGAAAAAAATTACACGTTATTAATGGTCATCTGAGCCCTTGGTTCTGTTTGTTTATACTCTGCCCCATTCCAGATGGGCTCGCACTCAGATTCGAGGCTCTCTTGTCTGGTTCCAAAGTCCAGGCTCTTTCCCCACCACTAGGCTGAGCTTCATTGTCTGAGATCTGGCCACATAACCAACAGCCAGCCCGGCAGGGAGAGGGGGCTGGAAAGGAGCTGAGGCCACTGTCTTAAAAATCACACTTAGCAGGGCGTGGTGGCGCACGCCTTTAAGTCCAGCACTCAGGAGGCAGAGGCAGGCAGATTTCTGAGTTTGAGGCCACCCTGGTCTACAAAGTGAGTGCCAGGACAGCCAGGGCTACACAGAGAAACCCTGTCCCGAAAAAACAAAAAAAACAAAAAACAAAACAAAAAAAAAACAAAAAAAAAAAAGAAAAAACCAAAAAATAAAAAATTTAAAAAAAAATCACACTTTATTTATTCATTTTGTGGATGTGTGTGCAAGACAGTGTGTGTGTGTGTGTGTGTGTGTGTGTGTGTGTGTGTGTGTGTGTGTGTATGTGTGTGTATAGATAAGAGGACAACCTCTACCATGTGGGTCCCAGAGATTTGATTTCGTTTGTCAGGTTTGGCAGCAAGGGCCTTTCCTCAGCGAGCCATCTCGCAAGCCTGAGACTGGGATTTGTTGACTGCTGAGGCCCAGCACTAGACCAGACATTCTGTTAAAAAAGAGACACGTATTCCACATCCATTCTCTGAGCCCCTGCTAGAAGAATGAAACAGAACACACCCAACAGAAATCCCTGCCTCCCTAGGGGTTTTTTAGTAAACAGGAAAATGAGATAAGCACACAAATAAACTTAGATTAAAAAAATAAAATCGATCTTTTCTGGTTCATAAAGCACGATGATTGGGCGTTCGCACCATTGCATGCTATGTGCCGCCCCGCCCACTAAACCTTGTTACAACATGTGCCCATTACCTGTCTGACAAACTTAAAAAATAAAATAAAATAAAAGCTTGGAAATGAAAGGATTTTTAATTTTATTATTATTATTTTTTTTGTTTGTTTGTTTGTTTTTCGAGACAGGGTTTCTCTGTATAGCCCTGGCTGTCCTGAAACTCACTCTGTAGACCAGGCTGGCCTCCAACTCAGAAATCCGCCTGCCTCTGCCTCCCGAGTGCTGGGATTAAAGGCGTGCGCCACCACCGCCTGGCTATTATTTTTTTTTAACAAGGATTGACTGTATTCTAGGAAGGGATGGGAACCAGGGTTTTTTTGTTTGTTTGTTTGTTTCTTTTTTGAGACAGGATCTCATGTAGCACAAGCTAGTCTCAAACTCAGAATATAGGCAAGGATAACCTCTAACTCCTGATCCTGTTCAGCCATGTCAAATGCTGGGATTACCAACGTTTATCCTTTTTCCTAGTTTCTGTGAGGATCAAACCCAGGGCTTTGTGCTAGGCAACTGCTCCACCAACTAAGCCAATATCCAGCCTGAGGTTTCTTCATATTAATCAATCAACTAATTGATTAATTAATTAATTAATTAACCTTGAACTCACCCTATGCATAAGGTTCACCCTAAACTGTATGATAATCTTCTGCCACTGGCTCCCAAATGCTGGGATATAGGGCAGACACCACCGAAGTCTCACTGGGATTTGTTTTGTTGCTATCGTCTTGAGATAGGGTCTTTTGTGGTCCAGTCTGACCTTAAGTGCCTCATCCTTCTGAGTGCTGGAATGAGAGGCTAGTTTTACCATGTCTAATCCTGTGTATGCTTTTCTTTGAGTTGGAGTCTATTTCTGTAGTCTAGGCTGTCAATCATCCTGAATCAGCCCCCCCAGTGTTGGAATTGTGAGCCAGGGCTACTACGCCCCAGTAGACAGAAAACCTTTTTAGATGAGAGGTTTTTGTTTTGTTTTGTTGAGACAGGGTTTCTCTGTATAGCCCTGGCAGTCCTGGAACTCACTTTGTAGACCAGGCTGGCCTCGAACTCAAAAATCTGCCTGCCTCTGCCTCCCGAGTGCTGGGATTAAAGGCGTGCGCCCGGCAGATGAAAGGTTTTTTTTTTTTTTTTTTTTTTCGAGACAGGGTTTCTCTTTATAGCTCTGGCTGTCCTGGAACTCACTTTGTAGACCAGGCTGGCCTCGAACTCAGAAATCTGCCTGCCTCTGCCTCCCGAGTGTTTTTGTTTTTTTGAGACAAGATTTCTCAGTGTAGCCCTGGCTGTCCTGGAACTCACCGTGTAGTAGATCAGGCTGGTCTCGAACTCACAGATATCCACCTGCCTCTGCCTTCTGAGTGCTGGGATTAAAAGCCTGCACCAGCACCACCTTGAAGAGGAGAGGCTTTTAAACGGCGGCTCGTGAAACCATCTATATAAGGAAGTAAATAAAACCAGCTATAGTGACTCCCACCTGTAATTCCAGAATTTGCAAGGCTGAGACAAGGGGATCATAAGTTCCAGGCTAGCATAAGCTAGTTAATAAGATTCTAATTAATTAATTAATTAACTGGTCATTACATAATAAGATTCTAAATGCATAAAGAACTGGTCTTAAACAGGCTCATAGAGAGAGATGAGACTTTAGATGTGAAGATCTCTGGACTGCAAGTCTTTCTAGTCCATTCCGTCTTCTAATAAATATTATCTACTGAAACTACAACACCCCCCTTCCCCCTCCTGAGAGTTCCCAACATCATAGGACAAAGGCTAATTGTTTTAAATTTTTTATTTTTTTTACAGGATTGGGTATAAAACCCAGGCACAGGGCACACTGCCCCTAAGCTATACCCCTAGGCCAAAGTCCAAAATTCTACAAGACTTACCCAGGCCGTTTTCCAGCCTTGGCTTTCCTCATTTGCCCCTTTCCCGTCCTTTCAAAGCTGGATTTCTTTTCTAGATCTCTTAGGCTGGGTGTAGTGACACATACCTTTAGTCCCAGCACTTGGGAAGCAGAGACAGGCAGATCTCATGAAACACAGAAAAGTTTTTAAACTTAAAAAAAAATTATAAGTTAAAAAATATTTTTAAACAAAGGAAGAATCAAGGCAGGAAAGTGTAGGACTGTGGCACTCCATCCATGCAACAGACCTCAAGCAGGGCCAGACCTTCTCCCCTTCTAGAGTGATAGAATTTCTTGGAAATCCCTGGTAAGCATCCTCAGAGGTGCAACTTCGGACATCAGCTTTTTATTAAACCAATCAAAATGCAAGAGAGGGAGTGTTTACAAAATACCCAGGCAGGAAATGATCCAATAAAAATAAAAATATCAAAGTCTGGTCTGCACTCAACACTCTGCCAGCACCAAATATGCAGAGACAATCTTTACACAGTGCACAAATATATTATCCCGGCGCAGCAATCAAGGGCAGACACAGCCTCTCTTATGTAAGGGGTTGGAGACTAGCCTGAGGTTACAAGATCCCCTTTCAAAACAAGAATAAGGAAACAGGGTCTTTCTCTGTAGCCTAGGCTAGCTTTTAATTTGCTCTGTAGCTAAGGCTAGCCTCAGACTCAAGATCCACTTGCCTCAGCTTCCTGCAACCTTGGATTATAGGTGTGTACCACCATCCCCAGCAGACCCCAAAATACTCTGCTGCCATCAAGCACTCGTTGGAAGCTGACTTCCATCACCTGGAGGGGGCAAAACCATCAGCCATGGCATTTCCTCCACTCCAGTGCAGCTCTAAAAGGACTTAGCTAAAACATTCAGAAACCACACTCTTAATGGAGTGGGGAGGGAGGAAAGGAACGGGAGGTCAGGAGAGTTTGTGGAAAACCAGAGGAATGTAGAGACGTTCTCCAACTGTTCTCAGCTTCCAAGAAGGTACTTTAGTGGGTGGGGAGTGCTCTTAAATGTGCTGCCACTGCCGTTAATAGTCTGGAAGAGAAGTTTCTGCCCCGGCATTGGAAATCGCTTTGGAGGACCCGGTATTTCTTTCTTTGTGTTGCCAATCACAACTGCAATGTTCAATCCTGAGTTGAGTAACAATCCTACATCAGCCTCCTCCACTTGCAGGCAAATCCCAAGAGAGTGGCAACTTTGTCCCAGAATTTAGTACTCTATCTCCAGGGCTTGGTACTCATTGGCTCGGCAGCCTCTGGTGAGTGAGCGAACAGCAGAACAGGTGTTAAAGATGTCACTTTTTCGGCTCTGCCTCCAACCACTGGTCCTCTAGGGGATTCAAAGGTGTGAATTTGTCCAGCATGACTTAGTCTCCTATCTGCCTGCCCTAGGGCTCTGAAGACTCTGAAAGCAAGTGGCAGGAGATTCCTTCTGCTCCTTCTTCTACTCCCGATAAAATGTTGTAGTGTGCAAACAATTACAACTACAAAACAATTACAAAAATTGTAAAGTCAAACAAATAGATAACGATTAGTACCTAGTACCGGGCTATGTTGCTTGTGGATCAAGAGCCGTTGATTACAATACTGCAGACCAGAACAGCCAAGAGTTCCAGTGGCCAGGAGTTCAAGGCCCTGTTTAGCTACAATGAAAGTTCAAGGCCTCCACAGGCAAATGAGAACACCACCCTCTTCTCAAATAAAACAAAATAAAAATAATAAAGAGAAAGAAGGGAAAAGTGGGGAGAATCTAGTCATAGCTCTGTCTTTCACAAACTCCAAGCAGTTTGGTTGTGCCCAGGTCCTGAATTGTTGGCTGCAGTGATTTAAAACAAATTCATTACATACACACTGGAGCTGAGACTTTGAAAGTTTTCAGGTCTGTGTGCTAATTGAATAAAACATGCTTTTTAAAAAAAAAAATTCAAAATGAAGCTCGGCCATTGGTGGCACGTATCTTTAATCTCAGTGCTAGGGAGGCAAAGACAGGTGGATCTTTGTGAGTTCGAGGCCAGCCTGGTCTACATGGAGAATTCTAGGACAGCCAGGGCTACATCGTGAGATCCTTGGGGTGAAAAATGAAGAAAAAAAAAGATTCAGATTGAGAGCTAGTAAAACATCTGTGTGCACAGGTGACTGACGTCAAACCTGCCCCAGGTTTGAGCCTCGGGTCCTGAATGGTGGAAAGAGAGCATCAACTGCTTCAAAGTGTCCCTCTGATCGCCACAGCCACGCCCACACATACACACACACAAAAAAAAAAAAATTGAAAAAAAAATTGGGCCGGGTGTGGTGGCACACACTTTTAATCCCAGCACTTGGGAGGCAGAGGTAGGCCGGTTTCTGAGTTCGAGGCCAGCCTGGTCTACACAGAGAAACCCTGTCTCGAAAAACAAAAAACAAAAACAAAAAAAATTGAAAAGAAAATCAGCCAGTCTGGGAACAAAAAGCAATACAATGGTACAAAGAATGTATGGCACAGTGGCCACATGCCTTTGAGCCTGCACCCAAGCGGCAGCAGCAGGCCTGAAGAAAGCCTGAGGGCAGCCTACACGGCTATCTCAGAGGTGAAGTGTTCACAGGTCTCACGGGAAGGCTTCTAGGAGGACACACACATTTCAGTGTATGCTGGCAGTGTTCAGGGTAAATGGGAAGCGGGCAGAGAGGTCTTCGCTTAGTCACTATGTGGTTTTCCTGCTGCACTTTCTAATTCCTGGTACCAAGTAACTTGATCAAGGTCGACACCTTTAAATGAGCAGGAACAACTTTGGGGATGCCTCTAGTTCTTTTCTTCTAAGTTTTTATTTTATTTTTATTTTTTTAAATTTTGTGTGTGTCTTGTATATGCATTTGTGTTGGAGTGTGCAGAGGGGAGGGGAGTAGCTATCCCATTGTAGCCCTCTTGCCTTATTTTATGAGTTTTTGTCTTATTTTGTTTTGAGACAGAGTTTCTCTGTGTAGCCCTGGCTATCCTGGAATTCCCACTGAACATCAGGCCGGCCTCGAACGCCTATTTGCCTGCCTCAGTCTCAAGTGCAGGGATCAAAGATGTGTGCTACCATGTCCAGCTACATTCAACTTTCTAATTTGTGTGTGCTTGTGTGTATAGGCACGTGTGTGCGGGTGCCGTGTAGGACAAAGGAGAGTGTTGCATCTGCTAGATCTGGAGTGGTAGGCAGTTGTACAGGTGCCGGGAATTGAACTCGGGTACTCTGCAAGGGCAGCAAACGCTTTTAGCCTTGAGTCGTTGTTCTTCCTTTTTATGTCCTCCTCCTATTTTTAACTTTTTTTGATAGTCCTGACGCCTCAGTTCTAGACAGGAAGCATAATGATGTGGTGAGGAGTGACCCCTCAGGTGGCTATCACCCCCTCTCCCACCCTCACCCCGGTCCACAGGATGTCCACAAATGGGGAAAAACCCAGGAAGGCAGCATGCCAAGGCCTCCATCAACCAAGTCCCACAAGAACCCCGGCTCCACGGTCTCAAGTCATTTCACCTCAATGGGTTGCAGCTTCAAGGTGGCCTCCCACTACCCGGCTCAGGGCCACCTCGGTCAGAAAACACTACTGCCATTTCCCAGTCCCCAATGCCAGACATGCTAAATGGGTGGCGGGGCTGAGCACCCAAGCAATGGTGGACTTGGTTTTGTAGTGCCAGGGATGGAGCCCGGGACCTCACACACACGAGGCAAACAGAATTACTGAGCCTCAGGCTCATCCCAGTTGACTTCCAATGCCAGCGATTCCCAGTCTCGCAATCACTGGGCACAGGCAAAGGCAGGGCAGAGGTCATGAGGTCAAGTCTGTGACACAATCCCAGCTTCTGGCTTACACTAGGATGTGAACTCTGGCCTTCAGGAAACGGACAAACATCCCATTAGCAAAGACTACAAAACAAACCTCAGCACTTTTATTTCTATTACTGTTTACAAGGTCCAAGATTTCTGCACTTTAACACTGGATGCCCTTTCCCGCCCACCCAGGGGACACTGTCGGCATCATCGTGTCCCCTCTAGAACTCCCCCCCCCCCATGCTGGGGCCCCCTCCTCTCTTGCCCACCTTCACTGCAGGGAGAGCTTTCAAGCCTGGAGGGGGTACTAGTGGCTTCCCGTGCCTGCACGGGCGTCAAGTGTGGCACATTGGCCAGGCTCCTGTGGTGCCTGGCCCGATGGAGATGAGCTGGAGATGGCAGCAGGGTGTCTTGGTTCCCTCAGACAGCTCTGGACTGGTCTGAGAGGAGGCACCTATCTACTGCTGCTGGTGGAAGGGGAAGAAGGGACATCAGAATTCACAGTTGTTTGCTCTGCAAAGTGCTTGTCGGTGGTGGCTGCTTCTGCCAAGTCATCCATTTAAATCCGGGAGAGGGGACAGATGGGACACTGGGATGGGGGTGGTGTCCCTTGGAAGGCAGCCAGGAAAGGCTGACTGTGGAATAAGGGTCCCCAGGGGCCTTCAAGGTCTTGCGAGAAAAGTCAGTCTGCTGCTGATGGTTTGGCCAGAGAGCCCAGAGGAAAGCGTCAAACCTTAAGAAATGTAAGCCAATCCCCCAGTCTCCAACGTGAGGTCCAAGGAGTGGAGCCATGCAGCCCAGGGAAAGAGAACCTTGGTATATGCATCTTACTGGGTGGGCCCTGGTGCCACCTAAGAAAGGCTCAGTTTTTTTTTTTTGTTTGTTTGTTTGTTTTTTGTTTTTGGCAAACACTCTTGGCAGAACCCAAGGGATAAGGAGGTCGGGATGCCAGCCTCCGTGTGGCAATACCATCTAGAGGGACAGATTGACTCTGGCTCCACGGTGAGGTCCTCAAGACCCAAATACAGAGTTCACCAGCAGCCACTCCTTACTCTTCAGACAGCAGGGAGACCACCACGGGCTCCAACTCTCCAGAGACAGTGTGTTCTTTGGATATGTTTGGCCCCTCTCCCAGGCCCCACACCACCAGGCATGGGAGAAAAGGGTATGAGGGCAAAGGAGACAAAAGAACTGAACCCCTCCTCAGGTAACCAAAGAACAGGATGCCCAACAGAACAGGCTTTAGGGGAACTGGGCACACAGACCAGCTGTGAGCCCAACTTTCACATTGATGGGTGGGAGGCAGGTTGGGGGGCTGATGAAACTGGAGAATGAGGAAGGAGGGAAGGCAAGCTTCCTGGAGTGCTAGTCCCTGGACGTCCTTGCTCCTCTCCCACACAGGCAGCCAGGGGCTTCCCAGTCCAGGAAGGCAGCTCTTGTGGTGCCTGGGGCCCAGCCTTAGCTCTGTAGCCTTCATCTTTTAGGAGCAGGGGAAGAAAAGGGGATGTGGCCCTTGGCCTTTCCTAATCTTCTTCCAGCTCCAGGGACAGAGCTCAGACCCCAAAGTCAGTGCGACGGTTCTGTTCAGTCCAGTGAGGAAAAGGAAAATGTGGCTTGCCCTGGTGGCTGCCTGGGGCCACAGACATGCCCATCCCCAGCATGTGGTGGATAGACATGAGACAGAAAGGGTCCTTCCCGGATCTGTCTCCAGACACAGAAGTCCTTGCACAGAGGACGGTGGCCCAGGGTCAGCTGCTCCCGGGTGCTGGTCCTGCGTGTGGGGTAGTCAGGTCATGTAGCGGGTGATGGCGCGCAGGGCATAGAGCAGGGCTGCTTGCATGCGGGCTTCAAGGAGCAGCAAGTTCACGTGAACCTGGGGATGGGAGAGGACGAGGCTGGCTGACAACTCATCTTCCAGTCGACCGGTTCCCTGCCACTCACTCCACCGGCGCCTCCCACCAAGATGCCCTGACCTCTCTGCTGACTCAGTGCAATCTGGTACAGAGACGATTGCTTTACCTCCCAAGTCTGAAAAGAAGAGCTCCCAGCTAACTGGCTCTAGGGCTGGATCAAATGTCTCCATACGTAGTGTCATTGTGTCCCTTGTCATTATAAAGGGGACCCGCTCAGAGGTATCTTGCCCAAAGTCACACTGCTCCTACGTGAGGATTAAGACCCACACCTATGGCCAGGTGGTGGTGGTGGCTCATGCTAGCACCCAGGGGGCAGAGGCAGGCAGGTATCTGTGAGTTTGAGGCCAGCCTGGTATACAGAGTGAGTTCCAGGACAAGTCAAGGTTACACAGAAAAAAGGTCTCAAAAAAACCTCATACAAATAAAAAATCTGCATTTATGCCCACCTAACCTGTGGAAAACAGGGAATAAAGTACCCAATTTAAATGAAATCTGAAATTACACAGTAGAATAGAATTTAACCTGGAACAGGCCTAGGTGTACCACCCAGCAGGACCCTACCCCCTGATTCTTCGGTAGCCCTTCCCTTGTCTGTGTTGCCATTACCTTCTCTGAGTGGCGGAAGTGCCTCCAAAAGAGGTTGTACATTCTGCGGGTCGTCTTCTCAGGGTAGCAGGCCACCGTCTTGATATAGATTTTGAGGTTCCGTTCCAGGAGCTGGTTTACCTCGCCGTAATCATAGTCATCGTATCTGATGGATGGACCCGACAGCATTGCTCATGCTCTGCTCCCAGAAGCAGCCTGGCTCCCCTGCCCCCACCCCACAGAAGGAGGAACAGGGTGGCCAGAAAAGCAAGAAGGTGGGAAGCCGCGAGAAGCCTGGTTCCTCTTAGAAAAACAGCTGACATCATATGTCATCAGAGGTAACCAGGCTCGCAGAGGAACACTCGAAGTAACAATGACAGCGGGCGTGCGCTACTGAGCTCAGACTGTCTGCCAGTCATGAGCCCTCGAGAGTATACACTCCAGTCATATACAATACTCGAAGTTCATCAATTTAATTCCTGAGATTCAAGGAAGGCCCTTTCCCTAGACAACAGACAGTGACTTTCAAACACTTACTGTCCTATAGTAAAAGACACGAAGGTCAGGGAGGGCTAACCATGAAGAATGGAGCGGTTGAGGACAAAGCAGACAGGGCTAATGCTACCTCCAGACCAAACGAGGCCTAGAGAAGGCAGTTAACTCATTCGAAATCCAAAGCAAGCGAGTCAGCAGAGAGCGAGCAGCCAGGGTCTCTCCCTTCCTAGTCTGGTTTCTATGTGTGCCTGGACAAAAGGCAGGAAGGAAACACCTGAGAGCAATAAAATTAGGTGATCTCCTGAAGAGTGCGGCTGGGCTTTATGGTTGTTGTTTAGAGAGTCCTGTAGCCCAGCTGTTGAACTTGTTAAATAGCCAAGGGTGGCCATGAACTCCTGATCTTCCTGCCTTGGCCTTTCCAGTGCTGGATTTACAGGTATACATAAAAATAAATCAATTAAAAGAAAGAAAATAAAGAAAAGTAAAGGAAAAAAAACAAAACAAAGCAAAACAGAAAAAGTCAGGAGCCAGGGGATCAGCTCACAGCTGCAATCCCAGCATTAGAGAGACTAAAATAGACAGTCAGCTCTGAGTTCAAGGTGCCCTGGGCTACCATGAGACCACATCTCAAAAAGAAACAACGTTCTCTCTGTATCTCTCGGATAAGTCATGTTATTTTGGGCATTTACCTATAAGAACATGTGTGGGAGAGTGGTCAGTGCAAACTGTTTCTAAGAGTAAAAACTGCCGACAGTGCTGGTGGCCAAAGAGGCTGAGGAGTCCCAGGTCTGGGCCAACAGAGCCTCCGAGCCGACTTGGGGGTAGGGAAGAGAGGAGAACATAGGGAAGGGGGAAAAGGAACAAAAGGAGAACCAAGCCCACCCTGAAAAAACCCTAAATACTCGACAGTAAATAGCACAGGACCCCTAAAAAAGGCCTTCCTCAAACACCAGTCAGCGGACAGGCGAGATGGCTCAATGGCTAAAGGAGCTTGCTGCCAAGACAGATGACCCAGGTTTGATCCCGGGGTTCCAAATGGTGGAAGGAGAGAACCAACTCCAGCAAGTTTTCTTCTCACCTCCACATGTAGGCTGTGCCACACAGGCGTACGTGTGCACAAACATACATACCAAGAAATAAAATACACACAATTGTTTTGAAACCAGGAAGCGATTTAACAAGATAAAACATTTATCTCACAATACCATTTATTCTGTATACGTGACCACTGTCCACACGCCTGGCTCTCATGTATAATTTCCATGAGCTGCACAGTAGGTTATGAATGGAAATATCATTATTTAAAGTATGTGCTCTCTGCTGTGCATATCTGTGCTGTCCTTATTTACTGTGAGAAGAGATATGCTATTGGAAATTTACAACGTATGCACATGTTTATGTAATGTATTTGCATAGAGGTGTGTGAATACATGCACAAAAACACATGAAATCATAAGCTAGAGTACTTTGTTTGCTGGAGTAGGTCTGTAAGCCCAGCAGCTAAGATGCTAAGGCAGGAGGACTGTAACAAGTTCAAGGTTAGCCCGAATCATACACTTTTCTAGGCTCGTTGAGGTTACAGAGTGAAACCCTATCCCAAAACATCAAAAATAAATAAGGAAAATGACATAAAACAACATAAAATAAAACAAAGAGTGCTTCACTAGGCTCCACAAAGCCCTGGGTTTAGTCCTTAGTCTTCCTAAGACACCAAAGCAAAGCCTAGTTAGTTATATCTGGGAGAGAATAAAGAGTCTTGTTTAGAAAGTCTGAACAGCGAGCGTTCTTACTAGCTTTAAACCTGCATAGTTATAAGTGTGGCTGGAGATTTTATTATAGCCAAGGAGAGCACAAGAACTGAAAGCGACAGTGAACTCAGGAGCGACCCTCAGGACCCTAGGGACCTAAGCCCGGGGGATACATGCTCACCTGATGCCAAAGACGCAGTGGATGTAGTTCCAGATGGCCCTGCGGAGCATGGAGGTGTCCACGCCACTGTGCATGGCGATGGTGTTATAGGTGAGGCTGCAGGCTACCTGGAACTTCTCATCCAGCAGCTGTCCTCCCTCAGGGTAGAGCCTCTGGATCAGCGAGTAGCCATGGTCTTCCCAGGTATAGTCCTGAGGAACGGGGAAAGAGGTCACTGACCAAGACTTCGGAAGGCCAAGGCTGGCCAGAGATCTGGCCTCGGGATGTCTAGGAGTCACACTTTAGCTTTGCATAACAGACCCTGCCTGAACCAGAGATTTCACATACTGCTTGTGCGGAGCCCGAGAAACCAACCGGGTGATGATGACCTCCCAACCCACAACAGGGACCTTTCCGGTCTCCACTGCCCTCACGGGGTTTTCTGAGGTGAGGAGACTGTCAACTTAGAGCCACGTGGAGTGCTTGCCCCTGCTTCTGTGTAAATCTGAAACAAACGAACAATACCTGGGCACGGAAGGTTGGGGGGGCCTGAGTCCCTCGACGAGTGAAGTCTTCATATCCAAATGTGGGGTCCTCCACAAAGCATAGGATGTCTGGGTGTGGAGAGGGCTCCAGGATATCCGCTGAGGGCCACATCAGAAAGAAGGGACAGTGAGGCTGAGAACACAGCAGGCTCCCCGTCATCAGGAAGGTGGAGTTGGGGGCACGGGAGGAGAGTATAGCAGGGACCACAGAGAGCCCCTCCCTACACTAAGTGGGAAGGTGTTAGCTAGAGCCACCCCTGGGGAGGAGGTGACTCTTACCCAAGGACCCCCCCCCCCCCCAGCAACAATGACAGTTTTACAGAATGGCTCAGCCTGGGAAAGACTGCGAGCTTGGCTCCATCTACCTCACACAAGCCCTGACTGAATTCAGGGCTAACAGACCAGGATTCAATCAAAGGCAAGAATTCTGAACCTCTTGGAAGGAGAGAGCAGAGGTGTGTGGAGGTATCTGTTCCCATCAGAAGCACAAAGAGAGAGGGGTGGCCCCTGGCACTGACACCTGTGATCCCGTCCATACCTGAGGGGGTCACCAGCAGGCTTTCTGACTTCTCCAGCTCAAAACGGTTCTCCATCTCCTCCTGCGAAGCCCCCTCATCCCGCAGCAGGCTCTCCTGAAGCTGCCTCATGCGTTCCATCAGAGCTTCTACGTCCCGAGCGGCTTCAAAGCCCTGTAGGAAGGACCCAGGAATTAGCATCTGCTCCCTTCACGACCTTCTGGAAGACTCTACTCAGCTCTTCCACATTCCTGGCTTCCCTGAGTGATCAGAAAGAACTAGGGTAATTTCTGAGCCAGACAACACACTGGGCAGCCCACGTAGCCTGTGATGTAGCCTGTGTATTCATGATGTAGACCAGTGGCCTTGAATTCAGAGCCCGGCCTGCCTCTGCCTTCTGAGTGCTGGGATTATCGTGGTTTCTGTTGTTTGTGTTTTAGTGCTGTTGCTGATTGACCTTAAGGCCACAAACAGGCTGGACGAGCAATCTACCACTGAGCTATATCAAAACCCAAATTTTGTATAGTCAACTGGACAGAAAAAAAAAAAAATGTCAGATACAGTGGCTCACGGGTGGGAGAGTGAGGGTAGTCACAAGTTTGAGGATAGCCTGGGCCACAGAGTAATAGCCTATCTCAAACTAACAAAGCAAATCCAAAACATCCATAACAACAAGGAAAATCAGCTGGCGTGATGGTGCACGCCTGCCATCGCAGAACCACTAGACGCCATGGTAAGTTCCAGGCCATCCCAGGCTTATCTCAACAGAGTAATAACAAAGCCAGCTGACGTCAGTTTTAAGAGGCTGTGTACTGCAGTTAGGTCAAGCACCCCGTAGCTTACTCCTCATAACCCACTGTAGCTAAGTTTTAATCCCAAGTAACAGGTAAAAGAAACTTTTGAAAGCCAGGCAAGTTTGCTGGACTCTCTCCCTATGGCGAGACAGGCAAGCAGGCAATGGTTTCTATTCCCAGAGCAGAGGCCACACTAGTTTTCGCCCACATCAAGACCCGGGACCAACGGCTTACCCCTGAGTTGTTCAGTGGGTCCCCGCTCGGGGGGGTGCCTTGCTCACTGGGAGGCGAAGGTGCCTGGGAGGCAGGGCTGCCCTCTGCATCTCCCTCAGGAAGTATTCCACAGCCAAACACAAAGGAGGCCAGAGAGTGGCAGTGGGTAAGCAGGACCAGCGCTTGGATGAGTTCGGCCAGGGACCAGCTGTGCTCGCCAGTCTTCAGCAAGGCCTGGAAGGGAGGGAGAGATAAACGAACCCACTCGGCGGTTGCCCTTGGCTGCCCCAGCCCAGCCCATGGGCTTTCTCAGGGTCCCCAGCTCGCTCTGCCTGTCATACCTGGATATGCTCCTTGGTGATGAGCCACGGCCGATGCGCCAGTAACTTGTTGATCTCGCTGAGCTTGCGGAGTTTCTCAGGGGCCCGGTGAAGGCCCAGCAGCCACTCGGGGTCACCGCCGGTCTGCAGGAACTCAGTCATGTGGGTACCCACTAGGTAAGAACACTGGTGACGGGCAGCAGCCTGTGGGGACAGGGTCAGTGAGCCTGAGTTACCTTCTTTCTGTGCCCCATTCTGGGAAGACCCCCCCTTAGGATCTAAAAGGCAGGAAAATCTATGTTCTAACTTCAGCTCTGCTACCAGCTTGCTGGTCAGTGACCCCTTTGCACCTCACTGTCTTCGTTTGCAAAGTATACACCTAAAGATGCCTCTCTTCAAAATCCTAAAATTCCATGAGGTAATAAAGCTCGCTACTTCCTCTTCACCTTAAAAAAAAAAAAAAAAAAAATCAACCCAGGGGAGTCCTCAAATGAACCCGAAGCCTGTAACGCCAATTGTTCACCCCTGTGAGCACCACGCTCTGACAGACTTACCATGATTGCAATGTAGTGGCGCCAGGAGCTGGCCAGGGGCCCATCCGTATGCAGCAGCAGGTAGTGCAGGCGCCAGAAGCTGCTAAGGTAGTCCGGGTGTAGACCCATCACCACCGCCAGGTTGTCCACCCGCCCTAAGGACATCAGGGCCTCGAGCCCCAGGTGCTGCTCCAGGCTCTCAGCTCCTTCCCGAAGGATCTGCCAGGCAAAGAAGAGCGCATGGGTTCTCTCCTGCTCCCCCACACCGACCAATCTTCCTTGTTATGTATATGGTTATATTATATAGATATAATAGGAGACTGAACAGTACCAACCACATCGGAAAGAAACGGATTAAGCAAACACTATTAGGCAGCTTATATAATATCTGCTATACATCTAGTGCTCTCCAAATGCTTCATATTATACTTCATATAATACTCCATATTAACTCAATTCTCAAAACAGTTCAACTTTCCTGCTTTTAGTTTGTAATGAAAACATGTTTTTCAGTGCTGAGGATCGAACCTAGGGCCTTACAGCTAGACAAGCATGCTATGCGCTTCCTCTGACCTTTTCCCTTTTTTTTTTTTCTCTTCCTTTCTTTGAGACAGGGCTTCTCTGTGTGGCCCTGGCTGTCCTGGAATTTACTCTATACACCAGGCTGGCCTCGAACTCACAGAGCTCTACCTGCCTCTCTGCCTCCTGAGTGCAGGGACTAAAGGCCTGTGCTACCACTTCTGGCTTCCTTCTCTCTTTTATTTATGAAGACTTAGGCAAAGAACTAAGAATGGTTGCTGGGGCTGGGGAGTGTGACTTAGTGGTAAAATGAATGCTTAGCATGCATGAGGCCCTGAGCTCAATCCTTAGCAGTAAGAACTGAATACAGTTTCTCTTGGCTTCATAGAATTTCTGTTCTAAGATGGCAGACGCAGACAGCCATGGAGGGTAGGAGGAAGTGTAGCAGAGTGTCCATGTCCTGAGTGTCTTTTCACGTAGAGCCTTTTAACATTATCGGACTTTTTTTTTTTTGTACAGGGTCCCATATGGTTCAGGCTGGCCTCAAACTTCTGATCGTCTTGCCTCTGCCCCCGCCCCCCCCAAGTGGTCGGATGATAGGCTTATGTGGCTCTAAGGGTCTAGTGCAGGGCTTTGCAGATGGCCTCTTCCCCCTTTTCTTCCTCCTTCTCTCTTTTACTTCTTTGTTTTACTTCTTTGTTTGTCTGTCTGTTTGCTGTGGATCCCGGGACTAAATCCAAGGCCTTGTGCTTAGGAAGCAAGAGTTCTGTCACTGAGCTACATCCCCAGCCTTGATTCATTCATCTAACAGATAGCTACCCAATTATGACTCTCATTGAGTGTCGCAACTTGTCCTGTGAGGTGAATACTATTATTTTCCTCCATTAATAGATGGAGAAACCAGATCTGCTTAAAACCACAGATCTGATAAATGACAGAAACAGGATTCTAATCTAGATGAACTCCTAAGGCCTCTTGTTTCTTTCCTTTCATTTTTTCCTAATAAAAGACAAATTATTTATAAGCAGAAAAAATAAAATACAAGAACACTATGTAAGGTTAAAAATGCTGGGATACAGCTGGGCGTGGTGGTGCACGCCTTTGATCCCAGCACTTGGGAGGCAGAGGCAGGTGGATTTCTGAGTTTGAGGCCAGCCTGGTCTACAAAGTGAGTTCCAGGACAGCCAAGGCTACACAGGGAAACCCTGTCTCGAAAAACTAAAAACAACTAAAAACAAATAAATAAATAAATGCTGGGATACAGGCTGAGACCGCAGTGGGTTTGTTCCTCTCACATTGCAAAGGAGATAAGCTCTGACTTGGGAGCCTTGAGCTTGGCCCTGTCACACTATCATTTCATCTGTCTGAACCCATTCCTTGGCAGAAAATGAGGTTGAGAACAGCCCAGCTTCAAGAACTTTCTAATGGGTGGGTAGGGAAGTGGGGGGCGCTATGGGGGACTTTTGGGATAGCATTGGAAATGTAATTGAGGAAAATATGTAATAAAAATATTGCCTTTGATCCCAGCACTAGGGAGGCAGAGGCAGGTGGATTTCTGAGTTTGAGGCCAGCCTGGTCTACAAAGTGAGTTCCAGGACAGCCCGGGATATACAGAGAAACCCTGTCTCGGGAAAAATAAAGACAAGACAAGACAAGAAATTACATAAATCAGGAGTGGGGAAAGAAAAGAGCCCAAGCTTCCCGTTTCTATGCCCTTTGCTTCTAGGGACTGAAGACTCCTAACTGCCCCCACTTCCAAACTCACCTCTTCCACTGGAATGAAAGCGCTGGGCCCTCGAGAGCCTCGCCGGACCTGGCCCTCCCGGCCCTCCCGATGCTCCTACGGGGAGACACATGGTGGTTATTTGGCAGAAGGGAGGACAGAGAGGACTTTCTGTGAGCTCTCTAGCCCCCTTCTCCAACCCTGAATGACACTGAGTTTCTAAACTATCTTCTTGGTATAATACCAGCCTGAACGGAGGAACCAGAGGGAACACTTAGATCCCTGCATAGCAAATGGGCAAGAGAGAGAAGAATCAAAGCTGAGCTGCTCAGGGACTCAGGATCCAGAAATCCAGTCTGGCTGCATGGGAGGGGCCCAAGGAAGCAAGCAAGTCACAGCTTTCTGTCGCCTGTTCCCAGAAGGCCAGGGTCTTGGTGGTCCCAGAGGACTTGTATAGTAGAAAGAATTCTTTACAGAGGGCAAAGTCATGGTTCAGTGGGTAAGTGTGAAGACCTAAATTCAGTCCCTGGGCACCCACATGGTAGAAAGATACCCGACCCCTACAAATTGTCCTTTGACCTCCAACACACAAGCTGTGATTTATGAACACAATGCATTTTTAAAACCAAGAGATCAGGCCAGCAGTGGTGCATACCTTTAGACCCAACAACTCACGAGGCAGAGGCAGGTGGATCTCTGTGAGTTCAAGGCCAGCCTGGTCTACAGAGCATGGTCCAGGACAGTCAGAGCTATGCAATGAGACACTCACAATCTGGGGTTGAGGGGAAGACTCTTTTCAACTAAGAAGGCTTTATATTCCAAAGCCAGTTCCCACCCTCTGTGCCTAGGAAGCCCCAGTCCCCCTCAAATGATCATTTTCCTTTCCTTTTTGTCTTCTCTCCAATGCTGAGGAGGAACCTAGGCGGCAAGTCTGGTGTGCATGCGGGGCACATTCTACACTGAGCCGCACCCCCCTCAAGGCCCTGCAAACAGTCATTGGTTTATCCCTCTCCCCACAACGTCTAGGCTATCTCCGCTCTCAGCCTCACCAACTGTTCCTGCCTGCACTACCCTGCCCTCTCCTAACCAACTGCTACCCAGTATCCGCCCTGTAACCAAATTTTTTTCAAGCATGAATCTGATCCTTAAAACTCACACCTTCCCTTACCAAAGCCTTCCAGAGGAAAGAGTGGTCAAGCCCCACCCCGTCTGGGACTTGATAGTTCTCCAAGGTCTACTGCCAGGCCTTCATTCGTGACCCCACAATTCCTGGTGCTTTTGCTACCACAAACACTGTCCACTAAGGCCTCTTTTAAGTTGCTCTGTTCCCACACCACATTTTGTGGAGAGCAGGGCCGGGTCATTCTGTGAATAAAAACAGAAAGCAGAGTGTGCCGTGGGGACAGGGGGGGCACCCCAAGGAGGATGTGCAGGCTGGGGGTGGCAGCTGTTCTGACTTCAGCTTCTTTGAGCTGAAGCTATGTATTCAATGAAGCTACTTCTCCTGTCCCTTGATACGAGGTCAGGGAGAACATTCTATTTATTCATCCAGTGTCTGAATGTTGGTGTGGGGGGTCTCCATACCATCAGCCTTGACATCATTGATCCAAATAACAGTTCTGCCTTCACTACAAAAGACCTGTCCCCTGAGCCCTTTCTCCTGGTAAGATCCTGACTTAGGACCTCAGATGTTCAAGGACTCAAAACTATACTTGAGCTTCTATCTATCTATCTATCTATCTATCTATCTATCTATCTACCTTTCTTTCTTTCTTTCTATCTTTCTATCTATCTATCCATTTTTTTTTTTTTTTTTTTGGTTTTTCGAGACAGGGTTTCTCTGTATAGCCCTGGCTGTCCTGGAACTCACTCTGTAGTCCAGGCTGGCCTTGAACTCAGAAATCCACCTGCCTCTGCCTCCCAAGTACTGGGATTAAAGACGTGTGCCACCACTGCCCAGCCATCCATCCTTTTCAAGACAGGGTTTCTCTGTGCAGTCTGTTTCTCTGTAGACCAGGCTGGCCTCGTACTCAAGAGACCAGCCTGCCTCTGCACCACTACCACCTGACTACTCTTTTTTTTTTTTTTAAAGTGGCCAAAACTGTCATCACTGTCACCCTTAAGGGTCCTGGGGCAGTGGTGGTGCACACCTTTAATTCCAGCACTTAGGAGGCAGAGGCAGACAGACTTCTGAGTTCGAGGCCAGCATGGTCTACAGAGCAAGTTCCAGGACAGCCAGGGTTACACAGAGAAACCCTTGTCTCAGAAGACAAGAATAAAAAATAAAAAAATAAAAATAAAAACAACAAAAAAGTCCCTGGAGGAGAGGTGACCTCTATAGGAGCATACAAGATAACAAGAGAAAAAAGATAAGGAGCGTAGAAGCCTAGGTATACACATTGGTTTTGATGCCAATTTGCTGTGTGGTTACTTAGGCTTTCTGGGTCTGATTTTGGATGGCAGAAGGGACTAGGCTAGCCCCTTTCTTTTCTTTTTTTTTTTTTTTAAGATTTATTTATTTATTATATGTAAGTACACTGTAGCTGTCTTCAGACACTCCAGAAGAGGGCGCCAGATCTCGTTGCGGATGGTTGTGAGCCACCATGTGGATGCTGGGATTTGAACTCTGGACCTTTGGAAGAGCAGTCGGGTGCTCTTACCCATTGAGCCATCTCACCAGCCCAGGCTAGCCCCTTTCAACCACTACTTTCTTTTTCTTCCCCTCCCCCCTCTTCCTCCCCTCCCCCCCTTTGACACAGGGTTTCTCTGTGTAGCCCTGGCTGTCCCTGGAACTCACTCTATAGACCACACCTCACTGTGTGGCCCAGGCTGGCCTTGAATGCAGAGATTTCCCCCCACCCCCACCCCTGCCTGTGCCTCCTGAGTGCTCCACCAGCCTCCCGAGTGCTCCACCAGCCTCCCAAGCACCCTTTACAGCTTCTCTCCTCTCTCACTTGAGAAAATGCCCAACAGCTCTGTCTGGGAGATAAGAACTGCTGACTCCACAAACTGGGCCTCCCTCTCTCCAGAGGACCTGAAGGCAGATAGAAGCACAGTGGAACCAGGCCAGACACCTGTAATACCAGCTCTGGGGAGGCTGAGACAAGAGGATTGGAGATTGGAAATCAGGAGTTTGAGGCCAGCCTGGGCCACAGGGTGAGGTGTTGCCTCTAAATAAACAAAACCATTGGGGGGGTTGATTATGCAAATATTACAATTCTAAGACAAAAAAAAATTAAAAAGGGGAAAAGAAAACCACAGTTACTCTAGCAGGGAACTAAGAGCCCCTGGATATGTGGGGGAGGGGCCAGGGGCCAGCCCTGGGATCCTCTGAGCCAAGAGTCAGCAAAGGCAGGAAATGTTACTCCTGGGTTCTAGACCCATCCATATTTCCCAGTAGAATAAATAAAATAATGAGAGTACAATTAAAGATAGGAGCATGGAAGGCTGGGGCTGTAGCTCTTTTGTAGTGTGTTGCCATTGTGGACACCGAAACCTTAGCTCAAGTCGTCGCACATAGCCTGTACAAGGTTTAGACACAAGACACAAACACACACACAGACACACACACAAACAAACATTTTTGATTGCTCCGACCACCAGTCAGCTCTGCGCGCCTCAGTTTCCTACTGGAATAATGGGATTTTCAACCTGCAGTCACTAGGATTTAACAGAGCAGCGCCCCAGTTTACCTCAGCACAGAGGGCACTTAATAAAAGTCCCCGTCATTAACTTCATTGTTATTTTAAACAAGAGCTTCTCTGCCCCACTGGTCCATTAGCATCCTTTTGTGAAGATTTTTTTCTTTTTTAAATTACTGAAACCAAAGTCCCACTTCCAGCAGTCCACAGGGAGAGGAAGTGGTGGGGTGGGGCAGGCACGGTGGGTACCGTTTACTAATCACTTTCTCAGGTACAGAGCCCAGAGCTGAATGCTTCCCAGGTAGAATCAGAATTAGTCTGTTCATTTGATGATTTTTTTTTTTTTTTTTAACTACAGGCAGTGTGAATACAACAGCACAAAGACAAAGTCCCAGTCAGCCTTCATATCATTTTAGGTACCCGGAAGAACGCAGGCAAATGATGGAGAGGGATGAGACAGAACTCTGGATGATGATGGGCTGGGAGCGTGTATGGTATTTTAGTTTAAGAGAACAGGAAAAACTACTGGAGAGGTAGGTGACCTCTGAGTTGGTTGAGAAGGCAGTGGAGGAGCCTGTGAAGATAGAGAACCAGTGTTCTGCCACAGGGGACACTGGAGAGTCCTGGATACAAATCTAGAGATTGTAACTCACAGCTCTGATATCCTGAATGTTCCCCTAACCTTGACACCTGGGCAAGTCCATGGGAAGCTGGAGGAGCCAGGTCTCACAGGTGAGAGGTAACATCGATAAACCAGGGAATGGGAGGAGGTCCTGAGTTCAATTCCCAGCAACGACAAGATGGCTCTCACAATCATCTATACAGTTATGGTGTACTCACATACTTAAAATAAATAAATAAATCTCTAAGAGAGAGAGAGAAAAGCAGCAATGACAGGTCCTCTATTTCCAACTGAAGCATCATTTGGCAGCAGCAACAATAAAGTTGGACAGTCCTCTGGGAGGGCTCTCTAGGTCTTTAGCTCATCGGAAAGGGACTAATGGCCTTGAAGCCGGGTGCCTGGCTCCTCACACAAGAGCTTTCTAGACTAACTTTTCTGTTAAACCCAGAGGCTCAAATCCTATTTATGTCTAATCCACATGTTTTTGGAGGTTACAGTGAACCAATTAAAGGTCTAAAAATTTAAGCATCGACTAACAAGTGTCTAATGTGTAATTTGAACCCAAACTGAACCCTTTCTAGTCTTCTATAACAAGTTTCTGGAAATGGCACGAGACCTAGAGATTTAAACCCAGCCCACTGACTTCCCAGAGCGCTGTTCCCCAGCTGCATTGGTTCCCAGCCTTTGCTTTGCTTCTCTGGAGTCTGCCAGCCCCAGGACTTCACCTACAGACTCCTGCTAAGTCATACTGGCAGCTGGGAAGGCCTGCCCACTACCTGTCAGCTGGACCCAGATAAGAGTCTGGGTTTACACCTGAAGAGAGGCCATACAAGCTGCCCCAGACTTCCAGCCAGCCTTGAAGGGGCAGGCCAGCAGAGTGGCAAACAGCTTGAGCTGGGCCCCAGGCTAAAGTGCTTTACATATTTGATCTCACAGGCACCTTAATTGTTCTCAACCACCCTGAGAGAAACAGAACTTGTTGTCCCCTCTTTAAAGACAAGTGGCCAAAGCTCAGAATGGTCCCCTTCTGGCCTAGCACAGGTCAGATGGGATTTCAAAGCCTCAATAGCTGACAAGGGTCAGTTAACCACTTAGTTGCAAAGAACAGTGAGCCCTGCAGGGGGTTCCTAACTAGTCCCAGAGATGGAGGTAGGCAGAAAGAAAGGCCTCAGCCTATGGAACTAGCTTACCATGAAGAAGGGACCAAAAGCAGGATTAGTCAAAGGGGCTCATCTGGTGGAGGAAGACGTGCTTTTCTGACAAGAGAAGCTTGGGGAAGTTATTCTAGAATTTGAAAACATACTACCCAAGACAAGAGTCAGACCCTTGGAACTTTCTGGAGACAGGCAGAGCTGAAGGCCTTGACCCTCTGAAACAAAGTCTGAAACAATTGTGGGGACTACCCATCTAGCCCTCCAGTCTTGAACACTAGAGTCTGGATGATGGATACCCCATCTTCTTAGGATCCCACTTAAAACAGACATCCTTTCTTGAGGAGTAGAAGATGTAGAAAAAAATGTTGCAAACATTATCAGCTTTCCCCGAAACTGCAAAGTGACTTTCTTTTTTTTTTTTTAAGGATGAAATTTTTTAAAGATTTATTTATTTATTATATGTAAATATGCTATAGCTGTCTTCAGACACTCTAGAAGAGGGAGTCAGATCTCATTACGGATGGTTGTGAGCCACCATGTGTTTGCTGGGATTTGAACTCAGGACCTTTGGAAGAGCAGTCAGGTGCTCTTACCCACTGAGCCATCTCCTCAGCCCACAAAGTGACTTTCTTTTTCTTGTTTTTGTTTTTGGAGACAGGGTTTTCTCTCTGTATAGCCCTGGCTGTCCTGGAACTCACTTTGTAGACCAGGCTGGCCTCGAACTCGGAAATCCACCTGCCTCTGCCTCCCAAGTGCTGGAATTAAAGGCTTGCGCCACCACCGAGCGGCGCAAAGTGACTTTCTTAAATCCAGTGTGTAATCCTAACACTCAGGAGGCTGAGGCAGGAAGATAGTCATAAATTCAAGGCCAGCCTGAACTACAGAGTGAGACCCTGTCTCAAAGAGGATGGGCCTTCCTCTAAGGCATTTACCCAAGATCTACACAGACCACCTGAGATTTTCTTCCTACAGGCACAGCAGGCAGAGCGCTGTGCTGTGTGGGCTCTCCTCCTCCCAGAGTAGAGAATTGAACTCTGGAAGTCCCTTGAGAGGCACTGGGGGTGGGGAGAGATGTCAGCTAAACACAGTCTTCCAGAAGCTAGCATTTTAAATACAACCCCCCCCCCCGCAGTAAATATGTCCCAGGCACTCTTCTCATGCATTTGCTTATATTTTAAATTAATGTCCAACAACCTTTTAGAGATACTATCAAAATACCCGGTAAGAGACTGCAATCAAAAGCGATCGCTCAGCTGAGATAACCCAGCGAGAGAGAAAGTGGAGGGTGGGACTGGAATCCAGCCCTCACCTCCCTCAGTGCTCGGGTGTGCTCACTAACAAAAACAACATTGTTCACAAGGCAGACAAAAGTTATCAGCAAAGAGGCATTGGCAAGGTGTCCTTTCTGCATACAGATTCCTAAACCATATGAAGAAGCAACAGACTGATGGCTGCCTCCAACACCCCCCTCCCCGCCCCATGACATTTCCTCAGACATGGGCTGGTTTTAAGATCATACACCTTAAGACTACCACTCCAGCCCCGGCAATAGACCTTCCACACTGCTCTAGTCTTAGAAAATCAAAAAGGAACAGTATCTTCTGCAGTGCCAAGCATTCTCCAAAATCCTAGTCACACACAGTCCAGAGAATGAGGGCTAGGCCTCTCTCTGTCCCTTTCGGGCCTCAATTTTCTCATTCTGTAAAATGGGGTTAAAATACGTTTTGTATTTGCTGTCTTTGTCAGACAAAACCTATATCCTGGCATCTAGTAGGTGCTCCATACACGACATACAT
Organism: Mus caroli; assembly: GCF_978045245.1. NCBI lineage: Eukaryota > Metazoa > Chordata > Mammalia > Rodentia > Muridae > Mus > Mus caroli. The sequence continues at coordinate 25,316,243 of NW_028227261.1, read as the reverse complement.
AGACTATGTCCACTATCGAGTCTGCTGGGAGGGAGACGGGGGCTTTATACTGGCATTATACCTTGTCTCCCTGTGAAGTCTCTCTACGCTCTGAGGAGACAGCAAAACAAACTTTGAGGACCCCAGAACAATTTAATAGGAAGCAATCTATCGGGACCAAGGGTTATCCGCTTTCTCCCCCAGCTCTCTCAGGCTGCCGCCACCGAGGATCAGGCCGCCAGCCAGACCCATAAAGCACTCGGACCAGTCTCCAGATCGGGGGTGCAGGTAAGGATTGAGAAAGGGGATCGACCTTCCCTGGTCAGTCCCAGGTGGTTTACTCCCTTCGCTGAGCGACAGGACCAGAAACCGATCCTAGAAAGAGCTCCCAGCCCGCCTGCCCCCACCGAGAGGAAGGGAATCTGCGGAAGGGGGCGGGGAGGAGGAGTGGTCGGGTCTCTCTGGCCGGGATTTGCCTGGACTTGAAGACGCTCGCTCTACCAGAGAACAAACCCAAAGAGCCACGAGAAGGCGTCCCCTCTCATTGGCCAGGAGTCCGAAGGAGCCAGGGAGGGCTCCGCATCCCCCTCCCTCCCAGGGTGGTGGTGGGGAGGGGAAAGAGAGAGAGGGCAGTGGGGAGGGGAAGGGAGGGAGAGCGGAGGCTGCAGTTGATGCAACCCTAGCCCTAGCTTACGTGCTCTCAGACCCTAAGCCCGGGGGGACGCACCAGACTTAGCCCGGGTCTGCCCGAAGCCCGGCGGTGGCTGGAGGAGAGCGGGTTCGCCCGGCTGTTGCTTACCTCTCGGGTCTCGGGGCCGGCCACACCGCCCCTGGTGAACGGCAGGTAGCCCTTGATCTCGGAATGGCACTCGGAGTCCGCTACGATCATGGTGCACGCCAGGACCCGGCCGCGGCTCGTCCGCGCCTGGGACACCCGAGGGGGTCTAGGTCGGGCGCGCACAGGAGGCCGGGACTAGGGGTCGCCGGGGAAGCTCGAGATCCCCGGTCTGTCTCTCGGGATTAGGAGAACCGGTGCTACGGAGATAGACACTCCTTTCAGCCCAGCTTGGAAAACTGCGGCCGGCCTCGGAGGCCTGAGATTGGCCGCGGCGCAGAGGTTTTCACGGCCCGGAGTGCCTCGGAAGTCCGCAGTGGCCAGCGCTGCTCGGGAAGCCGGCGCTCCTCACCATCCCCACCACGGAACTGCCAGCGCTCGCCCGGCTCTGTCAGCCCGCTGCGGTCCCTGGGGGAGGGCGGGGACACAAAAGTCCCACGGCGCAACCAATCAGATGCCTGTTTCCCGGGGAGGCGGAGCCGACACCTCCCTCCGGAGCCAACCGTCCGTCCAATCAGCATCGACAAGCGCCTGGGAACTCTGGGAGCTGTAGTTGGCCTCGCACAGATGCTGCAAACTTTTGCAAGAAGGCGTTAGTCAGGTCTCTGGCAATACCAGATGAGAGTGACAGCCCAGGGAGTCATTAGGGTTGCGTGACGAAACGGGACTTCACGGGGCTGGGCCAGACAGCCAGGTGTGAAATCCCTTCTGAGTAAGTTCTTCAGCTTTCCAGTTCCTGGAGGGACTGGTTAGGTCTGCAGAGAGTTCTAACCACACACATCCAGTAGTTCTAATTATAGATCAAAACCCACAAATTTGAAGCCAAGAGCCACCACCCTGTCCCCTCAGGCCCTGAGGGATCTGCACCTTCAGAAACACTAAACCAAGGAAATCACCTTATTTGTGGAGTCTCTTGGAAAAGCCCTCACTGAAATACCCTTGACAATCTCAAATTTAATCTCAATCTTCATTGCTACAATTTCCCCTCTTCTGTTCTGCCTTGGGTGCCTTCACACCGCCTTCCAACCTCCAGGCACTGATGGAAACTTTGTAACTTAGGTGTTTGGCTTGATCTATTTCTCACTTCTCCCTCTGGCCACTCCTCTCTGACTCCTCTTTTTCCATCCACTCCCTAAACGTGGGTGCTCTCCTAGTTTCTGTTTTTAGCCCTCTTTCTCTAGACGTTCACACACATGACTTCCCGACACTCACCTCTTCCATCCAGAGCTCAGCACTTTACCCTTGATTCACCCATTCACTTCTACTCATCTCCTTCAAGGTTTTTCTTCAGGCCTCTCCTGTTTCAAGTTTCTCTTTATTCTGGTTAAGGAGTCCTAGACAGAGCTGGAGCTGATTAATCCTCTCAGTTCCTGCCTGAAATAGTCTTGAGTTTAGGCTTACGATACCAACGGTGATCTTCTGACTTAGTCTAATGCCTTCTGTAGGGAAGGGAGTTCACCTGCATGCTCCTTAGAGCCCTAAACTCGGGCTGGACCTTTCTCTCTGTGTTTTAATACTTTCCATACTGTAACTTGTGTTGTCATATTCTGTGTATTTGTCTTATCTGAAAGTTTTTATTATAAACTTGTTGAGGGCAGTGTCTACATTTAGACATTTTTTTTTCTTTCTACCTTATGCCACCTGGCACAACGTGCTTCTAATAATATACCCTTGGCCACTGAATATCCCTTTGGGTTAATTCTTTTCTAAACAACTCTATATCAGATTCAGCTTTCTCCTTAAAAACAGACTCTCACTGGGCAGTGGTGGCACATGCCTTTAATCCCAGCACTTGGGAGGCAGAGGCAGGCAGATTTCTGAGTTTGAGACCAGCCTGGTCTAAAGAGTGAGTTCCAGGACAGCCAGGGCTACACAGAGAAACCCTGTCTCAAAAAAACAAAAACAAATAAACAAACAAATGCATATACTCTGTGGGATAAGGATAGAGGATAATGTTACAGTGTCCACTTAGGACCCCAAGGCCTTGGGTTCTATTCCCACACACTAACAGAAATAACAACAATGTCAGTAGCCAGGCTACATTTTTTTTTTCAGTAGTGTTTCATCAGCTACTGAATAAAGTGAAACCTCTAGGTGGATCCTCAAGGCCTGCCAAGATACGTTTCAGCCTACATCTTCAGTCTTATCTGTCACACCCATGATCCTTCAACTTTTTTGATACTCCTCTTCAAGTTCTACTCCTTGAAGTGACAGGGAACCTTTAGAGCTTTCATTCTGTTGGGGGCCTGAGTGAAACCTTCAAGATGCTGCTCCCTCCCAAAGCCGCCTTCAGCCCTGCTGAAAGTCACCTTGCCCCTGTTCCTCAACACCTTTAACCTCCTCCTGGCCCTGCTTACCAAACACATGGAGCTTCAGTACCACGGTTATAAGCCTTACCCCTTCCTTCCAGTTAATTGACTTTATTACCAGCCATGTGTGAAGACACTTCCATTTAGAAAGGTAAAACTGATTGTCAACCACACCGCATCTTTTTTTTTTTTTTTTTTTTTGACTGCATTAAGCTGTGGAAAACATCACTTAAAGCAGTAATCATGTCTAACTCTGGATCACTCCCTCACTGGCATGGCGTAGTATACTTTGTTTTCAGTACTGGGATTAAACCGGGGTCTTACACATGCTAGGAAATGCTCTCTTGAGCTACTCCTCCATCTCGCCAGTACATATTTTTAAATGAATATGTTATTGTCTTCATAAGAACAATCCTAGCTGGGCAGTGGTGGCACACGCCTTTAATCCCAGCACTTGGGAGGCAGAGGTAGGCAGATTTCTGAGTTCGAGGCCAGCCTAGTCTACAGAGTGAGTTCCTGGACAGCCAGAGCTACACACAGAGAGAAATCCTGTCTCAAAACAAAAACAAGATTTATTTATTTATTTATTTATTTATTTATTTATTTAATGTGAGTACACTGTAGCTGTCCTCAGACACACCAGAAGAGGGCGTCAGATCTCATTATGGATGGTTGTGAGCCACCATGTGGTTGCTGGGATTTGAACTCAGGACCTTCAGAAGAGCAGTCAGTGTTCTTACCCAGTGTGCCATCTCTCCAGCCCGAGAAATCCTGTCTTGAAAGATTAAAAAAAAAAAAAAAAAAGTCACCAAGGGACCCTACATGGGCTACATGAGGGGATCTTTTCTAAAAGTAAAAAAAAAAAAAAAAATTGACTTTCTGATCTTCAGAGATAAAACTATAAGCTCTACTTATGAGGCAAATGATTTTTGTGGAGGAAAACCAGAAGACACTAATACTCTAAAGCAGATGATCTTTTGTGGCCTAGCTTCTAAAGAATGAAAGTGGAGGAGGCACAGACTTTTAAACAGTGTTCTGCTCTACTAACAGGAGTCCAGGATCCACCCATTAGCCCATTATAACTCTCACCACAACCTCCTCAAGTAGCCTTTATGTCCCCGTTTGACACGTGACAAAACTGAAGCTCTCAAGAGGTGTGCTGGCTGAGGTCAGGTGGCTCAGTAATGTGCAACATGCTCAAAGGCAGTATGACTCCACAGCAGAAACTCTGTCCCACCAGTGAGGAAAGAAGGAAGTGAATAGCTAAGAGGCAGGCTGGCACTTAATGATCGATGCCTAAACCAGATCTATTAATTAGGAGTAAGAGACATAACTGTAAAGTGGCCTAGAATGGGTGTGTCCGCACATCTCTGTGGCAGGGCCTCTGTGGGAAGCTCAGCTGCAGGTTGAAGATGGCTAGGGTGGCTAGAAACTGAGTAAGAATAACCAGTGGAGGTGGAGGGACTCCCCGGCTGTGCTCAGAGAAATCTGCTTCTTCCCTCCCGCTTTCATTCAGTAAACAGTTTTGACCATGGAGTGTGTGCCAGTTGCTAGGCTTGGCGGTGGCAATTCAGCGGTGACGCTGCCAGCCTGGTGAGGGATGGGGAGGTGTGCTAGACACTGGTTGGACGCATCCCTCCCCTGCCCCTCCCCCATGCCTTGCATAGTTTTTGGTCAGGCAAGGTCTCCTTCTTCCTCCTGTTGCCATACTCTCTGGTCTCTTGCATCAGCCGTGTTAAAGCCACTGATTGGCCAAAGCTCTTTTGATTCCTTTTAGACATGTCTAGATCACATCTGAAAGGTTTTTTTTGAAACTTCTTCAATTTCAGACCCTGTCAGACTAAAAACCTAACGGGATTCTCATCTATTTTTTTTTTCAGAATTAATTTTATGGCATCAAATTCTTGAACCTTTGTATTATAATGCCTTTACATTGTAACCATTCCAGGCACTATGGTTTATCACTCCTTGTGCCCCCCCCCGAACTCTTACTATTTTCCAGCTCCCCAGTTGCAAAACACAGTTTCTGCCCAGGGAAATCTTGTAGGAAAGAAGCCCCTCTCGCTCCGATTGGATTGGCTTGATAAAACCAAAGGAGACACTCCACACACCCACCAGAAGCTTACTCACGTTCACCTACTCATTAAAACAGCCATTGTGTGAGGTCCCGAACAAGGACCAACCCTGACTTCACCTCTTTGAGTTGTTACAGACCCCCCAGAAACAGAGTCAGCTCCGATCCTAACAGCGACTCGGACGCTTGTTTTTGTCTCTATTCACCAAATTAAGCCCCTTCCTTTCCCAACTCTTGAATCAGTTTTATCTACTAAATCAAGGAAGTTCGTTCGAAAGGAGATCTCTCTCCGCTCAACGTGCAGAGTTTGTCTTGATAAAGTCACTTCCCTCGACTGCACATTTTGGATAGAAAACGTCAAGTTTGGAAAAGCTCATCTTTCTTAGTAAAATATGAAAGCTCATCTATTCTGGGTGCTTTCGGGGCAATTAGCTGGACTTTTCTAGTTTGATCAGTTGAGCGAGCCCGCAGCGCCCCCTGCAGGCCAGATCTTGCTATAGCTCAGCCCCGGTGAACTGAAAAAGGCTTCCTGGGCCGCTCCAAAAGATTCTGTACAGAAGATTGTCAGGCCCCATATCATGGCGTCAAGGTCTTAATAAAAAGACAGGCGGTGGCTAAGTAAATATCCTGGCTGCTGAAGAGTCTAGCAAGAAATAAGCTTTCATAAAACTTCACAGCCTAAATATTTCTCCCATTGCTTCGCTAAAAACCCTCAGAAGTCTGTCTGCGGCATGGAGACCAGATGTTAAGGTCCAGCCAACCGACACTTTAACAGTCTAATCCAGTGGCTTGATTAAAAAAAAAATTGTTCCCTATGGTGCCCTACTACCTATCATGATGGGCATAGGGGGTGAAGGGTGGATGCAGTCCTAGCTTTTTAAACCGTGTGAAATCAGAACAAGTCATTTCTCTCTGCCCCTGTTTCCTGCTGTGTCAAAGCAGGGCTGCTGTTAGCACGAAAGCTAACGCAGAACTCTTCAACAGGGCAGCCGGGGTTGTTATTTATATTGCTATTTTTCCCCAAAGTATCCTAGGCAAAAGCGGCAACACTCCTCCCCGACCCCCTTGGTGCTCAGCAACAGGCTCTTCTTACGTAAATCGCAGCGGCCAATGAGCAGGGATGTGGGCGGGGTTTAGAATAAGCCAATAGGAGCCTGCAGCGACGCTCTGGATAGGACCAGGCATGTTTCCAGGCTGACCAGGCAAGCGAGTCTCCGAAGCTGTTGAGGAGACCTGAAAGGTCTTTAAAATCTTCTTGCTCTGCCTATCAACCGGGCTCTGATTGGTCTAAAACTCAGCGCCTGCCTCTCCTCCCGCCCGCTCTGAGCAGGAAGGGAGCTGGTAGCACAAGGCTTGCTTTTATTTATTTATTTATTTATTTATTTATTTATTTATTTTAAATATTTGAGACTAGGTCTGTACACCAGGCCCATAACTCAAATCGGGAACTCAAACTTGTTATGTATCCAGAGGCTGATCTTAACTTTATGATGGCCCTGCCACAACTTCCCAAGTATCTGGGATTGCAAGTCTGTGTTGCCTCCCCTGGTGTTTTAAATCTCTACTCATTTTTTAAAAATCCATTTACACACTTAAGTGCTTCGATGTGTTACATTTTTAATATTAAAGAGACCCTTAAGCACGGCGTGATAATGGTTGCTCAAGGCCACACTGGGCTACAGAGTGATTTATCTCGGAAACTCAGTAAGTGCTAGTATCAAAAATAAATAAATAAATCAAAAGTGAAAGAGAAGCCTGTTTGTTATTTAAAGACCAGAAAGGAACAACTATTGATTTTCCTACTTTAGGCCCCTGAGTAGGTGGCTTTCCAGACCGGGCTGCATGATCTTTGCAGTTGTGTTTTTTTTTTTTTCCCTCCGAGACAGGGTTTCTCTGTATAGCCCTGGCTGTCCTGGAACTCACTCTGTATACCAGGCTGGTCTCGAACTCAGAAATCTGCCTGCCTCTGCCTCCCAAATTCTGGGATCAAAGGCATGCACCACCACAGCCCGGCTTGTATTTATTGTCTTTTTTTTTTTTTTTTTTTTTGGTTTTTCGAGACAGGGTTTCTCTGTATAGCCCTGGCTGTCCTGGAACTCACTTTGTAGACCAGGCTACCCTCGAACTCAGAAATCCGCCTGCCTCTGCCTCCCGAGTGCTTTGTAAGCTCTTACATAATGCAGGGTGTCTTGTAGCCCAGGTTTCCTTGGTCTTTTGTAGCGGGTGGGGGGGTGGGGGAGATGGGGGGGTGGAGGGGTGGGGTGGGGAATGACCTTGACTGACTGGTTGTCCTGCGCACAAACTGGAGTGCTTAGATTATACCCCTGTGCTATCATCATTCTGGGCTCTTCAACTTTTAATTCTTTACAAAAAAATCAGCAGTTTATTTCTTTTACGTTTATGTGCCTGTGTGTGACCTGCGGAGCACAAGGTGCCCTCAGAGGCCTCTGCTACACGAGACCTTATCTTAATCAAAAACATTTGAGCGTTCACCTAGGTATGATTTCTCTTGTGACACTGAGGTCATCAGCCGGTAGCTAGACTTGTCCTGTTTTCAGCAATCATGAAGCACACGGAGCATTTCATGTATCCACATTATCTATAGGAATCCGAGTCCAAAACCTCCAGGAAAGATCTATCCCCCATTCCTCAATATAGCTGAGCCTGGCGGCCCACGCCTGTAAACCCAGCTCCTGGGGAGGTTGAGGCAGACAGATCATAAGTTCAAAGGCCGGGTGGAGAGTTTAGTGAGACCCTGTTCCCCAGTTCCAAAATGAAAAGTAAAGAGATGAGGGGGGCTGGAGAGACAGCTCAGCAGTGAAGAGCACCAGCTGCTCTTCCAGAGGACGGAGGTTCTAGCACCCAGACAGTGTCTCACAGTCACTTGCAATTGCGGTTCCAGAGAGTTCAATGTCTTCTTCCAGCCGCCACAGGTACCAGGCATGCAAGTCGTGCATAGGCCTACGTACATGCAAGACACCCATGCATAGACCTACATACCTGCAAGACACCCACACACATCGGAAAACTAACTTAAGTAAAACCAAGAAGTGCACTTTGAGGCCAGACATTTGGGGGAAGGGAGGAAGACAAGGGCTGGGGTGTGAGAAAGCACATGTGAGTGTGTGTTCTCATATGTGTCAAGGCACACCTGTGGAAGCCTAAAGGCACTGTGGTGGGAGTCAGTTTTCTCCTTCTACCATTTGATTCTGGGGTGCAATTCAGGTCCTTATGGGGTTGGCAGGTGCCCTTAAGCACTGAGTCATCTCGCCCACCCCCCTTTCTTGTGTGGGGACCAAGCCCTGGGCCTTGAGCCTGTTAGGCCACCGCCCCCCCACTGGGCTCAGTATCCTCGACTTCCTTCTACTTTTGCCAGTGCTTATTGACCTTTGCTCGGGGGTCAAGGCATAAGGCAACCACAGGAGTTTCTAACTCCCTTTCCCGACTTTTCTCCTCTCCTTTAGGTTAGTAGTTAGGTAATCATTAACTCCCCACTCCCGCTTAAGAGACAAGGTCTACTACTTTGTGCAGCTGGCATTAAAAACTTGGGCTCAAGCCTGGTGTGGTGGCTCAGACCTTTAGTCCCCCCACCCCCGTCCCCGCCCTATACTCAGAAGGCAGAGAGCTCTGAGTTTGAGGCCAGCCTGGTCTAGAGAATAAGTTCCAGGATGTCCAGGGATACATGAAGAAACCCTGTCCCCCAAAACCAACCAAACAAACAAACGAGAAGAGAAGAGAAGGGAAGGGAAGGGAAGGGAAGGGAAGGGAAGGGAAGGGAGAAGGGGAAGGGGAAGGGGAAGGGGAAGGGGAAGGGGAAGGGGAAGGGGAAGGGGAAGGGGAAGGGGAAGGGGAAGGGGAAGGAAAGGAAAGGAAAGAAAAAAGAAAATGGGCTGGAGAGATGGCTAGATGATGGCTCAATATTTAAGAGCACTGACTGTTCTTCCAGAGGTCCTGAGTTCAATTGCCAGCAACCACATGGTAGCTCAAAACCATCTGTAATGGGATCCAATGCCCTCTTCTGATGTGTCCGAAGACAGCAATGGTGTACTCACATATATAAATAAATCTTAAAAAAAAGAAAGAAAGAGGGGCTGGAGAGATGACTCAGTGGTTAAGAGCACCGATTGCTCTTCCAAAGGTCCTGAGATCAAATCCCAGCAACCATATGGTGGCTCACAAACATCCGTAACGAGATCTGACTCCCTCTTCTGGAGTATATGAAGACAACTACAGTGTACTTACACATAATAAATAGATAAATCTTTAAAAAAAATAAAAAAGGAAGGAAGGAAGGAAGGAAGGAAGAAAGAAAGAAAGAAAGAAAGAAAGAAAGAAAGAAGCCGGGCGTGGTGGCGCACGCCTTTAATCCCAGCACTTGGGAGGCAGAGGCAGGCGGATTTCTGAGTTCGAGGCCAGCCTGGTCTACAAAGTGAGTGCCAGGACAGCCAGGGCTACACAGAGAAACCCTGTCTCGAAAAACCAAAAAAAAAAAAAAAAAAAAAAAAAAGAAAGAAAGAAAGAAAGAAAGGAAAGAAGGAAGGAAGGAAGGAAGGAAGGAAGGAAGGAAGGAAGGAAGGAAGGAAGGAAAAAAGAAGAAAAGAAGGAAGAAAAGAAAGAAAAAAGCCTTAGGCTCAGGGGATCTTCTAGCCTCAGCTCCTAAGTAGCTAGGATCAGGAGTTGTTGCTGTCACAGAAAAGAGTTTTAATGCTCATTTATTGAGTAACATCTTTCTGAGTACTATCAGGTCAAAGTCAGCCAATTTGTGTAAAGCCGGGAATGAAACGTTGAGAAAGAAGTGACATCCCCTTAGCGTGTGCTCCTTATTCTCTACGCTCCCCGACTTACCTCCAGTTGTCTATTTGCACTTGCTAGAAGAAACGTAGAAACATAATTTATTCACTTTTAAATTTTAAGAATTCTGTTTAATGTGTGTAGGTGTTTTACCTGCATGTATGTCTGTAAACCATTTGCTTGCCTGGTGACCATGGAGGCCAGAAGAAGGCATTGAATCTCCTGGAACTGGAGTTAAAGATGGCTGTGAGCCATGGTTTAAAGGCTGGGATTCAAACCTGGGTCTTTTGGACCCTAAACACAATTTTAAAAGGTAGTGGGGGGCTAGAGAGATAGCCCAGCAGTTAAGAGCATGTGGTATTCTTACAGAAGACCTGTGTGCAGTTCCCAGCACACACATGGCAGCTCACCGACATCTGTAACTCCAGTTCCAGGGTATGAGAGATTCTCTCCTGACTCTATAGGTACCATGCATGCACATGGCTCACATAATACATACACACATACACACATACATACATACATGTAGAGAACACACACACATAAAGTAAAATAAATCTAAAACAAACCAAAAGACTTGGGAGCTGGAGAGACAGCTGAGCTGCTAAGAGCATTTGATGCTCTTGCAGAGGACGCATGTTTGGTTCCTGGTACCCACCTTGTTGCTCACAACCATCAGGAACTGCCTGCCGTTCCTTGATTGGAGAGTTTGCTTCTTTTCCTGGCCTCTCCAGCACTAGGTGCCCACTGGCAGTGTGCTCAGACATACATACAGACATGCACACAGAAAATAAATTAATTAATTAAGCTTCACAAAATCATAGATCCTGAAATGTTCAAGAGCTTCCGGGTCCCCAGTGGAAGATACAGATTTCTATTTAAAAGCCAGCTGGATAGAAGCTCTGAGATAGAAGTTACACATAATATTTGGTGTTTTGCCATGGTAAAAACTAAAATATCTACAAATCAAAGCAATTGTGTATGGCTGTCCACGCCAACAATTCTAGCACTTGGGAGGTAGAAGCAGGAGGATCAGAAGTTTGAGGCCATCCTGGGCTACATGAGACTGTGTGAGAAACAAAAATAAATTTATTTCCATAACTAAATGGATAAATGGGTTACACACTTGGAAGAGTCATGTCTTTTGTGGACCTATGTATTTAGTTCATTTGTTCCTTCTCCCAAGCCAAAAGGCTTCTTGGGCTACAGGTGTAAATAGTTGTAGGGAAAACATGGAAGGAACAGAGGCAGCATTTTTAGGGTTCCTGGTGATGGCACCAGAACCTCCTGCACCTTAGGGTTTTTTTCAGGGGGTGGGGGGAGGAAATACAGTAGCCAATTAACTCTTTGATCTGAGGGAATAAGCTACACCTTGTTTTCGGATGTGAGAACAAGGAGATCTGTGATGATAAGGAGCTGGGCATGGTGGTGCAGGCCTGGAAACCAGGATAGGTGGTGTAATATCCAAAATGAATTCGAGACCACCCAGTACCTTCCCACTTCGAAAAGGACTTCCAAACTGTACTAGCAGGCCAAGTGCAGAGCCAGATAAGGAAGCTGGCTGACTAAACAAACGTAAAAACATAGTTTTAGCGGTCAAAATGACTGAGCCTACAAGCTGCTAAAACAATATTAGCTGTTCTCAGAGAAGTAATCATAACAAGATTAACAATTCTCCTGCCCCGCTCCACACTGAATTCTGAGAAAGACCACAAACCACCCTGACCTTGTTGCTAGAATCCCCCTGATGTTGATAGCTGTGACTGACCCATAAGTTCAAAATGTATTAGTGCTTTGCTGACCAAATCATAATATCCCACCATGGGGGCAAGCAAAGTGAGGGACTAGGCCAAAGAGTTACTTAGTCACTATACAAACCAACCAATGCCTGGAAGGGTTACTTGCTACACCAATGAGAACCCTGTTGCTCAAATCTGTCCTTTACAAAGATATAAAAAGTGTGTTCTTGTTGGGCATGGTGGCACACGCCTTTAATCCCAGCACTCGGGAGGCAGATGCAGAGGCAGGCAAATTTCTGAGTTCGAGGCCAGCCTGGTCTACAAAGTGAGTTCCAGGACAGCCAGGGCTATACAGAGAAACCCTGTCTCAAAAAAAAAAAAAACAAAAACAAAAAACAAAAAAAAACAAAACAAACAAAAACAAAAAACAAAAAAAAACCCCAAAACCCAAAAAACAAAAACCAAAAAACCAAAAAAAAAAGTGTGTTCTTTCTTTGTTCTGGGTCTCTCCTCTGGCCTGAGTGCTGAGAGGGGAGGCCCCAACATGTTGGATCAATAAAAATCCTCATGCGATTTTGCAGCAATGGCAGTGGTCTCTGTGGTCTTTGTGAGTGAGGGTCTTTTGACGAACTCCAACAGTGGCTGGAAGATCCAAGGTAGAAGTAGGCTTAGGGGCTGGTGAGATGGCTCAGTGGGTAAGAGCACCCGACTGCTCTTGTGAAGGTCCAGAGTTCAAATCCCAGCAACCACATGGTGGCTCACAACCATCTGTAACAAGATCTGACTTCCTTTTCTGGAGTGTCTGAAGACAGCTACAGTGTACTTACATATAATAAATAAATCTTAAAAAAAAAAAAAAAGGAAGAAGTAGGCTTGGGTTATAGCCTAAGATGCTGTCTCAAAAAGAAAAACCAAAAAACCAAAAATCGGGGTCCTGGGGTGGTGACAATGCATGCCTTTAATCCCAACACTCAGTAGGCAGAGGCTGGCAGATCTCTGAGTTTGAAGCTAGCATGCTCTCCAGAGTAAGTTCCAGGGCAGCCAGAGCTACATAGAGAGAAAAAAGAAAGACCAAAGAGAAGTGAAATAGAAAATAAATAAAAATAATAAAAAAGAAATAATAAAATAAAAAGAAATAAAATAATAAAAATAAAAAATAAAATAAAAAGAAATAAAATAAAAATAATAAAAAAGAAATAAAAATATTCTAGTAAATGTATTTACCAAAAAAAGTGGTGGGAGATGGGCTGGAGAAATGGCTCAGTGGTTAAGAGCACTGACTGCTCTTCCAGAGGTCCTGAGTTCAATTCCCAACAACCACATGGTGGCTCACAACCATCTGTAATGTGATGTCTGAAGACAGCTGCAGTGCATTCATATAAATAAAAAATAAATCTTGAAAAAAAAAGTATTGACATAGGTTGATGTAAAATGCAGCAGAAGCTGGGGAGATTCAAGTATTTGTTGCACAGGTGTAAGGACCCAAGATGGAATCCTCAGAAGCCACACAAGGCCAGGTGGCTGTGGTAGGGACCTGGTGGCCCACCTGTGACTCTAGTACTCAGAAAGCCAGGCCAAGGGAGCCCCAGAGCAAGTTGAATAGCCAGACTAACTTTATTGGTGAGTTCTGGATTCAATTGAGGGACCGTGCCTCACATACACACCTATACACACACACACACACACACACACACACACACTATGCTGGGCTTGGTAGTTCATGCCTGTAATCCCAGCACTGGGGAAGCCAAAGCGAGAGGATTGTTATTTCTGGCTAGCCTGAGCAACATAATGCTTTAAGGAGTAAAACTTCATCAAAAGAGAAAATCCAGCCAGTCATACTGCCAAGTTCAGGTGATTTATCATTTAAATGGTTAATGATTCATCTTTTATGATGTACACTAGGTCAGATTTTAAAAATAGAATTTGCATGAGTATTTTGCCTGTATGTATGTATGTGCATGTATGTATGTGCACCGTGTTTGGACCTGATGCCCAGGGACTCCAGAAGAAGTCACCAGGCATTAGGTCTCCTGGAATTGAAGTTACAGATGGTTGTGAATCACCATGTGGGTGCTGGGAACTGAATCTCCATCATCTCCATCCTCTGTAGGAGTAGTAAGTGTTCTTTCTTTCTTTTTTAAGATTTTTTTTTCTTTTTTTTTTTTTTCGAGACACGGTTTCTCTGTATAGCCCTGGCTGTCCTGGAACTCACTTTGTAGACCAGTCTGGCCTCGAACTCAGAAATCCGCCTGCCTCTGCCTCCCGAGTGCTGGGATTAAAGGTGTGCGCCACCACGCCCGGCTGATTTTTTTTTCTTTTTTAAGATTTATTTAAAAAATAAATCTTGCCGGGCGTGGTGGCGCACGCCTTTAATCCCAGCACTCGGGAGGCAGAGGCAGGCGGATTTCTGAGTTCGAGGCCAGCCTGGTCTACAAAGTGAGTTCCAGGACAGCCAGGGCTACACAGAGAAACCCTGTCTCGAAAAACCAAAAAAAAAAAAAAAAAAAAAAAAAAAATCTTGTTATATGTGAGTACACTGTAGCTGCCTTCAGACATACCAGAAGAGGGTGTCAGAGCTCATTACAGATGATTATGAGCCACCATGTGGTTGCTGGGATTTGAACTCAGGACCTTCAGAAGAGCAGTCAATACTCTTAACCACTGAGCCATCTCGCTAGCTCCTCGATTTAAAAAAATTAAATATTTCTATGTATATTAATGTTTTGCCTTTATATCTGTGTACTACATCTATACAGAGCTTGTAGAAGCCAGAAGAGGGTATCAATCTCCTGAAACTTACAACAGATAGTTGTTAGCTACCCCATGGTGCTGTGAATCCAACCCAGATCCTCTGGAAAGCAACAAATGCTTTTAACTACTGGGCCATTTCTCCAGCCTCTTGCTTGTTTTAAAGAGCTATTTATTTTATATGTGTGAGTACACTGTAGCTGTCTTCAGACACACCAGAAGAGGGTATCAGATCCCATTGCAGATGGCTGTGAGCCACCATGTGGTTGGTGGGAATTGAACTCAGGGTCTCTGAAAAAGCAACCAGTGCTCCTAACCACTGAGCCATCTCTCCAGCCCCTTGTTTGTTTGTTTTTTTCAAGACAATGTCATGTAGCCCAAACTGACTTCAAACTGCCTATGTGCTGAGCCTGACCTAGAACTCCTGACCTCACTGCCTTTTCCTCTTGAATGCTAAAATATCAGCTGTACCTGAATTTTAAAAATAAGAGCTAGATCTGGTAGTCCATGCCTGGAAATTCCAGCACTTCAGAGGGTGAGCTAGGAGGATGATGAGTTCAAGGCCAGCCTAGGCTATGTAGCGTATCTATATCACACACCTTTACTCCCATTTGGGAAGCAGAGGCAGGCGGATCTCTTGAGTTTGAGACCAGCCTGGTTTACAGAGCGAGTTCCAGTACAGCCAGGGCTACGCAGAGAAAAACCAAAAGAAACAAACCAAAGAAAGCGGGGCTGGAGAGATGGCTCAGCAGTTAAGAGCACTGACTGCTCTTCCAGAGGTCCTAAGTTCAATTCCCAGCAACCACATGGTGGCTCACAACCATCTGTGATGGGGTCTGCTGCCCAATTCGGGTGTGTCTGAAGAGAGCAATGGTGTACTCGCATACATAAAATAAATAAATAATAATAATAAGAGATAAAGAAAGCGAGAATAAACACACTTGGTATGGTGACAGGGGTCTGTGATCCCAGCGCTGAGGAGGTGGGGCTACTCGATAAGTTTGAGGCCAGCCTGGGCCTTGTCTAAAACAAAATAAACTTAAGAACAAAGAGAGAGGGAAGGCGGGGGAGGGAGATGGGGAGACCAAAAGAGAGAGGAAAAAAAGTATATTCACTCTTGGGAGCAGAGGCAGAAAGATTACTATAAATTTGAAGGGGACCATAGTGATTTGCATTACAAACCAGCAAGAAAACAAAATAAAAGCTAACCAACGGGGTGGGGTCAGGGTAAGATTAGTGTTTTCACAAATTCTTTCTTTTGCTGAAGACTCCCAAGTGATAGATCCCTGGGAGTAGGGTGTAGGTGGCTTAGGCGGCATTCTGCTGCCTAAGAAAGAAAAGGAGGCAAGAAAGGCGTTCAGGAGGACTGGAAGAAGGAATAAAGGACCGAGGAGTGGAACACCGAGATTAAGCATCCATGTGGCTAGTCTAGCCCACGGAAGTTGGTAGATCCTAGCAGGTAGTTACCCTGCCACACTGTGGCTACCCCACCACATTGTCACCTCCATGTGCACTGGGGGAACGGTTTTCAATCTGCGGGAGCCGGTTTGTTTCTTCAGGGGCCGGCTTCTTTAAGTACAATTCCATTGAGCCACACCTCCTCTTTCCTATCATCCTCTCCCTTTGAGCCCCAGGTCTGGGTGCAGGGCCTAACCTGTTCTCTTCCAGCTTCCCCCACGCATCGCCGTTGGGTTACTGCCCACATTTTTGACTAATCCTTTTTTAATCACGCCTCTTTCCCAGTAGGCCGTGGATTCCATAAGAAAAGGAGCTGTCTGTTTTGTAGCTGGATCTCCAGTGAACACTGCGTGCCCAGCAGACAGTAGATACCAATAGCAACTTTGCTGGACAAAAGTTTAAAGGACCTTAAAAGGCTGACGTGTACCGCAGCACATCGCCTAAGCAAGCCCGCTGAAAGCTTTGGGTTCAGGCCCAAGCATGGCATAAAACTGAATGTGCTGGAGGCCACACCCATGCACTCTCAAGGTTGGGCTCGGTGGGGAAGGGCACTTGCTGTGTAAGCAGGAGGACCTCACTTTAGATCCCAACACCCACATAAAAATTGGGCGTGGCTTTGCGCATGTTAACTCTGAGCCTGGCTGGGAGGAGGGAGGAGATAGGAGGGTTGTTAAGGTTGCTGGCGATGATATTTTTGAGAACCTTTTCCCTAGACAGACATAAAGAAACACCTGCCGGGCGTGATGGCGCACACCTTTAATCCCAGCACTTGGGAGGCAGAGGCAGGCGGATTTCTGAGTTCGAGGCCAGCCTGGTCTACAAAGTGAGTTCCAGGACAAGCCAGGGCTACACAGAGAAACCCTGTCTCAAAAAAACCAAAAAAAAAAAAAAAAAAAACAAAAAAAAACACCTACCTTCTCCTTATCAGCATCAACAACAAACCAAAGCAGGATTTCACCAAAGCCCAACTGGGGAAACCGATTCATTTACTAGATTTGTTTAGAAAATGACTGGCCCAAAACAACCATACCACCAGAAAGTCTGACTTTAGCATGTATAAGCACTTCCCTATAGCTGCACAGATTGAACCCGCCCTTCAGTTAACCTTCCACAGATTGTGTATTCAAGAACCTCTCCCGAGTACCAGGCCTTGTACAGGCAGGCGGGAATTATATACAGCTCTCTGGGAAGAGCATGAGGAAGGAGCTAGAATTCCGGGTTCCGTGAGAGACCCCTTCTCAAGAGAGTTAAGGTAGAAGTGTGATAGGGGGCTGGAGATGTGACTCAGGGGTTTAAGAGCACTGACTGCTCTTCCAGAGATCCTGAGTTCAATTCCCAGCAACCACATGGTGGCTCACAACCATCTGTAATGGGATCTGATGCCCTCTTCTGGTGTGTCTGAAGATAGCTACAGTGTACTCATATAAATAAATCTTTAAAAAAAAAAAAAAGTGTGATAGGACTTGTATCCTGGTCCAGTCTCCGTGCATCTGGACTTCTCTTTGGCTATGTGAAAGGTTGAGTTCAAGGCCAGCCTGGGATATATGAGACCTGTCACACACACACACACACACACACACACACACACACACAAAACCTAGGGTTTTTTTTTTTTTTTGTTCTTTTTAACCTAGAATATTAGAATATGTAACAATGCTTATAGGGCCCAGGGCTCTCTCTGTAAGAATTGGGCAAAGAAAGCCAGGCGGTGGTGACACACACCTTTAATTCCAGCACTTGGGAGGCAGATGCAGGCAGATTTCTGAGTTTGAGGCCAGCCTGATCTACAAAATGAGTTCCAGGACAGCCAGGGCTATACAGGGAAACCCTGACTCGAAAAACAAAAAACAACAAAACAAAACAAAACACAGATGTTACCCTTAAAATAGAGTATACCTCTTGGTGACAAGGTAGAAACTGAATTTTTGTCCTTGTTGGGGCCTTCAGCCCAATGTCTTGGGCAGAGAATAAACTGCTCAAACAGACAGGCCAGTGACTCTCAGTTCCAGCCACAATTTGGTGGGGGAAAACACAGGGAAATTTTTTTTTTTAAAGATTTATTTATTTATTATATGTAAGTACACTGTAGCTGTCTTCAGACACTCCAGAAGAGGGTGCCAGATCTCATTACGGATGGTTGTTAGCTACCATGTGGTTGCTGGGATTTGAACTCTGAACCTTTGGAAAAGCAGTCGGGTGCTCTTACCCACTGAGCCATCTCACCAGCCCCACAGGGAAATTTTTAAAAATACCAATGTCCAGAACCAAATTGTTTTGATTTTTATTTTACTGAGGTACGGTCTTACTGTGCTGCTGGCTGGCCTCCAATTCTCTTGACTCAGTCTTCTGAATTATGAGGTGTTTGCTACTACTGACAGCTATTTTTGTTTCTTCTTTGATTAAAAATATATTTCTTTAATAGCCAGATGTGGTGGTATAACCATTAATTCCAGCACTCAGGAAGCAAAGGCAGGTGGAGCTCTATGAAGCTGAGGCTAGCCTGGTCTACAGAGCACGTTCCAGGATAGCCAGAGCTGCACAGAGAAACCCTACGTTGAAACATCAAATATAGTAATAAGATTGTATATGTATGAGTCTTTTGGTGTTTGCCTGCATGTATGTATACCACATCCATGCTTGGTGCCTTTGTCCCTGAATCTCCTGGAACTGGAGTTACAAGCAGTTCTGAGCCATCCTGTGGGAGCTAGGAACCGAACTTGGGTCCTCTGCAAACACAGCAAATGCTCAACTGCTGAGCCATCTCTCTAGCTCTCTCTTCTTGTGAGATAAGGTTCTGCAATGGAATCCAGGGATGGCTTGAGATGTGCCTGTGTCAACCTTAAGTGTTGACATTATGAGTGTAAGTCACCTTAGGTAGGAGGGCGTGTGGGAGAGGTGTGTGTGTGTGTGTGTGTGTGTGTGTGTGTGTGTGTGTGTGTGTGTGTGGTATATAGGTACTAAGGTGGATGCACATGTGAGCACCTGAGTGCACGGGGTATCTTTCCTCATTCTCTTAATTGCTTTCTATCTTTTTGTTTTGAGACAGGGTCTCTCATTGTACCGAATGCTTATGGATTACGCTAGGCTGATGACTAAGCAGCTTTGGAGATCCTCCTGCCTCCAGCTTCCTTTGCCCCCCTCCAGGCTAGTTACAGGTCCTCATGTGGATACAGAGGGCACTTTATTGTCTGAGCCATCTCTTCAGCCATACATTTGGATTTAATTGGTCCTAAGATAATGTTGGCCCTCCTCTTCCTCCCCACCCTTCCCCAACTTCTCTTCCCAGGCTGGGACTCAAACCCAGGAACTATTCAAGTGTTTGACCACTGGGGTAGATTTTTTGTTTTGTTTTGTTTTGTTTTTGTTTTTGTTTTTCAAGACAGGGTTTCTCTGTGTAGCCCTGGCTGTCCCGGTACTCATTCTATAGATCAGGCTGGCTTTCATCCATCTGCCTCTGCTTCCCCAAGTGCTGGGATTAAAAGTGTGTACCATAACCGCTCAGCTAAAAACAACTTTCGAGTTAACTGCTGTGGAAACCTCCAAGAGCTAGGATCACGAGTTTGCATTGCAAAGGCATGCACAGACATGCTGAAGGGGCTCCTGTCACAGCAACATGTCAGTGCCAACACAAACCACAGCCATGTCTACACTTACTGCCAAGGAGCCTGCATTCATCTATCCATCTTCTGAGAAACAGAGGGCACCACTTCTCACACCGCATGGAAGAGGGAACTATTGGGCATCAAAACCGCAGCCCTGGAACTGTAGCTAAGGGTTTTGAGAGCACTATCGGGAGGAAACAGCTTTCTGCTCAGGACAAACTTCAAGCGACCTTTGAGAAGTTACCTCACGACCGGCTGCAACTCTGGCTATAAAATGAGGCTGAATCCTCATTTTATATGAATGTAGCACAGTGGTAAGATACATACTTAGTACATATGGGTAAGAACCTTCAGTTGATTTCCAGGAGTATCAAGTCTAAAAAAAGTATGCATAATTAATGAAAATGGGGGGCTGGAGAGATGGCTCAGTGGTTAAGAGCACAGTGACTGTTCTTCCAGAGGTCCTGAGTTCAATTCCCAGAAACCACATGGTGGCTCACAACCATCTGTAATGGGGTCTCATGACCTCTCTGGTGTGTCTGAGAGAGCAATAGTGTACTCATGTATATAAATAAATAAATCTTTAAAAAATTAATGAAGATATTTTGCCAAAAATAACTTCAGATGTAACAAGCAAATAATTGTAACTTGCTCTGTAACTTTTACATCTTGTGCAAGCTGTAAATAATCTATTTTATAAAATTCTATAGGATTAGTTCTTAAAGAAAGAAAAGGGGGGCTGGAGAGATGGCTCAACGGTTAAGAGCACCGACTGCTCTTCTGAAGATCCTGAGTTCAAATCCCAGCAACCACATTGTGGCTCCCAACCATCCATAATGAGACCTGACTCTCTCTTCTGGAGTGTCTGAAGACGTGTACTTACATATAATAAGCAAACAAACAAACAAATAAATATGTAAACAAATCATTAAAAAAAAAAAAAAAAAAAGGCCGGGCAGTGGTGGACATACTCCTTTAATCCCAGCACTTGTGAGGCAGAGGCACGTGGATTTCTGAGTTTGAGGCCAGCCTGGTCTACAGAGTGAGTTCCAGGACAGCCAGGGCTACACAGAGAAACCCTGTCTCAAAACCTAACGAAACAAAAAAAGCAAAACAAACAGAAAACAAAAAGAAAAGAAAGAAAAGAAAAAAGGAAAAAGAAACCAAAAAACGGGCTGGTAGGACGGCTCAATGGGTAAAGGTGTTTGCCACCAAGCCTAGCAATGATCTGAATTTGACCCCCAGAACGGACATGGTAGGGAATGGAGTCCTCTCATAAGTTGTCCTCTGATCTCTGCGGCAGAAACATACTCACTCACCACTCCAAACCTTCCCCATACCTAAAACAACTGTGTAAAATACACACACACACACACACACACACACACAGAGTCCACAGTGGTAGAACGCTGAGTCATCTAGACATTGTATGAACACTCACACAACCCGAAGACTTCCTCAATTCCAATGCAAGGGGGAAGAAAGGCCTGCCCCGAGATCTCTGCACTGAGGGTCATAAGTTTTACTGTGTTATTCCTGGCAACATTTTCCATACCTAGTGCTGGGATTATACCAGGATGCATGTCTAAGCAAGGGCTTTACTACGGAGTTAGGTCAACTGTTTCTCAGAAGGCCAGACTGTTTTTTGTTTTGTTTTGTTTTTTTTTTTTCCTGGAACTAACTGACCAGGCTAGCCAGGAACTAACAGAAATCCGCCTGCCTCTGCTTTCTGAATGCTAGGATCAAAGGTGTGTGCCACCACTGCCTGGCTCTATGTATCTTTTTAAAAAAGAATTTGTTGAAAAGTGGAAAAAAATAAAGTTTTTTTTTTTTTTTCTTCCTGAGACAGGGTTTCTTCATATAATCCTGGCTGTCCTGAAACTCACTCTGTAGACCAGGCTGGCCTCGGACTCAGAAATCCATCTGTCTCTGCCTCCCAAGTGCTGGGATTAAAGGTGTGCACTTGAAAAAAAAATTTAAAAAAATATGTTATGGGTGTCTTGCCTGCTTGCGTGTCTGTGCGCATGTTGAGTGCCTGTAGAGAGAAGAGGGAGTCTGATCTCCTGGGACTGGAGTTACAGATGGTTGTGAGCCCCCATGTGGATGCTGGTAATTGAATCTAGGTCCTCTGGAAGAGCTGCCAATACTCTTAATCACTGGGTCATCTCTTTTTTTCTTTTTTTTTTTTTTTACAGGAGAGATTGCGAATGCAGTCCCCCACTACAACAAATTATGCAGTTGAGATCTCCCCTGCCATGTAAGTATACTGGGTAGTCTCTTTAGCCAAATATCATTCTACTTGGCTTATGCAGTGCCGGGGACTGAACCCATAGCTTCGTGCATGCTAGGTAAGCACTCTTACCATCAATGCTACTTTCCAAACTTGGGTATAATTTCTTTTCTTTTTCTTTCTTTTTTTTTTTTTTTTTTTGGTTTTTCGAGACAGGGTTCCTCTGTATAGCCCTGGCTGTCCTGGAACTCACTCTGTAGACCAGGCTGGTCTCGAACTCAGAAATCCGTCTGCCTCTGCCTCCCAAGTGCTGGGACTAAAGGCGTGCGCCACCACGCCCGGCTAATAGCTTGTTCATATGAAGAACCTTCCAGTAAGACAGTGCTATTGTTTCTGGTCCTAGCTTTGGAAACCACTCTCTGTTTACTCTCTTTTCTCCAAACCGCAGCTAGGCTTAGGCATCGGGCTGGGATTTATGTTTCAAGCTGCCTCTGCACATTCTGATTAGACTGAGGTCAGGATCACACCCTCCCCCCTTACTCTATTTAGTAGAAACCCTCAATTCATTCTAATGGATGAAAAGTTTCTGTCCCTCTGTGGTTCTCAACCTTCCTAATGCTTCCACCCCTTCATGGTTTGGTTGCTACTTCATAACTGTAATTTCACTGCTGTTTTTCCGATCAGAATGTCAATACTTGATGGTTCGGATGTCCTTAGGCGGCTCCCGTGAAAGGGTCGTTCTACCCACAGACGGGGTCTCAAGCCAAAGGTTGAGAACTGCTGCTCTAGACAGTAGGAGGCATCAGGCAAGTTTCCTGGTGATAGTTTATTATCTGTTAGTAGCACACAGACCAAATAGTAATCATTCAAAACCATGTGTCTACAGAAGTGGGGAGTGATACTGGCCACGCTGCGAGGGGCCGACTGCGTGCATTCAATGATTATTCTTTAGGTTTTGAATCTTCTTCTTATGGCGTTCAATTTGCTTCTGCAGACGCTCTATCTCCTTCGAATGGTGGTCAATCTCATCTTCATGGTGTTTCTTCAGGGCAGCCAGCTGTTCTTTAGTCTTCTCTCTATAAAGAAACAGTGGCTGAGGGATTTAATCCAATCTTTCATCTCAAGGAGATCTTTAGTTTACTTTTATTACATTTCCTTGTATATGTGCACAGGGTGGGGTGGGAGGTGGGGGGTGTGCAGCTTGTGGGAGTCAGGGTTCAGTTCCCAGCATTCACATGATGGCCTACAACCATCTCTAACTGCGGTTCTAGGGGCTCTAACTGCTGTCTTTGGATAAGTTCCAGATGGAAGTTCCCTGAGTTGGGAGGGAAAATGGCCCGATGACTAAGAACACTTTCTCTCCTAGAGAACGCAGGCTCCATTTCTAGAACCCACACAGCAGCTCACAAGCACACGTATCTGCGGTTCCAGGGTTCTAGCCTCCACAGGTACCAGGTACTCACGGGGTATACATACATACATGCAGGCAACACACACACAAACAGAAAATCAGAGTGAAGAGGTGGCTCTGAGGTTAAGATAATGTATTTCTCTTCTAGAAGAATCCAAATTCAATTCCCAATGCCAATGTCAGGCAGCTCACAACTATCTGTAACTCCTCTTTACTGGTTTCTGATGGTCCCCACACACTTGGCCCAAGCATGCATACGTACACACAAAAGCGCGCATGCACATACAGGCATGTTTAAATAAAGGTGTGCACCACCGTGATCAGCTTCTTCTTCTTCTTTTTTTTTTTTGACATTTTACATGTATGTTTTGGCTACATCTTTTTATGTATGGCTTTCATGGAACTCAATATGGTCTCAGACTCAGAGATCTGCCTGCTTCTTCTGCCTCTGTCTCTAGAACACTGGGATTAAAGGCACACAATACATGCATGCATTGCCCATGTAGGCCAAAAGAGAGTTTGAGATGCCGTAGAACTGGAGCTATGGACAGCTGTTATACACTGTGAAGGCACTAGCAATAGAACCTGGTTCCTCTGGAAGAGCAGTCATTGCTATTAGGCACTGAGCCATCTCTCCAGCATAGGACCTCAGGCTGGTTCCCAGTACCCGTTTCTTTTCTTTTTTTAATTTTATTTTATATATATGAGTACACTGTTGCTGGTGGATTCCATTACAGATGGTTGTGAGGCACCAGGTGGTTGCTGGGAATTGAACTCAGGACCTCTGAAAGAGCAGTTGGTGCTCTTAACCGCTGAGCCATCTCTCCAGCCCCCAAGCACCCATTTCAAAAGTTTAGAACTAAGTGTATTTCTAATTCCAAGGATCTAACTCCCAATGGGCACCTGTACTTGTGCACATATCCCAACACAGTCACAGAATTAAAGGAAAGAAAACTCAAACACAACCCAACAAAACAATAATATATAAGGTAAAGGACATAGGTCCCAAGCCAGGAGTGGTGGCATAGCTTAAAATTCCAACACTTGAAAGGCTGAGGCAGGAGAATTGCCATCCTGATCATTTTTTTTTTAAAGATTTATTTATTATACATAAGTACACTGTAGCTGACTTCAGACATACCAGAAGAGGGCATCTGATCTCATTATGGGTGGTTAAGAGCCACCATGTGGTTGCTGGGATTTGAACTCAGGACCTTCCGAAGAGCAGTCAGTGTCCTTACCCGTTGAGCCATCTCACCAGCCCCCTGATAATTTTTGTTTGTTTGTTTGTTTTGGTTTGGTTTTTTTTGGGGTACTGAGACTTGAACCCCAGGTCTCTGTTTAAGTTCTTTTTCCATAAATGAGCAACAAATGAGCCCTATGGGTTTAGGACGCAGACCAAAGGAGAAACGGAAGCAAGATTAGTTTCTGGCTGCTCTCCAGTGGACCGAAGTTAAAGATAACTCAGGGCCGGGAAAAGGTAGTAGATAGACCTAGTCCACTCCCTATTTCTAACCAGTCCAGAGAAATGTACAACCCAGGGCCTGTGTAGTGCAAGTCTCCCGGAGTGGGGGAAGTCGAACCTTGAGCAGCTACTATCTAGATCATGAGAACTGGAGACACGTGGAGGATCTAGAAATGGCTGACAGGATCTGAGGCCTCAGGGAATGGACACAGCCTTACAAAACTAAAGAGAGGAGAGGGAAGTTGGGGAGAAAAGATGGGGGTGACAGGTGAGTGAGCCGGGCTCAGAGGCTCTGCATGCTCTGGCTAGTTGTAAACACTGCTCCGAGCACCTGGGGGAGTCTCGCACAACCAGGGGTGCAGAGGGGATGACTGCGGGGGAGGGGCGGGGAAGATGACAGCAAACGATAAATTAGGAGACTGCCCTTGGGCAGAGTCCTGCAGAACCGGTGTAAAAGGTTTAGGGCTGGCTGGGAGGCCAGCAGTGTGATGCTAGCAGTCTCGACTACGAGGAGACCCGATGGCTTCATCGGCCTTGGAATTCTGCCAGAAGATGGGAGCCCCACGGGACCAGGTAAAGATGGGCGGAGCGACAGAGAGCGTAGAAAGGACAGGGAGGGCGACTGGGGGCTGGACTTGGGAGCAGGTGGGCCTCACCGGAAGTACCGATCCTCTTCAGCCTTTTCTCGTTTTCCGAAGGCTCCACCAGCTTCTCGGATGGAGCCAGCGCCCGTATCCATGCTATCCGACTGCAGAGAGAGTGGTGGACATGAAAAGAAAAGGCACAACAAGGGAGAGAGAACCTGCGCCCCGTGATGGGCGCTGGACCGTGCGGCCACCTACCGAGTCCGAGACGAAGCCTCGGGTTTGCAGGACCCTCATACCCCAGACACCGAACCGAGCCCGAGCCACCAACGCCGAGCCTGCCATTGTCTTCGGCGCTGCTCAGCTCGCGTTGCGGGCGTGGCTGCTTCTCTCCTAGCGCGCTAACTGCGAGGGCGGCTGAGCCGCCAATCTAGATGCCGGGGAGGTGGGACGAGCACGGAAACCGCGAATCAGGAGGGAGGGGGCGGGGCTTATGACATCTGCAGCGATTGTACGAGAGGGAGGCGGATTTATGCCTTAGTTAACAGTTAATAAACAAGGCTCTGACGCATCATGACCCAGGAGTCTACAGAGCGAAGTATGGATCTTGGCTTATGGTCTCTTTAGAATGAGGCATTTCGTTCACTCCCACCGCACAATTTCCGTCCAAAGGTCGATTTTATTAAAAATGTACATGATGGCAAGCCCTATGGACATGAATAGATTGGGGAAACACAAAGTTTGTGGTAGCAATGCCTAGGATACCGACAGCCTGGATATCGACCTCAAACCTCTATTTATACATATGAAATCGTGTTCATCTCTTAAGAGGTGTTCTTGTTCTTTGGTTATATTGCCACTGCAGTGTCTTCTCTCACCTTAAATGTCACTTTCTCAGAGAAACCCTTCTTTGACCTTCCTAGTCATCCTGACAGCATTTTTTTTTTTTATCCTTGCTTCTGAGTTCTTTCTCACAGTTTACCTTGTGAAGCCATTAGAGCCTTGGTAGGTAGTGAATTAGTACTTTTGAACTGTATTGATGTGTCGGTGAATGGACCTAATAACTTGGTGACGGGCTACAAGGACACTGAAAAGAACATTAAGCGAACTGGAGGTACAAACCTGTAATCCCAGCACTCCTGAGGCACACAGGAAAAGCCGACATGCTTAATCTAGCCTATTCGACAAAGGGAATTCTGGGCCAGCCAGGGCTTCATAACAAGATCCTGTTTTCAGAAACAAACGAATAACACCCCCACACACACATAGGGCTAGTGCTGGGCCCCAATGGTGAAAGGAGAGAACGGACTCCTGAAAGTTGTTCTCTCCGACCTCTCCATGTGCACTGTGACACTGTGCCCCCACTAATAAGTAAGTGTAATTTTAAAAATTAAATAACAGCTGGGCATGGTGGCGCACGCCTTTAATCCCAGCACTCAGGAGGCAGAGGCAGGCAGATTTCTGAGTTCGAGGCCAGCCTGGTCTACAAAGTGAGCTCCAGGAGAGCCAGGGCTATACAGAGAAACCCTGTCTCGAAATACAAAAAAAAAAAAAAAAAAAAAAAAAAAATTAAATAACAAACTCCAAGAACAGATCCTTATACATGCATGCTCATAATAGCTTCCATCCCATTTTCCGATTTTGTCCCTACCTCAATGAGATCTGTTGTAACTCGGGATGGCCTCAAACTCGCAGTGAAGAAGCTGAATTCTCATCTTTCTGTCTCCACCTCCCCAGAGTTGGGGTTACAGGCATGTGCCCAGCTTCATAATACTATTTCACAGTGGTCCAAAGGTGAGAAGACCCCAAATGTTGAACTACTGAAGAGGTCAACAAATCATTGCATAGACATACCTTTGAGCAATTTGATGCCACCATAAAATGCAGTAAAAAAAAAAAAATTTTTTTTTTTGACAGGTTTTTCTTCACAGGCATGGCTGTCCTGGAACTTACTATAGAGACTAGGCTGGCCCCAAACTCAGAAGATCTGCCTACCTCTGCCTCTGGAGTACCAGGATAGGCTCCACTGGGATAAACTTTTAAAAAACTGGTACACGGTGGTTACCCAGGCCAGTTCCAGCACTCCCGGGAGTCATGTAGATCTCTGTGAGTTTGAGGTCAGCCTGGTCTACAAAGAGAATTCCAGGACAACCAAGGCTATACAGAGAAATCCTGGGTCAAAAAAACCCCAAAAAACTGGCACATGAAAAAAAAACCTAAATAAGAATTGTATAAGTAGATTCCATCCATGGGAAATGTACAGAATAATAATAGGTATATCCAGAGACAACAGATTCCTTTCTGTCAGAGACTGGAGACACCGAAAAAAAAAAAAAAAAAAAAAAAAAAGAGGTTTCGGCCCCTTTAAGTTCAGCTGGCCTACGGGAGTCCGGGAAGGCGGGCTTGGGTGGTCACGTGAGGCTGCGCTTGCGCAGAGCGGTCACGTGGTGGTTAGCCGGGAAAATGGCGGCTTCGGGAGAGAGTGGTGCTTCGGGTGGCGGAGGCAGCACAGAGGAGGCATTTATGACCTTCTACAGTGAGGTGAGCCCGGAGTAAGGATGGTGGCCTCCGGACGACCGCGCTCCGGCTCTGTCCGCCGCGGCTGGGGCCGGCGAGACGCCTCCCGGGACCGTTGGCCCGCGCCGTCTGGCCTGGGGACTGCGGATCGGCTGCGGAGTGCCACTGAGGTCCCAGGAACGCGGCGGGGCGACTGGGCCTGTGGACCCAGACCCGGAGAGGGGCCCGGTGAGCTGCCGGTCGCGCGATGCAGCCTGCTGGCTGTGGAGTCTCGGGCTGGCGGAGGCCGAGCTGCGGCGCACCCACTTTTATTTGTAAACAGGAGGGAGGCCCTTGTCCCACTCCTCTGCCATGAATTGTGCGAGTGGCGATTTCTGCGGTCTTATCAGTGCTGAGCACTGTTCATCGGGACAAGAATGCGTTATGTGAACCCCCCATCTTTAACATGACGAACCTCTTAAGAGGGTGCATACGTTCTTGGTGTCAGGTAGGACAGGAGTGAACTTGCTCTGAGCCTTGTTGACATTTGCATCGCCAGTGCCTAATGCGTGGTGGATGTTTCGCATATATATATATATCCGTTGATTAAACGAATGGATAAACTGAGTTAAAGTTGGCTATCTGGCGTCAGAGGCCCACACATTGCGTTCTCGCAAGGCAATTAGCCTGTTGTTGAAATTTCAAGACATCAGTTCCCACACTGGCAAGTTAACATTGTAAGAGTTTTCACGACGATTAAAGGGTTTCATGTATAAAAAAGCAGCTTGAAAATTATAAAGCAGTCGTTTTCGAATTAAGTACTTCCTGGTAGCCCAGGTTGGACCCTCTTGCTTCAGCCTCCAAAGTGCTGGGACCATAGCCATTATCTCTTGTGCTTATAAGAATACTTGTAAGCCGGGCGATGATGGCTCATGCCTTTAATCCCAGCATTTGGGAGGCAGAGACAGGCGGATTTCTGAGTTCAAGGCCAGCCTGGTCGATAGAATGAGTTCCAGGACAGCCAGGGCTACACAGAGAAACCCTGTCTCAACCCCCCCCCCCAAATTGTTATGTTATGTTACGAAGTATTTTTTCCTTCACATTGTTAGCATATTTTGCATTGCTCACAGTTGGAGAAATTTTGGTCCATCTTGGTGGAAAATGGAGGCAGGGCAGTTGACATCCTCACGCAGGAAACAGAGAAGAAAGAAAGGCCTGTGCTTCCCGGTGCAACATTGGCAATCAGCACGGACTCTGTAGCCGTCTTGTTGTGTTTTTACTATATTTTTAAAATTTAGTTTTGGCTTTTTGAGACAAGAGTTCCCCTGTGTATAACCCTAGCTGTCCTGGTGCTCTGTAGACCAGGCTTGCCTTGAACTCACAGAGATCACCCCTCTGCTTCCGTGTCTGCCAAAGATGCCGCCATCACCCAGCTTGTCTTTTTGTTTTTAAGACAAGTTCTCAATGAAGCTTAGCTGGGCTTTCTCACTTTGCAGTGTAGTCTGCTTGGAACTAGGGCTCATTCTCCTGCTTCAGCCTCCTAAATGCTAGTGTACAGGAATGAGCCACCACACCCAGCCGTTTTCCAGCCGTTTTCTTTTGCCAAGGATCAAACCCAGGGTCTTGTGCATGCTAGGCAAGAACTCCACCAACTGAACCACCTCGTAAGTTCTTCATAATGGTGTTGAATGTTGCTCATAGGTCATGGTTCAGTGTGCATTTTGCCTTTCAAAATGAAAAAAAAGAAAGATAGATGAATTGTACCCACATGCAGCTATATAGGTCTCTGTGGTGGTAGCTGTGTTTAGTATCTGGGAATCCTCTCAACCTGTGACTGAGTCAGACATAGGGTACATTTCTAACAAGTTAGGTAATTGGAAACCTCACTCTCTGTAAGCCATAATTTCTCTATAATGGGATAATGGGGGCTGAGGAGATGGCTCAGTGGTTAAGAGCACTGGCCGCTCTTGCAGAGGTCCTGAGTTCAATTCCCAGCAACTACATGGTAACTCACGATCATCTGTAATGGGATCTGATGCTCTTTTCTGGCATGTGGGTATTCATGCAGATAGAGCATTCATAGTCATAAAACAAAATAAATAATTTTTAAAAAAAATGTGGAGTAGCTAATGCTCCTGAAGAGAAGTGTTTACGTAGTAGATGTGAATTTTACAGATTGCATGTCGTATACATGTGCGTGCATGTATACACAGTGGGCACAGAGGTCATTGTCATATGTTTTTCACCGTCCATATTATTTTTTGAGACAAGACCTGTCACTGAGAGCCGGGCGTTGGTGGCGCACGCCTTTAATCCCAGCACTCGGGAGGCAGAGGCAGGCGGATTTCTGAGTTCGAGGCCAGCCTGGTCTACAGAGTGAGTTCCAGGACAGCCAGGGCTACACAGAGAAACCCTGTCTCGAAAAACCAAAAAAAAAAAAAAAAAGACCTGTCACTGAACCTGGAGCTCAGCAGTTTAGTAGGGCTGTGCAGGGTGTGAGCTCTGGGGGCCTCCCTGTCTCCTTCCTGCCCAGCTCTGGGTTTCCAGGTGCACGCGGGCATGCTTAGCATTTACGTGGAGATCTGAAATATCATTGTAAAATAGCTATGCCGCTGTGATCGTTCTCCAGTTACCAAAGTGTCTTGGACATGGTAGATATAAATTGTTGTCTGCTGAGCATTTTAGTGTTGTGTTAAAGTAGACATTTAGCTTATTTTTACTAATGGAATTATCAATTCTTTTACTTTTAGGTGAAACAAATAGAGAAGAGAGATTCAGTTCTAACATCCAAAAATCAAATCGAAAGATTGA
Source organism: Mus caroli (assembly GCF_978045245.1). Taxonomy (NCBI): domain Eukaryota; kingdom Metazoa; phylum Chordata; class Mammalia; order Rodentia; family Muridae; genus Mus; species Mus caroli. The sequence goes on along the minus strand of NW_028227261.1, from coordinate 25,285,708 downwards.
CTCGTCCTGGTTCCTCTTACTTTAATCTGAACCCATTTGAGGTGAGTAGATTGTTACTGTAGAGTTTGGTGGGAGAGTTTTGCATACGTGCAGACAGTTATGTACCAGTTCGTTATTGTTGCTGTCGCTTCTATGGTGGACAGCTTTCCATACGTATACGTGAGTAGGGTTGTTTGTTTGTTTGTTTGTTTGTTTTGAGACTGTCTCATGTATTCAAGGTTGGCTTTGAACTCCAGATTCTCCTGCCTCAACCTCCCAAATGCTGAGATTGTGGAAATGACCAGCATACCTGGTTTTTTTTTTTTTTTTAAGATTTATTTATTTATTATATGTAAGTACACTGTAGCTGTCTTCAGACACTCCAGAAGAGGGCGCCAGATCTCGTTGCGGATGGTTGTGAGCCACCATGTGGTTGCTGGGATTTGAACTCTGGACCTTCGGAAGAGCAGTCGGGTGCTCTTACCCACTGAGCCATCTCACCAGCCCCCCTGGGTTTTTTTTTTTATCTTAGATTTATTTATTATATTTTTAGACACACCAGAAGAGGGCATCAGATCCTATTGCAGATGGTTATGAGCCACCATATGGTTGTTGGGAATTGAACTCAGGACCTCTGGAAGAGCAGTCAGTGCTCCTAACCGATGAGCCATCTCTCCAGCCCTGGCTAGCTGGTGTTTTTTTTTTTTTTTTTAATGGTTTTTAATGGTTTTAGAGCTTTATTGTAGAAAAGCACAGAGAAAGAGAGAAGGAAAAAGAGAGGCCCGCCATGGTTATGTGGAGAGAAGGGGGGAAGGGAGGGAGAGAAGGGAGCTAGAGAGTGCTAGCTGTTTTTGAAACAGGATGTTACTGTAGCTCACTGTGGCCTGGGGCTGGCTCTATAACCCAGGTTAGCCTTGAGGTTTGACTCTCTGGTTCTCCTGCCTCAGGCTCTAAGTGCTGGGCTTATATAGGTGTAAATCATAGAACCTGGCTTGGGAGCAGACTTATGTTACAGCGTACACCCCAAGTTCTATTGGTTGGGAATGAAAAAAGGGTGGTGTTATTTTTGTGACAGGTAGGTTGTCTTTGAGGTTGAATGATTTTATTGTGAGTAGACTTGTTGAGGCATCTTGTTAAAACACCAAATGAGATAAACTTGGTCTAGTTAAATGTTCTCCAACCTTTAGTAGCCCAAATGGACAAGGATTTGTTTGTTTATTTTGCTATAGCTGATCTGATAAACTTATGGTCCTTGACCTTAAAAAATTGTAGTCCCAGATAAGAAATTCTCTGTGTATTTGGGAGGCAGAGGTAGGGATATCCCTACAAGTTTGAGACCAGCCTGGTCTACATAGAAAGGCTTGGGCCAGCCTAAGGCTCCAGCAAGACCTTGCTTCAAAAAATAAAACAAAGCAAAAACTTTGCTAAAACTTTTTTGTTACAGGAAAATATGAAAACCAGATATTCAGTAAAAACAGAACTAAGATCAGGAGATTTTAGAGAAGCGAGTGCCCTTTGAGTTTTTGAGCATATCTCTAATGTAGCCCAGAGCGGCTCAGCCTGGTCCTCCCACTTCACCTTCCCCAGCACTGGGTACAGTGTGCACCGCCCACTGCGCCTGCCTCTGACGAGCGTTTCTTCTCAACACTAATCACTGTTCTTCCTCCGGTGATAGAAAGCCAAAAGTCATTTCTCTCAAATCACAGTGGGTTGGCAGCCTGTCCTCCTTTTTTTCTCCAACACAGGGTGGCAGACAGATTCTGGCCCTACCCTCAGTGGCTCTATTTAGGTCTATTCCTTTAGCCCTCTAAATACACTGGTTATTATTATTTTAAAAAAGTTAACACATGTGTATGCCTTGTCTGCATTTGTATATGTATACCATGTACATGCCTAGAATCTATAAGAGGTGTCAGAGCTGGAGATCCAGGGGTGTGTGGCCCACTGTATGGGCACTAACTGTCCAGTGGGGGCTCTTAACCTCTCTCTGTATGCAGTGGGGGCTCTTAACCATTGAGCCGTACCTCTCCCCTTCCCCCCTCACTCTCTCTAATCTTTGAGACTGGGAATCAGACTGAAAGGGCTTCAGATATTACTTAAGCATTTTACCATTGTGCATACTAGATTGGCCCTTGATTGTTTTGTTTGTTTTTCAAGATAGGGTTTCTCTGTGTAGCCCCGACTGTCCTGAATCTTGCTTTGTAGACCTGGCTGACCTCAAATTCACGGTGATTCTCCTGCCTCTACCTCTTTTTTTTTTTTTTTTAATGGTTTTTGGAGACAAGGTTTCTCTGTATAGCCCTGGCTGTCCTGGAACTCACTCTGTAGACCAGGCTGGCCTCGAACTCAGAAATCCGCCTGCCTCTGCCTCCCGAGTGCTGGGATTAAAGGCGTGCGCCACCACTCCCGGCCTCTGCCTCTACCTCTTAAATTCTGGGACTAAAGGGGTTGTGCCACTATGCCTGGCTAAGGTTTATTTTTATATACACACACATATACATACATATACTTTTAAAATTATGTGAATATGTAGATTTGTGTTCATCAGTCCAGGTGCACATGGAGACCAGACATGTTGGATTCCCTGGAGTTATAGGTAGTTGTGAGCCATCCAAGATGGGAGCTGGTAACCAAATTTGGGTCCTCTGCAAGAGCAACAAGTATTCTTAATCACTGAGCCATCACTCCAGCCACTATTTTTATTTAAATTATGTGAACACATCTGTGTGGGTCTCTGTACGTGTGAGTGGGTGAGAAGGTGTGCATGGGGGCCAGATCTGTTGCACTTCCTGGAGCTGGACTACAAGTGGCTGGGAGCTGAGCTCTTCTCAATCTAGAGCAGTGCATGATCTTAGTCTCTAAGCCATCTCTCCAAGCTGTTTTCATTTTTATAATCAGACTCTCTTTTTAGCTTAGGTCAGCCTATAACATTTGTCTCAACTTCCTAAACACTAGGATTATAGGTGTGAACCAGTGTGCTGAGCCTATGTTCCTATCTTTACCCTACTCATCAGTTCTGACAAGGCGTGCTTGGCAGCCTACTCGGGGCTTGCCCTCCTCATCCTTTCTCGGCACTCCATGTCAAGCTGCTGTTCTGTGTGGACACCATTCTCCCCCAGCATGGGCTCTAGCACTTGACTAAATACTACTTGGGTGCTCATTCCCTTCCTTGTCCTGGGTGAGCTCTGTGCTCTGATACCAAGTTCTGGACTATGAGACTGAGTGAACAGCACTTCACTTGGTTTTACTTAGTGGAATTAATTATACTGTTCAGGACCAAAGTGGAGACAGACGGCATGCAAGGAGGTGGCTACATACTTAAACACACACACACACTCACATACACAGATTCTCGCCCCTCCTGGATTGGTTAGTTGGTTGGTTGGTTTTGGGATGATGTCTCATGTCTCAAGATTGGCATTGAATTTGTCACATAGCCACGGATGGTCTTGACTTTCTGACCGTTCGTGGCAGAATTCCAGGACTACTCCCTGCAGTTTTCTGTTTTTGTTGAGACGGTGCTGCTTGTAACCAAGGTTGGCCCTGCACTTACCATCTTTCTGCCTCTGTTTTCCTAGGATTGAGATGACATATGGGCAGCCATGTCCAGCTTTACAGTTTTGATCTTGGTTCTTCCAGGTTCTTCAGATAGATCCTGAAGTGACAGATGAAGAAATAAAAAAGAGGTTTCGTCAGGTACGGTGCTGTTGCTCGCGGCGTTAGAGTTTGCCCTTCCTTCCTGTTTGTTTCTCCAGATGGGGTTTCATGCACCTTGGGCTTGCCTAGCATTTTCACTGTGTAATTAAGGGTGATCTTGAACTTGGGGTCCTCCTGCTTTGACCGCCCGAGTTCTGGGATTATAGGCACAAGCCACACTTGCTTTATGGGGTGCTGGGGATCGAACTCAGGTTTTCATGTATAGACAAGCACTCTGTCAATTCAGCTACATGATTTTTGAGGACTAGATACTTTTGGGCTGAAATTAACCCTGCATTCCATTTCAAATTAAGGCTAGATAACAGTTGTTACAATCTTACAGTAACGTATACATATAGTGATATAAATGTTAAATAAAAGCAAAAGTCAAAGCACTTCACTTGGGTTTACTTAATGGAATTAATTATACTGTCCAGGACACAGAAGGCGTGTAGAAGTTTTTCTGTGGGTATAATGATTTTTATATCCAAATAGAGTAACTACAAACTTTATTTGAGGTAGGATCTCATGTTGTCTGACTGTCCTCTAACACCTAGTTTGTATGGTTGTCCTACTGTAGCCTTTAAATAGCAAGGATGACAGGCACAGACCATAGGCCTAACCCACTCAGTAACTGTGTGTCTTACAAATGGTTGTAAGCACGCAAGAAATACCTCGCTTAGGTTACTGAGATGACTCAGCAGGTAGAAGTGCCTGCTGCTAAGTGCCTGACCACCTGAGTGTGATCCCAGTGACCCACATGGTAGACGGAGAGAGTGCCTCTAGCAAATTGTCCTCTGATTTCCACACACTTGCCATGGCGTGTCTTCATACCCACCACCCCAATAAATGTAAGAACTTTATAAAAACTAAGTTACCTGGCTTAATGAAACAAGAGCTTTTTGAACTTTCTTCAGGAAAGTAGCTCTCTGATCCCTGCCAATGTCTTCTTCCTTCCTTTGTTCTTTGCATCATCATGCTTCTCACGTGTGAGTGAGACCTGGCCAGTGCTGACCCTCACACTCCAGTTCTGAACAACAGTTTTACTGGTTGTGTTAACATCCAGTGCTCTCCCTAGTGAGGCGGATTTCCACATTGCTGACTCATAGTTACCTCTAAGCTCCCACATGCTATATTAAGCTAAGATGTTTTTTGTTTTTGCCTGCTCAGTCATTTCCCATTATATAACTTTACAGCTTTATTTTTCCTGAGCTCTGATCTGTGCTTAAACTTCACATCCCATTCCCTCTTCCCAAAGTCTTGTTTTCCAATACAGTCCATTAGCAGTAATTCCCAATATAACAAACAGTTTTTGGGTTTTTGTCTTTGTTTTTGTTTTGTTTTGTTTTTTTGGTTTTTCTTTTTTTTTTTTTTTTTTTTTTTTTGGTTTTTCGAGACAGGGTTTCTCTGTGTAGCCCTGGCTGTCCTGGCACTCACTTTGTAGACCAGGCTGGCCTCGAACTCAGAAATCCGCCTGCCTCTGCCTCCCGAGTGCTGGGATTAAAGGCTTGCACCACCACGCCCAGCAACAGTTTTTTAGTCCTTAATTAAACTTTTCCTTTTTTTTTTTTTTTTAAGATTTATTTATTTATTATATGTAAGTACACTGTAGCTGTCTTCAGACACTCCAGAAGAGGGCGCCAGATCTCGTTACGGATGGTTGTGAGCCACCATGTGGTTGCTGGGAGTTGAACTCTGGACCTTCGGAAGAGCAGTCGGGTGCTCTTACCCACTGAGCCATCTCACCAGCCCTAAACTTTTCCTGAATCAACAAACTTGAGTTATGACTTCTTAGTGATTCATTAGATGGCTTCATAGTTTAGAGTACATATGACTTTAGTTTTAATCTGTTCTCTTATTTAGGAGCTCTGTGGACTTGAACAAGGGCTTTTCTGTGTCTATTTTACTTCATCTGGTAAATGTGTCCAAACAGTTAAATGAGGTGTCATGCACAGAGGCTGTCAGGAGATGTTTTGATACTTTGACTCTGCTGACCACTGTCCATCCTCCTCTGCATTGAGGTTTGGGTCTCCATATTCAGTTTATGCTAATTACTTGCATTGGTCATTTTGCTCACACAACAATCTATTTAGATGTAGGTACTCTGTGTCTTTCCAGGGATAGTGCAGGAAGGAGGTGAAGATGGGCTGACTGAGTTGCTCAGGGTTGCAAAACTAGCATGTGACAAGGTTAGAATCACAAATCAGGACTGTGGGTTAACAGTAGCTTTCCATCTCCCAAAATGGTTCTTTTTGCTCCGTGTAGTGGTAGCGAGTCAGGAGTCAATCTTATAAATGTCTGAAAGAATCATCTGGAGCTTTCTTTTTTTCTTTTTCTTTTTTTTTTTTAAGATTTATTTATTTATTTATTTTTAAAAAGATTTATTTATTTATTATATGTAAGTACACTGTAGCTGTCTTCAGACACTCCAGAAGAGGGCGCCAGATCTCGTTACAGATGGTTGTGAGCCACCATGTGGTTGCTGGGAATTGAACTCTGGACTTTTGGAAGAACAGTCGGGTGCTCTTACCCACTGAGCCATCTCACCAGCCCAAGATTTATTTATTTATTATATGTAAGTACACTGTAGCTGTCTTCAGACACACCAGAAGAGGGAGTCAGATCTCATTACAGATGGTTGTGAGCCACCATGTGGTTGCTGGGATTTGAACTCAGGACCTTCGGAAGAGCAGTCGGGTGCTCTTACCTGCTGAGCCATCTCACCAGCCCATCTGGAGCTTTCTTACACAAAGTTCATACTCTTTACTTACTGATGTGCGTGAAGAGCTCAGGCCCCGCCCGTGAGCTGCTGACGAACCTGACTTCTCTTCCCTGCAGTTGTCCATCTTGGTGCATCCTGACAAAAACCAGGACGATGCTGACAGAGCACAGAAGGCTTTTGAAGGTATTTGTACATTTACCTATATTTGAGTGGTATATGATGTCGATGCTAAGTAATAACTGGTTGTGGAAAGGCTGTGGATTTCAGTAAAGCAGCCATTTAAGCAGAATGTCTCCCTGGGGGCTGAGTGTGTAGCTCAGTGCTTGCCTAGCATGCTTGATAGAGGCCTGGGCTCAGTCCTCAGCACTGCAAAGAAAGTGCACATTAATCTTGCTTTGTTAAAACTTTTGTGTCTACCAATTTACCTTTATTGCATAGGTTCCTTTTTTCTTTGCTAAACATAAGTGGGAAACTTTATCAATGTATTAAATCTAGATGTGGTATATTTAGCTTTGAGTCTATATTTAATAATTTTTTCTAAGACTTTCAAGGTCATTGCTATGGTTGTATGCTTTTTTTTTTTTAATGGGTTTAACAACATTAAATAACTTAACAAAGTAGGGAATTTTTAGACAGTGCAAGTCCATTTACACTGCCTGAGTATAGCTCAGACTTTGAGAGGGTATTTGCAGAAACAGTTAACTTCAATGTTTTGCATTAGCTGTGGACAAAGCTTACAAGTTGCTACTGGATCAGGAACAAAAGAAGAGGGCCCTGGATGTAATTCAGGCAGGAAAAGAATACGTGGAACACACTGTAAGTATCTCTAGTGCTGCTGTGTTTATAGGAAGTGACAGCAAGCCTGGGGCACCATGTAGAAGGGTGTATGCAACCTAGCAGTGCAAACCACTGGTCATTCTCTCTATTGGTTAGCTGTGTTGCTCAGGAAGAGTGCCCAAATCTAGCCTCCTTTCCTGAGAGGCGAGCTCAGGGTAAGATGTGGCTAGGACACTACCATTCCCACTTCCCTGCCAGTTCTGAGTGGTGTTGAAAGCTACCTTTAGTCCCCAGCTGAGGTGCCATCCTGCCTCAGAGAGTGGGGAAGTGGAGCTGTTCAGACCCTGTTGAGTCCCTGGTTTGTTAAAGGATTTAGGAATGAGAGGCTGTCATGGAGCTCCGAGTGAACATCCAGGTTAATGACAGCAATCTGAAGGCTCAGTTGAACAAACTAAATAACAGCTTTTGTTTGTTTGTTTAAAATGGGTCTGACTGGGGTTGCAGGACAGGATAGCCTGGGCTGATTTTGACTTTTTTTTTTTTTTGATTTTTCGAGACAGGGTTTCTCTGTGTAGCTCTGGCTGTCCTGGAACTCACTCTGTAGACCAGGCTGGCCTCGAACTCAGAAATCCACCTGCCTCTGCCTCCCAAATGCTGGGATTAAAGGTGTGCACCACCACGTCCGCCTTGATTTTGACTTTTTTTTTTTTTTTTTTTTTAATTTATTTATTATATATAAGTACACTGTAGCTGTCTTCAGACATTCCAGAAGAGGGCGCCAGATCTCGTTGTGGATGGTTGTGAGCCACCATGTGGTTGCTGGGATTTGAACTCTGGACCTTCGGAAGAGCAGTCGGGTGCTCTTACCCACTGAGCCATCTCACCAGCCCCCTGATTTTGACTTCTTAATTCTTCCACTTTACGCCCTGAGTCATGGGCTTATGGGTTGTATGCCATTGCATCCAGGTAGAAAGACCTTTTTTTTTTTTTTTTCTTTTTTGGTTGGATTATTTTGAAAGAGGGTCTTATGTAGTTCAGCCTGGCCTTCAATTCGCAATGTTCTTGAGACTGACCGTAAATTCTTTTTTTTTTTTTTTTTTAAAGATTTATTTATTTTATGTATATGAGTACACTGTAGCTGTACAGATGGTTGTGAGCCACCATGTGGTTGCTGGGATTTGAACTCAGGACCTTTTGAAAGAGTAGTCAGTGCTCTTAACTGCTGAGCCATCTCTCCAGCCCAGCCGTAAATTCTTTTTAAGTGCCAGATTTGTTTTGTCTGCATGTATGTATGTGCACCATGGGCATGCCTGGTATGCAGGGAGGTCAGAAGAGGGTGGCATGAGTTTCTGGTAGTTTATAGGATGGTTCTGAGCCACTGTGTGGGTGCTGGGAACTGATCCTGGATTCTTGCAGGAGCAGCTGCTAAGCCATGTTAAGAGCACTTGGCCTGACATTCCTGATCTTTCTCCATGTGTAGTTGCTAGGATTATAGGCACATACCTCTGGGCCCAGTTAGAAAGCCTCTCTCTCTCTCTCTCTCTCTCTTTTTTTACCCAATGGAACAACACCTTTGTTTTGAAGAGCTTTGGAGTCTGACTCAGAACTTTGTAGGCAATGACAATAAAGATGGACCCATTTTCGATAAGGTCGAGGAGGGAAAGTAGGAAAAGGAAGGGGCTGGAACCGGGTCCTGCTGGTCAAGGTCCTGCACTTGTAAGGTCAGGAGAGCACAGGACAGGTTCTTCAATCCTCTGTATTTCCTTAGAGTTCCTGGCCACAAGGTGGCAGTAAAGTGTTTCTGAACCTGGCTGCCTCTCATAGGTCACTGGTGGGAGTAGTGTCAGTCTCCTGACCATATCCATCATTGCCATGTGTGCCATGTTCCCGGAATTTCACAGTGGAAACTATCAAGAATGTACTTTTAGAAATACTATTTATGCCAGGCGTGGTGGCGCAAGCCTTTAGTTCCAGCACTCGGGAGGCAGAGGCAGGCGGATTTCTGAGTTCGAGGCCAGCCTGGTCTACAAAGTGAGGTCCAGGACAGCCAGGGCTACACAGAGAAACCCTGTCTCGAAAAGAAGAAAAAAAAAAAAAGAAAAAAAAAAAAGAAATACTATTTATACCTAAAATCGCCCATTTAGTAGATCCTTCCAAAGCTTGGCAAATGTGCTTTCTTTGCTATAGCTCTGACCACAGTTAAGAAAGCTAATTGGCCATGTCTGTGGCTCAGCCTTTATAAGTTGGGGGCCTCTGCTGGTTGCACTTTCCCTGGTATCTGCTGTGGGTGCAGGCTAGAATGGACTTTAGATGGAGCTAGAGGAAGGACCAAGGCTCCAAGGCTTAGTTGCTTTTTACAGTGTTATCAGAAATTGTTGTTGTTGTTACTAATGGTGCAGCAGGAGGCTCTTGCCTTCCTCTTACCCTCTCTATGCCTATTGATGAGTGTGTTATCCTCTCTTTATGGAAAGTGGGTGTATATACAGCTCAGTGGCTATTCTCAAAGGACGAGGGCTCATCTTTTGATGAAAAAAAAATTGTTTTTAGGTTAAAGAGCGAAAAAAACAACTGAAGAAGGAAGGAAAGCCTACAAATGTGGAGGAAGATGATCCCGAACTGGTGAGTTACCGTGGGAAGCACTGTATCCTGGGTGACGGTGGATTAAAGAGAAAGGCCTCCCTAAAGCGTCTACAAGGACATTGATTGACCTTTTTTTTTTTTTTTTTTTTTTTTTTTTTTAGTTTTTGGAGACAGGGTTTCTCTGTATAGCCCTGGCTGTCCTGGACCTCACTTTGTAGACCAGGCTGGCCTTGAACTCAGAAATTCGCCTGCCTCTGCCTCCCGAGTGCTGGGATTAAAGGCATGAGCCACCACGCCCGGCTTTTTTTTTTTTTTTCTTTTGTTGTTGTTGTTGTTGATTGACCTTTTAATCTATCCTGTGTGTGCATATGTTTGTCTTCCATCTGGGTATGTGTTACATGTATGGTGTGTGTATGCAGGGGACCTGGGTTCAGTTCCTAGCACACACATGGCGGCTCACAATGCCTTGTTAAATAACTCCAGTTCGGGCTGGAGAGATGGGTCAGAGGTTAAGAGCACTGATTGCTCTTCCAAGTTCAAATCCCAGCAACCACATGGTGGCTCACAACCATCTGTAATGAGATCTGATGCCCTCTTCTGGAATGTCTGAAGACAGCTACAGCGTACTTACATATAATAAATAAATACATCTTTTTTTTTTCTTTTTTAATGCTTCACGAATTTGCATGTCATCCTTGCGCAGGGGCCATGCTAATCTTCCCTGTATCATTCCAATTTTTTTTTTTTTGGTTTTTCGAGACAGGGTTTCTCTGTATAGCCCTGGCTGTCCTGGAACTCACTCTATAGACCAGGCTGGCCTCGAACTCAGAAATCCACCTGCCTCTGCCTCCCAAGTGCTGGGATTAAAGGCGTGCGCCACCACGCCTGGCTCATTCCAATTTTAGTATATGTGCTGCCAAAGCGAGCACATAAATAAATCTTAAAAAAAAACAAAAAAAAACCAAAACTCCAGTTCCAGGAGATCTGATAGCTTCTCTTGTCCTCTGCTGACATTTAAACACACACACATACACATAAGTTAATTAATTAAATGATAAAAAAACTTGGGAAAACAAGGTGTGGTGGTTCATACCTTTAATCCCAACACTTGGGAGGTAGAGGCAGATAGATCTCTGTGAGTTTTGAGGCTAGCCTGGACTATATAATGAACTCTAGTACAGCCAGAGCTACATCAAAACCAGTGAGGGCAGGAACTGATCAGCAGAGGCCATGGAAGAGTGCTCAGCCCACTTTGTTATACAACCCAAGACCACCAGCCCAAGGATGGCACCACCCACCGTGGGCTTGGGGCATCTCTGTCAAACACTGAGAAAATGCTGCTGCTTAGCGCCATCTTCCTTGAGAGTCCTGCGCCATGAGAAGAAGAGAATGTGCAGGCTGAGGTACAAGAGAAGAAAGATGAGGCAGAGGTCCAAGTAAACCAGCCTGTGCCCCCACGACGCCTGCAGGAGCAGAAGTGAGGGATGCTCAAGGCTGGGACGCCGGAACAAGCTGTCTGGACTGTGTGCTGCTGTCGGTAATAAGTCTCAGTAGACCCGCAACGTCACCTCGCCACGATCACCTGGGAAAATGACTGCCTTTCCTACGACCAAAACAGTCCCACTGGCCCTCTGCCCTGGACCTTTGGCACTCTGGTCTGATCTCTCTTGTGGCCAAGTGTAACTCATGCACAATAAATCCTCTTGTGTCAGCTGAAGAATCAAAAAGGAAAGAAAGAAAGAAAGAAAATGCTGTACAGTTAGGTTTTATGGAGGCAGATTTTCAACAGATGTTCTGTCCCTTTGAAAATTCTAGCTTGTGTCAAGATGGCATTAAACTAGCCAGCACCCACTCAGACACACATATACATACATATATACATACACACACACCCATACATATACACTTGTACATAGGAACTTAGAGGTTGGGTTCTGGGAAGGTGGCTTTTATATATTTTTAATTTTTAAGCTCTGTACATAGGTGTTTGCCTGCATATATGCTTGGTACCTTCAAAGGCCAGAGGAGGGTATTCGATCTCCAGGGAATGGAGTTACAGATAGTTGTTAGCCACTGTGTGGGTGCTGGGAACTGAACCTATGTCCTGGAAGAGCAGCCAGTGCTCTTAACTACTGAACCATCTCTTTACCTCACAATTTAGTGCTTTTAAAGATACTAAAATATATTCTGCTGGGGAATTGACTTGATGGGTCAAATGCTTGCCACGTAAGTCTGAGGATTAGAGTTTAGATCTCCAAATCCCTGCATCCACACAGTGGCTCACAACTGTCTGTGTCTCTAGCTCCAAGGGATTTGACACCCTCATGCAGCCACATACATACGTGTGTGTGTGTGTGTGTGTGTGTGTGTATATATATAATCTTTTTTAAAAATGAAGTAAGGGGATGGAGAGATGGTTCAGCAGTAAAGTGCACTTTCTGCTCTTGCAGAGGACCTGTGTTGGGTTCCCAGCACCACTGATGGTTCCCAGCAGTCTATAAGTACAATTCCATGGGATGCGGGCAATACATACATAATGCACCCACATATTCGTGTAAAAAATGAATACATTAAAAAAAAGAAGCCTTCATGAGTATATGCCTGTGATCTAGCAATTGGGAGGCTGAGGCAGGGGATTACCCTGAGTTTGAGCCCAGGTTGGGCTACATAGTTAGACTCTGTCTCCAAAAAATAGCCCACAACAAACAAATAAGACATAAGCAAAGCCTCACTAAACTTACTGAAGGCAAAGAAGTAAAGTGCCGACAGGGACCTGGGATGTAATGGCTGTGCTGGGATCTGGCCACTTGTCTTTACTTGCTTCTCTTCAGTAGCAACCCTGTAGTAATAATAACGGCAACGTTCTTTCTTAAAAGCCCTGGGTGGACTGGGAGTTAAATGTGGTGGTAGAGGTTTCACTTGAGAGGCCTTGGGTTTTATCCTCCATACTATGAAACTCAATAGAGTTCTTGGTCTTTATGGTTTCTATTGAATGTTGTGTTATATGCTCCTTAAAATGTATTGCTTAAGGTATATTAAGGTAAGGTGAACTGGCTACAGAGAGACAACTGGCTCAATCAAGGTAGAACATGTTTGTCCTGTGCAGTAGGCCTAGGTGGGTGGCTGCTGATAGAAACTCTGCACCATGTGTCCTTCAAGGTCTTGGCTCTTCTAGGGCTCTGGCAACAACGATGTGGCTCTCACGTACCTAGTCTAGGGTGTCTCATCATCTTGCTCATATGACTAAACGAGACTACAGGGGGACATAGAGAGGTGCCACTCCTTCTCAGAGTACCCTAGGTGTCCGTTATAAGTACAGTGACTAAACTCTAGAGTCACATGGCCACGCCCAGCTAGGAGCAGGTGGTTAGTGTCCTTGTCCCTTTAGACAGGATTGTGATGTGGGGCATGTGTATGACCCCATATGTTCACTGCGTAGGATTCAGTGTCATCATTCTGCCCACTGAATCAAAATTATAAAATACTATAAAAAGAGTAGAGCTGGGCAATGGTGGCGCAAACCTTTAATCCTAGCACTGGGGAGGCAGAGGCAGGCGGATTTCTGAGTTCAAGGCCAGCCTGGTTTACAGAGTGAGTTCCAGGACAGCCAGAGCTGTACAGAGAAACCCTGTCTTGAAAAATACCAAAAAAAAAAAAAAAAAAAAAAAAAGAAAGAAAAGAAAAGAAAGGAAGAAAGAAAAGAAAGGAAGAGTAGAAGTTAGTCTTGGCGTTTTAGAGAAGAGAGCACCCTTTAAAATCCCAAGTGGTGGCGTAAGTGCATCCATGTCCTAACAGAGCATCTGCAGGCTGGGAGAGGAAAGGTCTCCTGGGCAGCCGTCTTTTCTCCCTGAGGAGAGAGTGTTGTTATTGCTTCTCCCCGCAGACAGTTAAATGCCCGGTTGTAGTCTTTAGGGCTCTAAATGTAATTGCTTGATGTCAATGTTGATGTGAAATGTTGACTTTTATTTTCTTTTGTCCTTAATTTTCTTACAGTTCAAACAGGCAGTCTACAAACAGACCATGAAGCTGTTTGCTGAGCTGGAGATTAAAAGGAAAGAGAGAGAAGCCAAAGAAATGCATGAGAGGTGCCTATCTCCGTGATCATCTTAGTCCCATTTAGATACACAGATCAGCTCGCTTGGGTCTCTGCGGATCTCCTGATGAATCTGTAGGGCATTTATGAGAATATGCTGGAGAGGCAGGGATACAGCTCAGTTGGTGCAGCTCTTGCCTAGCATACATGAGACCAGGCTGTCTGAACCATTGTAGACTTTTGGGAAACCCTGACTCCCCCTGTGTGTAGGGAATTGGTTTTTATTGAGGAGCGCAGTGTTTCCTTCCTCTCTGGAATGCAGTAGAGTGGCTGAGGCTCTGCAGGCCAGAGTCTTTTCTAGGCCATGGCTGCAGTTGTGGTGAGTAGGTAGGGTTGTGATGGAAGGCCGTGGACGTGTTACTCTCTCAAGTGGGATTTCCTTTGATTGTCACAGTGTGGAGGTTGCCAGCTGTGGTGGAACATGCCCACAGTTCCAGCACTTGGGAGGTGAAGGCAGAAAAAAAGGAGTTGGGACTATTTTTGGCTTGCTATTTAGCAAGTCCAGGGCCAGCTTGAATTACTTGAGACACTGTTTCAGAGAACAACAAAAAAGGAAGCCTGGCCTGGTGGTGCAGGCCTTCAATCCTGGCAGAGGCAGGCCTGTCTCCTGGGGCAGCCATGACTTACACAGAGAAACAAGAAAGAAGGGGGCGGCGGGGGTGGGGAGCAGGGGAGAGATGGGGAGAGGAAAAAGCACTGGGGTCGATTTGGCTTCTGTGTTTTCTGTTGTTGACCAGAGTAATTAGATTTTGCTAGTTGGGCTTGTGTGAAATGTCATTTTAGGGTTGGGTTTTGCCATCGGCGTGTTTTAGGATGAGGTCTCCCCTGGCTGGGCCTCAGCTCCTGTGAGCCCTGAATAAAGACTGCTCTGCTTTCCCTCCCAGGAAGCGACAGAGAGAAGAGGAGATCGAAGCCCAGGAAAAAGCCAAGCGAGAAAGAGAATGGCAGAAAAACTTTGAGGTGAGTGTCTGAGGCGAGGAGCTGAGGTGGGTCATTCTAGACTAAGGAAGCTTGATGCCTGGGGCAGACAGGGAAGTGGGGTGTGCGTGTGAAAGTGGACACTGGAGAAGCAGTTGGGCTGCTTCGCCTTTATAGCTTTCCCCAACACAGACACTGGCAGACGCAGCTACCAAATGGGCCTAACATAGGTGACTTCAGGGTAACAGGAAGCCCCCCACTTAGCTTTGAGAACAGTTTGTGAAAACAGGCAGGAAGTTTTCCTATCGTCCAGTCTGGCTTGAACATGGAACTCCTCATCTTCCTCCTTCAACCTCCCACATACTGGGGTTAAGGGCCACATAGTTAAACTACACACAAAGCACTGGGATCAGGTTCATCATCTGACCCAATTTCTGCAGAGAGCCTTCTGACGTTTTGTTTTTTGGTTTTAAGACAGTCTCACCTTATAGCCCAAGGCGTCTTGAAGTCACTATGTAGCTTAGTCTGTCCTTGAACCCCTGATGGTCTGCTTCCCTCAGCCACTCCTATGCTGGGATTATAGGTAAGAGCCACCACACCAGCCCAGCCCACCTTGTAGCTTCTGAACTGAGTTCATTGCTCTTCAAGTGTCCGACCCAGTCGTGGATTGCATCTGGTCTTTTATAGGAGTTAGAATTTAGGGTAGAGCTTGGTAAACTGTAATTTTTGGCTCTGTTTCTGCTCAGCTTTATGGAAAGGGAAAGTGAGTAGCCCATCTGATAATGAGGTAGTTCTTTGTGGCCAGAGAAGAGCTGGTTTGAGGACATCCCCTTAGTTGTCAGAGGGGCAACAGGAACAAGGTGAAGAAAAAATGGCTGTGCTCCCAGCCAGCTCTGTGGTTAAAAACCAGTCAGCTCCTCATCGCTGCACAGTCCTATCCAAGGCACACTGTAGTCAGCTTTCTGTAAAGGTTAGAAGAGACAAGCTAGGGACCAGGCATGGTGGGGCACATGTTTTGTCCCAGCAGTTGGAAGGCAGCGGGAGGCAAATCTCAGAGTTCATGGCCAGCTTGGTTTACATAGTAAGCTCCAGTTAGGGCTACATAGTGAAATGCTGTCTTAAAAACATTCAACAAAAGGCGGCATGAAGCTATCTCTGGGGGTGCAGTTCAGCAGCACGGAAAGCAATGCACAGAACACTGCCCAGAGGTTCACAGTGTTGTCTTCACCCATCTCATCCTCTTCCAAGATGCTTTGAGAGGATGCTGGGAAACTTCCTTAGAGAAAGGAGAAGGCTCCGCTCGGCTCTCTCTGCTCTTAGACTGTCCCAGAGGGCTCATCAGGGTTGGTATGGGAGGACGTTGGTGGCAGAACAGGTTCGGCCCCTTTGCTCATTAATGACCTTACCTTGATCCTTAATGACGCTTAATGACCTTTCTTTCAGGAAAGTCGGGATGGTCGAGTGGACAGTTGGCGAAATTTCCAGGCAAATACAAAGGGGAAGAAGGAGAAGAAGAATCGGACCTTCCTGCGGCCACCGAAAGTCAAGATGGAGCAGCGGGAGTAAGCAGCAGGACCAGAGCCTCCCCGCTGCCTCCTCCTGCTTCACGGACTCATTCTTTCTCCACCCCACCATAGAGTAGCGATTGCTTTTTAGTCTATTTTGTTGTCAATACAATTTAATATCAATCAGAGTAATCCTTTGTACATTGAGAGGAGGGGCTTGGTCTCACCATCCCCATTCTCTCCCCACGGATCCACCAGGATTGAAGGAGCTTCGAACCCATGCCGCCGCCTTTTCCTACGCCTCTAACTTAATGTTTTATATTTGAATTGTGTGGCTCAAGGGTCATGCATAGTCTGTGGAAAATTTCCAGTTAAATGTCTTGCTTACAGTGGTGTTGCCCTGACTCCAGATCAGCCTGGGCCACCTTGGGAAGCCATCCTTGAGGCCCTTGCTCCAATAGGAGAGGTATTGTGAATTCACATGGCAGTCACTTGTTGCCCTGATGCCGTGTGGTGTTTGGCACGAGGCTCCCAGCCACTTAAACCTGTTCACTTTCCAAAGAATTCACTATCTTCCAGCCAGTCCCGTTGTGTCCTCGCTTGTCTGCATTTATTAGTGGTAATATTCTTTTACGTATAATAAATTTTTATACCCAAGCCTTTGATGGTCTCCTCCTCGGGTGTGACTCCAAGGACAGGCAAGTGTCTTGCAGCTGGACGCACATAGCTCCCTACACTAATTGGTTAAACCTTAGCTTGTTTACCTACAAGGGCTTGTTTACCTACAAGGGCTGGGGACATACTCTAGTGGAATGCTTGCTAGCATGTGTGAAGTTCTAGGTTCAGTACTCACAAAGCAAAGTACAGGAATATCAAGTATGGCAGAGGCTGACGGCTGTGTAGGAGCCCCCGGGTTCCATCCTAACAGTATTATCAACAATTTGGAAACATTGATTTCACTGTAGGAAATCACCACCACAGATCTAATGTGGCCACCAACGCCATGGGTGTTGTCAATGTCTTATCTGTAAAGTAAGACGCTGCTCACTGAGGGTGAAGTGTGCTGTGTACAATCATCTGGCTTACTGGGTATGCTCAGCCTGTTAGAGGGGCCTGCTGGGTGTAGAACAGTGACTCGTGAGTGACTGAGGGCATTCTGTGTTGCCTGTAGATGTGTCCAGGTGGGATGGCTACAGAAGGCAGGGTGCACACACCTTCAGTTTGTTCCTTGTGGGTGGAGGCTGGGGCTTGAGTTCACGACTCTTCCAGGTACAGCTGGGGCATGTCCAAACCACGTGAGCTACAGTAACTCCTAACACCAAAGCAAGGCAGAGGCAGAGGGCGGGAAGTGTCTGGTCACTGCAGAACTGTGTGTTCTGAGCTGATGAAGTATCCTGGGGAGGGAGCTTTCCAGGCTGGCAAAGTGGCTCCTCCTCCAGGATAAAGGCATTTTCAGGACTTGAGGTGATTCTGTTCAGCTACCTGCAAGCCCATGTTGCTTCTCAGAAGGCTGTGCCAGCAATAAGCCACAGCAATTAGCTTACTCCATCAACAAACAGGCTGATTGGAAGTCAGACACTTGGGGACCTCCACTGATGCCTCACAGCGGAGGCAGAGGCTGAGGAGGACTCGTGAACCCGCTATTCTGGAGGCCCTTGTTTCTGTCCTTGGCAGCCAGCGAGTGCTTCCTGGAGAGTGTGATGTTCAGTAAGTACAGATTCAGTTGCATGATAAAATACAGTGCTTGTTCCCCTACGTCTGGTAGTCACAGCCTCCGAGACACCAGGGAGTGGCTGCCCTGCTGCTGTTTATTCCAGGAGGGTATGTCTTCTCAGTTGCAGGAAGCTTGTGTGTTGACACCACACCTTACAACTGCTAAGTGAAAGGTCCAGGAAGCCGCTTCCCCAGATGTGCTTGTCCTGCAAATGGGTCTGAGGACATCTCTAGTCAACAGAGGCAGCAATGGAGAACAGACAGTAAGCCTTGCCAAAAGACAGTAAGCCAGTTCCCAAAGAGATTACGTTTCTCAATGGGAGGAGGAGTCAGGAGCAGTGAACAGTGGCTGGCCTAGCTGGGGAGGATATGAGGGGAAGACACTAAGTCAGGAGAAGTCCCCCCAGATGGTTGGTGTTGAGGTCAAACCCAGGAATACTCTGCTCAGCCTGGAGCATGGGCACAGGGAGCTAGAATCAGGAGTTCCTTGTCACCTTCAGCTATGTGGGTACCAGTGAGGACATCGTATTTTCTAGAAGGAATAGTCCCATTTCCCTCTGGCCACATTTTGGACATGGACTGGCCTGGAAGAACAGCAGTGACCCTCACCCAGTGCATAACATTGCTTAGAACAGCTCTCTCTGTAGTGATCCAGCTAGAGAGGGTGTCTTGGGCACTGAATTGAATGAAGTCTCACAGCCAAGTCTGACCTCTACCTAGGGCAGCCCCTTGTCCCCCAGAGTGGGAAAGGGGAGTTCCGAGCAGCAGTGAGGGAGTCTTCCCTCACTGGAAGGTTGCTAAAAGCTAGTCCACTCCTTTTCCTATGGTCGCATGAGTCAAAGCCACCACCCTACACAATCCATGGCACAGCCAACAGCTAATGAGGGCTCCCTGGGTCCAGGTAAAGTGGAGGGAGCCAGTGGGGTAGGGTGAGGAGCTTGGCATTTGAGTCAGTAATGACGTCATCCTGAAGCCTTAACTTCCTCTTGTGAAATAGCCATTGTGCTTTTTTTTTTTTTTTTTTTTTTTTTCTTTTCGAGACAGGGTTTCTCTGTATAGCCCTGGCTGTCCTGGAACTCACTTTGTAGACCAGACTGGCCTCGAACTCAGAAATCTGCCTGCCTCTGCCTCCTGAGTGCTGGGACTAAAGGTGTGCACCACCACGCCTGGCTTCCTCTTTGTGCCTTTAAAGGCAACTTGCAACTGTTGTAGGCAACCGGTTTGGTAGTCTAGTTGGTATCCTGGTGAGGAGGTGGGAGGAGAGGGACGGTGTAGAAACTGGAGCTCCAGCCAAGTCCTAAGTCCTTGTAGGAGCTGTGGTCTTTGGCTTCCATCATCAGACAAGAAACTCCTCAGAGGTTGCCTACCTCCCTCTCAGCTGAGATAGCTTCCGAAGGCAGAATTATCTCCCAACAGACTGGGCATCCCCAGAGACAAGGTTATCAGTCTCCCTTACTTGGAGTGCCTTTGGACATCTGTGGTCCTCAGTGCGTCCCCTCAGACAGGTGTCTATCAGCTTTGAGTCTTTTCTGTCAGTCTTAACTGGATTTGGGACGGTCTTGTTGAAGTTTGGGCTCCTAGGGACAATGCTGGAATCTTCCTTCTCCCCCCAGACAAGGAACCTAATTCTCGAAATTTCTGCTTCCCCCACGCCCAGCCCTTCCTCCCAGAGGGGCTTGGCTTCAGATGGGCCCCTTGTTGCCTGAAATGGGTAGAGTCCTGGTTGGGTGTGAGTATTTTGGGGGACCTTGGGGTTGGGGCTCCGCCCAAGGAGCTTCCTGGCCTCAGGTGCCCTACTGTTCAACAGAGGCCGCAAGCAAGCTTCCTCTAATTATTCATTCTAATGTCAGCATGGATCAAACAGGGACGGGAGGGCAGAAGGAGGTGAATCACACACTTTGGTCTGGGCCTGACTCCTGCCTACTCCTCCCTCTATTCCCTGCTTCCTGAGCTCCATCAAGGAAACACGCCCTCAAAGAAGCAAGCTCTCAGCGGCTTCCGTCCCCTGCAGCTCCATCACCTTTTGGACCAGCGTCTTCACCACCGCTCAGGTAAGGACTGGATGGACTGAGTGGGATTCAAGTGTAACTGTTTGTCTGACTGACCTAAAGAACCACTCAGGCTTTGCCTGGGTCTTCAGAGCTATGTCTAACTTACACACACACACACACACACACACACACACACACACACAGAGACACACAGACACACACCACATCCCCACAGTCCTCAGATCTTTAAACATGAACAGACACAACTTAAACACACATCATACAACATGCAGCGTGGGTGGGGGCCCACCCGCCTGTAGTCGCTGGAGCAAGAAGGGTCAGGAGGCCCAGATAATCCTCAGCTGGATAGCAGTGAAAAGATTGCTGAGCTCCATGAGGCCCTATTTTAAAAACAAACAAACAAAAAACGGGCTGGAGAGATGGCTCAGTGGTTAAGAGCACCTTAAGAGCACCCTTCTTCCGAAGGTCCTGAGTTCAAATCCCAGCAACCACATGGTGGCTCACAACCATCCGTAATGAGATCTGACTCCCTCTTCTGGAGTGTCTGAAGACAGCAACAGTGTACTTACATATAATAAATAAATAAATCTTTTTAAAAATGTTAAAACGGCCGGGCGTGGTGGCGCACGCCTTTAATCCCAGCACTCGGGAGGCAGAGGCAGGAGGATTTCTGAGTTCGAGGCCAGCCTGGTCTACAGAGTGAGTTCCAGGACAGCCAGGACTACACAGAGAAACCCTGTCTCAAAAACACACAAAAAATAAAAAAATAAAAAAATAAATAAAAATGTTAAAACAAAAACAACCCTCCAAAACAAAACCAGGGCTCAGTGGTTAGGAGTATCTTCTGGTTTTGAAGAGGACCCAAGGGGCGTGGGGTGAGGACCCTAGTTCAGTTTCTAGCACCCATGTCCTGTGCTTTCAGCTCCAGTTCCTGGAGATCTGACGCCCTGTTCTGGCTTTTGAAGGTTTATGCACTCAAGTGCATAGACACACAGACTCACAGAGACACACCTATACACCTAATTTAAAAAACAAAACAAAACAAAACAAGGGGCTGGAGAGATGGCTCAGCGGTTAAGAGCACTGACTGCTCTTCCAGAGGTCCTGAGTTCAATTCCCAGCAACCACATGGCAACTCACAACCATCTGTAATGGAATCTGATGCCCTCTTCTGGTGTGTCTGAAGACAGCTACAGTGTACTCATATAAAATAAAATAAATAAATCTTTGAAAAACAAAACAAAACAAAATCTTGGGCTGGAGAGATGGCTCAGCCCTTAAGAACATGTGCTGGTCTTGCAGAGGACCTGAATTCAGTTTCCATCAGGTGGCTCACAACCACTTGTGACTCCAACTCCAGGAGATCAGACACCCCTGTACCCCAACACAGAACATGTACACAAAGCATATGATTTAAAATAAATGAATTTAAAAACTCCTTTTTAAAAACCCCACAATATCCCTACTACATATCCACACACACAGCAGACCCTTGTCATCCACAGATAGAACCTATGACCACTCACTACACATAATGATATACAACACACAGACTGTCACCAGCTCATACAACATTTCTGTGCATCTTTTGATGGATGAAACACACATCTTTAGACACATAGTGTGCGTGATTGCACTGGCAGGCATCCCCTTGCCACACAGAAGAGCTTCCAGTTACTCACTGCAAATGAGCCTGCTGTATTAGGTCACACAAATACACACACACACACACACACACACACACACACACACACACGCCACAGTTCCCTTTGCTTGGTAGGTCCTCAGAACACTTGGATGCCACCTCAGCCCAAGCCTGGGCTGGGCCTGCTTCTGACCTGCGTCGATTTCTTTTGACTCTGTCTGCTCTATGCTAATACTTTCTCATCTGGATGCCGTGACTTTGGACAAAGATTTGATACGATGGGGAGATGCCGGTCATACCTCCTGGTCTGTGTATGTTCATTCTTCAGAACGTTGTTAGCTATTCTTGGATCTTTGTTTTTTTCATTTGGGATTCAAGCAGTCAGCTCGTAAAGTTCCTTGGAAAATTCTCCTGGGATGTGAACGTGTGTGTTTGTCTGAGTGCATGCAGTAATACACACGTGTGTGCTCACATGCAAACCCATGCACTTGCATATAGAAGCCTAAAAGGGATATTTGATATCTTTCTCTATTACTTCCCAACTTTTTATTTTATTTCAAGGTAGGGTTTCTCTGCAGATCCTTGACTGTCCTGAAACTCTCTGTAGACCAGGCTGGCCATGAACGTTAGAAATTCATCTGGGCTGGTAAGATAGCTTAGAGGTTAAGAGCACTGATTGCTCTTCCAGAGGTCCTGAGTTCAAATCTCAGCAACCACATGGTGGTTCATAACCATCTGTAATGGGATCTGATGCCCTCTCTTTGCTATGTCTGGATAGCTACAGTGCACTCATAGACATAGAATAAATAATTATTTTTTTAAAAAAAGAAGGAGAAAGTCATCTGCCTCTTGTAACTAAAGGCCTGCACTGCCATATCGGGACCTAGCAACGGTTTTGTGACAGTTAATGAAAGACGGAACTGGCCTTAGTGATCTGCGTCCTGATTCAAGTTCCCAATTTCTTTCCTCCTTAAGTTGCTTCCTCTCTCCTTCTCCATTCATTGGATCAACCAACGTCCCTTAGCCTTTGCTCTGTGTTCCCAAGAGATTTAGAAAATGTTATTTATTTAGTGTATATGTGTGGGTACATGCACCTCATGGCATGCATGTCAGTGACAATGTGGAATCAGTTGTCTCCTAACACTCTGTGTGTCCCAGGGATTGCACTCAGGTCATTAGTCTTGGCAGCAAGCACCTCTACCTGCTGAGCCATCTTGCTGGCCTCATCCCAACATAGACGTATAAACTATTAGAAATATAGAAAAACCAGTCCACGGGCTCAAGAGATGGCCCAGTGGTTAAGAGCACTTGCTTAGTTTTCAGAAGACCTCAGGTTGGTTTTTCAGCCCCCACCGTGGGCAACTCACAATGGCCAATGTCCCAGTTCCAGGGGATCAAACACTGTCTTCTGGCCTTGGTGGGTACCTACACACATGTGATATACAAACAGATACATAAATAAAAGTATTTTTAGAAAAGGAAAGAAAATTCAGTCCAGAGTATCTCATTCGAGTGCCATTAACATTCAGAGGCATTACGTTGCTGTCCCCAAGAATGGCTATTGAGAGCAGTACATTCAGCCTCCACCTGTAAGATGCCACCAGCCGCCCTTGCTCCAATGGTTGTACCTACTAAACATGTATGCGGATTCTGACAGGTGTTCAAGGGAGTGTAGAAAGGCACTACCTGAGAATCACAGGTGTGGGTCCAGTCTTCCTTACACTACATAACTTATTCCCACAGATACCTACAGTCTTAAATGTTTTTGGACAATATTTTGTTATTTTATACACATTGCTTTTATATTTATTTTTATTTTGTGAGTGTTTTGCATGCATGTATGTACCTGCTTGCTATTCATAGAGACTAGAAGAGGGTGGTAGGTTCCCAAAACTGAAATGGGAGCAGGAAACTGAACCTAGGTCCTCTGTAAAGGCTCACTCTTAAGTCCTGAGTCATCTTTCTCTACACACACACACACACACACACACACACACACACACACACACTGAATGTAATGTATATATTCATATATACACATAAGAATATACACATAATTCTTTTATTTTAAGTTTTTTTTTAAGATTTATTTATTTATTATATGTAAGTACACTGTAGCTGTCTTCAGACACTCCAGTGGGCGTCACTCGTTATGGATGGTTGTGAGCCACCATGTGGTTGCTGGGATTTGAACTCAGGACCCCTAGAAGCAGTCAGTGCTCTTAACTGCTGAGCCATCTCTCCAGCCCCTTAAGTTGTTTTTTATACACAGGGTCTCACTATGTAGACTAGGCTAGCCTCAAAATTACAACGATCTATCTGCCTTTGCCTCACAAGTGATGGCTCTTACCTGACTCATTTTTGCTATTTTGGAGAAAGAGTTTCTCTCTGTTACTCAGGATGGCCTGGAGCTCACCATGTAGCCCAGGGTGGCCTCTGGCTGTTCTGCAATCCTCTTGTTTCAGCCTTGGGAGGGGATGAGAATACAACATGTAGCATAGTCTCATAAACTAACTAACTAACTCTCTCTCTCTCTCTCTCTCTCTCTCTCTCTCTCTCTGACAAGGAGTCATATTATAGCCCAGCATGTCTGGAAACTTGCTATTAGCCAAGTCTGGTCTCAAAGTCACAGTAATCCTCCTTTCTCAGCCTCCCGAATGCTGGGGTCACAGACATGAGTCACATAGCTGGTTTTCAAATCTTTGTTTGTTTTAGAGACAGAGTCTAAGTGGTCCTGGTTATCCTGGAGCTCGCTATGTAGCCTAGGCTATATAAAACACTGTCTGGTAAGCCAGACATGGTGGTTCACACCTTTAATCCTAGCACTCAGGAAGAGGCAAAGGCAGTTGGATCTCTGTGAGTTTGAGGCCAGCCTGGTCTACGAGTAAGTTCCACCTGCCTCTGCCAAATGCTGCAATTAAGCACATACACAACTAGACTCAGCTTCAATTAAAAATATATATATATATGTATACACTCCACATGCCTCTTTTGTTTTATTAAAAATGTTTTGTTTTGGAAACACAGTGTCACAAAATAAAAAGACAAGAAGAGGCCATGGCAGCTTATGTGTAGAGGCTGAACTGGAGAAGGTACATGGAGGAAGGCACAAGTGTCACAGTGGGTGGGTGAGGGGACTTGAGTGTGAGAGTACATATGTGTAAGTATATATGATGCTTAAGAGTGTGTGGTGTGGAGCCGGACGTGGTGGCACACGCCTTTAATCCCAGCACTTGGGAGGCAGAGGCAGGTGGATTTCTGAGTTTGAGGCCAGCCTGGTCTACAGAGTGAGTTCCAGGACAGCCAGAACTACACAGAAAAACCCTGTCTCAAAAACAAACAAACAAACAAACAAACAAACAAACAAACAAAAAAGAGTGTGTGGTGTGCAGGGTTACAGGCAAACATTTTTGTTGTTGTTTTGCTTTGTCTGCCTCTGCCTCTGCCTCTGCCTCTGCCTCTGCCTCTGCCTCTGCCTCTGCCTCTGCCTCTGCCTCTGCCTCTGCCTCTGCCTCTGCCTCTGCCTCTGCCTCTGCCTCTGCCTCTGCCTCTGCCTCTGCCTCTGCCTCTGCCTCACCTCCTGAATGCTGAGATTAAAGGCATGAATCACCATGTCCAACTCTGTTCGTTGTCTTATGTATTTTAGTGTATGTGTGTGTGTATGTGTGTGTGTCTGTGTGTGTGCATTTTTGTGCTCCATGGTGCAAGTATGGAGGCCAGAGTAGACCCTCACCTCTCCTTTCCCCATGCATGTCCTAGGGATTGAAGTCAGATCATTAGGCTATGCAGCAAGCACCTCTACCCTCTGAGCCATATAGCCAACATACAGTCACTTTAGTTTTTGAGACAGCATCTCTCACTGAACCTGAAGTTTGTGATTTGGCTAGACTGGCTGGCCAGCAAGCCCTAGGGAGCCTCCAGATTCTGCTTCTCCATTGCTAGGATTATTGGCATGCACGACCACCTCTGACTCTCCTCATCCCCCCATCCCCGGCCCCTGATTGAACTCAAGTCATAGACACACTTACCAAATGAGCCGTCTCCCTATTTTCCTCCTCCTCCTCTCCCTCTTCCTCTTGTATAGCATTTCATGTAGCCCACACTAGCTTTGAATTCAGTGTGTAGCCATGAATGACTTTGAACTCCCGATCTCTACTGTCTAAGGGCTGGGATTATACATGTGAGCCACACACCTGGTTGTTTTAGTTCTTTGGAGCTGAAGCTCATGTTAATGATGCTCTGACCTTTAAGGAACCATTTTAGCACTGATAAGGAACACGGGAGGCATCTGACCAGCAGCAAGGGGCTAGCCTAGCTACTCAGGAACTGAGGCTAAGCACTGGGTGGGGAGTCAGAAGTCCTGCCTTCTTGGCTCTCCAAGACAGACTTGGTGCCGTGTCTCAGCATAAGACAGACTTTCCTCTCTTTCGGCTTCAGTTTTCCTTGATGTGTAGGAGGGGGCGTTGGGTCAGCTGATACCTGAGGGGCCTGGTATCCATAGACAGCATCTATCATGGGGCCTGGCTGAACTCCTGAGTGCTAAGCAGAAGGAAACCAAAGCAAGGGGTTTGGCTTATCTCTCATTTGCGTACATGGAAGTCCTCACCTGACTCATGCTCTCACACCAAACTCACCTGCCTTCGACCCCAGCTGCCCACACCTCTTCACCCTCTCTTCTTCCCAGGAACTCACTTGCAGCTGAACTCTAGCTCAAGGGCTTGAGAAATTTCCTCCTTCCTCCAGCCCTGTGGCTCTGGGCTCCCAGGGGTTTCTTGGGCCCAGTTCTTTTTGCTCACCAGGGATTCCCTGCCCAGTCTTAATGACCAAAACTATGCTTCCAGCTCCTTCTCCTCACCCCTCTCCTCATCTAGTGGCTTCTCCCTCTCTCTCTCTCTCCCCTACATAGGTATATGCACTGGTGTGTTCATTCAAGCAAGCTCTTGGGCACAGGCTGCTCTCTGGTGCAGACTGCTCTCTGTCATTCATCCTTTCCCTTGTCCCTCCCTGAATCTCCTCTCTGTATTCTCTCATTCCTCCCATGCGCTCCTGTTTACATCAGCCATTCTCCCTCCCTCTACCCCTCTCGCCTTCTCCCCTCCTTTCCGACTCTCTTTCCCTTTCCTTGTGCTGTTTGTTGCTTCTTATGGTTCTCTCTGTGTGTCTCTCTGTCTCTGTGTGTCTCCCTCTCTTCCCCCACCCCGCCCCTTTCCACACCCCCTGGCTGCAGACACCCTCTCTGTCCTTTGCTTGCTCTGCAGGAAACCTCTGCAGTACTGAGTCTGGCTGGCTCAGTCCGCGTGGAGGTTCCTGTGGCATCTGGTGGAGGGGGCCCGGGTCACTCTGTTTCCTCCCAGGGGTGACTTGGCAGTGCTTTGCTCTGTTTCCTCACTTCTGCAATTGCCAGGCCACAACACAGAGGCTGGAGCTGAGGCTTGGACCAGGAGGGACTCGCAGAGCCTACGGCTGAGCTCCTCCTATAGGTAAGGAGGGTCCCAGTCCTAGCTGGGCAAGGTCTCCTCAGGAGGCCAGAGTCATGCCTCCAGGTCATACTAAGGTAGATGGGTGGCTGGATTTTAAAGGGACCATTCTGGCATCTTTCTCAGGCCAGGCTTAATATTCAAGAAGAGCTTTATGGCTGTGCAACAGGCCAAAGCCAGGGCTACACACATGCTTGGCCACTAGCCCTCGTTTTACTTTTTATTTGCTTATTGTGTGTATATGTATGTGTCATGGTGCACATGTGTGGGTTAGAGGGCAGCTTGTGACGGTCTGTTCTCTCCTTCTTCCATGTGGGGCCTGGGGGTTGGCTTCACTTCTCGGGCTTAGCAGCCGATGCCTCTACCTACTGAGTTATCTCACCATCCCCGACTTTTATTTTACATCAAGGTCTTACACACTGCCGAGGCTGGCTTTGAACTCACTGTGTAGCACAGGCAAGCCTTGGATTATTTTATGTGTATACAAGTATGAATGCTCACCGTGTGCATGCCTGGTGCCTTGGGGTTCAGAAGAGGGGGTCATATCCCTGGAACTGGAGTTTGGAGATGATTGTGAGCCACTGTGTGGATGCTGGGAACAAAACCTGGGTCCTTTCCAAGAGTGTCCATGGTGCGTAATCCCTGCACCTCTCCATCCTCTAGTCTTGGTCCTTACCCCTCTCTCAGCCTTCTGAGTGGTAGGTATTTCTGACCTGTGATCAGGTGCTGGGACACTCCAGGGAACCCCTCTTTTCTGAGAGTGAGATGGAGCCATCTTAGCCTTAACTTCTCTGGGAGGCGGTGGTGAGGACGGGAGGCAGGGCCTTAGAGGTCTGTGAGCAGACCTCCATTTGCTTTATTAGCTGTGTGACTTTGGAGAAGTTATACACCTTCTCTGTGTATAATCAATGTCATCTCCCCAGCAGACTTTCCTGGCAGGGTGAGCTAAAGTGTCTGGGATGGAGCTAGGTCCCCGGGACCACACCCACTGCTGCATTTCACCAGAGGATGTTGATAACTGGGTGGCTGGTACAAAGGTTCACAAAAGGTTGCCACGTTAAATCTCAGGTGTTGGGGACAAAGGCCAGTGCGGTACTGGCTATCTCTCCCTCTCAGGAAGTCTTGGGGGTGATGCTGACAAACCAGAGCTGCTGGCCGAAGACTTGAGGGATACTGAGGGATAAAGGACTCATAGCTCTCTCATTTGCGGATTGACAGAGCACTAGAATGCGCTCCAGATGGTCAGTGAGCTGGGGTGGGGGGTGGTGACTGCCAGAGAAGAGGGAATCCCTTCCTCTGCACACCCAGCCAGAGAGAAAAGGAGATGACTGGCCGTCTGTCTGCGAGTTTGCTTATAATCTGCGGCGACCTTGGGCCATTGAGTAGTCTCGATTTTCTTCTTTGTGGTTTAAAATTCTGACCTTGTAGGTTTGTGGAAAGATGAACTAAGAAGGGGGAGAACGTGCTTTGCTGAGCATAAAACAGCAAGAACAGGAGTGTCACCGTCAATGCTGACACCATAGATTTTATTGCAAATGTCTTAAAGGGGAACAATTGTCTGTGCGTTTATCGTCTCTTCTCCTAGCTAGCAGGGTTTGGCATAAAACGTGCACAGGAATGTGCACTGAGTTGGGAATGGTGGGCACGTCTGGGATCCCAGCACTCCAGAGGCAGAGGCAGTAAGATCAGGAGTTCAAGGTCAGCTTTAGCTATATAGCAAGTTGAAGGCCAGCTTGGGCTACACGAGACCTCCACACCTCCTCTCAGATCTATACTAAGAAGATGAAAAGATAGTATCATCAGAACTGTACTTGTTAGGAGTGGACAGTGAGCCACAGGCCAGCTCTGCCCTCACCCTAGTCAGCTTGGGCCATTCCATCCGGTCAGTGAAGGTTTAGGCAAGGGATTCACAGTCCCTGGCAGTGATGACCAAATGTGCCTCATGGGCAAGTTTTCCTCCTGATTGTTGAGATGTGATGAGCCTCTGGCATGGCATCAGTTTTATCTTTTTTAAAAAAGTATCTATCTATGTATATCTATCTATATATCTATGCATCTATCTATATACCTATGTATATAACTAACTAACTATATATCTATCTATCTACCTATCTATCTACCTACCTATCTATATCTATGCATCTATTTATGTATCTATTTATATATCTATGTATCTATCATCTATCTATAGCTGTCTATCTACCTATCTGTCTGTCTATCTGTCTGTCCATCTATCTTATCTACCTTACAGTTTTCCTTCCCTCTACTCCTCCCAGTTCCTCCCCATCTGTTTGTCCTTTTATTGGGAATCAGAGACATCTCCACTCTTGGCCTGCACACAGGTCTTACTGAAGACCATTGACCCCCTCCTTTTCCATACAGGTCCCCTCAGTGGATGGAGGTTTGGGCTCAGGATGGAATGAGAGCTGAGCTAGAGTCCAGGAGCACAGATGGGCTTCAGGGACAGAAGTCTTCACTGAGTGTGGAATCAGTTCCCTAGATCAGAGGCTAGCCCCCAGCACAGCTGCTCTGAGCAGCCACTTAGAATTGTGATGAGAGTGGAAGAAGCTTCCGTGTGTATCTGTGTGGGAGTGGGTGTGGGAGTGGGTGTTTAGCTCTATGGGAGTAGGACCTTCCACTAGCTTTGCAGAACATTTGAGCTGCCTGGGCCAGAAAATATGTCAGTCATTTGTGCAAGGCCCTTTCCAGTTTGTTAAGTCCATTGCATTTTACCAAGAGTGTTACCCTTTTCCAAACCTCCTTCCACCTCCTGGGATCTCACTTCCCTTTCACAACCCTGCGTTGAGGCTGGCAGGGCACCCCAGTTTTCAGATAAAAACCCTGGGGCTCTGAATTGAGGAGAGATTCTCTTAGGGTGGTGGGTTACACCACTGAGACCGGAGTCCTGCTCCCAGGACTCTAGTCACCATGCTTTCCCTCCTGCCAATCTGGAGGCTTCTTCCCAAAAGATACAGTTGGTGCAGTGCAGGGCAGGGCGGATTTGTCACTTATTAGCAGGAGGAACACTGTGAGGTCACTGGGAAGGGAGCGAGCTCCCTCCACCATTGAAATGCCTGTTACCACTCTGAACCTGATAAGTGCTGGCAGCATCATGTCCTGCCGCTCTCATAGCGCTTACTTGCAAAAAGATGGAAATCCCGACCACCAGGGAGGTCAGACAGCTGGTCTGGACGCCATGTTGGCACTCTAGACAACCTTGGAATCTCTGTGATGACAAAAGTCTGTCAGTTGCCATGACAGAGCTGGACCACGCCCAAAACAGAGAAGGGGAAGAGAAAAAAAGGACACCCGGGTTCCTGGAAATCTCCTTCCTGGAAGGGTTTGGTGCCCACAGATGTAACCCCTCCACAATATCTCAGCCCTAGGACAAACCCAGGTCCTAAGCCTGCTGGGAGAGATATCTGGACCATTGCACAAACATCCTTTCAGCTCCTAGAGTAATCTGGTAATTTGTGAATCGTGTTGCATGGGGGAAAGACTCTGTAGATTTGGTAACAATACTCCATAGGGAGATTTTTATTTTATTTATTTATATTTATTATTTTATTTTATTGATGTAGTATCTTGTGCAATCCAGGCCGGCCCCCAACTTGCTATGTAGATCAGGCTGGGCTGGCCATAGAAAGGCTTATTATTATTATTATTATCATTATTATTATTGGTTGGTTTGGCTTTTTGGTTTTCTCTGTATAGACATCACTGTTCCAGAACTTGCTCCGTAGACCAGGTTGGCCTGGAATTCAGAGATCCACCTGTCTCTGCCTCCTCAATGGGAGTGCTTAAAGGTGTGTGCCACCATCACCCACCCTCCTAGAAAGGATTTCATTCTCATCATTTGGCATAGGAAGAAAGGAAATTTAGCAAGACACGATGGGTCACATCTAAAATCCCAGCACTTTGAGGCTGATGCAGGGGGATTGTTGAGAGTTTGAAACCAGCCTGAAATATAAAGGGAGACCCTGTCCCAGTGAATACATAAATAAACAAATAGAAAAAGGGGGGATGAGCAGGAGTTCAATCAAGCCACGCATTCATCTTGCATGCATGAGGACCTGAGTTTCATCTTCATGTAAAAAAGCCATTCACGGAGCCCAAACCCGTAATCCTAGTGCTGGGTGCTGGAGATGAGACAGGTGAAGTGATCGCTGGCAAGTTAGCCTCGCCTACTCAGTGAGAGACCCTGCCTCAAAAGACAAGACAGACTGCACCTGAGGGACAACACTCAGAGCAGCTGACTTCTGGTCTCTCTCTCACACACACACAGATACACAGATACAGACACACACATAGTACACATTCACACACACACACAAATACACAGACACACATCACACACAGAGACACACACATAAAGACATACACATACAGACACAGACACAACAGACACACACACACAGACACAGATAAACACAGACATACATACAACATATACACAGACACACATACAGAACACACCCACATACACACTCATACATACGTAGATATGCACATATAGACATACACACAGGCGCGCACACACATACATAGATATGCACATATAGACATACACACAGGCGCGCACACACACACACACACACTCACACAACTGCATGGGAAAGCGGCACATGCTTTTTTTTTTTTTTTTTGGTTTTTCGAGACAGGGTTTCTCTTTATAGCTCTGGCTGTCCTGGAGCTCACTTTGTAGACCAGGCTGGCCTCGAACTCAGAAATCCACCTGCCTCTGCTGGGATTAAAGGCGTGCGCCACCACACCCGGCATGCGGCACATGCTTTTAACCACTGAGTAGTCTCTCCAGCCCTCAGACCTCTGTATACAAACATAATTTTTTGGTGTGTTTATGATGTATGCTATGTATGTATATTTGCATGTGAGTGTAGACACATGTATGGTGTTAGAGGATAACCTTGGTTGCTAGTCCTCACCTTCCATCTCTCTCTCTCTCTCTCTCTCTCTTAATAAAAAAAAAAAGGTTATATTTTTATTTTATGTATATGTACCACATGGATGCAGTACTTATGGTGTCCAGAAGAGGGCAGGAATCCTCTGGAACTGCAGTTACAGGTGGTTGTAAGCTGTGATGTGGATGCTGGGAAGGGCTCTGGAAGAGCAGCCAGCGCTCTTAACTGCTGAACCCCACGCCCAGCTTTTTTCTATGTGTGCACTGAGGTGTGAGGGAGCACACACTCATGCATGTGGCAGTGGAGGCCAGGGGTCAGCACCAGGATGTCTTCTTCTCCATCTTATATTTTGAGTAGAGCCTTCGCTGACTCTGGATCTTTTCACTTCCGCTGCATTGGGTGGTCAGTGAGCTCCGAGGACCCACCTGTCTCCATCCCCCTGGGGCCGCGGTTACAGATGCTCAGAGCCACACGAGCCTTCATGTGGATGATGGGCACTGTACTCAGGTCCTTTTCCATAGATCCATCTCCTCAGACCCGCGTTGAATTTTTGGTAGCGGTCATTTTAGTGGCTGTGGGGTGGGTTGGTTTCACTTTGCACGTCCGTGATGATGGCTGGTGTAGACACCTGGGGTCCAGCGGTACCTTCTTTGGAGAAGTGACCTGGAGTAAACTCAGTCCTTTCTTACCTCTTCCCGTTTGTGCTCTGCATCGTGAGAACCGAACTCGGTGACTCTGCTGGTTTTGTTGTTGTGAGACAGACTCTCACTATACGGCTCTATATAGTGTAGACCAGGTTGGCCTGGAGCACAAGGCAAACCTTCTGCCCCAGCATCCTGACTGCTGAAGATACAGGTACATGCTGTTGTGGCCAATTCCTTTACCCCCAACCCCTTTATAGACGGTCTCATAGATAACTTATGTCTCTCAGGCAGGCCTTGAATTTGCTAGGTAGCCAAGACTGGTTTTAATTCCTGTTCTTCCTTGCCTGTGCCTTCCAAGTGTTAGCATTACAGGAGCACACCATCATGCCTGGCTTTAAGCCTCTTTAAAAATATTTATAGTGCAAGCCAGAGATGGTGGTACATGCCTTTAATACCAAATTTCGGGAGGATATCTGTGAGTTTGAGGCCAGCCTTTTCATAGCAAATTTCAGGCCAGCCAAGGTTACGTAATGAAACCCTATCTAAAATAAATAAATGAACAAATAAATAAATATTCACACTGCCGATAAGGGCATGGGGACTCTGTGTGCATGAGAATTGGATCCTAGCTCTACCGGGCTGGACTTAGCTCGATATAGAGCAAACCCATCCTCCTTTTTGCTCAACAATTCCTGTCTTCGGGAATGTAAAGAAAATAGCAGGGTCCTGGATGAAGCAGTCTTTTCCCGCTGGCATTTGGTAGTTTTCCTTTGTTGAGCCAGAGTCTCACTGGGTAGCACTAGCTGGCCTGAAACTCCCTATGTGGACCAGGCTCAAGTTCCCAGAGATCCTCCTGCTTCTGCCTCCTCAGTGCTGGCACTGAAGGTGAGAGCCACCATTTGAACTCTGCCCAGGCCTTAGGGCAGATTTGGGAGTGTTAGTTCAGGAGCAGCTGGCTCCCAGCAATGGCCACAGCCTCCTTTGGAGAGTCACAGTTTGTCATTTCTTAGATTTGTGAAAATGGACAGAGCTGTATTTTCTTTCTTATGAGATTTATTTATTTCATTTATATGCGTACACTGTAGCTGTCTTCAGACACACCAGAAGAGGGCATCAGATTCCATTACAGATGGTTGTGAGCCACCAAGTGGTTGCTGGGAATTGAACTCAGGACCTCTGGAAGAGCAGTCAGTGCTCTTAACCACTGAGCCATCTCTCCAGCCCGTTTTCCTTCCTAATCCTACATTCTCTTCTGGAACAATAGGTGTCTCATCTAGAAAAGGAATGAGTATAAAGCCATTTTACAAAGCTGATTTGTGCAGGATATATGATCCCAGGTAAGAACTAATGCCCGAGATTTCCCTAGTGAAGGGTGGACAGTGCCCCAGGTTAGGTGGGTGGGCTCAAGTTCTTCTCCAACACCCTCAACCAAGAAAGGCGTGCTTGGGTCCAAGTGGTGGTGCCCATGTGGAAGTATAAGGTATGTGCACTCTCTCTCTCTCTCTCTCTCTCTCTCTCTCTCTCTCTCTCTCTCCCACTCCTTGTCCACAGCCTGTTGGCGAATACATCTTCTCGCCCGAGGGTTTGTGAGGAACTGAAAGAGATTGGAACGAGGTTGCGCATGTCCGATTTACAGTTTATAAATATTTAGACATTTCTATTCTTGCTGTCAACTGACTCCACAAAGTAGCAGGGCTGGCTTGCTGGTGAACTCAGCTTTCCAGCTCATTGTCTATGCTGGGGCAAGAACCACCGCATTCTTTCTTCTGCCCACTTCCTGATGGCCCCTCCTCTCCTACTCTCTTAGCTGGGAACTCTTTCCTCAGGTGCCCTGGGAGCTGCCGGTGTTTCCAGTGGGTGTGGGGTAGAGAGGCAGGCAGATGGCAGGATTCTCTGGTTTCATTAATCTGCATGGTTTACCCCACCCCCATCTGAGGGCTGGGCCTGAGCAGTTGGCTCAGCTTCGACCCTTCAGGGAACTGTGCCCAAGTTTTAAATTAAGTGATTCAGACCTCTTCTTCCTTCTAATTGTCTGAGCATTCCCTCAGCTTGCTTTTCCAAAGTAAATTATTGTTATTATTTTTAATAGAAATAAAGGTTTACTTACCACACAGCAAGGGGCTACTGGCTGGGCACTAACAGGAGTCCCACCCACAGACTAAGGACTGAGGAGTCTTCCAGAGCTTTTGAAAGGTGTGTTTGCAGGTACCAGAGATTGCCTGGAGCTGGGAGGAACTCATGTGCAGATGAGAGTCCCTGGGTCTCTGGATAACCATAGTTAGTTCCTCTGGGATAGGAGGGAAGACCTGGGCAACCAGGCTCAGGTATGTTTTTGTCACTTTGTCATCTTTGGGCATTATTCAAAGTGTGAACTTGATTTATTTTTGTTTTTTTGAGGCAGGGTCTCTGTACATAGCACTGGCTGTCCTGGAACTCACTCTATAGACCAGGCTGGCTTCCATCCTGGTGAGGAAAAGAAACATAGAAACCATATTCAAATCAGGCAGATCTTTAACCCAGCTCTCAAGCCCTCGGGAGGCAGAGGCAGATGGATCTCTGTAAGTTCAAGGCCAGCCTGGT
Source organism: Mus caroli (assembly GCF_978045245.1). Classification (NCBI taxonomy): domain Eukaryota; kingdom Metazoa; phylum Chordata; class Mammalia; order Rodentia; family Muridae; genus Mus; species Mus caroli. The sequence goes on along the minus strand of NW_028227261.1, from coordinate 25,250,448 downwards.
CTATAGAGCGAGTTCCAGGACAGCCAGGGCTACACAGAAAAATCCTGCCTTGAAACAAACCAAACCAAACCAAAAGGAAAAGAAATCAATCTCTAAAGCATATGTGTGCTGGGCACGGTGCGGTAGACTTGTGGTCTCAGAAAATCAGAATTCCAAGTTCAGTTCCTGCCTGGATAAGTTAATGAGACCAGAAGAACTAAAGGAGAACTTGGGGTACACCTCAGAGATAGAATGCTTGGTCTACACGTGCAAGGCCCTGCATTTTGCCCCTACTACAGGAAAACAATTGCAGTGAACCATTTATGTAGGTTGGTAAAATGTTGGCACTTCTTTTGGCAAACCCAGTGAATGCCTCACTCACCTAACCATAAGCTTTCTCAATGGGCCTGTGTAGGCATGTAGGGTCCACCATGTCCTGAGCGGGCCCTCTGTCTAGAGATTTTCTAGAGATAATCATGGGCGGAGCCACACCAAATTGAAGGAAGGTACTTCCTGTGTGGGTTGTGGGTAGGGACATAATTTCCCCACAGATACAGAGAGAGTGCCATGAGCTGCCCAGCTGTGGACTGTAGCCACTCCCTGTCCTTCTCTAGAGTTCGACCAGGTGTGTTTCCCACCTCAGGAACTCCCCCAAGTCAGGGGTGTCCAGCAGGACAGAGAAGAGGATCAGAAGAAGGGGCTCAGACTGTGGGGCAGGGACATGTATATTTTCTGGTCTCTGGTATGTCTTTACTGATTGAAGATCTCAAAAGACCCCTGGTTTCTATGGGTTATATGTGTACCTTATGGGCTGGGTTGCCACTTATCAGAGACCTTGCCTGCCGAGCGTGAGAGGTTTAATCTCCAGTACAGAAGAAAAATAATTGCGGCTAACAGTTTCTAAAACATATCAAAACAGAACAAAACAGAAACAAAAGTTATTCTATCTTAACACAAATATGATGCATTTGACAGAAACCAATTGGATTGTCTAAAACAAACAGTTTACGGGGGAGAGTGGCATCTCTGTACATTATTTACAAAGCCCTTTACTGTTGAATTAAATAGGAGACAGCTGGGGTCTCAGAGCGACGTCCACATTCTCTGGGTGTGACAAGCTGCTGTTCTGGTAAAGGAAACACGTGGCATACAGATGTGTGCTGGCGAAAGCAAGGCTATTTTCTTTTTCCGTCTTGTGCTGGGGATGGAACTCATAGCCTGGCACATGCAGAATAACTGCTCCACCCCTGAGGTCCGAGGACTGCGGCCGGCCGGGACAGCTCTACTTTATTAGTATGCATTAATTAGTACTGAATAATAATGGGCTTCGTTACAGCAGTTCCTGCATGTACATAAAGCATACATGTTGGCCGAATTCACCTCATTACCCTCTCTTGCCGCCTCCCACTGTTTGCTCTCCTTCCCAATTACTCTCAGAAAGTAAGCGTCTTGTTTTTCTGTTTGTTTTGATTCTTTGATAAGCCACTAAGTTTCATTAGGATTGCTTACTGGGAACATGCATGCAAGAGTGAGGATTTATTTATAGGCTTATTTCTATTTTGGGGGTGTGAATATGTGTGTGTGTGAGTATGTGAGAGTGTGTATTTGTATGTGCGTATGTGTGTATGTGTGAGTGTGAGAGTGTGTGTGTTTATATGTGCACGTGTGGGGGTTCACTTCTCTGTTTGTTTGGAGAAAAATGTTTTGGTCCTCTTTCACTTCTTGCTAAACTTGGAGACACATTTTGGTTGTTGATGTTGTTGTTTGCAGCTCTTTTCATAGGCAACAAGGTCAGCAATCCTCCTGTCTCCAACCTTCACTGTTTATGAGGAACACACCAAGACTTTTCATGGGTGTTGGAATCCAAACTTATGGTCTCATTCTTGAACTGTAAGCACTCTTAATCACTCTTTATTTGCTTGTTTGTTTTTTCCAGACAGGGTTTCTCTGTGTAGCCCTGGCTGTCCTGGAACTCGCTCTGTAGACCAGAGCTCACTCATGAGTTGAAATAGAAAGGAATGGAGGAGCCGGGTAGTGGTGGCACACGCCTTTAATCCCAGCACTTGGGAGGCAAAGGCAGGCAGATTTTTGAGTTCGAGACCAGCCTGGCTTACAGAGTAAGTTCCAGGACAGCAAGGGCTACACAGTGAAACCCTGTCTCAGAAAAACCAAAAAAAAAAAAAAAAAAAAAAAAAAAAAAAAAAAAAAAAAGCAATGGAGGGGTGGCTTGTTCTAGTTTCCTTCCTGTTGCCTTTGCTCCTAGCTTGGCAGTTGTAGCACATGGCTTAGCTCCCAGCATTCAGGAGGCAGAGGCAGGTGGATCTGAGTTCCAGGACAGAGAGATCCTGTCCAAGGAAAAAGAAAAAGAAAAAAGAAATTAAAATAAAACAAAACAACAAAATATTCTGACAAAAAACAATGTAGAGAAGGAATGGGGACTGGGTTTACTTAGCCTACTCCAGTGTGTCATTGAAGGAAGTCAGACAGAGGAAAATCAAGGCAGGAAATGAAAGGCAGAGAGCAGCTTGCTATTCCACAGAGCATTCATTACCTTCAACAAGAAGCTCACTTCACAGTCAAAGAAGTACAGCAGGAACCATGGAGGGCGATGCTTGCTGGCTTCTTATACAGTTCAGGATCATCTGCCTAGAGGATGGTATCGCTCACAGTGGGCTGTGCCTTCCTCCATCAATTAACAATTTAGACAATCCCTCATAGACATACCCCACCGGCCAATCTGATTTAGGCAACTTCTCAACTGAAGCTGTCTTCTCAGATAACTCTAGACTGGGTCAAGTTGGGGCAACTAACTAGAATAACCAATTTTGAGACAGAGTCCTTGCCTAGTAGTATACAGAGGCCTTGGGTTCTATTAGCATTGGGTAGGATGGTGGGAAGGAAAGAAGGTAGAAAGAGAGGAAGGGAGGAGAGAGGAAGGGAGGGAAGGGAGGAAGGGAAAGAGGAAAGGAAGGAGGGGGAGAGAGACAGAGACAGGATATGGAAAAACCTTCAACACAGCAGCTTGAGTATTTTGGGTCTGTGAGGTCTGGATAGTTCTGAAGACCTTCCAGGGAAGTCACTCTGGCTGGAGACTGGTGGGAAGGGGCTCAGGGTGCAGGCAGAGTGGTTGCTGGAGAGATGGAGGTTGGGGTAAGGGGTGTGTGCTGGGTTTCCTTCAGTTCTTAGAAACTGCCAGCTCTTTGCCTGTTCAGTCCTGGTGTCCATCGTGCACAGCATCTGAGTGGGGTGTCTGCACCCTTTCTCCTCTAGGCTGTCACAGAAATGCCACCTGCTCCTCCAGATCTCTTTTGGTTCTTTGAATTAGCATCCCTTTTGTTCTTTGTATGGCAGCCATCTGTTTGAATTTCTTTAGTTTTTCCTCCCTCATGAGATGATAAACTCGTTGGAGACAGGGCCAGTTCACTGTGCTCTTCATTTTGCCTGATAAGAGTCCGTGCTCAGAAATATTTGCGCGCAAGTGCGGATGCGTGCATGCATGTGCGTGATTTCTGAAGACAAAGTCTCATGCTATAGTTCAGACTAGCCTTCGACTCACTGTGTAGTCCAGGCTGGCCTGATATTCACTCTAATCCTCTTACCTTAGCTTCCCAAGCACTGTGATTGCATATGTGAGTCACCAGGCTAGACCACATGGCTATTTATTCTGGGAGTTCCTCAGTCCTTCTTTTTCTGACCTTGATTGACACTTTGAATTGGCACTGCTCAGTCATGTTGAAGGATGTTTATAATTTCGGTTTGTTAGGTTTTGGGTTGAGTAGGAGGTCCCACCCTTGGCCGCATGCATGTCAAGCAAAAGAGACCACTGTGCTATATAACCCCTTCATCTGTTGAATGGATTAAAAAAATTTTTTTAAAGATTGAATGTTATTATGTAGCTTAGGTTATCCTAAAACACACTTTGTAGGCCAGGATGACCTCACACCCATGCTGATCTTCCTGTGTCTGCTTCTCAAGTGACTTCGTTCCATTACAGGTGTGGACCACAATACCTGTCCTAAACATTTTTTTCTATATGAATTTTTAAAAATCTTATTTATTTTATGCATATGAGTGTTTGAGCATGTCTATATATCTATCACGTGTGTGTCTGGTGCCCGGTGGATGGCCAAAGAGAACGTCAGATCTCCCAGTAGTGGAGTCACACCACATACACACACCACGTACAGACACACACTACCCTCACAGAGGCATACACGGCGCCATGCACAGTGGTCAGAGGTCAGCTAGTACCTCTCGGGTCTCTCCTTCCACCACGTGGGTCCTGGGGATCCAACCAGACCACCAGGCTTGGCTACAGATGCCTTTTCCCATTGAATCATCTTATAGGCAGCTGACCCTTTTTATGCAGACTCTGACTTCACAACCTCCCTCTTAATCCTTGGGGATTAAGTTTCAACATGAATCCTAGAGAGGACGCCAACATCCAAACTGTAGCCAGGAGCCTTGGAATTGTTGATATAAGGGAGTCTCTTCCTGGCTCATTATTAACCAGAATCTTCCTCTGTTCTTTCAGGCATATTCAGCGCTCCATGACCAGGTGACCCTTCCTGCCCAGAGCCATGGAGCACAATGGCTCCTTTCGTGTGGATTCTGAGTTCCGATACACGCTCTTTCCGATTGTTTACAGTGTCATCTTTATACTGGGGGTGGTTGCCAACGGCTATGTGCTGTGGGTCTTTGCTAACTTGTACCCTTCCAAGAAACTAAATGAGATAAAGATCTTTATGGTGAATCTCACTATGGCTGACCTGCTCTTCCTGGTCACCCTCCCACTGTGGATTGTCTACTACTACAACGAGGGCGACTGGATTCTACCCAACTTCCTGTGCAACGTGGCTGGCTGCCTCTTCTTCATCAATACCTACTGCAGTGTGGCCTTTTTGGGTGTCATCACTTATAATCGCTACCAGGCAGTAGCCTATCCCATTAAGACTGCACAGGCCACCACCCGCAAGCGTGGCATCTCTTTGTCCCTGATCATTTGGGTATCCATTGTGGCTACTGCCTCCTATTTCCTGGCCACAGACTCCACCAACCTAGTGCCCAATAAGGATGGCTCAGGCAACATCACCCGCTGCTTTGAGCATTATGAGCCATACAGTGTGCCCATCCTTGTTGTTCATGTCTTCATCGCCTTCTGCTTCTTCCTCGTCTTCTTCCTTATCTTCTACTGCAACTTGGTCATCATCCACACGCTGCTCACGCAGCCCATGCGGCAGCAGCGCAAAGCGGGGGTGAAGCGGAGGGCGCTGTGGATGGTCTGCACGGTCTTGGCCGTATTCATCATCTGTTTTGTGCCCCATCACGTGGTCCAGCTGCCCTGGACCCTAGCAGAGTTGGGCTACCAGACCAACTTCCATCAGGCTATTAATGATGCCCATCAAATCACCCTCTGTCTCCTCAGCACCAACTGTGTCTTAGATCCCGTTATCTACTGTTTTCTTACCAAGAAGTTCCGAAAGCACCTCAGTGAGAAGTTTTACAGCATGCGCAGTAGCCGGAAGTGCTCCAGAGCCACGAGTGACACGTGCACCGAGGTGATAGTGCCAGCCAACCAGACTCCTATCGTGCCGCTGAAAAATTAATCTCTGCTTATTAAAGCCAGATCCAGAGCCTTCTCTTCAATGGACCTCACAGACGGAGCTAGGAGGTGAGAGGTTTCTGACCCTGGTGGACTCAAGTGCGGCAGTTACTTCCTCGCAGAGAGCCGGTTGCTGGAAAATACAGAACCTGGGTGCTCCTTTTCACTAGTCTTTGGGTCAACGCTAGAGGACTGTGGCTGGCGGACTCACCCAGAGCTTCAGATTGTGACATCCCAGCTAGGGTCAGACCTTGGGGGGAAACGCTAAGCAGCTCAGTTCATCCAACTGGGGCAGCAACTTAAGGTTTGGTCAGTGACTTCCGGGGGCTACAGGAAGAGGGGAGATGGGTTGTGGGGATTCGTCACTGATTGTGTGGAAGATCTTTGGGGAAGCAATTACATTTCGGATGGCACCTTCCTTGGTCCATCTATAGGTACAAGGTCCTTGTGACCCTTCCTAGAGGAAGTGGTTTGGTGGTATCTCTTGACTGACCCAAGTACCTGGCCTCAAATGTAACCAGAGGAAAAAACACAGAAGTTGACCAGAAGCTAGGATGTGAGTGTGTTTGCTGAGGCAGCTGAGTTTTGCCCAGGACTGAATGAATGCTGAAGGAATGGAAGAGAGGTGGCTACCTCAGGACACTGCACTTTCCACTTCCAGCAGGCAGCTTCTTATCGAGGTCTTCTGGCCACGTGGTAGTGATTTTTTGACAAGTGTCTTAGTCTTATCTCACTCGCTGTACCCAGCCTCCCTGTCAGAAACAACTCAAGGAGGGAGAGATTTATTTTGGCTCACAGTTTAGAAGACCTCAGTCCCTCATGGCAAGGAAGGCATGGTATGGCAGCTCTGACTCTGGTGGTGGGAACAGGAGATGGGGTGTTCATGTGACAGTGAGCCAGGAACCAAAGACTGCACCTTAACCTGGGGATGCGATAGAACCCACCCCCAGCCACCGACTTCTACAGCCAGGTCCTACCTCCTGAAGGTTCCATAGTCTCCCAACACAGAGAGCAGGACGCTGGGCCAGTGAGATGGTAGTGCAAGGTAGCGAGCACTTGCAGCTAACACTGCTGATCAGCGTTTGATCCCAGGAGCCACATGGTACAAAGAGAGAACAGACAGGCAAGTTGTCCTTCTACCTTTACTTTAATACCATGGCACACACATGCCCCGCCTCCCCATATACATATACATACAAAGTTAATAGGATAAAGCAAAACAAATGTGACCCCCCATGGGAATATACATGAAATAGCAGGTTTATTCAAAATATGTCGGTTACATGAGATGCCCTCTGAGAAGTGTCCAGAAGCTGTAGTCTCAGCACTCGGAGGATATTTTCCTGTTTTCCTGAACCTTGTGCTTTTTTTTTCCCCCCTGAGACAGGGTTTCTCTGTATAGCCCTGGCTGTCCTGGAACTCACCCTGTAGACCAGGCTGGCCTCGAACTCAGAAATCCGCCTGCCTCTGCCTCCGGAGTGCTGGGATTAAAGGCATGTGCCACTACTGCCCAGCGCCTTTTTGTTTTCTTTTTTTTTTTTTTTTAATTTTTAATATTTTTTATTACATATTTTCCTCTTTGTTTTCTTTAAAAAGAAAAAGCAAAGCGCTTCCTTCCAGCGAGTGTCTCCTTGAAGTTGGGTCAGTCGACGCCTGTCCGCGAGACAGGCATAGGCTTGTTCCAACAGGGCAGGAACCTGCTTGGGTTGGTGCATGGCGGTATTGTGGACCTGGCTGAAGGGGACTAAGTAGTTAAAACAACATGCTTGAACTGTGACATCTTACAAAGTCAGGTTCAAGTCTTGCCTGTGCTAAATGCTGTTCAGGACGTGGGAATGTCATTTTCTACCTCGTAGTGTCATTAGCTGGGAGGTTCAACCTACCTCAAGGGACCTCTGAGCAGGCATGTTCAGCTGAAATCTGGGTGACTAATCTCGAACCTCCCCTGAAGAGGGGCCAGGGTTGGACATCTGGATTTGGGGTGCACCTTTTGGGGAGCTGTGGCCATGTCTACATGTGAGGTGGGTTGGGTGGCCACCTAGGTGACTGGCAGACAAGTGGCTTTTCAAAGAAAGCAGATGTGTTGGGCTAAGCAGAGGTCAGAGAGAAACAAGAACTTGGCAAGAAGACACAGCTTCCAAGGGGCCAGAAGGACCAAGTGCTTTCTCCTGAGTCCTGGGAGGTTCTCTTGTCAGGATTCCTTCTCTTTCCTTCCTTAAGCTCATTGGAATGGGTGTCTAGTGCTTTCAATGAAATAACATTCTCTGTTTCTATGTTAATATGGTATATTCTGAATTTCATCATCTGCAGATCTCCCTTGCCATTGGTTTGCAATATCCATGTACCATAGTATGTTTACTTAATAAACATTTTTCTCTTCAAATTTGGTCTTTTGTCTTGTTTTGTTTTTGTTTTTATTTTGTCGAGACAGGGTTTCTCTGTGCATCCCTGGCTGTCCTAGACTCACTTTGTAGACCAGGCTGGCCTCAAACTCACAGAAATCTGCCTGCCTTTGCCTCTCAGGTGATGGGATTAAAGGCGTGCGCCACCACAACCCTGCAACATTTATTTGGTCAACTTTTTAAACTTACAATCCTACCTACCTAACAGCCACCCTATAGATTATTTTTATGCTCGTTTTACATGTGGAAAAAAGGCTCGTAGGGGTGGAGCCATTAATATTCAAACCTAGAACTCTCATCTGCACCCACACACAGACTATTCTTCTTTTTCTTTTTTCCCCTTCCCTTTCTCCCTCTTGCTCCTGCCCTGCTTGCTCTGGCCATAGGTTCTTTATGGATGTTTCTCATTATGGATGATTGTGAGCCACCATGTAGTTGTTGGAATTTGAACTCATGACCTCCAGAAGAGCAGTCGGTGCTCTTAACCACTGAGCCATCTCACCAGCACCCACACCAATTCTTCTAGGCATCTTTGTGCCTGCTGCTAGTTCAGGAGCCCATCCAACCCTCCACCCTGATGTTGGAGGTCTCTTGTATAGCACATACAGCCTGAAGCCTCATGGGGACTCTTCCCAGGCACAAGTACTAGGCGTGATCAGACACTTCAGACACTGGGAGACAGGCACAGACCTGCGTTTCTAGGGACCCCAGGGAACCAGAGCGCCATTACTGCTGGAGTCAGGAGGGGCACTTACTGCTTGTGAGACTTGGTTTCACTTGTCAGCGTGAAGGGCTCTAGAACCATCTGGAAACACCGGCAGAGTTTCTTTGGGCTGCATATCCTGAAGCAATGTTGCCAGGTCTTCTGTCTAGTTTGACAAAGGACTTCCAACTTGCTTCTGAAATGGCTGCACCAGTCCACACCCTTACCCGGAGCTTTGTGGAGGATTTTGTTGTCTCTTTTGTTTGGGTGGAGGGTCTCGCCATGTAGTTTTGGCTGATCTGGAATCACTCTGTAGACCAGGCTGGCTTTGTGTAAAGATCCACCTGCATACTTCAGATTCACACTTCAGAGTGTGAATGCATCAATTAAAGGCATACGCCCCCACACCCAGCCTAATATGTTCTTAGCGCATATTAACTATCCACAATAACATGTTTCATTATTGACATTCTTGTACTTGTGTATAAGGCACTGGGTCACATTCATCCCTCCCCCTTTGCTACCTGGTCCTCCCTCATCTCCTGCTTATCCTACTCCATCCCCTTCCTCCTCCTGACTAACTCTACTTCTGCTTTCAGGGCTCTTTTTAGTGTGTGACCCAGAGTCTTGCTAGGGTTGTTTACTGGAGCATGGACACCTTACCTGTCACTACACCCAGTTAACTGCATGCAAATCCTCCGGGGCTGGGGGGACTGGGGTCCCAGGAGAGCCTCTCCACTTCAGTGGGTTCTCTTTCATGAACTTTCATGCTACATAATGTGCAGTGGAATCTTGCTTTTAGTTGGACTCCCTCTGATTACTAAAGGACTGTAGTCAGAGCCTGGTGTGGTGGTGCACGCCTTAAATCCCAGCACTCGGGAGGCAGAGGCAGGCAGATTTCTGAGTTCGAGGCCAGCCTGGTCTACAAAGTGAGTTCCAGAACAGCCAAGGCTACACAGAGAAACCCTGTCTTGAAAAACCAAAAAAAAAAAAAAAAAAAGGCTGTAGTCAGGTACTCATTAGTCATTTGTGTTCAGATTCAAATAATTCAGATTCTGAAGCTTGCGCCATGTCACAGGGTGAGCAATAAAATGGCCTCGGACCCCTGTGGCCAGGGCTCCTTTCTTCAGCCTCTAGTCTGTGATTTCGGACAGACTATGGAACCTTGCTGGACCTTTTTTTTTTTTTTTTTAAATGGGAATATTGGCCAGGTATGGTGGCTCACACTTGTAGTTCTAGCACTCAAGAGTCTGAGGCAGGAGGATTGCTACAACTTTAAGACCACTCTGGGCTGTATAGGTAGTTATCAGACCAACTAGGGTTGCATAGTGAAAATTTGTCTAAATGCTATTTATCTGTTTGTTTATTGAGACAGGGTCTCTCTGTGCCTCGCTGAACCTCACTCGGCAGAGCAGGCTGACTTCAAAGTCAGGTCCTCCGAGTGTTAGGATCAAAGGTATATGCCCCGAAGAGAGCAGGCTGGAACAAGCAGGGAGGTGGGGGGCACCACCAGCCGGCTGGCTCTCAGATTCTTTTCTTTTAAAGAATACATATTGTTAAGGCCTAGGTAAAATGTTAAGGCCTAAGTAACAGTTACCTGGCCAGCCTGCCATTGTAAAGGAAACTTCCTCATATGTTTCTTCTGTTACTAGGAAACTTTCTAAAGCAAGATTGATCATATATTCTGTTATGTTTTGTGTCCTTCGAAACCAATCACGATAAAAAGCCAATAGAACTGTTTTGTATAGTTACCAACAATAAACTTGGACCCAAACCAACCATCCCACACCACTTCCTGCACCTGTGTATAAGCTTTTATGGTATTAGCTGTCTCTGGGACGGACTCCAACATAAGAGAGACACCTGCACCAATATAAGAAAGTATTTGGAATAAAGCTTCCATTTTGAGTAGTGGTCCAGTAAAGTTTAAGTTCCCAAGATCTCCCTGGGAACTGACCTCCTACTTGGCAGAAAGAAACATGCCCGTGGGTAACTGACATCCTGGTTAGCAAGTTAACACAAGAATGTTAAACAAGTCCCATTCTGGTAGACATGAATATTAGACAAGTCCCCTGCCACAGCTGAATGCCCCAACCAATGGGAGCAGGATAAGTGTACAGCAAAGACCTGCTCCTAAGGAAACCCCTATCCTCAAATCCTGATCGGTGACATAGCTTGGCACAGGTGTTTACAGATTTGGGCTGAAAAGTCCCGAAGGATCTCGGGGTCAGGGTTAAGTTCCCAAATCTCGTTCATGTTCCTGGGGCTGGTGCTCAAAACACTCTCCTTGGCCGACTGCGATCGGTGTCTGTGTGGCTTGTGAGGAGATTCCTGGACCCCAACACATATATTATCAATGTCATAGACAGTTTTGTGGGCTTAGAGCTGCTTAGGACTGATTGTCCCTGGCACAGACTAAATGTCACAAATGTTGCCCCTGGCCTAACAGATTGTCTCCACTCCACAGAGCCTCCTATTTACAACATTGCAAGACACCAGCTTTCTTCCCCTTGTAACGGAGTCCACATTGTGTAACCTAGTGCGAGGCTTATGAGTGAGAAAGTGTGCGAAGGAGCAGAGTGTGACCAGCCAGGCATCCCTTGACTTCTAGGTTATTCTACAGGTCTCCCAGGGGGTGGACTTTGTTGTTGTTTGGGAGGTTTTTTTTTTGTTTTTGTTTTTTTGGTTTTGGTTCTTTTTTTTTTTTTTTTTTGGTTTTTCAAGACAGGGTTTCTCTGTGTAGCCCTGGCTGTCCTGGCACTCACTTTGTAGACCAGGCTGGCCTCGAACTCAGAAATCTGCCTGCCTCTGCCTCCCGAGTGCTGGGATTAAAGGCGTGCGCCACCACGCCCGGTGATTTTTTTTTTTTTTTTTTTATTATATGTAAGTACACTGTAGCTGTCTTCAGACACTCCAGAAGAGGGCGCCAGATCTTGTTACGGATGGTTGTGAGCCACCATGTGGTTGCTGGGATTTGAACTCTGGACCTTCGGAAGAGCAGTCGGGTGCTCTTACCCACTGAGCCATCTCACCAGCCCCCTTTTTTTTTTTTTTTTTTTTTGAGACAGGTTTCTCTATGTAGCCTTGGCTGTCCTGGTACTTGCTTTGTAGACCAGGCTGGCCTCAAACTCAGAGATCCTCCTGCTTCTGCCTCCCGGATACTGGGACTAAAGACCACCACTTGGTTGCCTAGAGAGTGTTTTAAGAAATCAGAGAACACACACACATGAGTCAGGGGGATTTCAGTCTTTGATGGTCATGATAGTTAGTTCCTTAAAAAGAAGCCAGACCATCAGAGGGCACACTCAACAGAGGAGGCGGTGCCTAAAATGGGAGAGTTTCTTGCAAACTGACTGTGTGGTAAAGGGTTGACAGTATGCAAAAATCCCCTACAATTCAATAACAGGAAGTCAAACTTGATTAAAAATATAGACAAAATGACTTGAATATATATTTCTCTGAAGAAAACATATAACTGGCTGATAAGCACATGAGAATATGTTCAACATCTCTGATCATTAGGGGAAACCAAACCAAAACCACAGGGAGAGAAAACCAGAAAATATTAGTACTGATGAGGACGCAGAAAAAAATAGACTTTTTTTTTTTTTTTTGAGTCTGGGTCTTATGGAGCTCAGACTGGCCTTGAACCCACTGTGTACCTGAGTGTGGGGAGCTGCCCTCACATTCGCCATTACAAGATGGCGCTTACACCCTCTGTTCTAAGTAGTAAACAAGCAAGCTGCGCATGTGCTGGGGTAGTTTTCCACTCCATGTGCTCTGCCTTCCCGGTGATGACAACTCCGGTCGATGGGCTGCAGCCAATCAGAGAGCGACACGTCCGAGGCGGAGGACAATCCTCCATAAAAGGGACGGGGTTTTGCCATTAGCTCTCTTCTCCTCTGCCTCCTGAAGAAGTAAGCAATAAAGCTTTTGCCGCAGAAGATTCCGGTTGTCCTGAGCGTGTTCTTGCCGGTGGGGACAAAAGCTCGGGATACCTGAGGATGACCTTGACCTTGATTTCCTGCTCCTTTTGCGTTGACCTCCCCAGTAGTAGGGTTTCAGGTGGACACCAACCGGTCCAATTTATGCCCTGCCAGAGACCTAACCCTTGTCTTTTTTGTTTTGTTTGTTTTTTTTTTTCTTTTTTTCTTTTCTTTTCTTTTTTTTTTTTTTTTGTGGCAGGGTTTCTCTGTGTAGCCCTGACTATCCTGGAACTCACTCTGTAGACCAGGCTGGCCTTGAACTCAGAAATCCACTTGCCTCAGCCTCCCAAGTGCTGGAATTAAAGGCGTGCGCCATCACTGCCCGGCTCTAACCCTTGTCTTGAGCATGCAGGGTAGGACTGCACCAAATGAGGCTGTACACCCTCAGCCCTCCAAAGCAGAATTCTTGTGCCTTGCTCATGAGGGTGTGAAATGATGCAGTCACTGTAGAAACTGTTGCGATTCCTTCTGGGCCTGGTGCCAGACGCCAGACTGTGATCTCAAGATTGGAAGACTGAAGCAGGAGTTTGAGGGTTGCCTGGACCGTAGAGTGAGACTTTGTTTCAAACAAACAAGCGAACAGGAGTGGGGTTTATCTCAGCAGTAGAGCACTCTGAGCCTGTGAGGCTCCAGGCTCAATGCTTTGGTTGGTTGGTTTTGTTTTGTTTCTCTGTGTAGCCCTGACTGTCCTTGGACTCACTCTGTATGCAAGCTGGCCTCAAACTCACGAATATCCACCTGCCTCTGCCTCTTGAGGGCTAGGATCAAAAGCATATGCCATCGCCACCAGGTTTAGGCTCAATTCTTAGTTCTGGGGAGGCGGGTGGTGCCAGGGAGAAACCATCACAGTATCTAGTAATTTCACTCCTAGAAGTATACCTAAAATAACTGTAAGCAAGGAATCAAGCAGTTATTTGTACATGAACACTCATAACAACATTATTCACAGCAGACAAAGGTACAGACAACCTATTTTTCTGCTGACAGATGAGTGATAATATGGTGGTATAGGCCTAGCTTAAAATGGAAGGCGATTTGACACGAGGTAAACCATCCATGACCTTGAAGGTGTTATGCTAAGCGATAGAAAGCAAAGACAGGCACTAAAGGACAAGTGTGTGATTCTGCTTCTGTGCCTGGTGCCTGTGGGGGCCAGAAGAGAGTTCTGGGTTCTCTATAACTGTGGTAATGAATGGTTGTGAGCCACCATTTAGGAGCTGGGACTGAACCTGGGTCCTTTGCCAAGGGACCCAGCAAAACAGCAAGTATTCTTAAATACAACCCATCACCCCTCTAGCTCCATAAAACGATACATTTTATGTGACTGTAATGTGATGGTGACAATTGTTGGGTTGACAGAACCTAGAGTCACTTGGAAGATGGACTTCTGGGCTTGCCTGTGGGAGATTATCTTGATTATGTTAATTGAGGTGGGAATACCTGCCCACTGTGGGTGTCACCATTCCCTGACTGGGATCATGATTTGTCTAACATCATGGTTCTCAACCTACCTAGTGTTTCGATCTTCTAATACAGTTCGTCACCTTATGGTGACCTCCCAATCATAAAATTATTTTTGTTGCTACCTCATAACTGTAATTTTGCTAGTATGAATCACAGTGTAAATATCTGTGTTTTCTGATGGTCTTGGCTGACCCATTTAAAAGGATTGTTCAACCTCTGAGGGGTCACAACCCATAGGTTGAGAACCACAGGTCTAACAGGATTAAGGGAGCAGCCTGAATTCATTCCCTTCCCAATTGTGCCTCACGCTCCAGCTGTCTTGAATTCCCCACCGTGATAGACTGTACCCATGAACTGAGAGCCACGACAAAACCCTTTCTCCCTGAAGTTGTTTTTTTTTCAGAAACAGAAAAAAGTAGCAAGGATAATTCAGTTCTAAAAAGTGAGAAAGGAGGAGCAGGCAAACTGAGACTCCCATGGAAGACTTCCTCACAGCAGGTTCTCATGTGCAAGGTAGTATTTCCTGCCTCTGAGGCCGAGAAGTCTGAGTCACGGTGTGTGAAAGAGTTTGGTCCATTTCTCGTGTGGTATTGTGCCTGTGGCTGTCTGTGGGAAGGTGACTCAGGGAAACGAAAACGACTTGTCTTTAAATTCCACAAATGTTTAATGGTCTAGCCACACACTGCAGGGCCAAGTTGAAAAAAAAGAGAGATGGTCCCTGCCGTCAAGTGACAGTGGCAGACTTGTTTACAAGCACCACACCAACAGAACAGATGGTTCTACTCAGTACTCGGTGCTCATGGGGGCTCGCTGGGAGCGTCTCTTCCCAGCTGCACGCTCAGAGAGGCCATGTTTGAAAGCTGCCATGCTGTGCTCACAGGGCTCGCTGGGAGCGTCTCTTCCAAGCTGCACGCTCAGAGAGGCCATGTTTGAAAGCCGCCATGTTGTAAGTATTTAGAGGACAAGAATGAGCCTGTGACACAGATGAGGAATATTAGAGTCGCAGGCGCAGCTTCGCCACTGACTGGCTGGCTGTGCGATCCTGGAAATCAGTTCGCATCCTAAGCTTCAGTGTATTGGTAGAGTAGGCATAATAAGAACCACATCCTTTCTCCTTCCTCTCCAGAGGAGAAACATGATTTGATACTTGGGGTAGGGTGTGGGCTATTAGTTATTATTAATTTAGGTTATTAATTATTGTTTACTTATGCTTCCAGACAGGGTTCCATGTAAGTGCAAGCTGTCCTTCAACTTGCTGTATTGACTGGGCTAGCCTTGAACTGCTGGCCCTCCTGTCTCTACCTCCCAAGTGCTGAGATTACAGGCATGCATCACCATGCCTGACTCACTGGTAACTGGTGTGTGTGTGTGTGTGTGTGTTGTTGTTGTTGTTGTTGTTGTTGTTGTTGGAGACTGAAGTTAGTGTCTTGTGAATGCTCTATAGTCTCAGTCCTCGAGAGTTGTTCTTGGCTATAGTTGAGTCTCTTTTCTGGTAACTGTTGGGAACTTCTCTATCCCCCTTGTTAGTACCAATAGTGCCCCAGGCTGGGGATTGACCCACAAGGGCATCATTCCAGAAGTCAGTTCACGTTCACCTATGGCATAGGGAGGCAAGGGAGGAGATAACTGAGCTCACCATAGCCAGATGTTATACTGTTTACAACTGTTTTTCTGGCCTGCTAATGGCTGCTGACCTAGGGAATGTCTCACGACAAATGCTATCATCATCAGCCGGAATGTAGGAAGGCAAGAAGCGGGAGTAGAAGGAACGAGGGACTAGCATGTCTATTCTCCTGCTCTTCCTAAACCAAAGAACTCTTGTTTAAGAAGCCCAGGATGAAGCTGTGCCCACTGAGATGCAAGTTTGCCAGTTGCCTGGGGGTGTAGCACACAGTCTACTACTAAAATCTCAGGTAAGGTTTAAAGTCACCGAGAAACTGGAGAGGTGAGGTTGGAACCCTGACTCAGACCTAGGCATGTTTGTCCTTAAGTGTGCTCCAAGATCCTGTTGTCTTGGGATGGGATCCACTTCTATGAACGGGAAAAGAAAATGACAAACAGCCCAGAGTGTAGAAATAGGACAGACAGAAGGAGAGTGGATTGTTAGAATAAAAGCAATGTCCTTGTACATGGCTGGAGGCAAGCCATTCGCAGACAACTCCCCTAAAGCAAGGAGACTCAGGTACCGGTTATCCCATTAAAAAAAAAAAAAAAAAAGCCAGCAGTGGAGGAAGGGCTGAAGAGATGGTTCAGCTGTTGGGAGTGTGTTCTGACCTGGGCGGTGGTGGTGCATATCTTTAATCTTAGCATTCAGGAGGCTAAGTGAGAGCTCTGTGAGTTCGAGCCAGCCTGGTCTACAGAACAAGTTCCATGACAGCCAGGACTACGAGAAACCCTGTCTCTAAATAAATAAATAAATAAAAATAAAAACAAAATAAAACAAAACTACAACAAAGATGTGTTCTGGTCTCAGCCCAGGTCAGGTTGCTCACAACCACCTGTACTACAGATCTTGGGAAGGGCCAGGGGGGAATCTGACACCTCTGACCTTCCTGGATACCAGCATTCACAGTCCATATCTATACAACACATAGAATCAAACGTAATAATAAATAGCAATGACAAAAAAAAAATCCTACCACTGGGAAAACATCCCACAACTCCTGAGAATAGCTGTTGGTCAGTCTGACCCAGGAGAAGACATTTGAGGACAGATCTTTGTAACAAGTGACAGATTAAGAAGGGAAAACACGTTTGAGGAATGGGTCTTGCTCACCTTTACATGGGAGAGAGTCACCTGTGTCCTAGGTTAGTGGCCCGACTTGGGTTACCTGTGTAACCTTCAATCACCTTCAAGGTCCGGTTAGAGAAGTGAATGGTGAAGGAGCAAGAGAAAAATGTGCTCAGCACAGCCGCGTTGGGAAGAAACATGAGACCCATGTCCTTGGGGTCCTGACAAGAGCGTCCTCTTGGAACTGTACAGAAAGGGAAAAGGCATTGTTGGCTGGTGACAAGAGGTTTGGGGACAGGGAGAGTAGCTTCCTGTGACACTATTTCACGGCAGAGAATGAGTCCACGATGGGGGCATTTTTCTCCCCGTGCCACTTCCTCTGTCTTCTTAGCTCCCTGTTGACCTATGCAGCCCAGCCTTTGGCCCATGGCTATCAAGGGCTGGCGGCACAGTTAGATGGAGCGGGTGGCATCAGAAACAGTTCTGTTTTGCAATATAGAACTTGTGTTGCAAGTGCTCTACCCCCGAAAACCATACACACCCCCATACTTCCAACCTCCAGAACCAGTGTTGTTGCCTGCATCCATTGCTGGCCATCACAGGAAGTGACCCCAGAAATAAATCAACATTGTTATTATCCTTGAAAGCCCTGTTCTCGCCCGTGGACACAGCAATTGTGGACACAGACAAGGTCCAGGAGTCCCATACGTTGAGATGTTACACTGTGCTCCTTCCTACTATTATTACCAGTAGTAGTACTAGTGGTTTTTTGAGTCAGGATTTCTCTGTCTAGCTCTGGCTGTCCTAGAACTGGCTCTACAGGCCAGGCTGGCCTCAGACTCAGCGATCCGCCTGCCTCTGCCTCCAGAGTGCTGGGTTCAAAGGTGTGCGCCATCACAGTTCTGACTATTTATTTTTTCTGCCTAATTATTCTTATTTTATTTGAGGCAAAGTCTCACTCTGTGGTCATGGTTGGCTTGGAACTCATTATGTAGTTCCAGCTGTCCCCAAACTCACTGAAATCCTCCTGCCTCAGCTTCCTGAATGATGAGATTACAGACCTGAGTTAACCACTCTGAACTCCAAACTGCTTTGAGTGTTGTGGTATCCACCAGAGAAGCCTACTCAGACACAGGTTTAAGCCAATAAAAAGTCCTAACTAGTCAACAGCAGACTACACTGGGTGTTTGGGATCCCAGGGTAGCCCTGAGCCTTTCTCAGCTTTTAAGCATGCAAACAAACCAAACCCTGGGTTGACAGATTTCAGTTAACAAGAACATTAAGCCAGAAACAGGATTACAGAAGCCAAAAAAGCAAGTACATTTAGAGACTTTGCCAGAACTATGGACTTTGATTCATTAGGTCTTTGTTTTTGTTTTTTGGCCGTGGTGCTGGCTTTGTGCTGAGTTTCATGGCCTTAGTAGGACTTCCATCATGGAGTCAGTTGTGCTAAGGTCTGGGGGTCTGTTGTGCCAGGTACATTATTGGCAAACTCTGAAGTACTGACTGCCCTATAGTTGTCAGTACTTACAGTTACAGTACTTTGTTTCTTTGCTTATGTTTTCGTTAGGATCTTTCTATGCAGCCCTGGCTGGCCTGAAGTTTGATGTGTGAGTGAGACTGGCCTAAGCTAGCAACTGCCTCTCTGCCTCTGCCTCCTGAGCGCTAGGGTCACAGGCAGACACCGCCATGCTTGGCTTTCCAAGTTCTTTTTTATAATTAAAACATTTAAATTATTATTATTATTTTGAGATGGGGGCCCTATCATGTAGCCCAGGCTGGCCTGCAGCTGGCCTGAAACTCCTAATGCTTGTGAATGCTGGGACTGAAGGCGTGTACCACCACACCCTATGCAATTTTGGGCTTTTATTGATGCTTAAATCACTTCCTAGATGACTTGATTTTTGTAAATTAACAGGAAAGGTGGGCAGGGTGAGTTCTTTAGAGCCCAGGAGGGATAATTTCTTTGAAGAGGGAACTTAGACAGAGAAAAACATACCCACACTGTGTCGTTTGAAAATTGAGGATCTTAGTCTTCCTCTCAACGCCGAGACTTCTCCTTTCTGAGACATCCACTTCTATAAGTTTCCTTCAGTTCCGCAAGCTTTGCCATTTGCAAACCTAGAATGTGGAAGTGCCCCCTCACGTGATGGCAGTTTGTCATCTTAGGTGACAGACACATCAGATGAATTTGTAAGGCTCTTTGAACATAAATTATATCATCGCGGTGGGAAAGTCATAGGAGAGAATTGCATCATCTTAGAAATTTGTTGCTCCCAGGTGTGGTGGCGCATGCCTGTAATCCCCGTGCTATGGCCAAAACAAGCTAGTTGGAGGCTGAGGCAGGAGGACTGCTGTGAGTTCAACATCAGCCTGAGCTATGTATTAAAGTTCCAGATTAGTCTGGGCTATAATGTGAGACCCTGTCTCAAAAATCAAAACAAGTGGCAGGAGAGATGGCTCAGCAGTTAAGAGCAATTGCTGCTCTTGTGGAGGAGCCTGGATCAGGTCTTAGCACCCACTTGGTAGTGCACAACCACCCATAGCTCTAATGCCAGGGAACATCTACTTCTGACTTCTGAAGGCTCCGGCATCCGTGTGGAGCGCATAGATTCTCTCTCACACACAAAGAAACTCTCTGTCTGTCTCTGTCTCTCTGTCTGTCTCTCTCTTCCATTCACAGACACTTTAATAAATAATTTTTTTTTTTTTTTTTTGGTTTTGGTTTTGGTTTTCCGAGACAGGGTTTCTCTGTATAGCCCTGGCTGTCCTGGAACTCACTTTGTAGACCAGGCTGGCCTCGAACTCAGAAATCCGCCTGCCTCTGCCTCCTGAGTGCTGGGATTAAAGGCGTGCGCCACCACGCCCGGCTAATAAATAAATCCTAAGGACAAGAACTAAACAAAACTCCTAAGGGGTTGGGGATGTGGCTCAGTGATACAGTGCTCACCTGGCACATGGGGAGAAAGGAAAGGAGAGAGGGAAGGAGAGAAGATTATTAGTGGTGGGTAAGACTCAGTTTCTCTCTGTGTAAAATGGGGAGAAGAAAAATTAAATTAAATTAAAAAAAAACAATCAGGGAAAAAGCTTTGCATTTGATTTGATCCTGGCAGGGTTTTCTTGTCAAATTTCTTTGTCTTGGGAAAAGTCAAGACCAGGAGAAGCTGAGACAAGTCCAGAATTTGTTGTGGATGGAGGCAGGGGAAAGCTGTGGAATGTGGAAGCATGGCTAAGTGCTTTTCCACGGGAGTTCTCCAAGGTTTGAGACCTTTAATGTTCAGACAGACACACTGGACTAAGTTAAGCTGTCTGTCCCAGGTGGATTGTGAACCCTCATCTTCGTTGCCCTGCCTCTCATGACAGCTCCCAACAAGAGACTGGGTAGATGAGAGAATTCAGCCTACCGTCAACTGTGGGTGACCTTCGGAAGGGGAGGGGAGTGGGGGGTAGGGAGAGACTCTAGGAGAAAGATAGTTGCTGATGGGCTCTGCTTTGCAGGGAGATTCTCAGTGAGCTGCTTGTTTATCTGTGGTATTTAGTGGATGGCTGGGAATTCCTGGATGACAGGAATTCCTGAGAAGAGAAGTCAAGCTAGAATAGGGCCAGGGTCAGAGGTCATGGTCCTCACAGCCACTCCCTTAGATACTGGGAGGGATTCCAGGGTTCCAACTTAGGGACAGGGAGTTCAAGCCAACTTTAACTTCCCGAGAATTACTGATTCTTTTATACTTTTTTTTCCTTTTGTTTGTCGGTTGACTTTTTAGAGACAGAGTTTCATGTGGTTCATTCAGGCTATTATTGTTAATTATATTATTATTATTACTAATTATTATTAATTTGCCATCATCTTCATCATCATCATTTAATCATATGTGTGTGTGTGTGTCTGTGTCTGTGTGCATGTCTGTGTGTGGGTTTGTGCACGTAAGCCTGGTAGCTATAGCGATCAGAAGAGGGAGTTGGATCCCCAGGAACTAGCTACAGACAGTTGTGAACCGCCTAGTGTGCGTGTTGGGAACCTAACTCTGGTTCTCAGCAAGTATGTGTTCTCAAGCCCTGACTCTCTCCAGCCCCCTCCCCCCATCTCGAACTTCTCATCTTCTTGTTTCCTTTGTGGGACTAAATGTTTGCATTTGTTTTGTTTTTTGCCACCTGGATGCAAGCTAGGGCCATTTGGGAAGTGAGAAAATGCCTCTATCTGACTGGCTGGCAGGCACAGCTGTGTGACTGACTGTGGGAGGCATTTTCTTGACTGATGGTTACTGCAGGAGGGCGGAGCCCACTGGGAGCAGTGTTACCCCCCAGGCAGGTGGGCCTGGGTTGTATGAGAGAGGAGGGAGCAAACCATAGAGAGAAAGCCAGGGAGCTGTGTTCAGCCATGGTTTCTGCTTTCGTTCCTCCCTGCAGGTGTAGTGAGAATTTTGGTTTCTTAAAAAACCCAGTTATGCTATGTGAATAGGTTTTTCTTTTAATCCCAGCTGTGGGACATGGGGCTGCTTCAGATAGTCCGCACTGCTGACTATGATTCGTCTTGTGCTTCGGCAGGGGCGTGATTCTGCCAGCTGAAGATAGCTTATGTTTGGAATTCTGGAGACACTTGAGAGAGTATATAAATGCCAGAGCCCTGAGAGGGAGTGGTGGTGACTGCTCCCCCTGCTGCTGCTGGGATATGGACATGAAAGCCAGGCAAACCCTGTCCTCCCTAAGCTGCCTTTGGTTATGGTGTTCAATATCACGGCAATAGAAAGCACGGTCTAGCTTTTTTTACTACAATAAACCCCACGAAGTCATGGGTGTATTCTTGTCTCCCTAGCTGTGCCCCCGAGTTTCTGACAGATGCCAGTTATTTAAGAAGTTTTAGTGAACAAGCTGGGCATGGTGGCACATGCCTGTAATTTTGGCACGCAGGAGGGAGAGGCAGGAGGACCAGGAGTTCAAGGCAAGAGCTGGTGAGATGGCTTGACTTGCCTCGCAAGTCTGAGAATATGAGTTCTATCCCCAGAGCACACATAAAAGTGGAAGAAAACAGACTTTATAAAGTAGTCCTGAGACTTCCAGATACAGTACAGGGACAGGCATGTACACACACACACACACACACACACACACACACACACACGAGAAAGAATAACCTTACATGGTTAGTGATTTGGGGGACGTGTAGGCTGCCAAACACTCAGGTTCCATATGTTCCTTTCTCAAAGTGGACTCAGAGCCATGGTTCTGGTGGGAGAGGAGATATAGAGAAGGCGCGGGTGCCTCCACTTTGGTTATTAAACTATTGAAGCGAAGACTCCAAGGAGAAGGCGCGGGTGCCTCCACTTTGGTTATTAAACTATTGAAGCGAAGACTCCAAGGAGTTAAAAATCCCCCAGGAACCCCCAAGCTGAGGTCAGTAAAGGTTAAAGTCTGCGTGACACGGGGACAGGGACTTCTCTCCCAGACAGGAAGACATTGACACTGTTCGGACAGCTTATCTCACAGTTGAGAAGCGCGGGGCTGGTGTGAGGACTTCTTGTTAACATGCATTGGTTATGGGTGATAGGTCTCATGGTGGCACTGTCAAAACATTATGTGATGCATTTAGATGCTATTTACTCCATCACTTCCTCCTGTCCCCTTGTGCGGATGTCGGTCCTCATCCCCCCTTGTCCCCTTTCTACTTTTCTGTGGTTTTGGTTGTGTGAGACTCGGTGAGTTTCGCTGTGATTGCTTACAGAGCCCGGGCACTGTATCAGTGACTTCAACACTAAGGGGACAGGCCCTCCCTCCCTGGTCAGTCAATTAACTGTGCTAAGTCCTCACGGCTGGGTGAGCCATGGAGCCCCTCCCTACAGCGTGGCAGGATGCTGATGGCTCTCCTCTTGTGCAGGGCTTGTGTCTGCTGAGCGTCCAGAGAAGAGCTCAGTGGCCTAGCCGTGCCACATCATCCAGCTCTTTCCTCTGCCTCTCACATTCTTCTCAACCCTTTTCCTAAGATGTTCCCTGAGCCTTGGAAGAGGGTGACATGTATGCCATTTATGACTGAGTGTTCAGCAGTCGCTGAGTTATGAATCCCTTCCTGAATCTCTCTCTCTCTCTCTCTCTCTCTCTCTCTCTCTCTTTTTCTCAGTCTCTCAGTCTTTCTCAGTCTCTCTCTCTTTCTCAGTCTGTCCTCTCTCAGTCTCTCTCTTTCTCAGTCTCTCTCTCTCTCAGTCTCTCTCTCTCTCTCTCTTTTTCAGTCTCTCTCTCTCCTTCCTGCCTGCCCTCCTCTTCTTTCTTTGACAGGGTCTCGTGTGCAGAAGGTACATAGGGCTGGCCTTGAACTCTATGTAGCAAAGTGTGACAGTGAATGCCTGCCTGCTCCTCCTGCATCTACCTTCAGAGGTTTGGGACTACAGGCATCTCACTCCACGCCAGTGATTTCATCTTTCTGTAAAACTGGGACTGTACTCCACAAGTGGTGTAGAGAAACTCACTTTCTTTCCCCAGTTTCTTCAAACTGTAAACAAATCTACCAAACCCTGTTTCCTAATTTCATCCATGATGCAGAAAAACTAAATAGCAGGCTTATGGATTTAAGTGCTTCCGTACCGATCATCATATACACTTGGTATGTGTGGGATTAAAAACATGGCAGGTTGACTTCAGAGTCTACGAACATGAGGCTTTGTGGCCTTGCAAAGGATGACAGAGTAGCTATTAAGCTCATGCATGGAAGAATATTTTACTTCATTTTAAATTACGTGTGTGTGTGTGTGTGTGTGTGTGTGTGTATGTGTGTGTATTTGAGTGCAGGTGCCCTTGTCGTCCAGAAGAGGGCACTGTGTCTCCTGAAACTGGAGCTAGAAGTGAGGCCACTGATGTAGGGGCTGGGTACCAAACTGGTCCTCTGCAAGAGCCGCAAGCATTCTAGACTGCTCAGGCATCTTTCCAGGCCCACTTAAAATTTTTTGTTTCATTATTTGTTCATTAATTTATTTCAGCATTAGGGGTTGGAGCCAGGAACTCACACAGGCTAGTGACTTTCTTTATGTATGTATTTATTTTTCCTTCTATTAACTCATTTACGGGGGAGGGGGACTGTGCATGTGTTAGGATGCACGTGTGGAGGTCAGGAGACAACTCGAGGAAGTCAGTTCTCTTTTTCTATCCTGTGAGTCCCAGGGATGGAAGTCGGGTCACCAGGCTTGACGATGAACCCTTAACCACTGAGCCATGTCATTGGCTTGGTTTTCATTTTTAAGACAGATCTCACCCTAGCCCAAATCAGGCTTAAACCTGCTATGGAACTGAGGATAATCTTCATGTTGTGATTGTCCTGCCTCTGCCTCCCAAGTTGTAGGATGACAGGCATGAGCCATCTCCAGCCCCTGGATCTTAGTGTCTTGCCTTGTGGTCCAATCTTGCTGTGTAGCCCAGACTGGTCTTGAATTTGCAATCTTCCTGCCTGAGACTCCCAAGTGCTGGATTAGCAGCATGTGTTTGTGTGTCTGGTTTATATAATTTTTTTTAGAGAATGTATTTATTTATTTTATGTATATGAGTACGCTCTCCCTATCTTCAGACACACCAGAAGATCCCATTACAGATGGTTGTGAGTCACCATGTGGTTGCTGGGAACTGAATTCAGGACCTCTGGAAGAGCAGCCAATGCTCCCAACCTCTGAGCCATCTCTCCAGTCCTGGCTTATGTCATTTTAACAGGAGTCATGAAGTGTGAAGACAGGAAAAGACTGTGGGAAAGGGGGGTCTGGACAATGGGCAATTAACCGTGGGTTGATGACAAGGGCAGACTACTGAAGATTAGGGTTTCTTTCCGCAGGCATGGTTGGAACAGATTAATCTTGTCAGCAGCTCTCTGTTTCCAGCAATAGGAGTGTCTTTCCTCTTCTGTTACATATAGACAACCAGTGCTTTGTTTTTGGGTAAAATATGGGTGGGGAAGAAATTCCCCCTGGAATTCCGGTTTCTCACTTACCTTCCTCTCAAAATGTTCGATGTGGTAAGCGCTGCATTTGGGGCTGTACATTCCAATCTCACTCACTTGCTGTGCTCTTTAGTCTTGCTGTAGCCAATCTAGCAGATGGTAAAATAGATAATAGTTCTCCTCAGGGTACTCTCTTCAGAGCATTCTCTCTCCTTTCTGGATTCTGATTCCCTTCTAATATCTTTGATCCAGGTGAGAGGTCTGGAAGTAATGGACTCGGTTCCTTATCCTTTGTCCCTTCATACTGAAAGAGGAAAATTACTGACCACCAGAACTCTCACCCCAGAGTACATTCTGAACTCTCACACCAGAGTCAGACCCCCTCTCAAATGAAAACTGTTCCGGGGACATTTCTGAGATAAGGGTTTCCTGGAACGAACCCAGTCCTACCCCTCCCAACTAAGGACTGTGCCAGGGACATTTTTGAGATAAGGGTGTGAGTAAAAACCTCAGTTCTAATGAATCAAGTACATGGCCAAAGTGTGGGACGCGGTTGCAAAAGCACTTTGGAAAAACCCTTGGTTGAATCACTTAGTGACGTAAAAACTGTATTTTCCCTGCCCTGCTCCCCCCCTTGCCTCCTACCTATAAAAGCTTGTGAAAAGTTTGGGCTAATCGCCGGATCTCCTCTGCACCTTGCAGGCTGCATGAGGTCCGACCCCAGATATCTGGTATATGTGCTTTTTGTTTGTTTTGTTTGCTTTCTTGTCGTTGCTGTATTAAATCTTACTCCCTATACATCTTAAGTACCGGTCTCAGTGTCTTCTTGGGTGCGCGGCTGACCCGAGGCTTGAGTAAGTGCCTCCCTTTGGGAGTTTTGGAGTCTTTCATTTGGTGCGTTGGCCGGGAATCAGCGCGTTTACCCAGAAGTCCTGGACCCGCTCAGAAGTAGGATTTACTGTTCTGCTTTGGTCTAGTGTCTGTGTTCTGTTTACTGTGGGCCTGGGAGAGGCCATCTGAATCTGTATCTGGTGCGATCGCTGTTTTGGGTTTGCGTGACGCTCTGTGCTCAGTACGAGCACCAGAGACCGTGCTCCGGGACTGTGGGCCTGGGAGAGGCCATCTGACTGGAGACCAAGCAGGTCTCAATAGAGAGCACGGGGTGGGTAGAGATAGACGTATCTGGTGCCCACCGTCTGATCGCCCTGGGGGACGCCCCAGGAAGACAAGGGGAGGGCCAAGGACGCTTGGCGGACCCCTCTGAAGGCCGAGAGACCATCACTTAGGTGGAAGGTCTAAGCTGGCCGGCCTTGGAAAGGCCATCTGAATCTGTGAGTTGCCTGTGGGCGACGGGAAGTCGCCGCTGTTTTTGGTTTCTTTTGTCTAAGTCTTGTGTCTGCTTTTGTCGTGTCTGCTATTATTCTAGAAATGGGACAATCTGCTGGGTGTGTAAGTGTGGAACTGCTGCATTTGTGTATTCTGAGATTGTGGGTTTATTCTGGCAGTGGCTGTGAGAGGACGACTGTCTATGGCCTCACAATCTGCACCCCAAAAAGATGTTCCAAGGGAGACCCTGGAAGGAGTGCCCAGGGTACAGAACAGTCAAAAAGACCTGGCTGTTGCCTGGCAGAGTGAAGGAGAGAGAGAGTGTTCTCTCTGCCAGGGCGGGAGTGGATGTGGAATCCCACCCCTATCAGGAAAAGGAGTCAATGTGGAATCCGACCCCTTCAGAAAGTGGCGTTTGGCTGGTTGTGTTTGTGTCACGTGACAAGACTGTGTGTGTGTGTGTGTGTGTGTGTTAACCCTTTGTCGACTGTAGACTTGGACTGACGTCAGGACAAAATTTGTCAGCAATAGTTTTAAAAAAGGAAAAAAAAAGGGAAAAAAACTCAGTGCTGGTGAGTCCCAGGCTGCTCAAAAGAGCTCTGAGATCCAGAGCTGCCGCAGTGGTGCTGAGGTTCTGAGTTCTGCGGACACAGCAGCAACGGAGGCTGTCTGTGCCCTGAGTTGTAAAATGCTGATAGTGAGTGCAGCGGCCTGCCGCCCCCGCCTGCCAGTCCCGGAGTGGCCGTGAAGCCTGCCACAGCTGGGGAGGGGCCGACTACAGCGTCCCTCTTTTGGTTCCCCCCCCCCCCAGAGTCTACCCGCACTCCCTTGTGCCGGCCGGCTGCGTGCTCCCTCCCCAAAGACAGTGCAGAGAGCACCAGGCGTCTATCAGGTAGTTAAATAGTTAAATTGCTGCCTCTGCCTGCCAGCGTTTGTTTGCCACTCCCAGGAGTTTACACCGTTCCGGCACGCAGCGGAGACTCGGCGCTGGGCTCTTCACATCAAAGGATCTGTTTTCAGCCTTTGCCTGCCTCTTGGGTGGGAGAAAGGCTCATTCTCCTGCCCTCTGTATCTTGTCTCTTGTTAACAGAGAAAAAAATTGTGTTCATTTTGGGATATCAGTGGTCTGGTGCAGCCAAATAGAGCTGCCCTCCCTTCTCTGCCCCATGTGTTTTCTCTTCTCAGGCACTGCCCTGAGCTGTGTGAGTTTGTTTTAAGCTCCGGTGAGGGAGACATACAAGGTAAGGAGCACCTACGGGTCTAACTGCCAGGCTCTGATGAGGTCTCGTCTCTGTGGGACTAATGCCCCGACAATCTGACCTAACAGTAAAAAGAGGTAAACTATGAAAAAAGTTAAGTGACAGAATATAGATGTAATAATTAGATAACATTCAAAGTAAGCAAAGACAAAAAAGAGGAACAAAAAAGATATATATAGATAGAAAGAGAGACATTATATGAGATCTCCATTACAGTTAAAAAACAGGAGCAAAGAGAGATAAATGACAAAGACTAGAACCTAGCAAAGTGACACTTGCTAATAATACTAGCACTTAGAGATGATCTGTAAAAAAATAAGGAGCCAGAAAATTTTCTAAAAAAGATAAGAGAAATAAAATGCTGGTCACAAAAGTCAGGGAAGCTAGAAAACTTAGTACCCGGCAACAAAAAGCAAGCTTTTGGCTGAAGATCAAAGTGTTTACTGTTATCTGTTAAAGAAAAAGAGCACTGAGTGAGAGACTGCCCTAACAAAAAGAAGAGGAGCCCCCCCTCATGACCAAACCCTTCACATGTTTGTGGCTGAAAGTAAAGAAAAAGCAGAAGGGGTGCTAACACAGAAGCTGAGTCCTTAAAAGAGACCGGTGGTCTACCTGTTGAAGCAGCTAAAAAGAGACTGTGTTTCATATTCCTCCACTGACCAATGCAAAGCAAGTTTAAAAGGTTCCTGGACACTGCAGGCCTTTGCAGACTGTGGATTCCAGGTTTTGCTGAATTAAAAAGATAAACAGCCCTTCGTATGAAAAATAAAAAGAACAACCTTGGATGGCCTTAGATGCTATTGAGACTGCCCTAATGTTGTCCCTAACTTTGGGACTCCTAGATGTGACTGAGAACAAAAGTATTGCCAAAGAGGTTCTTACTCAGAAATTGGGACCCTGAAAAAGACCCACGGTGGCATACTTGTGAAAATTAGACCTGGTGACTGTAAGATGACCTGCTTGTCTGCCCATAGTGGCTTCTGGTCAAGGACGCAGATAAACTGACTCTGAGACAAAACTTGGCACATGCCCTAAAAGTGTGGTTCAGCCCCCTGACCGATGGCTGACTAATGCTCTGGAAAACATGATCCAATTGTTCCCCTGACTGATGGACACATTATCAGAGCAGCCCTGCTTGTTAAAGACGCTGACAAGCTTACTCTGGGTCAGCATGTGACTATACCCACTACCAGAGTTTACTGCTCCTTGGCGGATGACTCCACTCCTGTACATCAATGTGCTGATGTCCTGGCTGAGGAAACTGGAACAAGAAGAGATCTGACTGATCAGCCTTGGCCAGGTGTGCCTGCCTGGTACACAGATGGCAGCAGCTTTGTCACAGGAGCAACAGTAGTAGATGGAAAGCAGCTCATATCCATGGGACCATCTACCAACAGAGGGGGCTACTTACCTCGGCAAGTAAAGATCAGATCAGCCTTGGCCTGAGAGTTTGAGCTGGTACACGGACGGCAGTAGCCTCACGATTGAAGGTAAGCGGAAGGCGGGGACAGCAGTGCAGCGGTGGACAAAAAAAAAAAACAAGTGATCTAGGCCAGCAGCCTCCCTAAAGGGACTTCAGCCCAAAAAGCTAAATTTGTGGCTTTGATACAAGCTTTAGAAAAGTCTACACTGACAGCAGGTATGCTTTTGCCACTGTATGGAACAATATACAGACAAAGAAAGCTGTTGACATCTACAGAAAAAGACCTAAGATGCTGTGAACAAAAGAAATCAGATGGCAGATCTAACCGCCAAAAACAGGCATCCCAAAGAGCAATGATCCTGGCAGTCTGAAGACTATCAAGTTATAGACAAATTAAGACTGGTAAAAGAAACCCTGTATAAAATGGTAAAAACTGAAAGAAAGAAAACTAGTCCTCCCTTGAAAAGACAGACCTGACATCAACTGAGAAATAAACTTTACTGAGAAAAAACGTTCTCAAATTGGATAAATGAGACTGCTCACATAGTCATCAAGAAGATTATTGAAGAAAATTTTTCCAAGGTTCAGAGTGCCAAAAGCAATAGTGTCAGATAATAGCCCTGCTTTGTTGCCCAGGTAAGTCAGGGTGTGGCCAAGCATTTAGAGGTCAAATAAAAATTACATTGTGTGTATAGACCTCAGAGCTCAGGACAGATAAAATAAATTAGTTTAAAACTCTAAGACAGACCTTGACAAAATTAATCGTGGGGACTGGCACAGACTTGGTGTTCCTTCCCTATGCCCTATCTCTTGATTCAGTTTTACTCTGTTTAAAATCCTTTATGAAACTCCTATGCCCATCATAGTTTTGAATGACGTGTTTAAACCTATGTTGTTATAATAATGATCTGTATGCTAAGTTAAAAGGCTTGCAGGTGGTCTGGTCACAACTGGGAAAAATCGGACTGAGTACATGGACGACATTGCTCCAGGGATCCCAACAGCTGAGACAGTGAACGAGCTGGGTATCCCAAGGACATCTCACCAGTTCCAGCCAGAGATCTGATCTACGTGCACCTACATCATGCCCAGACCCTCAAGCCTCGCTAAAAGGGCCCCTGCCTAGTTCTGTTTACTAATGCTTCTTATTCTGTTTTTGTTCCCATGTTAAAATAGAGTAAATGCAGTATTCTCCGCATAAAAATATAGACTTCTGAAATTCTAAGATTAGAATTACTCACTAGAAGGAGTGGGGAATGAAAGAGGAAAATTACTGACCACCAGAACTCTCACCCCAGAGTACATTCTGAACTCTCACACCAGAGTCAGACCCCCTCTCAAATGAAAACTGTTCCGGGGACATTTCTGAGATAAGGGTTTCCTGGAACGAACCCAGTCCTACCCCTCCCAACTAAGGACTGTGCCAGGGACATTTTTGAGATAAGGGTGTGAGTAAAAACCTCAGTTCTAATGAATCAAGTACATGGCCAAAGTGTGGGACGCGGTTGCAAAAGCACTTTGGAAAAACCCTTGGTTGAATCACTTAGTGACGTAAAAACTGTATTTTCCCTGCCCTGCTCCCCCCCTTGCCTCCTACCTATAAAAGCTTGTGAAAAGTTTGGGCTAATCGCCGGATCTCCTCTGCACCTTGCAGGCTGCATGAGGTCCGACCCCAGATATCTGGTATATGTGCTTTTTGTTTGTTTTGTTTGCTTTCTTGTCGTTGCTGTATTAAATCTTACTCCCTATACATCTTAAGTACCGGTCTCAGTGTCTTCTTGGGTGCGCGGCTGACCCGAGGCTTGAGTAAGTGCCTCCCTTTGGGAGTTTTGGAGTCTTTCAATACCAGGAGGGCTCACATTCATTTCGGCACAACAATACATTATGGTGTCTCCCTAGATACAGAGGTAGGTAAAGGTGTCCTGTCCCCAATCATGACTGTGATTATTATCTTGGCTTCTAGATGACTCTTGGTCTTTGAGTCTTTCTTTCTCCGAGTTTGAAGGAATTCAATCTCACAAACAAGTGATTGCTGACCAAGACATACAATGGCCACACTTGCACAGGGCGTTCCTGCTGAAGTGGGCAGGAGAAAGCGGAACCATGACTGAGGGGTGACAGGCTGAGTCAGAATCTTCCACAAGTTCAAAGGTGCCAAATGGGGCAAAAAATAGCACAGTTAGGGGTCAGGGCAGGGCTGATGGAGAGGAGGTTGAGCTAAGTGAGGTGATAGTTCATGCAGCGCCTTTTGCTTTTCTCTTTTCGTTGTTTGTTTTCTATTTTGTTTTGGCTCAGTGGTCTGTGACATCCGTTGGCTGAAACAGCCATCCACATTTGTACTCCCCTGGCATTTCGTTTTATTTTATTTTTTTTGAGGCAGGGTTTTTCTGTGTAGACCTGGCTGTCCTGGAAGTCACTCTGTAGACCAGGCTGCCCTGGACCTCAGAGATCTGCCTGCCTCTGCCTCCTGAGCTCTGAGCTTAAAGGCATAAGCTACTACTGCCTGGCTTGGCATTTGGTTTTAAACTAGTAACATTTAGCATGACTTATATTAGACAACTTGATTCTTTTCAGGTTTTGTTTATCATTGTTTTTTAGTTTTTTTGTGTGTGTTTGTTAGTTTTTTTGTGGGTTTTTTTGTTTGTTTTTTGTTTTTTGAGACAGGGTTTCTCTGTGTAGCCCTGGCTGTTCTGGAACTCACTTTGTAGACCAGGCTGGCCTCGAACTCAGAAATCCACCTGCCTCTGCCTCCCAAGTGCTGGGATTAAAGGCGTGTGCCACCACGCCCGGCTTGAGCTACATTCTCAATGCTTTGTTTTATTCAGCAACACAAGATAGACTACAACATCCTTCTTGTCTTAGGGATTTTATTGCTCTGATGAAACACTATAACCAAAAAGCAAGTTAGGGAGGAAAGAGTTCATTTGGCTTATGCTTCCATATCATTGTTCATCATCAAAAGAAGGCAGGGTAGGAACTCAAGCAGGGCAGGAACCTGGAGGCAGAAGCTGATGCAGAGGTCATGTGCTGCTTATTGGCTTGCTCAGCCTGCTTTCTTTATAGAACCCCAGGACCACCATCCCAGGGATGGCCCCATCTACAGTGGGCTGGGCCCTACCCCACTGATCACTAATTGAGAACATTCCAAACAGCTGGATCTCATAGAGGCCTTTTCTCAACCAAGGCTCCTTCCTCTCTGATGACCCTAGCTTGTGTCACACACAAAACCAACCAGCCAGTACCCTTCTTTCTCTGTTTGTTGCCATCCCTGTATAAGGGAAGGCTTGCTGGTTCCTGCCAGTCTTTGCCTTCCCCACCTAGAGTGGCTCCCGGGAACTCCTGAGGGTCTGTTGGCCTCTACTTCAAGGGCTTCCCCTTCATCTCTCATCCACCGTTTTCTTTCACCTTAAATAAGTCAGGGTAGCTGAATAGTTATAAGCATCGACTAGAGCTTTGAGCTGTGAAGGTGCCTCTCTCCTTCTACTTGTCCAGCATGGTGGGTCAAACTATGCCAGCTCCCTGGGTCTGCTTTCCTTGTCTATAAGAAGGACATAACAATATGTGATACGGCTGCTCAGGGCTGTGGAGGTGTTTGGGGCCAGGGATGCCAAGCTTGCCACAGTGAGTAAGTCAGTCCTGTTCAATAGAGTGTACCGGCAGACATTGGCCTGGGCTGAGGATGTGGCTCGGTTGGTAGAATGCTTGCTTAGCTCGCACAAAGCTGGATCTGACTCCTACTGCCACATTCCCTAGGCTTGGTTGCACAAGCTGCCTGCAATCCCAGCACTGGGGAGGTAGAGGCTGGAGAATCAGGAGCTACCTAGCAAGTTCAAAGCCAGCATGAGCTACACCAGATACTGGGTCATGAGCGTGCTATGTTAGAAACCTAGACAACAGTCATCTGGGTCTTTCCACAATGTTAGGATTTGTTTTGAGACAGGGTTTCTCTGTATAGCCCTGACTGTCCTGGAAACTCACTTTGTAGACCAGGCTGGCCTCGAACTCAGAAATCCACCTGCCTCTGCCTCCCAAGTGCTGGGATTAAAGGCTTGCACACCACCACCCGGCCAGCAGCTCCTTTTTGTTTGTTTGTTTGTTTGTTTGTTTGGAGGCAGGGTTTCTCTGTATAACCCTGGCTGTCCTGGAACTGGCTCTGTAGACTGGGCTTCCAACTCAGAGACCAGCTTGCCTCTGCCTCTCGAGTGGTGAGATTAAAGGCATGCACCACCACTGCCCAGCTAAGTTTAGCAGTTTTAATGACAGAAATCTGTTAGACAGTCCCACTTCCAGTGGTAACAGGCTCAAGGACAATGCAGATTCCTTTTCGCCCTAATTTATATGAACTTCCATATCACACACCACAAAGCATACATTAAATGCAGCTATAAGTCTACATGCGTTCATATGGGTCACGGAATGAATACAAGTTCCAGAGGCTGCAGCAGAGTCCGAGGGTCTCCAAGGTAGATGGAGGGTGAGATTGTCCTAAGATAGGAACCAGACCAGCACCTGGAGGGAGGGAGGAGCAGCTTCTGGAGCTGCTGGAGTCGGAACTTGAGAGCCAAGCTGCAGAGATCTGCTAGGAGGAAGAAGTCAGCCCTGGGGTTTGGGAGCAGGAAGAGTGGGTCTAGGTTCAAGGCCAGAGAGGGAACAGGTGAGCGGGAAGGCAACCGAGGTGCATCAA
Source organism: Mus caroli (assembly GCF_978045245.1). Classification (NCBI taxonomy): domain Eukaryota; kingdom Metazoa; phylum Chordata; class Mammalia; order Rodentia; family Muridae; genus Mus; species Mus caroli. The sequence continues at coordinate 25,216,980 of NW_028227261.1, read as the reverse complement.
TAGCAGAGATGAAGCGCCGGAGACAGCCAGGGAGTCCCATGCCTGCTGGTTCCTGACGCACACATGTAGCTGGTCTTTGTTATTTTGTGGGTTCTTCTTGTTTCCACCCTTTATTCCCCCCATTTTATGCCCCCCAACACTAGATAGGAGGAAACAGGATAGAGGGGAAAGAGAGCCCTGAATCTGATATCTGCTTTCCTTTTGCTTCTTCTTTGACCATAGTGGCTAACAAACCACAAACAACCTCCCTAAATGCCCAACAACCACCCACTCCATCTCTTCGGGCCCTAGCATTTATACACCCTCTAAAAAGTTCTCAGAATTCTAAACATCACACAACTGCAGAAACTCTCTGCAGCTGGCAAAACCACACTTCTGCGAGAGCGCGAGGCAGATCACAGTCAGCTGCTGCGGACAGTCAGAAGCAGCCCCACACCCCACACCCCACACCTGGGATTAAAACAAAAGCACATTTTTACATTTTTGTGTGTTTTTTAAAAAAAGAATCAGAAATTCCAGAATTCTCAAAAGTGTTAGCACATACATGGCAAGTATCAGATGATAGGCTGGTGTGGGACCATTGTAGTGCTAGGCATCTTTCATACGACAGAGTTCCAGGGTAGGGTGGCACACCCCTTCCTTGGTCTGGTGTATCCACTAAGTTCTTGGGCTTGGTTTTTTTTACGTATTTTTAAAGATTTATTTTATGATTAATTATGTGCATGGGTGTGCATATGTGTCAAAGTGTATGTAAATGTGTGTGCAAATGTGTGTGTGTGAGAGTGTGTGAGGAGTGTGTGTGTGTGTGTATGTGTGTGTGTGTATGGGGATATGTACACATGAGTACATGTGTCTGCAAAGGACAGAGGCATTGAATCCCCTGGAACTGTGGTAACAGGTGTTGTGAGCTCTGATGTCGGTGTTGAACTGAACCCAGCTCCTCTTCAAGAAAAGCACACACACTTAATCTCTGAGCTATCTCTCCAGCTTCCTCCTAATATGTTGTTTTTTTAAATATTTATTTATCATATGTATATGAGTACACTGTAGCTCCCTTCAGACACACCAGAAGTAGGCATCTGATCCCATTACAGGTGGTTGTGAGCCACCATGTGGGTGCTGGGAATTGAACGCAGGACCTTTGGAAGAGCAGGCAGTACTCTTAACCACTGAGCCATCTCTCCAGCCCACTAATATGGCTTTAATCCAACTATGTCCCCATGGTGTTGATTCACCCCATCTCTCCTCAGCAATAAGTAGTTTGTCAGTCTATGCTGAAGGAATGGTGACTGACAGACAGTCCTGGGCCCACCCAGCTATAGTCGTTCTCGTCCCTTGAGACAGAGTCAAAAGCTGCTTGAACAGTGGAGACCCTTAGCGCATGGCACAGTCATTGTTTTATACAACATGGGATATCTTAGAGTCCAGTATAGCTTGATTTTCCACTGTCTCAGGAAACAGACAGGCACTGGGTGAGAGCGTGAAACCAGAACAGCTGGGCTCACCTGCACACTCATTTTATGAATATTATTATTTTAGTTTAGTTTGTTTTTTTGAGACAGGGTTTCTCTGTGTAGCCCTGGCTGTGCTGGAAGTCTCTCTGTAGATCAGGCTGGTCTCAAACTCACAGAGATCCTCCTGCCTCTGTCTCCCAAATGCAGAGGAAGGCAGAGGAAGATTAAAGGCATCCACCACCGCTGACTGGCTTGTGAGTTTATTCGTGTGTGTGTGTGTGTGTGTGTGTGTGTGTGTGTGTGTGGTTGGGGAACCAAACCCAGCGGCTCACCCATCCAGACTACTGCAGAGCTAAACCCCAGCCCCAGTTTTGTGATTCTTATCTGTAAAAATAGGAACAGTGCCAGCCGACTCCTTACGATTTCCCTGAGGTTTAAATGAGCTAATCCATGCAAACTCTTTAGGACAACGCCCAGCACATAAGCTACACATGTCAGTGCCTGTGAATGCTCTCTGTACTTCTGATCTGGTGTGGTAGCCGTCTCTGGGCATCTCATAAGCATTCTTTCCACACCAGAAGGTAAGTCATCTTGGACAGCTTCCTTCAGAAGTTCCCTGGAAGATTGTCTCCCTTGGGAGATTGGCCACTCCTGCGTGTATTACTCACAAGTCAAAACTTGTTCCCTACTGCTGGGCAGATGGCACCGGGCGGTGGGGGAGTTGGAGCAGGTTATCGAGCCTGCAAGTCTCATTGTCAGGGTGATTTGGGTGCAAAAAAAAAGACCTTCTTCCACATTAGTTTACCCAAGCAAAAAGGAAACAGGGTAAGAGTGAGGGTTGGAAGGAGATCAAAGAGGAATTTGGATGAACTCAGGGGCAAGAAGCCCGACTTTATGAGGAACCAGAAGCAGGAAGTGGAACTGTCAAAATAGTTGAAGACTCTCACTCTTCCTCAACGTGGCCTCTATCAACAGCCTGGCTCTGGCTGCCAACACAGCTGCCCTGGATCTATGTAACACCCCACCCCCACCACCCCTCAGAATTCGCACAGTGACCAGAGCGATCTTTTATTTGAATTAATTAATTTTTGGCTTTTGAGACAGGCTCTTATCTTTGTTGCTTGCTCTGGCCTGGAACTGACCCTCTATAGCCCAGGCTGGCCTCAGACCCACATCAGTCTTCCAGAGGATTCCAGGTTTGAGCCAGCACACCTTACTCAGACACTATTGCATATGCCAGAAAGATTTTGCTGACAGGACCCTGACATAGCTCTCTCTTGTGAGGCTGTGCCAATGCCTGGCAAACACAGAAGTGGATGCTCACAGTCATCTATTGGATGGAACACAGGGCCTCTAATGAAGGAGCTAGAGAAAGTACCCAAGGAGCTAAAGGGGTCTGCAACCCTATAGGAGGAACAACGATATGAACTAACCAGTTACCCGCCCCCCCCACCCCAACCAGAGGTGTGTCTCTAGTTGCATATGTAGCAGAGGATGGTCTAGACGGCCATCAATGGGAGGAAAGGCCCTTGGTATTGCGAAGATTATATGCCAGGGGAATGCCAGGGCCAGGAAGCAGGAGTGGGTGGGTTGGGGAGCAGGGTAGGGGGAGTGGGAAGGCTATAGGGGGCTTTGGGGATAGCATTTGAAATGTAAATGAAGAAAATATCTAATTAAAAAAAATGCCAGCCAGGTGGTGGTGGCGCACACCTTTAATCCCAGCACTTGGGAGGCAGAGGCAGGTGGATTTCTGAGTTCGAGGCCAACCTGGTCTACAGAGTGAGTTCCAGGACAGCCAGGGCTATACAGAGAAACCCTGTCTCGAAAAAAAAAAAAAAAAAAAAAAAAAAAAACCAGAACCTCTCAGTGATTCCTCAGCGGACCTGAGTCTTTCCAAGTTCCTCACCGACCCTCTGGAGATCTGCTTGTTCCTAACCCTTTCCCTCCCTCTCCACCTCCATCCCTCCCTTATCCCTGCTTAAGGGCTGAGGCTTCTTTCTTGCTGGTTCATGACTGTAGTTCATGACTTCCAGCTCGGGGACTGGACCCTCTTCATGCCCATGCTCTTGAGTCTTCAGAACAGACCTCAGCACCCAGTGGAAAAATCCCTCCCCTTCTGGAAACCCAGAGTTCCTAATGCCATGTCTGCTCAACTCATCACAGTGTAATGAGTAAGATAAATAAGCTACAAAGAGAGAGAGAAAGGAAGGAAGAAAAGAAAGAAAGAGAGAGAAAGAGCTACCTTTTCAACCATCTCTGTCTCCTCACTCGGTTTTGAAAGCATGTATGGCACTCCTTTCTTCTTGAAATAATAACAATAATTCTTTTTTTAAAGATTTATTTATTATTTTATATATAAGCACACTGTAGCTGTCTTCAGACACCCCAGAAGAGGGCATCAGATCTCATTATAGATGGTTGTGAGTCATCATGTGATTGCTGGGATTTGAACTCAGGACCTTCAGAAGAGCAGTCAGTGCTCTTACCCGCTGAGCCATCTCTCCAGCCCCAATAGCAATAATTGGTAGTTGTGAGACTGGGTCTTGATGGCCTTAGACTTGTGATGATCCTCCTGCCTTAGCTCCCACCTGCTGGTATCACAGCCGCTGCCGCTGTGTCTGCCTGCAAATGTGACTTCTATTTCCTCTTTAGTACCTATTCCTCGATACAAGGTAGGTCTCCTGGGAGCAGGAAGCTTCTCCTTTGGTGCACCTGTATCTTAACCGCAAACGTGGGAAGACAGTGGATACATTGTGTTGAGTGACTTGGAAGTGCTTTAGAATCAGCTGTGGTTTGTCTCCTAACAGCTAGTGTGCTCGGAGGCCTGGTCTCGAGTGTGGTAAGAGCTGGGGAAGATTATGAAAAGGGTGTTGGATGCCCTGGAACTGGAGTCAGAGATGGTCTCTGAGCCACGAACTGGACCTGAGCATTCTGCTTTAGCCCCTGAGCCATTTCTCCAGCCCTCTCATTGGCGTTTGAGAGAATGAGTTGCTTTCAAAGAGCAAGCCTAGAGCCCCCGGATTTCT